>NW_023425354.1:55236150-55838355 GCF_014108415.1 Molossus molossus | reverse complement strand
CTGGGGCGCTGAGCCACAGCAGGAGCTGTAGGAGGCAGAGCAGAGGGCTGGGCAGGGAGCTAGGCTGGGGTTTGCTGGGCACTTCTCATTCTTGGGAGGTCCAGCCACGGGGAGGAAAAGTGTGTCAGTCTCCTGCATAGAAACCCAAGGATAGGACCCTGCATTAGGGACTGGAGGAGAGAAGCCCTGCCAGGAGGCTCCTCCTCCAATGCGGAGCAGCCACTGCCATCTTTCCCACTCATTTAACTTCTCACACATGGCCCTGGCCGGTTTGGCTCAGCGGTTAGAGCGTCGGCCTGGGGTCCAGAGAGACCCGGGTTCGGTTCCCGCTAAGGGCACATACCTCTGTTGCAGTTTGTCCCAGCCCTGGTTGGTCGTGCCGGTGGCAGCCACTGGATGTGTCCCTTTCACATTGTGTTTCTCTCTCACTCTCTCTCTGTCCTCTCTCTCCCCCCACTCTACTGGGCAAAAAATTGAAAAATGTCCCTCGGGTGAGGATAAAAAAAAAAAAAAAAAAAAGTTCTAACACATGGATCCCAGTGATTATCTGATTCCTTTCTTTTCTTCTTTCTTTCTTTCTTTCTTTCTTTTCTTTCTTTCTTTCTTTCCTTCCTTCCTTTCCTTCCTTCCTTCCTTCCTTCCTCCCTTCCCTTCCTTCCTTCCTTCCTTTTTCTTCTTCTTTCTTTCTTCTTCTTCTTCTTTCTTTCTTTCTTTCTAGAGATGGAAGGAAGAGGAAAAGAGAGAGAGAAACATCGATGAAAGAGAACATCGATTGGCTGCTCCTGCTGCCCCTACTGGCGATGGGTCCACAACATGGGCATGTGCTCTGACTGGAAATGGAACGACGATCTCTTGGTGGATGGGTGGATGGCTCAACCACCGAGCCACACCAGCCAGGGATTATTCGGTTTCTTTACCAAAGATTGAAGCCCACATCTGGGATGTGTGACTTGTGCTCAGAGTCCAGTGAAGAAAGGTGGTCAGTGAACGGAAGACCTCTCCAAGGAAGATAACTCAGTGCCCTGACCTAGTGTGTGATGCTACACTGGGCTCTCACACATAGGGACACTGTTGATTCTGCAGCCACCTCATAAGATTAGATCCCTGTCCATGTTGCTCAGAGAGGAACCTGACTCAGAGAGAGGCCAAGTGATGTCATGTCACAGAGGTGTGCCCATGTGTTAGCTCTCCCTCTGTGGTTGGTGTGCATGCACATGTGTGCACACACACAGTTCAGATTTTGGATGACGTACAAAATAATTTTGAGGCATCAGTGGGTGAAAGTGACCCAAGCTAGTGTGTGGGTCATATGTGTGTGTTCCTGTTAGTACCTACAAAGGGGATCAGGTTCTGTCTGTCCGTCCTTTGCAACCCTGAGAAGAGTAGAAAGACAGAGGCCCAGGAAGACATGGGCTGATGGTGGGAGGATGGGCCTGAAGGAGGAGAGCCCTTGCCCATAGAGTTCTGTGGGCCAGACTGCTGGCTGCTAGCCCCTGCTGGGGTTGACCTTCCTCTTGGGGCTACCACAGGGAAGCAGGGTTTTAAAAAAATGTTTTGAAGATGAAGTTAGCTGCACAGGGTGTTGAGAGTGAAATTGAGGGCTTAAATTGAGGAAAGGAAGGGGTTCAGGTCTCACTGATTTTCAGTCAGTTCTGAGCACCTGCTCATGACACGTTAGAGTTGCCCACAGTTCGCTCTTAGACACACAGAAGGACCAGAACTCAGACGGCCCTGCCGTAAATTTATTTTACTTCATCTAACAGTGAATTAGGCATATGTTATGGCAGAAATTTGTCTTTGTTCTCATGCGTGAGTTTGTAAAGGCAGACTCTTAGATTTCTAGGAAGCCCTCTTCTCCCCATTAAAATCTCCAGGAGTCTCTTGCTGATTCAATGAGTGTGCAGTGCTGCATTGTATTGTTTGAATTCTTACTTTTAGAGACACTGACTAATATACCCTTTGTTCTGTTATCTCTTATACCTCTTACCCCTTTCTCCCCTCTAGCCCTCTCCACTGGCCTAGGAAACCCACCCTGCCCCACCACGTTGAGCCTGGAAGGAAAGAGAGCCTCATGCCTAAGCTGTGGAGAGCACCATGGATGTGACGAAGATGGGCATGATCCAGCTGCAGAACCCCAGCCACCCCAGGAGGCTGCTGTGCAAGGCCAACCAGATGCAGCTGACCAGGACGCTGTGTGATGTGGTCATCATGGTGGACAGCCAGGAGTTCCACGCCCACAGGACTGTGCTGGCCTGCACCAGCAAGATGTTTGAGATCCTCTTCCTCCGCAACAGCCGGCACTGTACTCTGGACTTCCTCTTGCCAAAGACTTTCCAGCAGATCCTGGAGTATGCGTACACGGCCACGCTGCAAGCCAAGGCAGAGGACCTGGATGACCTGCTGTATGCGGCCGAGATCTTGGAGATTGAGTACCTGGAGGAGCAGTGCCTGAAGATCCTGGAGACCATCCAGGCCACAGATGACAATGACACGGAGGCCACCATGGCGGATGGTGGGGTGGAGGAGGAAGAGGACCAGAAGGCTCGGTACCTCAAGAACATCTTCATCTCGAAGCATTCCAGCGAGGAGAGTGGGTACACCAGTGTGGCTGCGCAGAGCCTGCCCGGGCCCCTGGCGGACCAGAGCCCATCAGTCTCCACCTCATTTGGTCTTTCAGCAATGAGTCCCACCAAGGCTTCAGTGGACAGTTTGATGACCATAGGACAGGCTCTCCTGCAGGGAACTCTTCAGCCATCTGCAGGGCCTGAGGAGCCAACTCGCTGTGGGTGGGAGACTCCCTGGGATGGCCGAGGTGAAGACAGAGATGATGCAGGTGGAAGAGGTGCCCAGCCAGGACAGCCCTGGGCCAGCCGAGTCCAGCATTTCAGGTGGCCTGGGGGACAAGGTCGACGAAGGGGCAAAGAGGGGCCCGGGACCCCAACTCGGAGCAGTGTGATTACCAGTGCGAGGGAGCTGCACTATGGGTGTGAGGAGAGCACTGAGCAGCTGCCAACCCCTGCCAAGGCTGGCCAGGGTCCCCCAGGCTCACCAGAGCACCTGGCGCCCACAGCGGAGAAACATCTGGGTATGTACTCTGTGCTGCCCAACCACAAGGCTGAGACTGTGCAGAACATGCCATCGTCAATGTCCTTCGGCCTCCCTGTGCAGCCTGCTCTAGCTGTCTCCATGGACTTCAGCACCTATGGGGGTCTTCTGCCACAGGGCTTCATCCAGAGGGAGCTGTTCAGCAAGCTGGGTGAGCTGGCTGTGGGCATGAAGTCGGAGAGCCAGGCCATCGCGGAGCAGTGCAGTGTGTGTGGGGTGGATCTTCCTGACAACGAGGCCATGGAGCAGCACAGGGAGGGCCCACACCAGTCCCACCTCATACCCCAGCCCATGCTCCTGGCCCTGGCAGCCTGCCTCCATATCTGGCTGCTCCTGAGTCTTGGGGCCTGATTCCCTGTCCTCCCTGCTGTTTGTGAGAAACCACTTGTTTCTAAATCCTGGGGCTGGGGTTAGTTTTTCAGGTGTGGTGATGGACCTAGGGTCTTTCCTAAGCATTGGTGAACTCCTGGGCCCAGCTTCTTCCTAGGCTCCTTCCTCTCTCTGCTTTCGGCCTCCCGTTTGCTTGGTCCACTGTTGGATCAAGGAAGCAAAAAAAAAAAAAAAAAAAAAATCAGAAAAGCAAAAAGAATTCAAAAAATGAGGATAGTGTAAGGAGCCTCTGAGACAACTTCAAGCATGCCAACATTCACATCTTGGGGGGTGCCAGAAGGAGAAGACAGAGAACAAGAAATTGAAAACCTGTTTGAAACAATAGTGGCAGAAAACTTTCCTAACTTGGTGAAGGAAACAGACATACAAGTTCAGGAAGCACAGAGAGTCCCAAACAAGATGAACCCCAAGAGGCCCACACCAAGACACATCATCATCAAAATGCAAAAGGTTCAAGACAAAGAGAGAATCTTAAAAGCAGCAAGAGAAAGGCAGCTAGTTACCTACAAGGGAGTTCCCATAAGGCTGTCAGCTGATTTCTCAAAAGAAACTTTGCAGGCCAGAAGGGAGTGGCAAGAAATATTCAGAGTGATGAAAAGCAAAAACCTACAACCAAGATTACTCTATCCTGCAAAGCTGTCATTTAGAATCAATGGCCATATAAAGAGTTTCCCAGACAAGAAAAAGTTGAAGGAGTTTATCACCACCAAATTGTTATTATATGAAATGATGAAGGGTCTTTTTGAAGAAAAAAATAAAATATATGAACAAACAAAATGGCAATGAATACATATCTATCGACAATGGAATCTACAAATAAAATGAACAAGCAGAACAGAAACATTCTCATAGATGCAAAGAACATTTTGTTGGTTGCCAGATGGGAGGGGGTTTGTTGGAATGAGTGAAAAAGGTGAAGGGATTAAGAAGTACAAATTCATTGCTAGACTGAGAAACCTCAAAGAGAAAGGGAAATGGGTTGGTCGGGGTCAAGCAAGAAATAAACCAAAGAACTTATATGCATAAGCAATGGACACAGACAATAGTGTGGGAAAAGGCAGGAGGAGGGTGGGAGTGGGGAGGAGGGGGTGAATGGGGGGGAAATTAGGAACATCTGTAGTACATTTAACAATAAAGATTAAAAAAAAAAAGTTTTCCAGTGATAGATCCAATGCCTTTTCCTCCTGTACATAATGCACAAAATTTTCCCAAGTTTTGGGTACACTACCTGAAAACAATTCTAAGACAATCTGACCAACTCACTTGCCTTCAGTATCTATGTCAAAGATTCAGGCGTCACTAGGGTTGGAAGGCTTAGCTCGGGCAGAATGGTGTGACATTTTCACTTGTAGACACATTTAGAAGTGGGTTCAGAAGTGGGTTCAGAAGTGGGTTCAGTGGGTTTAGAAGTGGCCACCCAGAAGCTCAAGGTTACCTTCCAGGATGGAGCCCAGCCTACTCCTCCCTGTACCACTGGCTGCTGGAAGCACATCTCATACTTCTCCTCCTCTCGGCTCTACCTCTCAGCCTCTCAAGCTTTCTTCAGCCTCTGATCCTCAGAAACCATGTCTAGCAAGTCCACCACAGAAGCCAAAGCAGCAGCCCCCATGGCTTCAGTGGCAGCTTAATCAAGGTCCCTGGGCTCTGCCACTCTAGCTTCAGTAGCACCTTTGTGTGCTGCTCCAGGGGCTGTTTTTAGTTGAAAGAACAATTGACTGATAAACAATTATTATTTAGACTTCAGTATTTGCCAGACATTTTTTGAAAAAAATGAATGAAGTAAGCCTATCCCTATTAGGAAAATAACTGATGATAATTGTTGCTGATTATAATGTTTGTTTTTTAAAAAATTAAAAGTTTGGAAAAGTTGTATCTGCCATAGTGAGCTCAATAGCTTCCCCAAATGCAAACTAGACTAAAAAAATTTAATGTCAAAAAGATAAAAGGTTACCATACCCAATGATATGGTATCAGATTTCACATTACAACTGCCTTTAAGAAACTACCATTTTTTGCCCTGGCTGCTTTGGCTCAGCAGTTAGAGTGTCGACCCATAGACCAAAGAGTCATGGATTGAATTAAGTCAATGGCATGTATGTCGGTTGTGGTTTGGTCTCCAGCCCTGTTCGGGGTCATGCAGGAGGAAATGAGTTGATGTGTCACTCTCACACCAATGTTTCTCTCTCTCTCTCTCTCTCTCTCTCTCTCTCTCTCTCCCTCCTATTTTCCTTCTCTCTCTCCCTCCCTTCCTCCCTCTCTCCCACCCTGCCTGAAGATAATTGGGAAAATATTCTCAGGTGAGGATAAAATTTTAAAAAAGAAACTACCATTTCTCAAGTTTGATATTGTATAAAAGAGAAATATCCATAATTAATTGAAAAGACTATTAAAACATTCTCCCAATTCTTATTACATATTTGTATAAAGGTATATTTTCTTCATATACTTTAAACCAAAATAAGATATCACTACAGAATGCAGAAGCATATATGAGAATATGTTCTGTTAAACCAGATATTTTAAAGATTTGAAAAAATATAAAAGAGTGCCATTCTTCTAATGAAATTTTTATTTTGAAAACTACATTACTTTTCATTGAAAAATCTACTATAGTTGCATGAGATGGGCACATATATTTTTTAAAGCAAATTAATAAATAAATATTTATTTTATTTTTATTATTTTTTATCCTCACCCGAGGACGTTTGCATTTATCTTCAGATAGAGCGAGAGGGAGAGAGAGGGAAAGAGAGAGAGAAACACATCAATGCATGAGAGACACTTCTAGTGGTTGCCACCCACATGACCCAAATGGGACTGGGGACAATCTGCAATTGAGGTACATGTCCTTAGTGGGAACCGAACCCGGGACTCTCTGGTTCACAGGGTGATGCTCTAATCATTGGGGCAAACCAGCCAAGTTGGCTAGTTGTTCTTAATGCATGTACTGGTGTTTGTAGCTGAGGTTCCCTATCTAACTGTCCTTTTCTTTATGTATCACCTACTTGGGTGAGGATGATATGGAGGCTCACATTCTACATTGTTTTCAGTAAGAGTTGGGTCTTGATACAAATTTTAGCCAAGATAAGGGACCTCAGTAGCTCATCGTTTGGGCATGAGTGTTCCCTGTTTTCTCTAGATTTCACTAGCTACTTATAATGCTGTAGACAGTCAGCTGTAGCAGGATGAGTGCAGGCAGCTGGCCAGTTCTGGGGGAAGACTGGCAAGGATCCAGGGAGCAAGTGGGCTCCAACCACCCCCTTTAGATGTATGGGTGCTGTGTTTAGTTTGGGGAGGCAAGCTAAGGACTCCTGCATCTCCAGGCATTTTGATGACAGGTTTTGCAGCACATCCTTCCACCTCCCAACACACACACATTGACCTTGATACCATAGATAGTCAGGGAGCAGTGTGGAGTCTCCAACATTGGCCAAGGTAGGGCAGAGGAAGGTTCTTGCACTGAGTGTACTAAAGCCTAGAAAGATTAATGGATAGGGCCCAAGCATGCCAAAAACTAGAAAGATAATTACATGTAAAAAAAAAAAAAAAAAAGCTCTTTTCTCCCTATTTCTACAAGAACACACTTGAGCAGGAAGGGGACATCATCTTTGATATGAGAATCAACCACTCTGCCAGGTTGCTGTACCTGAATAAACCTCTTTCCTTTTCCACCTGCACCTGTCTCACACGTTTGGCTTTTGTCTTGTGGTTGGCAGCCAAATCTACCTTTCAGTTACACCCAGGGCATTTTTCTGTCTCTATCCTAACCTCCCATACTTTCTCCTACCTGCAGAAAAATAACCATATCACTGCTATTTGATCTAAGGGAGTTATCACTGCTTCCACTGCAGAACCACAATTAATCACCTTGTCAGGTAGTTCCAAGTTTTTTCTTCCTCTCAATTCATCACCTCTGGATGCAAAACACCCTTCATATTGCATCCACCAAATACAGCAACAGTATTTTGTAAACACTAGTAGGTAAGAGAGAACAGAGAAGCTAACTGAAGCAAGAGGCAGCTAAAGAAAAGCTGGGAGAGGTCCATGCCATGGTGCAGCCAAGTATCCCCCTAGTTCTTCTGGTTGTGCACCACATCCAGTGGTCTCAAGCATCATACCAGATGCAAAATCCAGTTCTTCCAACCTTCCTAGCATTCCTCAAGTTCAGAAATAAGGATGACCCTGCTTACCCCCCCCCCCCAACAAAGAGCTAGATCATCCCAGGCCCTCCTACCCTTTCTTAAAATTAAGTAATTATTTCCCATGACCACCAGGTACCTGTTCCCAGAGCCCAGGCTCTCTCTTATGTGAAGACATTTGATGCAAAGATATAAACAAAATTCTAGAGAGTTAAGTCCAGGATTACATAAAGAGAAAAACAATGCACAATGACAATGGACAATCAGATTTTTAGACAAAGAAAGGCATTGGAAAACATTTTAACATAGATTACTGAGTTGACAAATGAAAATGAATATGCAAATATGCATAGCTCATGGACACAGACAACAGAATGGTGAAGGGGTTTGGTGGTGTTAGGGTTAGGGTTGGGGAGACAAGGGCTGGCTAGAGTTGGGCAATGGGGGCAAGTTGGGGGACATCTGTGACAGTGTGAACAATAAAAATAACTCAAAAAAAATTGTCAGTAAACTAGGGATATAAAGAAACTTTAATTTAATAGACTCAGAAAACCACAATCTCACACTGCATGAAACACCAGAAGCAAAGTAAAATCAAGATGATTACAAATATAAAATGGCAAGTTTACACACCAATAATGAACTGTCAAGAAGAAAAACAAAAACAACCCCATTTACAATTGCAGCAAAAAAATAGAAAAATAAAAAAATCTAGAAATACATTTAACCAAGGAGGTATAGATCTCTACTTGAAAAATTATAATACACTGAAGAAAGAAATTGAAGAAGTGGCAAATAAATGGAAGACTATGCTACATTTTGGATAGAAAGAATTCACATGGTTAAAGGTCCACACTACCCAAAGCAATCCATAGATTCAATACAATTCCTATGAACATACCAATGGCATATTTCACAGAACACAAACAAATAATCCAAAATTTTATATGAAAATACAAAAAGACACCAATTAGTCCCAACCATCTGGAAAAAGAAGAACAAAGTTGGAGGAATCAAATTATCTGAATAGAAAACTATCCAACAAGGCCATAGTAATCAAAACAGCATGGTACTAGCATAGCCCTGGGTGGTTTGGCTCAGCAGTTAGAGCATCGACCCACAGACCAGAGAGTCCCTGGTTTGTTTCCCGCTAAGGGCACGTACCTCAGTTGCAGTCTGTCCCCGGCCCCATTTGGAGTCATGTGGGTGACAACCAGTCAATGTGTGTCTCTCACATCGATGTTTCTCTTTCTTTATCCCCCTCCCCCCCATCTAAAGAAAAATGCAAAAATGTCCTCGGATGAGGGTAAACATTTTTTTTTTTAAAAAAAAGCATTGTACTAGCATAAAAACAAAATATAGATCAATAGTACAGCATAGAGCCCAGAAATAACCCCATGTGTATAATAGTCAATTAATATTTGACAAATAGGCAAGAACATACAGTGGGATAAAACAGTCTGTTCAATAAATGAACATATACATGCAAATGAATGAAAGTAGACCACCTTCTTACACCACATACAAAAATAAAATCAGCCCTGGACAGTTTGGCTCAGCGGTTAGAGTGTCTGCCTGCAGTCCAGAGAGATCCGAGTTTGGTTCCCACTGAGGGCATGTACCTCAGTTGCAGTTTGTCCCCTGCCCCAGTTGGGATCATGCAGCTGGCAACCACTCGATGTGTCCCTTTCATGTCTCTCTCTCTCTCTCTCTCTCTCTCTCTCTCTCTCTCTCTCTCTCTCTTCCTCCCTCTCTCCCTCCCTCCCACTCTCTCTGAACAAAAAAATGGAAAAATGTCCTTGAGTGAGAATTGAAAATAAATAAATAAATAAAATAAAATAAAAATGGATTAAAGACTTAAATGTACAACTCAATACCATAAAAATTCTAGAAGAAAACACAGGCAATAAAGTCTTGGGCATTTATCTTAGTAATATATTTTTATGATATATCTTCTTGGGCAAGGGAAACAAAAAAATAAATAAATAAACAAATGGGACCACATCAAACTAAAAACATTTCCACAGCAAAAGAAACCACCAACCAAATGAAAAGACAACCCACTGAATGGAAGAACATATTTGCCAATGATATATACATTCAATAAAAGGTTAATGTCCAAAATATATTTTAAAAACTCCTACACCTCAACAGTAAAAAAAAAAGAACAATCCAATTTAAGATTGGACAAAGGACTTAAACAGACACTTCTCCAAAAAGGACATACAGATGGCCAATAGATATATGAAAAGATGCCCAATGTTACAGAAATGAAAATTAAAACCACAATGAAAAATCACTTCACACCCATTAGAAATCAATAAATCAACAAATGACAAGTGTTGATGAATATGTGGAGAAAAAGAATTCTTGTGTACTGTTGGTGAGAATGCAGATTGGTGCAGCCACTTTAAAAAACAATGTGAAATTTCTTCAAAAAATTAAAAATAAAACTGCCTTATTATCCAGCAATTCCACTTCTGGATCTATATCTGAAAACACTAATTTGAAAGAATAGATGCACCTCTATGTTCACTGCAGCATTACTTACAATAGCCAAGCTATGATAGCAACACAAGTGCCCATCCATAGATGAGTGGATGACAGAGCTGTGGTACACAATACACTGCGATGTTACTCAGCCACGAAAAGAATGAAATCTTTTACAACAATGTGGATGGACCTTGGGGGCATTATATTAAGGAAAATAAGTCAGCCAGAGTAAGACATATACCACATGATTTTACTTATATGTGGAATAATAAGAACAAAATTAATGAATAAACAAAATAGAAACAGACTCACAGACACAGAGAACAGCCTGGTGGTTGCCAGAGTGGTGAGGGTGAGGATACTGAGTGTAAAAGGTGAAAGAATTGAGGTGTCCAGAGTGTTAGTTACAAAATATTTACAGGGACGTAAAGTACATCATAGGGAATATGGTCAATCATATTGTAATATCTACTTTGGGCACAGTTGGGTACTAGAAATATTGGGGCAATCACTATGTAAAGTGCATGATTGTCTAACCAGTTCACTGTACACCTGAAACTAATATACAATCATATTGAATGTAGAATGTATAAAATTTTTAAAAATAGGTTTGAAAAAAAAATAGAAGTTGACCAAAGTACATGACATTGAGAGTCCAGAGTTCAGGAATATTGGGACCTTCCAGGCCAAGACTCCAACCTCTCCCACAGAGGTGGTTTGGAAATTGGAAATCCTAACTTATCAGAAGCTCCTGCCTATTCCTCACAATGTGGGGGCTGTTTGGTTTTGGGATTCAGAAGGAGAGCACTGGCATGTGCACACACTCCCAAACACACATGAATACACACACACATATACAGATGCACACACATATGTACACACATGCACACACACATTTTGAATGTAATGACGACAGGTGGGATTGAAAGAAAAGCAGACACAGAAGAAGTGACAACAGGCAGGAAAGAGAATTGGAGACACCACCTCCACATGATAGCCCTCCCCCAACTTTATTGCTGTTGCCCCACATGTGCCTGAACATTCCTAGGAAGTACCTGCTAGAACAATTCATTGTGCAGGCAGGAGACAGACGGGCCCTGACAGGCACAGTGACTTATCCAGGATCAAGAAGAGGTGAGAATAGGGGTTGGGTCTGAACCCAGATCTGTCTCCTCAGATCTAGGACCTGGTTGCACTCAGACCTTCAAGGGGGCTGTGTAAAGGGGTGTGTTGGTGTCACTGTGCACAGAGATGGTCTTCCATGGAGAAAGATGGTGATCATTCAGTGGGCCACAGGACTGTCTGTATAGCTGCTCTTCGATGAGGGGACTCAGGAAAACCCATCAGGAAGTGAGGTCACACCTCGAGAGAACTTAGAACCCTCGTAACCAGGCACCCAACTCCTACCAACTGCCCAACCACCAGCTCATTTGATAAGAGACACTTGACAGTGCAAGATGTTCTCTTGCTGTGTTCCCACTAATCGGGGCTCCTGTTTCCGGAGACCCCGCAGTGAGAGATTTTCCAGACGTTGGTTCAACACTGATCTGCGATGTCTTTACCCATTTAAGAGAAGATCACCTGAGGTAACACAGGGCAGCTTGGGTGGGACCAGTCCAGGCCAGGCCAGCTCTGTGAGTCATCCCTGTGCAGCCCACACACCCTCCTCTTCATGTGGGGGAAGAGGGACATGAAGGGTGGACACCCAGGGACAGAAACAGGTTACTGGGTGGTGGATAATCTAGAGGTCCTGTCATGATAACACCCAGGACAGGGCAGGCAAGTGGAGAAGGGCTTTTGAAGGGGACACTTATTTGTGCCAGTGGGAATTGTAGACCCTCAGGCTGTCACACCTTTTCCTCCTCAGTGGATGTCTGAGCAGATCATGGTGTGTGTGGGTCTGGAATGGAGGGTCACAGGGGCCAGAGAACCAGGAGAAACAGAGCTCTGAGGCTTTCTGCCTGGTGACTGGGAACTGTCTTTACAGAGCTCCATACAGAAGAAAGCACGGGAGGTGTTAGAGGTCCTCAACTCCACCCCCCTGCAGGGGGCACAGGTGTCCCACAAATCCACAAGGGTGCAGCATGGCCACCTCAAGGTGAGTGTAGGTGCCAAGTTGACCCAACTCCAGAACCCCATGCTGTCAAAGGGGACCCAGGTTTCAGATGCTGCCCTGTTACTCCCCTGAGATTGCTTCTGGAGTCCAATTTTCAAAGGAATCTGGGGCCCCCACTGCTCCCCTCAACCCACTCTCACTGTGAAGACCCTTTTGGACCAGATGCAAAGTAACTGTCCACAAAATAGTAGAAATACCAGAAAAAATACTTTTGTATCATTTCACTTCAAGAATATTTTTGAATATTTCTACAGATTTTTTTATTACTTATTTATTCTGTAAACTTATTCTTTTTAAAAATTTATCTTTATTGTTGACAGTATTACAGATGTTTCCAATATTTCCCATTTGTCTCCCTCTTACCTGCTCCCATCCACCACACCCAGCCTTCACAATGCTATTGCCTGTGTCCACGGGTTATCCATGTATGTATAAGAGTCCTTGATAATGTCTTCCCACCCACCTCCTTCCCTCTAAGATTCCTCATCACTCTATTCCATGCTTCCATGACTCTGGATCTATTTTGTTCATCGGCTTCTTTTGTTCAATATCTTCCACATAGAAGTGAAATCATGTGACACTTGTCTTTCTCTGACTGGCTTATTGTGCTTAGCATAATACCCTCCAGGTCCCTTCATGCTGTCTCAAGGTGTAAGAGATCCTTCCTTTTTATAGCTGCTTAGTATTCCATTTTGTAAATGTACCACTGCTTCTTTATCTACTCATCAGCTGATGGACACTTGGGCTGTTTCTAGATATAAGCTATTGTAAATAGTGCAGCTATGAACATATGGGGTACATACATTTTTTTATTGATGTTTCCTGATTGTTAGGATATATTCCTAGAAGTGGGATCAGTGGGTCAAATGGCAGTTTTACTTTTAATTTTTTTAGGAAACTCCATACTGTTTTTCATAGTGGATACACCTGTCTGCATTCTCACCAGCAGTGCACCTGGGTTCCCTTTTCTCTACATCCTCACCAGCACTTGTCCTTTGTAGATTTGTTGATGGCAGCCATTCTGGCAGGTGTCAGGTGATACCTCATTGTCATTTTAATTTGCATCTCTCTAATGATTAGTGCCTTTGAGCATTTATTAATTTGTCTCTTGGCCATCTCTATGTCCTCTTTGGGGAAGTATCTATTTAGGTCCTTTGCCCATTTTTAATTGGATATTTTGTCTCCTGTTTTTTAGTTGTATGAGTTCTTTATATATTTTGGAAATTGACCCTCTATCAGAGGTGCTATTGGCAAGTATGTTCTCCCACACAGTGGGTTCCCTTTTCATTTTGTTGATAGTTTCTTTTTCTGTGCAGATGCTTTTTATTTTGATGTAGTCCCATTTATTTTTTCCTTTGTTTCTCTTGCTTTGGCGATACATCAATAAAAATTCTGCTATGTGAGATGTCTGAGATTTTGTAGCCTATGGTGTCTTCCAGGATTTTCATGGTTTCACAACTTCCTATTAAGGATTTTATTTATTTTGGGTTTATTCTTATCTATGGTGTCAGTTGGTGGTCTACTTTAATTTTTTTGCATGTTCTTGTACCATTTTCTGAATGCAATTTACTGAAGAGACTTTATTCCATATTATGCTCTTGCCTCTTTTGTCAAATATTAATTGAGCATAATGGCTTCTGTTGACTTCTTGGTCTCTGTTCTGTTCAGTTGATCTATATGCTTGTTCTTGCGCCAGTACCAGGTGGTTTTGATCACAATGGCTTTGCAGTATTACTTGATACCCAGTATTGTGATCCCTCCTACTTTGATTTAATTTTATTTTTTAAGATTACCATGGCTATTCAGGATCTTTTCTGGTTCCATATAAATTTTTGGTGTGTTTGTTCTAAATCTGTGAAATATGTTGGTGGTATTTTATTAGGGATGGTTTTTAATCTATGGATTGCGATGGGTAGTATGAATATTTTAATGATGTTCATATCTTCAGTTTATGAGCATAATATATACTTCCACTTGTTTATATCTGTCTCTATTTCTTTTTTCAATGTCCTGCAGTTTTCTTAGAACAGGTCTTTTACCTCCTTGGTTAAGTCCATTCCTAGGTATTTTAATTTTTTGTTGTTGTTGCAATGGTAAATAAAATTTTTAAATTAAGTTTCTCTTTCTGAGAGTTCATTATAGGTTTATAGATGTGCCATTGATTTCTGGATGTTAATTTTTAATGCTGCTGCTTTGCTGAATTAAAATTTTAAATCTAGTAGCTTTTTGGTGGCATCTATAGGGTTCTCTACATAAAATATTATGCCATTTGCCTAATGACAGTTTCACTTTCTTCTTTCCAATTTGGATGCCTTTTATATTTTCTCTCTCTCTGATTGCTGTGGCTAAAACTTTCTGTGTTGAATAGCAGTGGTGAAACAGGATATCCCTGTCTTGTACCTGTTCTTAATGAAAATTCTTTTTCTTTTTGCCTAGTGAGTGTGATGTTGGCTGTATGTTTTTCATATATGGCCTGTATTATGTTGAGGTTTGATCCTTCTATTCCCACTTTGCTGAGAGTTCTTATGGAACATGGGTGCTGGATTTTGTTGAATGCTTTTTCTGTGTCTATTGATATGATCATATAATTTTTATTTTTCATTTTATTTATGTAATTTATCACATTTATTGAGTTGCGAATATTGTACCAGCCTTGCACTCTTGGGATAAATCTCACTTGACCATGTCATATGATCTTGTTAATATAAAACTGGATCCACTTTGCAAATATTTTGTTGAGGATTTTGGCATCTATGTTTACCAAAAATATTGACTTGTAATTTTCTTTCTTTGTATTCTTTTTATCCGGATTTGGAATTAGGATATTGTTGGCCACATAAAAGCTTGGAAGTCTTTCTTGCTCTTGAACTTTTTGGAAAAGTTTGAGAAGGAGAGGTGTTCATCCTTCTTTGAAAGTTTGGCAATTCTCCCCTGTGAAGCCATCCAGTCCAGGACTTTTGTTTGCTGGGAGTTATTTTATTGCTGCTTCATTTTCATTCATTGGTATTGGTTTATTCAGGATTTCTGATTCTTCCTAATTCAGTTTTGGAAGATTGAATGATTCTTGGAATTTGTCCATTTTGCTAGGTTGTCTAATTTGTTGGCATATAGTAGTTTGTTATATTTTCATACAATCTTTGTATTTCTGTGGTGTCAGTTGTTACTTCACTTCTTTCATTTCTGAGTTTATTTACTTGGGTCCTCGCTTCATTTTTTGGTGAGTGTGGCTAGTGGTTCATCAATCTTGTTTATCTTCTCAAAGAAGCAGCTCTTGGTTTCATTGATCCTTTGTATCATTTTTGTAGTCTCTATGTCATTTATTTCTCTCTGATGTTTATTATTTTCTTCCTTCTACTCACTCTGGGCTTTTATTGTTGTTCTCTCTATCAATTTTTTAGTTGGAAATTTAGAAAGTATATTAGAGATTTTCTTTGTTTCATGAGGTAGGCCTGGAGTGCTATGTACTTCCCTCTCAGGACTGCATTGGCTGTTTTGCATAGATTTTAGTTTTTTGTGTGTTCATTTTCATTTGGTTCCAGAAAGTTTTAATTCCTTACTTGATATCAGTGGTAACCCATCCATTGTTTAATAACATGCTATTTTGCCTCCATGTGTTTGAATGTTTTTAGTGTTTTTATTTAATTGATTTCCAGTTTCATGTCTTATAATCAAAGAATATGCTGAATGTGATTTTAATTCTTTTTGAATGTAGAGAATTAGTTTGTGTATTAAAATGTGGTCTCTCTTTGAGTCTGTCCCATGCATACTTTCAAAAAAAAATTATATGCTGCAGCTTTGGGGTAGAATGTTCTGTAAATGTCAATTAAATCCATCTGATCTACTGTGTCATTTAGGGTAACAGTTTCCTTGTTGATTTTTTTTGTCTGGAAGATCTATCAGTGAAGTCAGTGGGGGTGTTAATGTCCCCTACTATGAATGTATTGCAGTTGATCTCTTGCTTAAAGTCCTATAAGAGTTTCTTTTAATATATTTAGTTGATCCTATATTGGGTGCATATATGTTTACTAAAAGGATCGATCCTCTTGTTGGATCAATCCTTTTAGTATTACATAGTGACTGTCATTGTCAATGGACTTTCCATTTTAATGCCTCCCTCCAAGTGTACATGTTGGCCTGACAACCCTGTGAACCTTCTCCCAGTCTCATGCATCATCATGATTAGTAGGAATGTTTTTCTCAAAAGACAATGGAGCTCATGTTACCAAGTCTATTGCTTTTCTCTTTGCTGCTCTGGTGACCACATCCCCATGGCTTCTACAGGTCAGCAGCTGGGGCCTCCCTGGACTGCAAAATACACCAGGAGCAAGACCACTTGTAAAGGTGATCTATCTCTTCACTGTTCTGGGACCTGGAAGTGATCTCCTGTTTCCATTTCAATGGTGCTTCACTGAACATCCCACATGTCCTAACATCCTGACCCCTTCCACCCCAGGAAAAGCCTCTGTGTTCTCATCTTAGAATGGAATGTTTTGTCAGAAATCCCAGGGGTGACACTGTTAATATAGGGAGGTTCTGTCCACTGTCTGCTAAGAAAGTGACCTAAGACACTAATGTCTTTCATCATTCCTCCAATTTTATGTTTCCTGCTAAAAACCTTTTCTCTCCTGCCATCACTCATGTCCTACCTCCTGCACCAATCATTGAGGGCCTGGGGGTCTAGTCTGAAATGCAGCTCTCATCCCTACCAGTTCATAAGCTGCTTCTGATGGCATGTCCCTCCTTTTTCCCACCCTAGGAGGAGACATCATCAAACCCAGGTAGAAATAAGACCTGTATGGTGGAGCCATCCACAGCTTTGTCAACGACTACAAGCTTAGCAGGTGCACCCCCTGTACTCATTACACCAGTGCCCATAAACATGTTCCCTGACTGGGAGGTGGATGGCTCCAGCCCCTCCTGCATGCCCAGTTTGTGCAATGTGACATTTAAAAAGCTGGTGGTGTTAAAGGAGCTTGAGAATGAGCAATGTTCCGTGGTGATTGCCATAAAGATACAGGGCTCCAAGTGCATCCTGCGCTCCCACGAGATTCTTCTGCCTCCCAGTGGAAAAGTGGAGGCCGACCTGACACTGACTTTCTCACTACAGTACCCTCACTTTCTGAACAAAGAAGGCAATAAGCTTGAGATAATGTTACAGCAGCAGAAGCACTTTAAGAACCGAACCATCACTGGCTATAAGATTCTTGCCTACAAGACACTGGCTCTGGGCACCATCTACATGGGTGAAGTGATGCAGCAACCCCTCGAGGGTGGCCAGGTGCTGAGCCTCTGCAGCAGCCTCAATGAGGCCTCTACCAAGGTGGCTGAGATCTGGATCTTGTCCCTGTCCTCCCAGCCCATTGACATTGAGAACAGCACCATGCAGGCCAAGTCCATTGATAAATACTTTGAGAAGTATAAAAGCTTCTCCCATGAGCTGGGGGCCAGTGACAATGCCACAGATGGGCAGAACTTAGAGGATGATTTGGACATGGGGAAGCCCAAGAGGCAGCAACATTCAATTGTAACAACTACTTCCAAGACCAGACAACAAAATTTTAAGCAAAAAATCATGGCGCTGCTGCACAGGTTCATTGCTTCAAAGGAGGTCCTGGACTCGGAGCAGGGCCCCATGGAGCATGTCCCAGAGGTGCAGGCTGACCTGGACTCAGAGGTCCTGGACTCAGAGCAGGACACTGCAGAGCATGTCCCAAAGGAGAAGAAGTACTTGGACCTTCTGTATGAAATGCTGGAGAACCCCAGTGACACGGAGGATGATGACCCCATTCCCAGCACCCCTGAGCCAAAGCTCAGGCCATACATCAAAGACCTGCCACACTTCAGCTCACAACCAGAGATTGGGAGCACCCATACTGCCTGGAGCCAGAAAACACCACTGACTCCCGCCAAATTGCCTGAGATGTGGGCCTGGAGAAGGAAACAACCAAGTGACAGTATCTCCGACTTAGCCACCCCCATGCCAACACCTAGGGAGCTGTTGGCACAGCCCAAGGACAGTCTGGAAGTAGAGACTTCCACCCAGGACATGTTCCCTGAGAAGGTGCCACCCAGCAGGTACATCAACAAGCCTGAGGCTCTCAACACCCTCATCACCAGGACTGAGGGGGAGCAGGCTGGGTTTAGGGGTTGGAGCAGGTCCTTGAAGAAGTGGCAGCAGGCATGGCCACATAACGAGCTGCCCAACAGCTTGGAGAAGGAGGGCTGCCTGGACATGCAGAGCCAGCTGCAGATCCCCAGGAACACTGTGTTTGACCATCTAAACCACATCCTCAGCTCCCAAGACACACAGCCTGTGCACATCATCCTTATCAACACCTCCGACTGGCAGGGGCAGTTCCTGTCGGACATCCTACAGCAGCACATGCTGCCCGTGGTGTGCACCCGCTCTGATGCTGATCTCCGAGAAGCCTTCAGCTCTATCATCTCATGGATAGAAAGATCCTACAGCTGCAATCCCCAGCCCATGACGCCAGTGAAGATCGTGGTGGTCGGGGCACAGCACTACCTCAGTGCCGTGCTGCGGCTCTATGTGGAGCAGCTGTCCCACAAGATTCCCGACTGGCTAGGCTACATGTGCTTCGTGGTTATCCTGCTGGGTTTGCACCCCATGGCCACGTACCTGGGCTCTGTGGATTACCACTATAAAATCTTCTTCCAGGACCTGGCCTGGCGCAACCTGTTCAACAGAATGGAGCCCCAAAGCACCAGGCAGGACACACTGGACATCATGTGGAGAATCACACAGTACATTGTGGGGGCCAACTGTGTCCACCAGCTGCCCATTGCGAAGGCCGTGCTCACCTACAAACATAAGAGCCTCAGCGAGGAGTCCTTGCAGAAGTTCATTCCCTTCCTGGGCGAGGTGAAGGTTGGAATAGTGGAACTCTCCTCGGGCATGTCGGGAGACTCTCATGATGTGGCCCCTTCAGGCTCCAGCAAGCTTTTGTCCACCCTGCCATCCACCTCTCTGGCCACCAAAGAGGCCTCACCCACCCCACCTTTCTCCCCATCAGTGAGTGAGGGCCTGTCCTCCCTTAGCCAGGACATCAGCACCGAGATAATGGGGCTGCATGTGGATTGCTGGATGGCAGCCCAGCCCACAGACAGGGGGAGAGACCTGCCTACTACCAACAACACGCTCAAATACTTCACCCAGTCTCTCCAGGTCAGCAGTCTGCCCATCAGTGGTGAGGCCACAGCCACGCCCACCATGTCCATGACCATGGTCCCCAAGGAAAACAAAAAAGTGATGTTTCTTCCCCAAAAAAACAAAGACAAGGAGGTGGAGCCCAAAAATCAGTCCATCAAGGGCATCAGCCACCTGGTCTGCAGGGCAGAACAGCAGCAGGACATGCAGAGGGTCATCATTGATGGAGTGCAGTGGAACGATGTACAGTTTCTCCAGCTGGAAGCCCAGTGGTCCTCCCACATCACACACTTCCCCATCTGTGTCTTTAGAAACTCCAGGTCCACCTTCTAGCCCTGCCCATTGCCTTGACATGGCTGAGCCCAGGAGGGCCCAGCTGCTTTTCTCTTAACACTTTGGATTACTACAGAGACAGACCCAGGAAACACAAAAGAAACCGTCTTAAGTGCAAATGTGCTCATAACCTGGAAAGTAACAGTCTTGCCCCTGCTGGGAGCCCCCAGCTGCTCAGCTTACTCCCCAGAACTGTCTGGCAGGTGAAAGGTCAGGCCAGCAGTGGGGAGCTGGAGAATCACAGAAGGTGTGTTTTGGCCTTAGCCCCATGAACCGTCCAGGGGGAAGTGTTCTTTCCTTCATGACCTGCCCTCCTGGAAGCCAGGATGCTGCTTCTGCAAGGAGCCAACTCTGGCCTGTGCCCAGACTCAGAGCTGTGCAGCCGCTGGGGGCACCCTGAGCCCAGCACAGAGGCCGGTCAGCCCAGCCCTGGGCTTCAGCTGCCAACCAGCGAAGTGGCCCCAGCACCACCCACTTGTGGTTCCCAATAAACTCCAGTCTCATAGGAAGAACAAAACAAAACCTCAAAAACCTGTATTTTCTTAATACTATTTTTCTTATACTATTGAGTTAACATAAAATGTATTATAAATAAATTAAATTAAATGCTATTACAATAAATTTAATTTAAATAAAATGGAATTTAGCTGTATGATCTTTCAAAGTATACATTCCAGCAGCATTAAGTGCATTCACAAGTTTTCACAACCACCAGTCATCACAGCCACTCTCTAGATCCAGAACATTGTCATCCAGACAAACCCAGGGCCTGGTCTCAGTCACTGCTCATCCTCCCCACTCAGCCCCTGACAATCCCTGGTCTTGTTCTGTCTCCATGGATTGACCCATTGTGGATTTTTTATGGAATTAAAATAATAGCATATATGGCCTTTTTGAGAGGAGGGAGTAAGTCTTTGTCATTTATTTAGTCAACAAACAACTATCTTCTATGTTCTGGGCAATGTCCTTGGCACTGGGAATGGAGGTAAACCCCAGCCCTCAAGGAGCTCACAGTGTAGTGATGGGAAAAGACACATAAATTAGTAGTTAAACAGAGAAACACAATGGGAAGTGTGCAAAGGGGACCACTCTGGGTGGCGAGGAGCAGAGGAACTCATTCTGTGGTTGATGTCCATAGGAAAGAGAAACCTGGCTGATGATCCTCACCTGAGGATATTTTTACATTTATCTTTAGATACAGTGGAAGAAAGAGAGGGAGGAAGAGAGAGAGAAACATCAATGTGATAAAAACACATCAACTGATTGCCACCTGCACGACCCGAACTGGGGCTGGGGCCGAACCTCCACCGAGGTACGTGCCCTTGGCCAGAATTGAACCCAAGACTCTTTGGTCCACAGGCCGACACTCTCACCGTTGAGCCAGAACCTGATGAGCACTTTTTGTGAAGAACACACAAGGCGATGGTTCTCAGCATGTGGCTGGTGAATTTCCTCCATCTGAATAATTTGCAGCACATGTCAAAACACAGGTTCCCAGCATTTTCTGCAAAGATGACGATTCAGTGGGTTGGGGTTTGGGACCTGGGAACTTGCATATGAAAGTACTGCAGGTAATTCTACTGCAACATAAAAATTGAGAACCTGTGAGATACGGTTTGCTCCTTCATCGGGATGAAGAATGACCTGTGCGTCTGAAATGCTCATTAGTGTTGGTGTTTAATGAGAGGCCGGCAGTGAAGAGGAGGGGAGCTGGCATTTGCTGAGCTCTGCTGTGGTCTATATATAAGATAAATTACTTCTCACACCAACCCTATGAGGGAGATATGATTATTATGCCCATTTCACAGAAGAAGAAACTAAATTAGAGTTTAAATAGTTTGTTCAATAATACAGAGCTCACAAATTGCAGAACTGACATCTGAACCCAGATTCATTTAACACTGAAGAATGCCCAGTTTATTTAATTTTTAATCCTCACCAGAGGATATTTATTTATTTATTTATTTATTTATTTATTTATTTATTCATTTTAGATAGAGTGGGTGGGAGGGAGGGAGAGAGAGAGTGTGAGTGAAAGAGAGAGAGAAACATCCAAGTAAGACTCATCAAAGGTTGCCTCCCACATGATCCTGACCCAGGCTGGGTGTGGAACCCACAACCGAAGTACATGCCCTTGACTGGGACTCTGGTCCACAGGCTGATGCTCTAACTGCTGAGCCAAACCAGCCAGGGCAAAGCCTGTCCACTTTTCATAACATCATGTTGTACTTTTAGTTCTTTGCCAGATCTTGCCAGGTAAAGAGAAAGAACAGCACATACACAGCCTGCACGGCCTGGGTACGTTCCCACTCACCACATTCAGGGTTGACAAGCAGATCTCAGGCACCAGCAGCAGAGGGGCCATGTTAGATCAAGAGAAAGAAAGTCAGTGTACATTTTTGGTGATTCCAGCAGACCACAGAGTCCAAAGATGGGTTTGGATCAAATCACCCACAGCACTGACCCTGGACACAGCACCCAGCTGAGATTTCACTGCTGAGCCTAACAGAGGTTGTAGGAGTGCTATATTCTCTCCAACCCAATCTCAGAATATGTGCTTTCACCCACTTTTCATATAATACTGGCATGGTTTAGAGGTGTTTGAAAAAAACAAACACATATGCAAATCTAGATTTAAGCTCTCCTTACAAGAAAAATACATTTGTTTACAGAGCACTGATTCACCCCCTTCAAATACACAGCTTCTAAAAAGCACAGTTAGAAAAGCAGGTGCCACAGACAATAAATATATTCAGGCCCTGTGCCTGTGTGTCTGGGTGGACCTGAAACCTACTGATACTTCAAAATCAAGGACCTGTGCAAGTGAGAACTCTGGTGCCATCTGCATGAAGTCTTGGTCCTGATGGCAGTATCTGGTTGTCCTGGAGTCTAAGCAGGACATCTGGGTTATGTCTGTGGCCAGCCATCTGGCACGTGGGAAGAGGAGGTAAAGCCCACAACCAACTATCCCAGTCTTCACGCTTGACCTGCAAGAAGCTCAGGAAGGTGAGGAGTTAAGTATCTGGGAGCTGTGCAGTCCAAATGGCCAGGGCACAAATACACTTGGAACAAAATGATACACTGTGTAAAATCAAGTCAACCAGCTTGTAGATCCTTGGCTGACTCTGGTTAGGACCCCAAACACTGACAAAGGAAACCTCAAATATGCGGAGAGACAATCATCAGAATGTGTGTGTACCCTGGTTCATGCCCACACACAGGCCCTGAGAGAGGCTGGCCACACTGCCTGGGTTTAGCCCATCTGCATTGGCTCTTTTTGTCTCCATTTCTTTAATTGTGGTAAATACACTTCAAATTGCCATTCTTAACTATGTTAACCTGTAAGGTTCTTGGTATGAAGTGCATTATTGTGGTGCAACCATTCCCATCATCCATCTCTAAAGCTCATCGTGTAAACTGAAACTCTATCCATTGAACAGTAACTCCTCCTTCCCCTGCTCCTCCCAGGCCCTGGGAATCACGACTCTACATTCTGTCTCTAGAATTTTATTAATCTAGGCAACCCATGAACTTGGAATCACATGTTTTTGGTGCCTACCTATACTTACTACCCCTCAGTCATCTAAACTGAGTTTAGACAGAGGAAGGTGCTGGCCCATTCACAGTGCCATCCTCACTCCCTGGAGAGGGAAGGTGCCCGATGGTGCTCTCCTCCCCCAACTCCAGGGCTGTGCTTGAGGATGGAAAGAGTGGACACCTCTGAAGCCACCAGCTCCTGCTGCTCCCACCCCTCCTGGCTGTCTCCATAGACCACTGGGAGGCCTGTCAGGCTCACCTCCCATAGAGTGGCTCTTCATCTCAAGACAGGGCCACCCAGAGGGTGTCAGACACATGCTGGGATTAGGATGCACCTGTGCTCTTTGTCCTTCTAGACTAGAGGGTGAGACCACAGCAGAGGCCAGAACACCACCCTCTGTTCTGTGTTCCAGTCCTGAGCTGTGTCTAGAATGAGAGTAACAGGAACCAGTAGAGTCATTTCTTCCTCACTGGCATCCTCTGCACTTGCTTTGTTTTCTCCCCACATAGTCTGAGTACTTCTTAGTGCTTGGCCTCTCATTCAGCCCTGGGGTCAGAGAGATGAATGACACTCTGAACTAGTAAGCTTCAGGCTGCTGGGGTAGAAAAAAAAAAACAAAAACAAACATAACAAATTTCATGAGGCAAATAAGAGAGTGAAGGTAGACTTAGGTCTGATGAGTGTCCCCTATGGATCTGTGTGGAGTTTCCCTTGGAGTCTGTGCACTGCCAGAGAACACCTGGAGCACAGGCTGTGTGTGTTCTCAGGTGAACCAGCACCTTCTCACCAGCAGCACCAAGTCCCTACAGCTCTGCATTACTGGGCAATGGCTTATACCCCTCTGTCCCGTGTCATTCATCCTCCATCACCTGGAATGCTCAGTAATATTTGGCTGTGCCTGGCATGATAGTGGGCATCTTCAACTGGGTGATGGGTCCTGGGTCAGATGCTGGTGTTTCCTGCATTGGGCAGTAGGTAAGAAAAGGGGTAAAAAGAGGTGCTCAGCCCTCCAGACTGGCCCCTTCTGGAAATTCCCAGGCTACCACTCATACCAATGACTGCTTGATGTGACTGTTCTCCAGAGGGTCTTTCTCAGGGCTCAGACTTGGCCCAGTGGTGACATTTTCATGACCTCTCTCTGTGGCATAACCTTAGTACACATCATGGTAGATATTTTTGGGGAGAGGTAAAGGAGGAAGTCTCTGCTTTCATTATCTGAGGTGGAAATTGAGGCCCAGAGGAGACACTTGAACCCTGAAAACCTCACTCTCACTGGACAGCAGAGGGCAGGACCCTGGGGATGACACCCTATGACATAATGCCCCTGCCTTGGGTGGCCAGGGCAGTATGTCTTCTTCCCTGGGCTCAACTGTCCTTTTTCTGCACCAACATCACTAACTCCCAGCAGCCCAGTTTCATGCAGCTCATGGGAAAGATCAGGCTGAACCCCCTGCCCAGTGGCCTGGCCCTGGGGCGCTGAGCCACAGCAGGGAGCTGCAGGAGGGCAGAGAAAATGGTTGGGCAGGGAGCTAGGCTGGGGCTTGTGAGACACTTCTCATTCTCCGGAGTCCCAGCCACGGGGAGGAAAAGTGTCTGTCAGTCTCATGCATAGAAACTCAAGGATAGGACCTTGCAGTAGGAACTGGAGAAGAGACGCCCTGTCCAGGAGGCTCCTCCTCCAATGAGGAGCAGCCACTGCCATCCACAGGGTGACAGCAGCCCAGCTCCATGTGCAGAGAGTTCCCATCAGGCTGGGAGACCTTGTCTCCACTGTGAGGTCGCCAGGAAATGCTGTCAGCCATGGCTGTGGTTGGCTCTGGCAGGCAGCTCCCTGTGACCAGTAGAGATGGAGATCAGCATGTAGTAAGTGTCCGCCATGGTGACTTAGTGGGCCCTTGGTGTTATGCTGTCATTTATTGATCTCCTTGATCATTCCACTGGGCTGCTGGGAGGTGTGTGTTCATGCTGCTGCCTCAGCCCCACTGACTCCTCGATACGTGGTTCAAACCTTCTGTGACTTCCCAATGCAGAGAAGCCAGCACTTATGGATCCTGAATTCACTCTGCCCATGTCTTTGTTTATTGTTCATCTCCCAACTGAGAATGCAAACCCCACAGAGAGTGACTGTGCTTTGTTTCCTGAGGCAAGGACAGTGCTTGGCACTCGGGGCTGAATGGGTGCCCCTTGGTCCACAGAGAATCTGCATAGTTTTCTGACTCTGATGGGAGTGGGGGAGACACAGTTTACCTGCCACCAGTGCTGGGTATTCAGGGGCACATTTGAAGACGGCTCTGTAACTGTGAGGATGAAAAGACAGGAAGATGTCTATGTTCCTCTGTGTTGAGACAGGCAGACAAAGTTGGGAAAGGCTTCAAATAAAAGGGGTGATAAGAGCAAGTTGTTAGGGGTGTGCCTGGTCATAGCCTCAAAGTTAGGGGCTGAAAGTTAGGAGTTAGGATGTTGGATGAAATGAGAGACCCTCCCTTGCCTCAGCCCAAACTGCCTCCTTACCAGACTGTTACCTGGACACCAAAGCCATCCATCTGCCCAACACTGCATGGACATGGAGAATTGGTGGACGTTTGAAGACACAAAGGGTGGCACTGTCAGTAATCAAAACTAACTCCTTTTTTTTAAAATTTATGTATTTGTTTTTGTTACAGATGTTTCTAATTTTTTCTCATTGACACCCTCATCCCCTTCCCCCCTGCCCCATCCCTAGCTTTGTTGTCTATGTTCATTGGTCATGCATACATACATATAAGTTCTATGGTTTATCTCTTCCCCCACAAATCCTCCCTCCTCTGAAGCTTGTCAGCCTGTACCCCACCTCCATGTCTCTGGGTTAATTTTGTTCAGCAGTTTGTTTAGTTCATCATATTCCACAAATAAGTGAGATCATGTGATATTTATTTCTCTACTTGGCTTGTTTCATTTAGCATAATACTCTCCAGGTCCTTCCATGCCATCTCACAGGATAAGAGATCTTTCTTCCTTACAGCTGCATAGTATTCCATTGTGTACATATACCATGGCTTTTTAATCCACTCATCTACTGATGGACACTTGGGTTGTTTCCAGATCTTAGCTATTGTAAATAGTGCTGCTATGAACATAGGGGTACACATATTCTTTCTGATTGGTGTTTCAGGTTTCTTAGGGTATATTTCTAGAAGTGGGATCACTGGGTCAAATGAGGTAACTCCACAGTGTTTTCCATAGTGGCTGCACCAGTCTGCATTTCCATCAGCAGTGCATTAGAGTCCCCTTTTCTCCACACCCTCGTCAACACTTGTTGTTTGATGATTTGTTGATGGCGGCCATTCTGACAGCTGTAAGGTGATACCTCATAGCTGTTTTAATTTACATCTCTCTGATGATTTGTGATGTTGGGCATTTCTTCATATGTCTCTTGGCCATTTGTATATCTTTTTTGGAGAGGTGTCTATTTAGGTCCTCTACCCATTTTTTATTGGTTTCTTTGTCTTCCTTTTGTTGAGTTGAATGAACACTCTATTTTGGAAATTAATCTGATGCATCATTGGCAATTATGGTCTTCCATATAGTGAGATTCCTTTCCATTTTGATGGTTGTTTCTTTTGCTGTACAGAAGCTTTTTGTTTGATGTAGTCCCATGTGTTCATTTTTTCCTTTGTTTCTGTTGCCTTAGGTGTTGTATCAGTGAAAATTCTGCTGTGTATGATGTCTAAGATTTTGTTGCCTACATTTTCTTCTAGAATTTTTATGGACTCACAAGTTACATTTAAGTCTTTTATCCATTTTGGGTTTATTCTAGTGTATGGTGTAAGTTGGTGTTTTAGCTTCATTTTTTTTGCAGGTAGCTCTCCGATTTTCCCAACACCATTTATTGAAGAAACTATCTTGACTCTACTATATGTTCCTGCCACCTTTGTCAAATATTAATTGAGCATATTGTCTTGGGTCAATTTATACACCAATGATGAAATCACAGAAACAGAAACTAAAAAGACCATCTTGTTTACTATCACAGCAAAAAAATTATGATACCTAGGAATAAACTTAACCAAAGAAGTAAAGGACCTCTTCACAGAAAACTACAGGTCATTGAAAAAAGAAATAGAGGAAGATATAAAAAAAGTGAAAGCATTTACCTTGTTCATGGATTGGAAGAATTAACATCATTAAAATGTCCATACTACCTGCCCTGGCCAGTTTAGCTCAGCGGTTAAGTGTCGGCTTGTGGTCCAGAGAGACCTGAATTCAGTTCCCGCTAAGGGCACATACCTTGGTTGCAGTTTGTTCCTGGCCCTGGTTGGGTTGTGTGGGTGGCAACTGCTCGATGTGTCTCTCTCATGTTGATGCTTCTCTTTCTCTCTCTGTTCCTCTCTCTCCCTCCCACTCTATCTGAACAAAAAATGGAAAATGTCCTTGGGTGAGGATAAAAAAAATTTCCATACTACCCAAAGCAATCTATAGATTCGATGCGATCCCGATCAAAATACCAAAAGTTTATGTGGAACCAAAAAAGAACTCGAATAGCCACAGCAATCTTGAAAAAGAAGAACAAAGTAGGAGGGATCACATTACCAGATTTCAGATTATACTACAAAGCCACTGTAATCAAAACAGCTTGGTACTGGCACAAGAACAGGCAGATAGATCAGTGGAACAGAATAGAGAACCCAGAAATTGACCCAAGGCAATATGCCCAGTTAATATTTTCATTGGTTTTAATTCACAAAGAATAATCAGGGGTTCAGCTACCCAAACAGAATTTCAGATGTAAAGTGTGAAAAGTCCATCAAATCATTAAATATTCTCAAACACAGATTCTAGAGCAGCAATGGGAAATAGCCATTGATACAGAACAGTGGTCAGTACAAAGTAAGAATGAGAATTCTTACTACAGAACAGTTGTTTGTTTGGTGACACATGCATTTGTCTCCACACAGTTGGAGAAGCTGACCATGTGAGGACTAGTGGTTTCTAGTGACTATCATTTCTCTGAGCTCCTCCCAATGTTTCCACTGCCATTGGTTCCCACCCATTTAAGTTCTCCAACGTGTCTCCCAATGATTATCCGATTTCTTTACCAAAGATTGAACCCCACATCTGGGATGTGTGACCTGTGTTCAGAGTCCAGTGAAGGACAGTGGTCAGGTGGATGTGACACCTTCTCCAAGGAAGATAACTCAGTGCCCTGACCTAG
The DNA here is from genome assembly GCF_014108415.1 of Molossus molossus. NCBI lineage: Eukaryota > Metazoa > Chordata > Mammalia > Chiroptera > Molossidae > Molossus > Molossus molossus. The sequence continues at coordinate 55,809,882 of NW_023425354.1, read as the reverse complement.
CACACTATGACACACTGGGCTCTCACACATAGGACACCATTGATTCTGCAGCCACCCCATATGGTGAGATCACTGTCCACGTTGCTCAGTGAGGAAACTGACACAGATAGAGGCCTCATGATGTCAGGTCACAGAGGGAGCCCTCACTCATATAGTGGCATTGCTGGGAGTGGGGCCAGACCACTGAGTGTCTTTGCCTCTCAAAACTTGGGTTTCTCTCATTTGTCAACAACAGAGATTGAGGTCTGCTTGCCTACAACCCTGTCCAATTCTCCCCATGAATTTCCTCCTAAATACCCGAGGAGACAGAAGGGGAGGGGAGGGGAGGGGAGGGGAGGGGAGGGGAGGGGAGATGGAGAGACAAAGAGAGAGAGAATTCTTCCAGGAACACACTATTAGCTCCAGTCCTGAGGAAAGGTGACAAAGCCCTGTGACACCTTTGGGTGCTGTTCCTTCCAGATGCTCAGCCACATCAACAAGTGAACCCAGGACCCAGTGTGTGGGTCTTCCCATTAAATCTCTGCTTCCCTTTCCCTTAAACTCCCATGCATTTCACCCTCCCTGAGGTTGTTTCTGGAAAATGTCCCCAACACCACCTGGGCTCCACCAGAGACCTCATCCCAGGGGCCACCTGTCTGCTGAGGTCCTTATATGCTGGCTCAGGAATGAAAGGACTTTGCTGTCTGGTGACTAATTTGTGCCCCTGGAGAAACTCTATCAAAAACCAGTTGACAGGGTGCCAGCCTGGTGGCTCCATAGGACCGGAAACCTAAAGACCTGAGGACCATTTTGGGTTCAGTCTTGCATCCATCCTTGAGATGGGAATGCTGGTGTTCATATCCATGCTAAAAGAATAGAGTTCTGCAGGACCCTCTTGTCCATGTCTCTTTCCATCACATGGGTGTCATCTGACCCACATGAGTGGGAGATGCTGCCCTGAGCCCTTTGGTGCTCTCGAGGGTCACCTTGTTAGATGGGCTGCCCTGTGTCTCCCAAGATGGTTCCACCGATGATACAAGGAAGGCTTTCACTGGCTTCTCCTGAGCTAGCCCTGAGTTACCTCTCTGCAGAAGGCTAAGAGCAGCTGATATGATCACAGACCCCCTGAGTGCCACCCTCAGATTTATTTATAAAAATTATGGGGGTGAAAAGAATAGTTCTGACATTATGGGTAGCATGAGAATTTAAAGGAAGAAAAATATTCTTTTCCTGTCTGACTTTCTGAGATCTATTTATTTATTTATTTATTTTTATTTTTTTTCCTCACCTGAGGACACTTTTCCATCTTTTGTTCAGGTAGAGTGGGAGGGAGAGAGAGGAACAGAGAGAGAGAGAGAGAAACATCGATGTGAAAGGAACACATCGAGTGGCTGCCACCCGCACGACCGACCAGGGCCGGGAACAAACTGCAACCGAGGTACGCGCCCCTATCGGGGGCCGAACCAGGGTCTCTCCGGACTGCAGGCTGACGCTCTAACCACTGAGCAAAACCGGCAAGGGATGAGATCAGTTTAAAATGAACAAAGGCTAGCCCTGGCCGGTTTGGCTCAGCGGTTAGAGCGTCGGCCTGCGGTCCGGAGAGACCCGGGTTCGGTTCCCGCTAAGGGCACATACCTCGGTTGCAGTTTGTCCCCGGCCCTGGTTGGTCGTGTGGGTGGCAGCGACTCGATGTGTCCCTTCACGTCGATGTTTCTCTCTCTCTCTCTCCCTTCCTCTCTCTCCATAAGCTAAGTACAAATAAAAATTGAGGGGAACTTGGTGGAAATGACTCGAACTGCCAACAATATTATGTCCTGGTCTACACTGGTAGACATGTGTCATCTTCTAGAATAAGTGACCTTATACATATAACTGTGGATACAAACTTCAATTATGTCACATTTCCCAGTGATGTGACTGTAGCCTACTCTGGAACTTACTGAACCTCAGTTTCCTCATTAATGAAAGGGGATGATGATGTTAGTGGGAAGACCATGGAGTCTTGAATCAGACAGACCCACTTTGAAATACCCCTTTTAGTACCTGGAGGCTGTGAGTATGAGTGCCCTGGTCAGAGAGGAGATTTTATCAGAGAGACGAAAGGTGAGCCATCATCACACACACACACACACACACACACACACACACACACACATCTGGGTACTAGCAACTCAATTATAAGATCTCAAGACCTTCCTGGAACATGAATTCCTTCTGCTTCATCATTCTTCTTCTGGTCTGATCTAAAGAGAGGAGATTCTCCTAAGATTGTTTTTTATTTTATTTTATTGTTTTGTTTTTTATTTTTACAGATGTTTCCCATTTTTCCCCTTTGTCCCTTTTTACCCATTTCCTGCCCCCACTCTAGGCCTCCACCACCCTATTGTCTGTGTCTATTGGCAATGCATGTATGCATATGAATTCTTTGATAATCTCTTCCCTTCTCCCCCCACCCTCATTCCCCATGAGATTCCTCGGTCTGTTCCATGTTGCCATGCCTCTGGTTGTATTTTATTTGTCAGTTTATTTTGTTAATGAGATTCCACATATAAGTGAGATAATATGATATTTGTCTTTCTCTGACTGGCTTATTTCACTTAGCATAATAATTTTCAGGTCCCTCCATGCTGTCTCCAGGAGTAAGAAATCCTTCTGTTTACAACTGCATAGTATTCCATTGTGTAAACATTACCACAGCATTTTTTTATTCACTCATCTATGGATGGACACTTGGGTTGTTTTCATCCCAGTCCCACAGATTTCTGAGGACTTTGTTCTAGTCCTTCCAATCAAAGATGCCCTTTGATGCCTCTGAGCGTGGTTTTCAGGTCACTCAATCTGCCCTGAATCTTGAGCTCTTTGTTTTGTCAAGTTCCATTGCTGAAGGCCCTTCTCTGCCATAAAGTTCCCTGATTTATTCCCCTTGACTCACTTTCCTCCTGCTCTTCCCCTCCCTTTACTGCCACTCAAGCATCACACAGATGCAAGGAAGTTGGCCAAGGATTGGGCCTGTGTCTCAACCTCCTTTCTTCTCTCCCTCACACACTTGGACACAGTCTCCAGGAGCTCCCCAAGGAGAGGACGCTCTCCTTCTCTCTCTGGTTGTCCCCTAGCACCAAATCCTGGGTTCTGTCCAAAAATCACTCATCCTTGGCTGTGTTGCCAGGAAATGGGATCCTTCCAACCTGAGAGACTAAGCATGTCAACATGTTTACAAGTGACTCCATTGTGGGCAGGGTGGCAAGAGGGTGGCTGGTTCAGAACTGCAGGTGCTGGGCTTAATTAAGTCCTCTGTCCACCAAGGCCAATGTCAGAACCTGAGACAGATCTTCCCTACTGAAGGGCATTTGGCGGGTGCCCTTGACTGGTTGGGGAGGATTTAGCACCTCTCAGCTCTAGTATTTGTGAGCTGCCCTGGCTTTTAACTGCTTTGCCAGTTGTCCTGCCAGGGGCACTCATTGGTGAGGAGAGAAAGAGAGAAGAACCCAGAATAACCTAGAATGGGGAGGGCATGTCTTCTGTGGAAGGGAGATTGAAAGACCCGAGTCAAAAGGAACCTAGGAAAATCAAGTCTATCTCCAGGGCCCCCAGGAGGTGAGAGATCAGAGGGGCCAGAACTACCAAGAGGATGATATATTTGTTTGCGATTTGTCTTTAATATCCCATCAACATGCCTTGCTTGGAGCCAGGGCCTGGCTGATCTGCCAGAAAGGCTCATTCCAGTTGCTCTCAGAGAATACCTCAGAGATTAGCCCATCAAAGGCACAGACCCTGAAATCAAGAAAGAGCAACTCCCAGTCACAGGCCTGGCATTGCCCGTAAGCTGTGATTGTGGCCGTTGACAGCTGGCCCCTAAGGAAAGGGTGAAACTACTGTCCAGGCAGCAACGTAGGCCCCACAGGCACATCTGGTGCATTCTGCTTTGTAAATGACGTTATATGGAAACAGCCATGCCCATCATTTACACATTGTCTAGTGCTGCTTTCGTGTTGCAACAGTAGAACTGAGGAGTTGGACAAACTTGTGTGGCCTGCCTACAACATTCACTATGGGCCCTTTGCAGACCCCTGGGCTAGATGAACCGAATACCTTAAATGCTGTCTGTTCCCTGAACAAGCTCCTGGAAACTTGTCTCCATACATTCCCTGTCACTAAAACTTTGTTGGTGCAGAGACATGGTGGCAAGGACCATGAGACAAGTGCTCGGTTGCCTGGGGACGTCTGTGGGCTGGGACCGGGTCAGAGAGAGAACTCTGAGCGTCTGACAAGATTATGAAAGTGGCAGCTTTGAGAATAGTTTGGGTGGAAACGAGAAGAGTCCTGAGGGTCAGGGTGACTGGAGGAATAGGAAGAGGCCCAGTTTATACTGTGACTGGTGAGCGAGAGGCCTGTAAAGAGATGTTGTGCTCCGATGGCTGCCCCCCTCAGCACCCCTAATTCTACAGGGTTTTTACACTCCTATGTCAGTCCTACAACAACAGATAAACCCAGTCAGGGGCCAGCCAGCCTGTGGACAGAAGGAGAAGAGAAGCAGTGCAGTCCGAGAGGGTGGAGTTCTCCAGGGAGAGGCTGAGGAGTGGTGTCTGCAGGGGCATCCTGGGGGCATCCTGACCCTCCTCCTCCAGGGGCCGCACCCCCAGCCACAGGAGAGCCTTCAGGGTGTGTCTGGGTCTGACAACCGCACGGTTGCAGGGCTCTCCCAGGCCATCCTTTCAAGCTGGTGAAGAGCATGGACCCTGAATCCCACTCTGCCCCCTTCTCTAGTCTGACCACTGGGATCGTGGTCAGAATATTCAACCTCTCTCTACTTCTGTTCCATACTTACAAAATGGGGGTAAAATGATACCTGTCTCATGGGGTTGTGAGAGCCCTGTGTGAGATAACGTGTGAGAAATAACAAAGGAGTGACTGGCTGGGGGACAGGCCATTTACATGCAGCTGCTGGACTCAGGTTATTCTGTTTTTCCCCCGAACTTCTCACTTGCTAGGCTCAAACCCTAAAATAAGTAGTTGGCAAAAGACAGCAGACACTTCCCCTAATTTAGGCCTTCAGGGGCCCAACAGTATGTTGGGTCCAGAGGGCTCAGACTTTTGTTCAAGGGTGCCATCTAACTGGCATGGAACGTTCTGGAACATGATGCCTTCCTACCTTCTCAGCACTGAGCTGTGTCAGACTCCGCTGGGAGGTCCAGAGGGCTAGACTGTCAGAGTCAGGATCTTGACCCTACTTAAGTAGATCCAAGGGGACCCAGGGTCTCCGGTTAGAAATGTAGAGGCGACCAAGACTCAGAGCAGTGTGGGCCCATCAGAGGCCGTAGAGAGAAGCAAGCTCTGAGACATGAGACTGGTTGGTATCTGGAGCCCACTGAGCAGGTGAGCACCCAGTCCGCTGCCCCCTGCAGGGAAATATTGGCCCCTGAGCTACCTCCCTGTGGCAGCTTCTGCTGCCTGAGTACTACTCCAGCTTACAGTCAAATCCCCAGACCCCTCCCTCCCTCTGTCCGAATGTTGGGACAAGGCTTCCCAAGCACGAACTCTTTGGTAATGGATTCATTTACCACCTAGTGTACCAGGCACCTTTTCGGCATTTTATTAAGGTTGAGCATTTGGAAAACAGCTGGGAACAGTTGTTCCCAGGTACAGATGCCATTGTCATCACATCAGAGCACTCATTCCACTGCCGCCTTCCTGGGACCGGTTCTGTGGCCTCAGGGGTGACTGGCGGAGGCCCTCCTTGTACCGCTGTCTGCCCCCAAAGGTGGTGCTGGCTATCCCTGTCCCAGACTGAGCCGAGCTTGCTGAGATTAGCGACCTCTATTAAGAGTGAGCTGTACACCAATTAAGAGCGGGTGCCCAGAAAGATCTCCTTACTGTGTCCACACCAGGGAATACTCCTGAACCCCGAAACCCCCGTTCCCCAGCCTGACATATACACTGTAGAGATGGCTAAGAGGCTTTGAAAGCAAGAAACACTCCTTAACTCTTTGGGGGAAAGGTCCAAACCCTAAATCCTGATTCCACCCAGAAGTGGAGGCTGAGGAGCAAGGCTGAGGAGCAAGACTGAGTCCAAATCAGGGAAGCTCATTCCCACAAACCCCAGAGAAGCCCAGAGCTGTGTGTCCTGGGGTGAGTCACGGCCCTGTCTGGGCCTCAGTTTCCTTCTTTGTTATTTGAGGGCTTTGGCTCAAAATGATGCTTGATTCCTGCTCTAATCATCAGAATTACCAATGGCTCTGCAGACAGCAATCTGGGCAGAAATCACTCCCCAGGCTTCCTCCCATTCCTTTCGTAGGAGACACCCACAGATCAGCAGCCTCTCCTGTGTCACCCCCACTCACCTCCCACTCTACTGACCAAGCAATCTGGCTGGTTTCCTCCAAGTCAATTATAGGCTTTTTTAAAAGCCAACTTCAAGAGATAAATAGGTCCAGATGGCAGCATGGTAAGTGCATATCGCCTCCTCCCACAACCACATCAAAATTACAACACAACTACAACCCAACCATCATTCAGAACGACCTGAAATACAGCTGAATAAAAGTCCTACAACTACGAAATTAAAAAAAGCTGTCACATTGAGACTGGTAGGAGGGGTGGAGGCAGGGATGGGTTGGTCCCACATCCACGTGTATTGGATAAAACTCAGGAGGACACCTCAGTTAGGAAGGTCCTCCCTGAGGTGTGAGGGTCCCCATCCCACACCAGGCACCCAGCTCAGGATCCCAGTGCCAGGAAAAAAAAGTCCCCATAACTTCTGGCTGTAAAACCCACGGGAACTGAGGCAGAGGGAGGCTGAGGCTGCGGAAGCCCCAGAAGTTCCTCTTAAAGGGTCTGCTCACAGACTTACTCAGACCTGCTCCCTCTGAGCTCTGAGGGGAGGCGGCTTGAGGGGCACCAGAGAACATGGAAGAACTGAGCTGTTTGGCTTGTGGAGGAGGACTGGAGGTGCAGCTTTGTCCTGGACAGATGTGCTGGTGGAGGCCATTTTTCCTTTGGTGAGCCCTTCCCCCACAGGGCAGGCAGACAGCCACCATATCTGGGACTCTAGCAACCTGGCTCACACTGTTGGCCCCACCCTGGTGATTCTCTGAGGCCCCATCCCACCCAACTTTCTGTCCCACCCAAGCTGTTTCCAAAGCCTTTATCATAGAATTGGCCTGTCTTCGACCCTGCTTCATTTTTCTAAAATCTCTCAACCAAGCAGCATCTGGTACCTGAGCCCACCAGTGCACCTGGCACCATTGGGCCAGTGGACACCCTGTGTCAACACAGACCAGTGCACAGTAGTGGAGCTGCCAAGGTGCAGGTTGGGGAAACTGAAAACAGCTGGGAGCCCAGCACCATCCCCCAGAGTAGCAGCCCGATCAGAGTCCAGATATACCCCCAGCAACAGAGGCTGGGGAGCAGACATCTCTCCCCAGGCAACAGAAGCACAGATCAGCAACAGAGAACCATCCCCCAAAACCATCCCCAGTACACAAAGGCTGAGCAGGAACTGAGCCCCACTGGGCAGCAGCAATCCCCAGCCACCAGCAGTGGGACCGGGGGCTCCATAGGGCCCTGTGCAACACAGCTGCCCACAAGAGCAGAGCGAAGCTGGGGATCCAGAGGGGCTTGTGCAACCCAGCGGCCCACAAGAGCAGTGTGAAGTCAGAGCTCAAGAGGGACTGGTCTCAGCGAGCCCCATACTGCTTGTTAAATGGCCCCGGGCCTGGCACTAGAAGCAGATAGCCTTGGTTCACTACTTGGCTTTTCCTGAACACCTCCAAGCCCAGCACAACAAGCAGCCATCAGCAGATCACTTTTTAGCTTATGCTGGGTACCCTCAGATAGAAGACAGGCAGTGGCTGACCTTGCCCCAGAGCCAGCACACCTGGTGGACAGCTTCAGACCACATCAAAACACCACCACCCAACCACCTCCACAAGTGACACACTCAATGAGTGGACTCAGTGGGTACCAGAGCACTGCTGAAGTAAGTCTCGCTCTGTGTGATGGGCTCCTACACAGCTGATCCTCCAAGGTAGTGGCTAGTGGGCACAGCCAGTCCTTGTAGCTGACCAGCCTGAGTAAACCCCTCCCATTGACATGGCAACAGTAATCAAGACTCAATTACAAAAGAAGGGTCTACAGTCTACACTAGGGGTGCACCACGGGGACCCATTCGGGGTGATTCGGGAGACTGTGCTACTGGATCCTACAGGACACCTACAACAGTAGGCCACCCTATAAAGCTTAGGAGGCATAGCAATTCTGCCTAATATGTAGAAACAATCATAGGGAAGCAGCCAAAATAAGGAGACAAAGAAATATGTCCCAAATGAAAGAAAAGAACAAAACTCCAGGAAAAGAACTAAACAAAATGGAGATAAGCAACCTAACAAATGCAGAGTTCAGAACACAGGTTATAAAGTTGCTCAGGGAACTTGGTGAGACATCCAAAGGGACCTAGTGAGACCTTCAAAGAACTTAAGGAGACCTCCGAGAAACTTAGTGAGAACATCAACAACATAAAAAAGGGCCAGTCAGAAATTAAGGATGCACTAACTGAAATAAAGAATAATTTACAGGAAATCAATAATAGAGTAGGTAAAGCCAAGAAGCAAACCATCAATTTGGAATATAAGGAAGAAGAAACACCCAACTAGAACAGCAAAAAGAAAAAACAATCCAAAAAAATGAGGATAGTGTAAGGAGCCTCTGGGATAACTTCAAGCATGCCAACATTTGCATCATAGGGGTGCCTGAAGGAGAAGAGAGAGAGCAAGAAATTGAAAAACTATTTGAAACAATAATGATGGAAAACTTTCATAACTTGGTAAAGGAAACAGACATAAAAGTCTAGTAAGCACAAAGAGTCCCAAACAAGTTGAACCCAAAGAGGTCCACACCAAGACACATCATCATCAAAATGCCAAAGGTTAAATACAAAGAGAGAATCTTGAAAGCAGCAAGAAAAAAGCAGTCCGTTACCTACAAAGGAGTTCCCATAAGACTATCAGCTGATTTCTCAAAAGAAACTTTGCAGGCCAGAAAGAAGTGGCAAGAGATATTCAAGGTGATGAAAAGCAGTGACCTACAACCAAGATTACTCTATGCTGCAAAGCTATCATTTAGAATCGATGCACATATCAAAAGTTTCCCAGACAAGAAAAAGCTAAAGAAATTCATCACCACCAAACCAGTATTATATGAAATGTTGAACGGTCTTCTTGAAGGCTAAGAAGAACAAAAATATGAACAATAAAATGGAAATTAATGCATATCTATCAACAATTGAATCCACAAACAAAATGAGCAAGTAGAACAGAAATGGACTCATAGATACAGAGAACTTTTTGTTGCTTGCCAGATGGGTGGGGGCTGGGAGAATGGGTGAAAAAGAAGTACAAATTGGTTGTTAGACTGATGAACCTCAAAGGGAAAGGGGGAAGGAGGGTGGGATGAGATAAACTAAAGAACTTCTATGCATATATGCATAACCAATGGACACCGGCAAAAGTGTAGGGGCGGGAATGGGGAGGAGGAGGTCAATGGGGAAAAAAGGGAGAAACATCTGTAATACATTCAACAATAAAGATAAGTTAAAAAAAATAAGTTGGTTAACTTCAAAAGATGGTGGTGGGCAGGTCTGGAACGAGGGTGAGTGTGCGAGAGTGTGAGAGAGAGTGTGAGTGAATGTGAGTGTTGACAACCAACCTTGAGTAGAGCAGAGACATGGGGCAGAAGGTTCCTGTGCTGTGGACGGAAAGCAGCCAGTTACTGCAGTAAGTGGCATGTCAGCAAACTTTCCCCTGTGAGGCTGAAGGCTCCACCATTTGGAAGATCCGGGATCTTCTCTGGGAGGAGGAAATAGGGACAGCTAGGGCTGTGACTTGAGTTCACCAGAGTACCTTTCAACATTGGCTCAGTGGACTCAGCTCAGTGGACACCATAGAAGCACTATCAAGGTCCCTGCTGCAGTGGCTGAAACTGGCCGGGAGCCGGAGCCCCACCCCCAACTGCAGTGGTGGGTCGCCCAAGATCGTGGGGGCACTAGCACCAGTTTGGGAGCTTGTCACTTCTCCCCACAGTAACAGTGACTGGGCAGGAATAGAGCCTCACCTTCAACAGGCATTAGCTCAGATTGGCAGCTGAAACCCATCCCCAGCATCATCAGCAAAGGCTGATCAGGAGCAGTGCCCCAGCCCAAGCTGCAGGGCTAGGGCAGCTGAGACCTGCCCCTAACAACTGTGGCAGCGGAGTTGGAGTGGAGCCCCTCTTCCCAGCAGCAGCAAAGTCCCAGATGTGGAGCATCCTCAGTCCCCAACAACAGTAAAGGATTAGGACCTGAGAGCACCTCCTGGCAACAGCAGCAGCAGTAGCAGGGCAAACCGAGTGCTGACACTTGCCCCCAGCAGTGACTGATCAGGAGCTGAGACCTACCAGGCAGCAGGGTACCCCAACAACACACCAGTGGGAACCATGCACTCCAGCAGTGCAGCAGTGGAACCCACAAACCTTAGCAGCATACCAACAGACCCAGGAACCCCAGCAGAACACCAGCTGGACCCATGCAACCCAGAAGATACCAGAGGGACCCATGAACCCCAGCAGTGCACCAGCCAGACCCATGCATCCCAGGCAGCAGCAGCACAAATTGGCAGCTGAGGCCCATCCCCAGAAGCATCAGCAAAAACTGATCAGGAGCTGTGCCCCAGCCCAAGTACCAGCAAATCTTGGGCAGCCGAGACCTGCATGACAGACTAATACCAGCTGCCAGGTGTCAATCCTCCAGGACATAACAGCAGGCAAGCGATGCCATACACCAATACAGGCTGGGAGGCACAGCAGCATTAGTTGATACACATCGACCTGTCTGCACACTCCAACATCCTTCACCGGGCTTAGAACTACCAGATTGCTAAAATGGTGAGACTAAGAAACAACACCAAAATGAAAAAAAGAAAGGAATCACCAGAAAAAAAAAAAAAAACTACAGGAACTAGAAGAAAGGAACTTGTCAGATAAAGAATTCAAAGCAGATTCCAAAATGGCGGCAGAATGAATGGAATCTACACAGACCATCTCCCAGGACCAAACTGGAATTACAACTAAAATAAAAACAAATCATCAGGAAAAAAGCAACAGCAAAGCAGTTGGAAATAACCACATAACCAGGGACACTGAATCAATCCTGATAAGGTTATGGAGGCATGAGATGGGGGCTGGGAGCCCATGGACAGCAGCATCTTAGCTGTGAACAGCGCCTTTGCAGTTTAAATCCAAAGCCCGCTCTACAGTGCAGAGGCCGGGACAGAGTGCTAAAGTAGCCACAGCCACTCACCTTGAGCTCTGTCAGAGGAAGGACAGACAGGACTGCAACTGTGTGGGGAAAATTGGGATTCGGAGTGTTTGCTGAGTTGTGGCCACACAGGATGGTGGACATCTTACTCCTTCTTAGGGCTCTGGGAAGAGGCAGCAGCTGCTCCCTCAGAGATTCAACCCCACCCAGGTGGACCATTAAAATGCATATTGAGGCTCATTAACAACCAGCATCTTCCCCAACCTCAGGAAATCCTCTTATGCAAAACACCTGAAAGACTTTTTTATTCAACTGAAAAACCAAGGCTCTTCAAGTAACCAGGACTAATAGCCTCCAGGCAAAAAGTTAGAGGATAACTGCACTTTTGCTGGGCTTGCAAATCTACCCAGGAAAGTAAGATTTGACAGTGGTGTTTAATGTGGGCCCACCCAGGCTCATCCAAACCCAGTAGAGGGAGCCACAAAGAGCAGAACACCAACATCCACAGGGAAAATTTGGCAGGCTCCAAAACACACTGAGATAGCCAAAATGGTGAAACATAGAAACAAATCCCAAATAAAAGAACAAGAGACCTCTACTAGAGATAAGATAAATTAAATGCAGTTAAGCAAATTATCAGAGGTAGAATTCAGAGCCAGGATCTTGAGGAAGCTCAACAGCATGAGTAAGGACATCAACACCATGAGTCAAGACATAGAAACATTGAAAATCAACTAATTGGAAATGAAAACCACCAAGAAGAAATGCAAAATGACATAGCAGAAATAAAGAACACATTAGAAGGACTAAACAGCAGACTAAAGGAAGCTGAGCACTAGATCAGTGAATTAGAAGACAGGGTAGAAAAATTCAACCAATCAGAAAAACAAAATGAAAAATAAAAAATAAACAAATTAAAAAAACAAAAAGACAGCTTATGAGAACTGTGGAACAACTGGAAACGTGATAATATTAGCATCATAAGAGTCCCTGAAGTAGAAGAAAATAAGCAAGGGTTAGAGAATATATTTGAAGAAATAGTGAGAGAAAAAATCCATAATTTGGTGAAGGAAGAAGGCATTCAAGTTCAAGATGCACAGAGAGATCCAAGTAAGAAGAATCCAAGCAGGCCCACACCAAGACACATAGAAATTAAAATGCCAAAAATTAAAGAAAAGAGAGAATTCTAAAAGCAGCAAGAGTTAAGCAACAGGTTACCTACAAAAGAATCCCCATAGTCTCTCAGCTGACTTCTCAACAAAAACACTACAGACCAGAAGAGAATTGCATGCAGTAATCAAGGTCATGATGAACAAGGATATGAATCCAAAACTACTCTATCCAGCACAGCTACCATTCAAAATAGAAAGTCAAAATTAGAACTTCCCAGACACAAAAAGGCTAAGGGAATACATTAGCACCAAACCAGCACTGCAAGAAGTGTTAAAAGGATTGCAGTAATTAGTAGAAGAAATAGAAAAAAATATATAACCACACTAAACAAAAATGGCAATAATTAAGTACATATCAATAATCACCTTAAATGTAAATGGATTGAATGCTACCATAAAAAGACACAGAGAAGCTGATTGGATAAGAAAGCATGACTCATATATATTTTGTTTACAAGAGACCCACCTCACAACAAAAGACTCACATAGATTGAAAGTGAAGGGATGAAAAAAAATCTTCCAAGCAAACAGAAAAGAAAAAACAAAACAAAACTGGGGTAGCAATACTCCTATCTGATAAAATAGATTTCAAAATGAAGGCCATAACTAGAGACAATGAAGGTCACTACATAATATTGAAAGGATCTATCAAACAGAAAGATATAACGTTAGTAAACATACATATACACCCAACATAGGAGCACCAAAATATATTAAACATCTTCTGGAGGACTTCAAAGGAGCAATACAATCATAGCAGGGCATGTCAACACCCCACTGACATTACTACATAGAACATTTAGACAAAAAATTAACAAGGAAACAGACTCTAAATGAAGCACTAGACCAAATGGATTTAATAGATATCTACAGAGAATTACACCCCAAAATTGCAGAATTCACCTTCTTCTCAAGTGCACATAGGACATTCTCAAAGACAGACCACATGTTAGGACACAATCTAAGTCTCTACAAGTTCAAGAAGGTTGAAATCATATCAAGCATCTACTCAGATCACAATGGTATGAAACTAGACATCAATTGCAACAAGAATATGCAAAAACATTTGAACACATGGAGGCTAAACAGCATGTTATTGAACAATAAATGGGTTACCAAGGAGATCAAGGAGGAGATTAAAAACTTCCTGGAAACCAATGAAAACGAACACACAACAACACAAAATCTATGGGGTGCAGCAAAAGCAGTGCTGAGAAGGAAGTTCATAGCACTACAGACCTACCTCAAGAAACAAGAAAAATTTCTAATAGACTATCTAACCTCACAACTTAAAGAACTAGAGAGCAAACAAAAAGAAAACCCCAGAGCAGGTAGAAGGAAGGAAATAGTAAAGATCAGAGCAGAAATAAATGACATAGAGTCCAAAAAAATAATTCAAAAGATCAATGAAACAAAGAGTTGGTTTTTCGAAAAGATAAACAAGATTGATGGACCATTAGCTAGACTCACCAAGAAACAAAGAGAGAAATCAGAAATGAAATAGGAGAAGTAACAACTGGGATTTTCTATGTATAGTATGTCATCTGTGAATAATGACAGTTTCACTTCCTCCTTTCCAATTTGGATCCCTTTTATTTTTTCTTCCTCTCTGATTGCTGTGGCTAAGACTTCCCATACTATGTTAAATAAGAGTGGTGGAAGTGGGCATCCTTGCCTTGTTCCTTGTGATGGGGAGGAGGGTGTCAATGGGGGAAAAAGAAGAAACATCTGTAACAAAATAAATAAATTAAATAAAAAAACTTTACATTCCTGGGTGAGCAAATGTGCACCAGGTGGTCTCAGATCCATCCACATTGTCACAAATGGCAGCACAGGTTTGAAGTGTCACAGACAGAAGGAACCTGTCCAATTCTGACCTGTTTCCAGTTTCCAAACACTTTCTTATGTCTCTTGATTACCCTTTAAATGCAGTGAGATACATTGAACTTAGTTAACCCCTTGACCAGGTGAAAAATGGAGGTCCACAGAGAGTCTGTGATACAGACTGAGGGGCAGCTCTAATGTTAGTCAGGGCCTCTGGTTTGTCCTGAGGGTCCATCCCTCAAGGCCCCCGAGGATCAAGCAGAAAGCCTCTAAAATCACCAACACCTGCAGCTGGAGTGAAATTTGAGGATACATAGTGTGAAGTGAGGATGTGTAAAACTGTTCGAGTCTCTGTGCTGCTATGTCTCCTGGGATCAGCAGGACCAGGGTGGCTAGTGGGGATGCCAGTGATGACCTCAGGGCTGAGCAGGTGCCTGGAGCCCAGTGGCCAGTTCACCCCTGCTGTGGCCTGACTCACTTTCTGTAGGGTTTGGCTTCTAGCCCATGACTGGGCAGAAGCCAGGGTCTGCAGCCCGGGACAGCCCCATGGGATCCATCTCAAACCTCCCAGGTGCTCTCCAGGAAGGAGAGAAGTCCCCCCACACCCGGCTCAGCCACATCTGGGTAGGCAGCTGGCTGAAGGGCAGATGCCCCAGGAGATGACCACATTTCCCCCTGGGGTTCATTACTCGGGAGGGAATCTGGGCTGTGCCTGTGTCTGTGCACCAGACTGGGTCATTCCCACCTTCCCCAGGTGACCACTGCTGGCCTGAAACAGAAATGTCCTCATTCTGGGGCATCACCTCCTCCAAAGGGTCTAGATCCAGGCACATTTTCTCTTGGTGAGCTAACCAGGGATTGATGCCTGAGTGAGGGGTCCCCAGTGGGTAGGGCCAGGGTGGGCCACAGCAGGCCTGAAAGGTCCCCCTCCTTGGCAGCCCCACCCTGGTTACCCAGTGCACTGCACGAGCCCTTCGCATCTACACAGGGCAAATACTGCACCTTTCCTTTTCTGCGCTGGCTTGACAGGGCTCGAGATGATATCGGCACCTGATGCCTGTGCGCTGATTCACAGGTGCGTCTGCTTGCCTGTCTTCCAGGGAAATCTTGTTCTCAATCCGTCGACATTTTCTCCACACAGTTATGGCAAGCACTGATGCGCTACTAATAAACACGTGAGCGTCCAGATGGCTGCATCTTTGTTATTAAAGTAAAATTAGGATGGATTGAAGATTATCCCTCATAAATTATCAAATCCATCCTCTAGTGTGCGCTCTGCGGTGCTGTCCTCAGCAGGAGAGACGAGGCTGCACATGGAAGAGGACAGTTGCTGTTTGGCCTGTCTCCTGGTTCTGTCTTGGGGGATGACCTTGGGCCGACCATCAAGGCATCCTGACCTTTCTTGCCCATGGGTGGGTGTGAGAATATGTTAGATCCATGGAACTGACTCCCTCTCACAGACGGTGACCTCAGGACTAGGGGAACCCATTCAGGGCAGTTCACCTGACCGGGGGTCCCCACGAGCTGTGTCTTGGGCTGGACTACCTCCACTGGCTAACTCGACTGGTCCTCACCCTCAGTGAGCCGTCCTCAGAGAAGCCTTCCCTGCAGGCACAGGGAAGGCCTCCGTGCTGTCTTCACACAGGTCTAGTTAGAGGTATTGAAAGTGGAGGTCTGTACCCCAGTGTATCTCCGGAGATAGGAACCCTGCATGTCGATTTTGTTCACTGCTGCACCCCCAGGCCTCGCAGGGCACGGAGTACACATCTTACTATTTGTTGAAATAGAAAGCTGTTTTATCCGAGAAGATTCACCTCCAGTCTCATCAACTGTCCCGTAGCCTGGATCTGCGACAGTCACAGTCGCCGTCTGTCCACACAGCGCAGCGCCCGCTCCGGCCGCAGAGGATGAGGTGCTCTGACTCGGCCCCTCGCACCTCCTGTCGGAACCTGAATTCGGCTCATGCGCACCTTCCTGGTTTACACCTTTCGTGACCCCGGAAGAACTTGGCCCTTTTACCCTGCCCCTTAGTTTTAGATTTGGGGCCGTTCTGTGTAGATTACTTGTTCCATCTCTTTAAGGAAAAGGACAAGAATGAAGAATGTTCAGTTTTCCGTGTTTCTGTCCTTGGTGGGGGACATGGACTTCCACAATCAGAGCCACGGAGAGGTGCCCTCTCCAGGGATCCAGTGAGCCCAAGCCAACCCGCAGCCTCCAGGGACCCGAAGACACAACAGTGTCTCTCCCCAGATATGGTCTATTTTCTGCTTTTCTTTGCCTACTTCTGTGAAACCTACCGCTTCTTGGTGAATATCATCGTGGAATTTTCATGGGGTGGATTTACCCAGGGATGTTCACTGTGCCCTCCTGTGGCCTCCAGCATAACGCAGGGCCTTGTGCCCACCTCTGCCCCGGCCCCCTAGTGCAGCCAACATGCCAGGTCTCAGAGGTGAGCTGGACAAAGCATTCTGCTGGGCCCCAAACATACTTTCCTTCTCAAGCATGGATCAGCATCTGGGGATCAAGGGACTGCAGTGAGTGAGCAGGAGCCGAGGTCTCAACACGGTGCTTCGTGCCTGTCAGCTCCTGCCCCAGCGTAACCTGAGGACATAGGCAAGAGGTTACTCCTGAAACAGGGGTCCCGTGGAGGGCATCAGGGCACATGGGCACTTGTCACTGTGAGTGGGACACTCTGCAGTGCCCAGAGGACTGTGTCCTGTGTCCTGGGTTCCTGGGCTGTGTTCTATCCTGGTGCATCTCTGTGTGTGTTAGCTTGTGTGAGTGTCCCCGTGAAGATGAGAGAGTCACCCTGTCTGCTGAGCTGATCCTCTTAATGGTTTGCTAAATGCCAAGAGTTGGGTGTCTGGGGTAACTTACCTGGTGATGGGTGTTCCAGGTAAGAGGAGCTCAATTTTATCCTGGAGTGCAGATAACCTCTGGGGGCCAAGTGAGGAGACAGGACTGAAAAGGGGGCCCAGAGGAGAGGCCACTAAGCGACGAGAGGGATCACTCGTGCTGAGCGTTACAAATGACAATTCTCTTTATCTGTCACGAGAGGAAGTGTGTCATTAGCCTTAGGCTCTTCAAGGTTAGGTGAGGTGTTAGGAGTTTAGGATTTCAGGAAGGAGCAGGATCCAGGGGCTGCCTGAGCAGAGCACCGGCTCGCCCTGCAGGTGGGGGTCTCTCCGTGGTGCCAGGAGGCCAGTCAGCACTCACCTGTACACCCAGGGCCACGTCTAGATGTGTCCCTGCTGCTTCAGTGGCCTCACATCATCTGGCTGTGTCAATTCCTACCTCCTAATCATAGTCTCCCACTAACCCCTCAATCAGGAGATCATTCTTCAGGGAGGAATTCAACAACTGTCTCCAGATTCAACCTTCTGTCCCACCTGCAAGACAGTCACAGGGTGAGTTATTTGTCTAAATGTAGGTGAGGTTCAATGACCTTCACTCTGTGCCAGGCCCTCTGCTCACAAGTCTCTACTCGGAGCTGAGCAAGTCATGGTCCCTGGTGGAACACATGTTCTCCAGGACAGAAGGTACATAACTAATTGCTGTTGAAAGCAATGAATGCTGGTGCTTTGGGAGGACTAAGAGCATCCCAGTAGTAGTATTTGAACTGGGCCTTTGAAGATGTATAGGAGTTCACCTAGTGGAGGAGAGAATGTGAATAAACTAAGCCAGAGTGCTCTGAGAATAGTTGATGATTGTGTCTCATCTGACTGGCAGTGTTAGATGTTGGCAGCAGGGGGCTCACGAGCAAAGGTCTGGCCCCACACCAGGGCATGTGGACCTGCCCACTTCCTGTTGCCTACACTCTTCCCCTGGCTCCATCATTGTCTTTCCACCACAAGAGGAATGCAGGATGTTAGGGAGGCCTGATGGTCTTTCTGCACAACTGAAATGCAGCCTGTAGGTTTGGGCAGCTACAGGGCCTGGAGAGCCTCAAGGAGACTAGATGGTGTCCTCTGGTGGACACTTTTGGTGCTTGCCCAGTTGAGATAAAGAAGAGTAGATTACTAGTCAGAGTAATGTAAAAGTGATCATAACAGAGAGTCCAAAAATAGGTTCCAATACACTTGAGAACTTAGTATATGATAATGATGGCTTTCAAATCAGCATGAAAAACATGGATTACTCATTTCACGGTACTACCTAGCTAGATTTCAACCTCACTTCTCACAGGAAAACACATTCCAGGTATAACAAATATTTAACATTACAATGTGAAATTATATGCTCGGCCAGAATGGCTCAGTTGGTTGAGAGTCAATCTGTGTACCGAAAGGTCGCCAGTTCAATTCACGGTCAGGGCACAAATCTGGGTTGTGGGTTCACTCCCTGGTCAGGGCACATATAGAAGGCAATTGATTAATGTTTTTCTATTCTCTCTCTCTCTCTCTCTTTCTCTAAGCATGACTTTGGGTGAAGATTATAAAAAAAAGTAAATAAAATAAAATGTGGAATTATAGAAGTACCAGAAGAAAATATGGATAATCCTAGGAATTAGGACTTCAATATGTCTTGGGGGGGGGGGGGGGCAGCGGGCAGCGGCACACAATTTAACCCATAATAACACCCAAACATAAATGAATACACCTTTGATTTAGCAGTTCCATATTTAGAAATTTACCTTAAGGAGCTACCTAGACATGGCAAAGACGTTCATGGTAGTATTGTTTAGAATAGTTAAATATGAAAAGCAACTTGGTAGTCAATCATGTACTAAGTATGTTATTCTATACAAAACTATGAAACTTCAGGAAATGAAGAGGTAATCCTATACCTGTTGACATAAAAAAGTGATCACAATATATTATTGAATGAAGCAGGTTATGAAACAGCAAGCATAGTGATTTTATAAAGTTATATACTTAAATTTATGTCAAGAAAAGCGTAGATCAATATGCCAACAGTGGACGCCTCTGAGTTGGTGAGATTTTTAGAGATTTAAATTGTGTTCTTTTTATTGTCTGATAATATTTGGGTGTGTTTGTAAATCACAAAGACAAGGACTCTTTATTTATTTATTTTTATTTTATTATTATTATCTTTCTAATCCTCTCCCGAGGACATTTTTTTCCATTTATCTTTAGATAGAGTGGGAGGGGAAGAGAGAGGAAGAGAGAGAGAGACATAAACATCAATGTGAGAGAGACACATCAACTGGTTGCCTTCTGCACAATCCTGACCAGGGCCAGGGACAGAACCACATGTCCCCTTTTGGTTCAGTCAAGGCATGTCCCCTTGACCAAAATTGAACCTGATACCCTTCGGTTTGAGGGCCTACGCTCTAACTGCTGAGCCAAACCGGCCAGAGCAAGAGAAGCACTCTTCAAAGAACTTGGAGAAGGATGTGGGAAGCCAAACACTCAGGTGGATCTGGGGGTCACCACAAAGCCCATGATGGTTGCTCTGTTCATCCCCAACAACAGCCAAGTAGGCATTGTGGCTCCTCTCTCTCCCATCCAGACCCAAGGTCACTGAGGTGAGATCTTCTCCGTCCAGATATAAGGTCTGCATGTAGATATTTGGGTGTGGCTGGCCAGAAGGCAGCCATCTTTTGTGTCTCAAAGGGGTCAACTTCTCCCTGTTGCTGGAGGTGAAGGTACCCGTGAGAAGACCTTAATAGTCCTTTCCTTACCTGCATGTTCTCACATAAAGTTCCCTAATTCCCAGAGATAATATTTGTTACATGTTTTAAAAGATTTATTTAATTTGTTATGCTTAAGTTATTTTGCCTTTTTAGGCCTAACCCATAAAGATGACTGGGAGTTTACTTTGTGTAATTACTTCGGGTTTCATTACACCATAATTCTTAGGCTTGTTATGGAGGTTGATAAGGAAATCCAACAGAGTACAGATCAATGGATGTGTGAACTATGTACCTCATCAACATGTCATGCCCTTGGGCCTGGAATTCATACATAGTTGGCAAGTGTGGTCAAGTTCTTGAACTCCTCATCTCCAGGGCATTGATGGCTCCCCTGCCCCTCCTATAGGTTCCTGGGTAGTCCAGCTGCTAATTCTGGCCCTGTGATCAAGAGTGCACCATGGCCACACCTCACTGGCAAACAGAAGGGAATCTGGGAACTAGGCAGGACTAAACCGCCTATGGCCTGTGGAAGAAATGACCCCACACACTTTCTTAGATGGAGGATGTCCATAGCTAAAGGCACACATGAAGCTGGTTCCGGCTAGTGTTCTCCAGCTGCCAGCAGGAGTCCATCAGGCATTGTGGTAGGTGCTGGGCAGCTGGGCCCTATCAGAGTTTGCAGTCTCATCTTCTGAGCAACACGTGTGTCCTCAGTCTTTACAAAAAGAAGGCATGTGCACGACCCTGGGAAGACCCCTCCTCCCTGGAAAGTCCAGTTACTATCCCACAAAGAGACAGGTGTGGGTATAGGAAATAACCATTGTGTTCTGAGACAAGGAGTAATGATCCTTTGAGTCTGTAATCTCTATTCTCCTCTCTATCAGTTCATTCTCTTGTTTTGCTAGAAATAATTAATGACCAGAACACTCTCCGTGGAAGCAGGGCTGGGGACCAATTTGCTAATAGCAGGTCTGAAAATTCGCTGGGACAATGCCCCCAAAGGAACCAGGAAGATTCTGGGCCGGTTTCCAGAGAGTGATGTAACTTCCAGCTCTGTGCTTCTCAGACTTTGGGATCTTACTTGAAAAACTGCATAGTAAATTTGGGGGTCTAAGATGTAACACTTCCAGATAACTCCGCCCCTCATTATTATCCCCAAAGTTTCATAAAAGATTAGACTTTTAATTCCAGAAAAGAGGGAAGGACACAGTCTTAACAAAGTACAATCCCTTAAAATTGTTTAAATTCAGCTTTGTGACTAGTTCATTATGTTATTCTTATTTTTCTCAGTTAGATGGCCTGATTTTTCTGAGTTTCTACAGGCTGAT
The DNA here is from genome assembly GCF_014108415.1 of Molossus molossus. Classification (NCBI taxonomy): domain Eukaryota; kingdom Metazoa; phylum Chordata; class Mammalia; order Chiroptera; family Molossidae; genus Molossus; species Molossus molossus. The sequence continues at coordinate 55,788,699 of NW_023425354.1, read as the reverse complement.
GAACAAATGGTTTATGCTCGAGAAACACATCACTGCATGGCTCAGCAGGGATGCAAACAAAAATTCAATGTGGTTTTTTTTTTAATCCTCACCCAACAATATTTTTCCATTAATTTCTAGATAGAGTGTGAGGGAGAGAGAGAGAAACATCAACGTGAGAGAGACACATCTGTTGGTTGCCTCCCGCATGACCCTGACCTGGGCCGGGGACCCAACTGCAACCAAGGTACGTGCCCTTGACTGGAATCAAACTCCTGACTCTTTCATCTTTAGGCCAACACTCTAACCACTGAGCAAAACCAGCCAATGTGGTTTTTGAAGAGACTAACTGAAAGCTATTTGCTTAGGAGAAAAGCTAGAGGAGTTACTTTAGCCAGAAACAGCCAAACAGTCTTTGGGTTAATAAAGCTTTTCTTGAATTCTTCCAGATTCCTCACACTGGGAGGGGATCTGCTGGTGTTCATTGTTTATGTAACCCTTAGTGGCTTTGTTAGTTTGTGGGATTGTCACAAAGTCAACAGGTTGAAAGACTAGTAATTAGCTGCCTATCTACCAATTACTTACCTCATGGCTTGGTAGAATTTGAGTCCTCAAAATTCTGGGTAGAAGAATCTCCCTCAATTCTAAAAAGGAAGATCAAACTACGATATGACCCTAATACTCCTGGTGGCAAGTTTGATTCAGGAAAGAATATCCAGGTGAAATTACATTTGTTTTGTGAAGAGAGAGACATTTCATTTTGTACCAGGCTGAATGCTGAGGGTTAGTTAAGGTGAAGTCAATGGTGTCTGATGAACACAATTGTGTAAGCCTTCACTTCTGGCAGGGCCATCCATTGCCTGAATCGATGTCAGTGAATTGTTAGCATATAATAATTTACTGCTGTAGAGACCAACTAGCAGGTTGTAGAATGCTCGCAAGGACTTGATGGTCATAGATGAACTGAACAGAGCCAGGAATGCAGGAAAACCTTCGGAGTCCCCTCTGGTTCCCAGAGTGGTCATGTACGACTCTGTCTAAGTGACTGTGGAAGGCAGATGGTTTTGGTAAGAGCTTCAGATGTTCATGGTGGCACCAGAGCATGAAACAGGAAATGGGCATGTGTTAGAAACTATCAACCTTACAGTTATAAGGGGCCTTATACACACTAGAGGAGCCTGTAGGAGCAGGTGAACCATATATACTCATTCACTTAGCAAATCTGTAGCTCAGATGAGAAGTGCTGGATAAACAGTAGGAAGTGGAATGACAAAGTGAGTGGTCGGGAGGGTCTGGGCTCACTGGGGAGACACTGAAGCTGAGACCTGTAGATCTAAGTTGGACCGGCATGTGGGGTCAGGAGAAAATGTTGTTAAAGATGGAAGACACTGGAGTGTATTTGCACCTTCATGTGAGCTATCTAGTGGAGCGGGACAGAGTAAATGAGCAGGAAGGAGAATCACTGAAGGAGCAGAGTCCTGATAAGGTAAGGAGTGGGGTCCAGTTCACATGAGGAGGGAGGGACCAGGGATGCTGCTCCATTGCAGCAGGAGGAAAGGAGGAGGAGAGGCTACAGGTGCTGGCACCTTTGAGAGCTGGCCATGGGAACATTAGGGAGTTCCTAATTAGTGGCTTCTTTTCCACAGCAAAGTGTGAGCCAAGGTCCTCTGCACAGAGTAGCAGTGGGAAGACATAAGAGGGATGAGGAGTGAGGAACCTAGTCCTTGTGGAGGGAACAGAGAAGCACAGCATGATGGTGTGCAAGGCCAGGGTCCTGCTGGAGGGTAATGATCTTGAACCTACAGTGGAACTCCTTTTTGTGGTTGGTGACTTCGTTTTGATAATCCTTGCTTTTAAATGCAGGTTCAGGGAAGGTGTATATTGGGGTCACTTCGGGATCTAGGGTGTCAGGAGAATGTGATGGAAGGTATAAGGGCAAGGGGGCTGAGGGCAGCTGCAAGAGAAGGATGTCTGTGGTGGAATATGCAGTCTAAAAGAAGCAGAGAAGAACATGAAGCCAGGAGGAACATGATGACAGAGAGGAAACGATGAACAGTGGATTAGAGGCCTAATGAGCCTGAGGCATTTTTCCCCATAGGACTTTAAAGCAAGTGAGCTATAGGTTTAGTCAGAGAGTAGGATTATCAATTCATGATTTTGGAGACAGATTTCTGGTGAATTTAAAACCCATGTGTGGAGAAGAAAATTATGATAAATGCTACATGAATGAAACCTAAGGGCATTGTGCTGAGTGAAGTAAACTAGGTGCAGAAGGACAACTAATGTATGGTTCTACTTATATGAGGTACTTAGAATGACCATATTCATAGAGACAGAAAGCAGGGGCTGGGAGGCAGGGAAGAACTGGGAATTAGTATTTAATGGAGATGGAATTTCAGTTTTTTAGATAAAAAGAGTTCTGGAGATGGATGGGGTTATGGTTGTGCAACAGTGTGAGGTTACTTAATGCACTGAAGTATTTTACCACATTAAAAATGAAAAACAGCCCTGGCCGGTTTGGCTCAGCGGTTAGAGCGTCGGCCTGCGGTACAGAGAGACCCGGGTTTGGTTCCCGCTAAGGGCATGTACCTCGGTTTCAGTTTGTCCCCGGCCCTGGTTGGTCGTGCAGGTGGCAGCCACTCGATGTGTCCCTTCACATCGATGTTTCTCTCTCTCTCTCTTCCTCTCTCTCCCTCCTGCTCTATCTGAACAAAAAATGGAAAAATGTCCTCTGGTGAGGATAAATAAATAAATAAATAAATAAAAATGAAAAACAGGTGTGACCCCAGTGTGGGTGGCTGAGGAGGAGGACTCAGCTATGAGGCAGTGAAGGAATATTCAGAGGTGGAGGTACTGAGAATGAGGTAGAACTGGGGTGGAGAGGGAGGAAGGTGTGATTCAGGAGCTTCAGTCTTCCATGTACAGGGCATGATCAGGAGGCTGGAAGAAGACAGCCAGGAGGAGAGGAGGGGGAGGTGTTGCCCGTTGGGGTGAGCATCAGGGGAGCAGATCTGAGAAGATGGCTTGGGGGTGGCTGGCAATCTGGATGTTTTAGATGGGGGTGAGGAGGGATCCCACTCTACCTTGGCTCTGAGGTACACAGGTGGTGAGAGAAGGAACAGCACCAACTGAGAGGCAGCAGGAGAAGCAGAGTCTTGAGGGAAATCCAGGTTTCAGTGAGGACAGGGAAGCAGAGGGAACTGGTTAATAAGAGACTGAGACTACCAGATGTCCCAGGGCACACTGGGAAAAAAGAGGTGGTGGTGGTGGGTATAGACTAATCGTTTCAGTAGGGAATTTGAGTTTAGGAGACAGGCACCATGTCAATCCCCATCTCCTGGTGCTGAAGTGTGGAGTAGGGGTTTGATGTGTGATGGGATGACTGCAGTTCCTGGAAGTCGGGTATCCGATCCCAGTGCCCTTTCCCACTCAGCTCCGATATGAACTTAGACACAAACAATCTTCCAGACAGCCAAACCAGGAGGCTAGTTACCAGCCCTGACTTAAACCAATCTGCTCATTTTATCGACAAGAAAAATGAGGTTAGGAGAAGACAAAAAATTTCCCCAGACCAGCCTGGGTCTGAAAATTCCTATTTCCTGGCTTCCACTAGGCTGTGGAATGTCAGTGAGCTCAGAACTCTGATGGGTACTGTAGAAGGGCCGGGAACAACTGCGAGCTGCCCCACAGGGTTAGTGAGCAGTAAAGAAGGTGCAGCAGGAAATGGGTCATAAAAGGAGAAAGGGTGGGAATGAGATGCGAGGTAAAGAATGGGAGATGACCATAGCAATCTTGAAAAAGAAGAAAAAGTAGGAGGGATCACATTACCAAATATCAGGTTATACTACAAAGCCACTGTAATCAAAACAGCCTGGTATAGGCACAAGAACAGGCATATGGACCAGTGGAACAGAACAGAGAACCCAGAAGTGGACCCAAGGCAGTATGCTCAATTAATATTTGACAGGGATGGGAAGAGCATACAGTGGAGTCAAGACAGTCTCTTCAGTAAATGGTGTTGGGAAAATTGGACAGCTACTTGCAAACAAATGAAGCTAGAAACACCAACTTACACCATACATGAGAATAAACTCAAAATGGACAAAGGACTTAAATGTAACTTGTGAATCCATAAAAATTTAAGAAGAAAATGTAGGCAACAGAATCTTAGACATCATATGCAGCAGAATTTCCACTGATATATCACCTAAGGCAAGAGAAACAAAGGAAAAAAATGAACACATGGCACTACATCAAACTAAAAAGCTTCTGCACAGCAAAAGAAACAACTATCAAAACGGAAAGGGATCCCACTATAAGAGAGACCATAATCACCAATAATGCATCAGATAAAAGGTTAAATTCCAAAATATATAGAATTCTCATACAACTCAACAAAAGGAAGACAAAGAACCCAATTAAAAAATGGGCAGAGGAACTAAATAGACACCTCTCCAAACAGGACATACAAATGGCCAAGAGACATATAAAGAAATGCTCTGATCATATCAATAGATGCTGAAAAAGCATTCGACAAAATCCAGCATCCATTTCTGATAAAAATGCTCAGCAATGTAGGAATAGAGAGATCATATCTCGACATAATAAAGGCCATATATGAAAGACCTATAGCCAACATCACACTCAATGGACAGAAACTAAAAACATTTCCATTAAGAACAGGAACAAGACAGGGATGTCCACTTTTGCCACTCTTATTTAACATTGTACTGGAAGTCTTAGCCACAGCAATCAGACATGAAGAAAAAATAAAAGGGATCCAAATTGGAAAGGAGGAAGTGAAACTGTCATTATTTGCAGATGACATGATATTGTACATAGAAAACCCTAAAGACTCCATCAAAAATCTATTAGACTTAATAAATGAATTTGGCAAAGTAGCAGGATACAAAATTAACGTCAAGAAATCGACGGCATTCTTGTACATCAATGATGAACTCACAGAAAGAGAAACTGAAAAAACAATCCCATTTACCATCGCGCCAAAAAAATTACGATACCTAGGAATAAACTTAACCAAAGAAGTAAAGGACCTATTTGCAGAAAACTACAGGTCATTGAAAAAAGAAATAGAGGAAGATATAAAAAAGTGGAAGCACATACCCAGTTCATGGATTGGAAGAATTAACATAATTAAAATGTCCATACTACCCAAAGCAATCTATAGATTCAATGCGATCCCCATCAAAATACCAACGACATATTTCATAGAACTAGAACAAATACTTCAAAAGTTCATATGGAACCAAAAAAAACCCCAAATAGCCACAGCAATCTTGAAAAAGAAGAACAAAGTAGGTGGGATCACAATACCAGATATCAGGTTATACTACAAAGCAACTGTAACCAAAACAGCCTGGTACTGGCACAAGAACAGGCATATAGACCAGTGGAACAGAACTGAAAACCCAGAAATGGACCCAAGGCAATACGCTCAATTAATATTTGACAAAGGTGGCAAGAGCATACAGTGGAGTAAAGACAGCCTCTTTAATAAATGGTGTTGGGAAAATTGGACAGCTACATGCAAAAAAATGAAACTAGACCATCAACTTACACCATACACAAAAATAAACTCGAAATGGATAAAAGACTTAAATGTGACCCGTGAATCCATAAAAATTCTAGAAGAAAATGTAGGCAACAAAATTTCGGACATCATACGGAGCAGAATTTTCACTGATACATCACCTAAGGCAACAGAAATAAAGGAGAAAATGAACACAGGGGACTACATCAAACTCTAAAGCTTCTGCACAGCAAAAGAAACAATCATCAAAATGGAAAGGCAACCCACTGTATGGGAGAACATCATTGCCAATGATGTATCAGATAAGGGGTTAATTTCCAATATATATAGAGTGCTCATACAACTCCACAAAAGGAAGACAAAGAACCCAATTAAAAAATGGGCAGAGGAGCTGAATAGACACCTCTCCAAACAGGACATACAAATGGCCAAAAGACATATGAAGAATGCTCAACATCACTAATCATCAGAGAGATGCAAATTAAAACAACAATGAGGTATCACCTCACACCTGTCAGAATGGCCGCCATCAACAAATCATCAAACAACAAGTGTTGGCGAGGGTGTGGAGAAAAGGAGACTCTAATACACTGCTGGTGGGAATGCAGACTGGTGCAGCCGCTATGGAAAATAATATGGTGTTACCTCAAAAAATTAAAAAATTGAACTTCCATTTGACCCAGTGATCTCATTTCTAGGAATATACCCTAAGAAGCCTGAAACACCAATCAGGAAGAATATATGTACCCCCATGTTCATAGCAGCACTATTTACAATAGCTAAGATCTGGAAACAGCCCAAGTGTCCACCAGTAGATGAATGGATAAAAAAGCTGCGGTACAAATATACAATGGAGTACTATACAGCGGTAAGAAAGAAAGATCTCTTATCCTTTGAGACGACATGGAGGGACCTGGAAAGTGTTATCCTAAGTGAAAGAAGCCAAGCAGAAAAAGACAAATACCACATGATCTCACTTATATACGGAATATAATGAACATAACAGTCTGAGGAATACAGTAGACCCAGACACATGGAAGTAGGGCACAGACTGACATCCCTCAGAAGAGGGGATGGGGGGTGGGGGGGTGGGAAGAGATAAACCACAGAACTTATATGCATGTATGCATGACCAATGGACATGGACAACTAAGCCGGGGACGGGGCGGAGGTGGGGTGGGGTGGGGGGTGCCAATGGGGTAAAAAGGTAAAATATCTGTAACAAAAAAATAAATAAAAATTCATAAAAAACAACAACAATGCAATTTAAAAAAGAAAAGAAAAGAAATGCTCAACATCACTAATCATTAGAGAGATGCAAATTAAAACAACTATGAAGTATCACCTCACACCTGTCAGAATGGCCGCCATCAACAAATCATCAAACAACAAGTGTTGGCAAGGGTGTGGAGAAAAGGGGACTCTAGTACACTGCTGGTGGGAATGCAGACTGGTGCAGCCACTGTGGAAAATATTATGGTGTTACCTCAAAAAATTAAAAATTGAACTGCCATTTGACCCACTGATCCCACTTCTAGGAATATACCCAAGGAAGCCTGAAACACCAATCAGAAAGAAAATATGTACCCCTATGTTCATAGAAGCACTATTTATAATAGCTAAGATCTGGAAACAGTCCAAGTATCCATCAGTAGATTAAAAAGTTGTGTTACATGTATACAATGGAATACTATGCAGCTGTAAGAAAGAAAGATCTCTTATCCTTTGGGATGGCATGGAAGAACCTGGAGAGTATTATGCTAAGCAAAACAAGCCAAGCAAAGAAAGACAAATATCACATGATCTCATTTATTTGTGGAATATAATGAACTAAACAAACTGCTGAACAAAATTAACCCAGAGACATAGAGGTGGGGTACAGACTGACAAGCCTCAGAGGAGGGGGGTTGGGGAAAGATGAGATAAACCACAGAACTTACATGCATGTACACATGACCAATGAACATAGACAACAAAGCTGGGGATGGGGGAGGGGAAGGAGGGTGTCAATGGGGGAAAAATGAGAAATATCTGTAACAAAACATTTTCATAAATAAAAAATATTATATATATATATATATATATATATATATATATATATATAATTCTTTGGTGCTCATCTGGAAAATACTAAGTACACTGTGTGTACCCCCTATATCCAGTGGTGATGCCTAGGTGATGCCATCATCATTATTATTATTATTATTATTATTTTGTTAATTCTCACCCAAGGATATTTTTTCCTTTGATTTTTAGAGAGATTTTTATATATATATATAAAGAATGGGAGATGAGTGAGAAGCCACAAGGAAACCCAGGCTATAGAACAGGTCAGATAGGCAGTCACTTTCCCTCCCACTCCCTAGAAACATCAAAGGCTCTGTTCAGTTTCCAGCACCAGGTCATTCTGAAAGAGAAGCAACCCTGTCCTGTTAATACTGGAGAAAGCCCCCAGGCCGACCAGCAGAAGCCAGCTCCCTTCCTTCCTAGTTGGAGATGTAAAAACCATGAAATGAAGCACAGGCAAACCTGTCTGAGGGGATCTTTAGCAGTAGAGGAGGTTGGTCAAGACAGGGGCACGTGGGAAACAGTATACGTACTGCTGAAAAGAGCAAACAGGGCCACATCTGAGACAGGTCATCATAGCCTTCCATGCCCTCCACCCCTAAGCAGCTGCTGGGTTTCCTGCATTTATGAAATGTCCTGGCTACTGGGAAGAAACATCCCTTGGTTTATCTGGTTTAATCCAGATCCTTCAGAACTCACCCCACAGGTGGAGAGCCTTGGAGAGTGTGACATTTGGGAGACACCCAAACCCTGATCCCAGGGTTGAGTTGGACCAAGGCTCCCTCCCCCATTCTCTCTATTCTATTTGTTTTCAAAATCCATATGAATTTATCTGAAGAAATCTCAGGGAAGCTGTAGAATCTCTTCAGGATACAGAGTTGGGTGCAGGTACCCTGGGTTCTTTGGTGCTCATCTGGAAAATACTAAGTACACTGTGTGTACCCCCTATATCCAGTGGTGATGCCTAGGTGATGCCTTTATTATTATAATTATTATTATTATTATTATTATTATGTTAATTCTTACCCAAGGATATTTTTTCCTTTGATTTTTAGAGAGAGTGAAAAGGAGGGAAGAAAAGGGAGAGAGAGAGAAAGAAAGAGAGAGAAGCATCAATGTGCAAGAGACACATTGATAGGTGGCCTCCTGCACGTTCTCCAGTTGGGGCCAGGGATCGAACCTGCAACCCAGGTACGTGCCCTTGACTGGAATTGAACCTGAGACCCTTCAGTGCACGGGCTGATGCTTTCACCACTGGACAATATCAGCCAGGGCTGATGCCTTTCTTCTTATGGGCTAGATACTTCAGACTTTCCCCTGGCCATGTATTATGAGCCGAATCGCTTCTCCCTCTCTGCCCCAATTCATGAGTTAAATTCCTAACTCCCAGTACTTCAGAAAGTAACTGTTTTTGGAGATAAGACTTTTAAAGAGTAAGTAAGGGGAAAATGAGGTCATATAAGTGGACCCCAATCCAGTAAGACTGGTGTTCTTGTAAGGAGAAGAGGCCACAGACACACACAGAGGGAAGACCGTGCGAGGGCACAGGGAGAAGCGGCCACCCACCAGCCAAGGAGAGAGGCCTCAGAAGAAACCAGCCCTGCCAACACCTTCATCTCAGACTTCCAGGCTTCAGATCTGCGAGGAAATAAATTTCTGTTGTTTAAACTGTGAAATGTTGACATAAATTGAAGCCCTTTAAAAATAGGATGAGTGAAGTCTTGCATGTCGTACTCCCTCAACCTTTGGAATGTTTGAACTGGGAAAAGTAAGCTCTGGCCCGGCCAACACAGGCATCCTGACTGCTGAACTGCAAACTGAAACATCCCTTAGAATTAGCACCACCACGTACAGCTAAAGAATAACTTAGCTCATTTGCACCTTCAGAAATTCTTTTCTTTATTCATGTAATTATTCTCCTTCCCTTTTCTCATAAAACCCCTGCCTTTCCCCCCTAATCAAAAAACTGTGCTAGAAATGGTTCAGAACAGGCCTCCTCTGGCATGTAAATTATTTGGAGCTAAAGGCAATCAAGACCCTGCAGTCTCATGAGAAACTGTTACCTTTCCCTTAAAGAACTTAAAGTTGGGTCCTTGCCCATAATAAAAGTCATCACCAGAAATAAATACCCATGACCTAACTATAGGGCAGGGCAAACATCTAATTACTGAACATATGTTCTTCCTGTTCTGTGAATGACCTTCCTTCTGAAGCCCCAAGCTGCCTTACGTCATCCTTAGCTCAGAATGCCAAATATATAATTTTCCCTTTGTCTCTGAAACTTTCATGTATGTGGAGTCTCTGACTCATCCATGTTTGCAGTGTCCCCATACATATGTATATAATCAAATTTGGTTATTTTCTCTTTTTAATCAATCTCATGTCTATTTAAATATTAGACCAGCTGGAAGAACCCAGAAGGGTGGAGGAAATTTTCTTTATCTGCCACAGGTTTCTGCCTGAATCAGTGTTTTCCAAACAGCCATTCTTTTTCTCAATCTCAAATAAACACTTCTCAATTTGGTCTTTTTTTTTTTTTTTTTTTTTTTTCAGGTTAACAAAACCAACTAGTCAGTGTATTTGGTTATGGCAGCCCAAGCGAACTCATGCAGCATGTCTAGGGACACCTTATGGAGTGGGCAAAAGGGCTACTTTTTGGCATACACACCCTTCTCGAGGAACCATAGGGCAGGTGTGTGGCCTGGGAGGGTTGTCTCAATGGAGCTCCAAGTGGAAGGATACAAGTTGCTCAGGGAGAGAGAGAGAGAGAGAGAGAGAGAGAGAGAGAGAAGAAACATTGATGTGAGAGAGACACATCAACCAGTCGCCTCCTGCATGTGCCCTAGGGATGGAAACTGTGATGCTCTAACCACTGAGCACACTGGCCAGGGCCCTCCCTGACCCCTGGAATTTGCAAGATGACATGGAAAAGGTCCTATGTCAAATTCAGAGACATATATCTTGTTCCTAGTTGCCTCATGTATAGTTCCGTGAGAGGGGAATGAATGAATGGCTGCCCTATGGTTGAAGTGCTTACATTTTGGATCTCTTTAAAAAATGAAAACAAAAAAATTTCGCCTGTAAAACCACGTAAAGCAATACAGGCTTTTTACAACAGAGCGCAGGAATCTCCAGTCCTTTCCAGAGCTGCCACAGGCACACGTGGTCTTTGGCTAAGCCTATGGGGTCCAATGGTTCACATAAGAATAGAAGTTTTGGACCAACCCGAGGAGAGGCCTGAGCCTGTGGGACGCCATCCTGAGCGGCGTCCTGAGTTTGAGTGATCTAGCTGCCGTGTCGTCACTGCAGCTGGCCGCTGTCCAAGCACTGAGCGGAGTAATGACTAACCGAGCTTCCTCTGGGAGGGAGGAAACAGTTAAAATCTTGCAGCAGCTGCAACCAACTAGGCGTGGTTCTCTTGTCTGACTTGGGCTGCACAGATCCTGGGCCAAGGAGCGGAGGAAGGGAAGCTCCGGCAGTAGAAAGCCTTCCCGATGGCTGAGTTGGACCTGATGGCTCCAGGGCCCCTGCCCAGGATCACCGCTCACTCTCTGGTCCCTCTCAGCCCAGACTCTGGGTCAGCCAGCCCAGCAGAAGAAGAGGACAGGGGCTCTCCGGAGAGCCCCCCAGGGGAGGCTGAGGCGCCGGGTTCTGGCTCTGGTGGTGAGGGAGAGGAGGAGATCCTGTGTGATTTCTGCCTCGGGGCCCGCAGGGTGCAGGCGGTGAAGTCCTGCCTGACCTGTATGGTGAATTACTGCGAGGAGCACCTGCGGCCACACCAGGAGAACAGCAAACTGCACAGCCACCAGCTGACTGAGCCGGTGAAGGACCGGGACCTGCGCACCTGCCCTGCTCACCGCAGCCCGCTGGTGGCCTTCTGCCGCGCGGATCGCCAGTGCATCTGCCAGGAGTGTGGCCAGGGGGAGCACAAGGGCCACACCTCCGTGTCTCTGGATGTGGCCCACAGGGACAAGGAGGTGAGTGCTGGGGTCCATCTGGGAGAGGGCGGCGGGAGCTGTTGTGCCCAGCAAGAGGCTGAGCTACTGCCGCAGCTCCCAGGGGTGCTGACTTCACGTCTTTGCTCTGAGTTCGCCAAAAAAAGACTTTACCCAAGTACCCGGCTGTTCATCCACAGTAAATATCGATTTCACTTGGCTTGGAAAAGTGAAGTAGGTCACTCTGTCCCCACTGCAGCCCTGCTGTCCCTGTACTACTCTCTGTGTCTGTCCCTCCTCACCCTGGCTAGTTTCCTGCCATTTCTCATGCACCTTCCGGTGATTGTTACGTTTGGATGTGGGGTGCAGAGGCTGTGGGGCTTAGGGCAGTGACGTTCCCCTCTGCCTGGAGCTCTGTGGCAACTGAGGAAGTGGAGACCTTGGCAGGAGTTCAAGAGAAAAGAATCAAACCTTTCCCCTAATTTTTCTTCCCTCCACCCAAACAAGAGACCAGTGGAAAGTGCCCCCCTGGAGGTACCAGGGTGAAATTCAAGATCTTGAAAAGTGCTAAAATAACACAGAGTTGGAAACTTACCTCCAGGTACAATGTCAAGGACAGCTTAACTCAGGGAAAATAAAAGTGCCTTATCAGAGAGAGGAATCAGGAGGGACTGAGAACACATCACCTGGGTAGCCTGTAATTTTATTCCCATCAGATAGGAAAACCTTTTCTAGAGAAACTAGCCCTACAGCCCAGAGCCTGGAGTTCTTGGGAATGGATTTAGCAACTTTCCATGCTCTGTGTCTCATCCTTTAGCTTTTCATGAGCACTTTTTTGTTCTTGGTGAGGAAGCGCGGGCGGGCGGCTCCGCCCTGCCCTGCTCAGGCTCACACTGCAGTTGGGTCACTGCACTGCGGAGGGGCCCAGTCTTCTAGGGCAGCAAAGGAAGGGGTTCTGGGAAGGGTGGTGGACTTGTCAGGCCCCCCCACCATGCCCTTTTTTAGGCATAGATTGTATCCAGTGTCAGTGGGACTTGTTTTGGAAAACTCTGCAGGCCAGGGGCCAAGGAGTCTCCGTTTCCGACTCTGAAAGCCACTCGCCAACTGTTTCTAGCGTTTCCAGGGACAGGGAATGTCACTCATGTCCCTCCTTGCATAACCATGAACAGGCTCGGCATTGACAGATACATAGATCAGAGGGGAAACTTCATACAATTGAAGAAATTAGTCTTCACTGAACATCGCTATGTGCTAAATGCTTTCTGTGGGTTTTCTCATGCAACCCTCAGGTAACTCCGTGAGGTGGTGGTCTTTTATCTCCACATTTTCCAAACAAACACAGATGATTAAGTCATGGAGAGAGGAATGAAAGCTTCTGGGAAGCCACCCTAATGGAAGCACACGAAGAAAGCATCCCAAGATCACAATATTATAACCTGACTTTTTTTGCACTAAAAACCTAGCAAACATATAGCAGAAATATTCAAAGTGTACTACTTTTTCCTTTGAGTATAATATCCGAATTTCATTATACTTGACTGGAAAAGTGATGCATGTACATGTTGAAAAACAATCTTCATCAACTATCGCAATAGATTATACCAGGAAAAGTCCCCCTTCCACCCTGGATCCCCATCTTCCTCCTTGGAGGCAAGTGCCACCATCCACATTTTCTTCTGTTTTTTGTTTGTTTGTTTGTTTGTTTGTTTTTTTAAGAAATATTCTGTGTGCCCTGGCTGGTTTGGCTCAGCGGTTAGAGTGTCAGCCTATAGACCAAAGAGTTGCAGGTTCAATTCGGTTGTGGTTTGGTCCCTGGCCCTGGTTGGGGTCATGCGGGAGGCGACCAATCTGTGTACCTCTCTCACATCAACGTTTCTCTCTCCCTCCTATTCTATCTAAAGATAAGTGGGAAAATATCCTCTGGTGAAGATTTTTTTTAAAAAGGAAACACTTTTGTGCCTGTAACAGCATAGCCACAATGTGAAGTTTAAACATGGTGTAAACTGATGCTTACGGAGACTTTGGGTAATTGTAATTCTGAGCAGGGAGAGTTGTATAGAGCATGTGTGGAACCCCAAATTCAGATGTCCTGGAGAGAACTGGTAAGATAAAATAAAGACAACTGGGTAAGGGCTCTAGGGAAGTTTTTAGTGCTTAAAAGTAATCATGGTTATAAATACAGTGTGATAACCCCAGACCCCAGATTTTTGGTGGTGGCTCCAATTCACAGCCTCTGCTCTTTGGTCTGCCTAAGAGAGTTCTTGTCCTTTCCACCCTGTGTCCTTGTTTTCAGTTCAGACAGTGAATTTACTTTGTAGGTGCAGCCATACTCTAGATGGCTGTGCCAAATCTTAGGAGCCAAAATATTTCTTGCAAGGAGCCCAAGGACCAGCCCAGAAGACGCAGGACCTCGATGAGGCTGCAACTGCCACCAGGATTATTTTGAAAGTTTTATTAGACAAAATTAAGGCTCTAGAGACCCAATGTGCCCTTCAGCTGGCCCGAGCCTGCTGGCATTACTTTCTGAAGGTCACTTAGGATCATGTTAAAGGCTAATTCCTCAGGCAGGCATGTTGTGCACAGAAAACTGTAAACAGCAGGGTCAGCCACGAGGACACAAAATAGCTGAATTCCTGCATCAGGTCCAGGGGCACCTTATTATCTCAGTTAACCAAGTGAGCCCTTTCTGAAGCTCCCATGGTCTCTAGCTGTGCCAGGGGGTGAAAACTCTGAGTTTGGGGAGTTCTGGGTGTTCTTTGATGATCTGTTCTATTCTGTTAGACTCTTCCTAATGGGGACCTCAGCACCACCATTTGCTCCAAGCCCACTTCCCGAGGCCCCTTTGCTTCTAAGAGCAGCTGGCCTTAATGCCTCTCGCCTTTTCTGAATCTCAGGCTTACGCTATGGAAACGTGCAGGTGTGTGTGGCATGGCAACATTTCCACTGCTTCTGACTGCTTTCCTGTTTGCTTTGGCCCACGAAATGCACATGGTTCTTTCTTGTTTTTCAAGTTTATCAAACATTATGGAGTGCTTCCTCTGGGCTAAGTGTGAGGCTCCACCATCTATGCTCAGGAAGTGTGGTCTCTAAGCAGGAAGCCAAGGCACATTCCATGGCTCCCTGGGATGCCGAAAGCTCGGGCTACACAGCTACCACATGATCACAGGAGGGAGGTCATGGCGGTGAGGTCAGGGCAGGGTTCTGGGAGGAGGGACGACTGATCTGGGCCCTGTCTCAGATCCTGAAGTCCATTAGTGACAGGCCATTACATTCAACATCAGCACTGGTTCCAGAAAACGCAGAACTGGATGCTGCCTGCAGACACAGTCTCCATGTAGAACCGGAGCCAAGGTTCTGAGAGCCACAGGAATTCGAGCATCTCTGGGGAGCAGTTCTCAACACTGTTCCCAGCTTGTTTGCTGGTATCCAGACGGTGCATGATTGAGGCCACTTGGGAAAAGAATTTCTTCTAGAAATATTGAAGAATGCCTTGGACATAGTATTATGTAACTTGTTTTCCTTGAACATTCTACCAGGCTGCGTGTCTTTCAAGAGCAGGGAGGATGTCTTATTTAACTGGACTGGCATGCGGTAGGTTCTGACCAACTGACTGAGGAGTGAAGTCAGAGGAAAACCAAATTTAAACTCCCTAGAAGGACCAACATCTTGTGACTGGAAATACAAAGGAACTAACACTATCTAGATTTTTTTCTTTTTTTTCTCGTGCCTTCTGCTTTTTTTTTTAATTTATTAGTTTTTACTTTTTATTTTTGAGGGAAGAAGGAAGGAAGGAAGGAAGGAAGGAAGGAAGGAAGGAAGGAAGGAAGGAAGGAAGGGTGCCTTCTGCTCTTCCTATTTGCACCTCTACCTGGTTCCTAGCCTCCAAGCTCGGGTGGCCACCTTGGCCCTGTAGATAGAAGGAAGAACACCTGTTGACAGTCTTGTGGCCCTGTACCAGGGAAGGTACGAAATGGCTTGACAAAGATTGAATAGGCAGCAACGGCACGTCTTCAGACCCCAGACATGACGCCTGTACACATTGGTCACGCTGCTGAAGGAGGCAGGACTCTATGCCCTTCCACATGGGCTGTTCATGCTCATTGACACCACTGTCCTGCTTTGGCACCTGGCCTGAGGTGTGCATGGCTGGCAGCTTGAGAAACCCGGAAGCCAGAGTCTGAGCCACCCCATCATTCTCTAGAAAGAGGAACAACTGGAGATACTGGTTTCCCAAAGTGACCCCACCTTTTGTGGTAAACGGGAGTGACTTCCCATGGGTGACTCACTCAGAGAGGCTACCATTAGGTACTCAGGAGTCTTTTTCTCCTTTTATGGCAGTTTGCAGACAGTGGAGAGAAGCCTCCGGGAGCCTCGCTGGCTCTGGATCACGCGGGGGCTGACTGCTTTACCATGTTCTCACATGCCAGGGTGTTCCGCTGTGTCCACCTCCACCTTTAAGCAGCAGCTCATGTCCGCTTGACCTCCTCTGGAACAGGTCACTGTGTAAGCCTTTTAGACAGATGGAGATTCCACAATTGCCCCCAAATAGGCCAGCACCCCCTCTCCACCCCACCTCCTCCTCACTCCTGGGCATCAGGTCTCAGCTCTCCGGAGAAGGAGGTCACTGGGGTTCCCTCAGCTCCAAGTCAGTGCCCCAGAGCCTGAGCAAACAGTACTTGCCTTCTGCAGAGTATCCTTGAGAGGCGAGTCCCCTGCCTGCCTAGGCTGCCCAGGCTGGGAAGCCTGGAATGCCCTCAGGTTTCAGTGGGAGAAAGGAGAGACACTTCATTTATAGCCTCTGAGTTCTATCAGGACACAATGACTCACAGCTTTGCATGCGGACATGCCATTAAAAGCAGTTACAACTATTCTTTTTCTTTTTTTGCTATCTCATGCCCTTGTGGAAGTGGGCAAGTGGAAGTTTGAGTTTTCAAAGGCTTCAGCTTCGTGCCTTGGCATATTTTGCGGTGGAAAGTGCTTAGGGACTCCCAGGAGGTGAGAGTGAAGCTGGGCAGCGGGGTCAAAGCAGGTAAACCCGAGGCTCTCAGCCGGGCTCTGCCTCGCTGGCCCACTATGCCTACCTCCAGGAGTGAGCAAGAACATGTGATGGAAAGCAGCCGCGGCAGCAATAAGAAGAAGAATAGTGATGGCAGCAATGGCACCACTGACATTGATGCAGCACTTACAATGCACCAGCTACTGTACCAAGTCCTTACTGACACACGCTATCCCAGTCACTTTCTCAATAACCCTGCAAATGAGGCCCTTTAGGTATCCCCATTTCACAGGAGAAGAAATGGAAGCCGGACTTGTTAAGTAGATTTTTTTCTGAAGTTGCTGCTGCTAAGTAGAAAACCTGGGATCCCCACCATCAACTCCAAGCCTATGCTCCTTGTTAGCTTATTCTGGGTCAGATGGCCTGGGCTCAACTCCATTGTTGAACTGTGTGATCTTGGATAGGTGACTTAATCTTATCATCTGTAAAATGGAGATAATGACCTTTACCTAACATAGGTGTGATCAGGGTGATCTGAGGCAATCCATGTAAATGCTTAAAACAATAATCAGCATAGCACAATGTATATGCTTCCCATATTTTAGCCAATTTGTGCTGCATTCAGTCTCAGGAGGTGCTGGCGCACAGACGACCCTTTGTACCTCCATTTAGGGTGCTCTGGGCTGACTTCTGAGAGCAGCTTCTGAGGTCAGACTGCTTTCCATGGAAGGGAGTGTAATGTTGTTGTTCCTGGGACCATCTGTGAGCACCGGACTCCTGCCTGCTTAACGCTGTCTTTCCTTTCCTTAGGCTGAGCTGCGGAGCACCCAGTTAGACCTGGAGCGGAAACTCAAGTTGAATGAAAATGCCATTGCCAGGCTTCAAGACAATCATAAATCTGTTTTGGTAAGGCTGGTCTGGGTCCCTGTCAGGCGTCAGCACACACCTGGGTGCAGCTGCAGGCTCAGCGAGGCCCATCAGGGTTGTAGGACACGGGTCTGCAGGCCCAGCCTCATTCTGTGGGCTTCTTGGAGTCTTTCACTGAATGAGAATTATTGGTACAGATACAGTCAGCTACACCACTGGGTGGCCTAACCTTGCTGTCAGGATTTGCTAGGAAATTAGTTTAAGGCTCAAAATTGGCAATTGAGTTACTTTTTCATAATATAGAGTAGAATCAAGACTAGTCATAATAATAGCATTTTTATTTTTACATTTGCATATGTTTTCTTGACCAGGAGAAAAGGGTGCTGGGGGAGAGTGTCGGGAGTGTTTAGATAGAGCTTCAGGAAGTGTACGTGATCTTGGATTCTTCACCTGCATATATCACTAGTCCTAGTCCTGGCAGCCAGAAAAGAGTGTTGAAAACCGCTGGATTAGTGGATGATGCTTGTTAAGGTCAATGGTGTGAGGCTACTAAATTTTCGTCTCTCTGGTTTTATAAACACTTTCCATATAAACTCTATGTAGACCCAAACAGTCCCACAAATGCTTCTCATTAGTGGCAAACCAAACCACCACTCAGAAGAGAATGAAATACACCTACCCTATGGCAGTGCATCAGCAGCAGCATCTGTACATACCAAGAATGATTCTGTTCCATCCATCCACTCATCCATCCATCCATCCATCAACTCATCCATCCATCCACCCACCCACCCACACACCCATATGTAATGCATGTATTCATTTCATCTTAATGTCCTCCTCCTTAGTGTTTATAACTTGCTAGCTACTGAAGGGTAAATACCTCTTTCTTACTCACATAATTTTATGAAAAGAAGAAAAACAATTGCCCATTTAAAAGCTTTGCAGACCATCAGAGATTGTTGATTTCCAGGCTCAACATAATCTGGAGAACCACACAGCACCTTGACTTTCCCAGTTCTTTCATTTTCAGATACTTAGATCCCGATGCAGCTCTTTTTATAACCACATGGTAACCAGGAGAGAGAGAGTTACCACAATTCCACCATGTACAAGGGGCATGAAGACAGAGAGAAGACAAGACTTATCTGGGGTCCCCAGATTGAGGGAAGAGGTGAACCTGGGACTGTTGCTCCCTTGACCTAAGAGTGACTCAGTACATTGACAGGCCTCTGCACCACCCTCTCTAAACCATTACCTTTGGTACTTTGATATGTTTGTGGCTCCTCCTTTCCACAGCCTTTATTTGTCATTGTTTGGACAGTAAATTATATCCTTCATACATTACATTTACATGCAAGGAAGAAGTACTTCTCCAGAGGAAGGTTTAGGAGTGAGAGGCTGCACATAAAAGAGAAAGAGTAATTCCACCAGCATCGTTGGAGGTCTCCTGTCTACCACTCTTCTTCAGGAGGGGCCTCAGTGGAGGAGGGGGGATTTGGACCCTGAAGTTTGTCTTTAGTCTTATGCCTCTGAGCTTCATGGTGTCATGCTTCTATAATGTCATCATTATAGAGAGTAAATGGATTCCTCTCCTTTCCCACAACACCCCAGACCAAACCAACATTGTCTTACAAACATTGTTGCCAAGCTAACAGGAAAGCAGACACCCTGGCCACAAAGACTGAAGATCATGGACTCTCTGCAGGTAGATTCAGAAACCAGCTCTGTGTAGCTAAAGAGTGACTCAGCTTGTTAGCACCAATAGAAATTTCTTTTCATATTTTTCTATTCGTGTGAGTATTCCCTTCCTTTTCTCATAAAAATCCCTTGCTCTCATCCTGTAATTGGGACATCATTTGGGATTCTGCCTGAATCTGTGCTCCCTGAGCTACAATTATTTTTTATTCCAAATAAATGCTTGTTGTCTCTGAGGAAAGAGTGTAGATAGGGAATATATAAAATGAAGTCACTCTCACAAAGCTGCTAAAATTATTAACATTATGAAGGTTGAGGCACGAGGCCAGATTCTATTCTTGTCCTAAGTGTCCTCGGATTCTAAACTTTTTGGACTTTCCAGTCCTGTGTCAATGCCTGAATATACATCTGGGCACACACCAAACCTCCCGTAACCCTCTGATGACCCCCTGAAGGACTCACACATCCAGGCCACCTGACATCCATGTGATATCCATTATACAGACCACTGGCTATGACCAGATTTCCTGGGACCCATCCTCTAGACTGTCTGGCATCCACCATCCAGACTGCCTAACATCTGATTGACAACCTTTCTAGACCAATCTAGGGCTAAGAGTGTAGGACTCATTATTTGCAAGAATGCAATATTTTTACTATATTTTAAGAACTCTTAACTATGGTAGAAAAGAACGTTTTACTCTAAGAACTGTCAGCACCAGTAAGTACTTAAGAACTACTGAAGAGAAGAAGAAACCATTTACAACTTGGATTAATATTGTCACTATGACACTGACTGAAGGCATTTGTAAAGGACTTCACCCTGTGAAAGGACAGAGTCCACGTGCCAAGGGTCATCGTGATGGTTATCACACTGAGTTTGTTTTATGTTTTATTTGAATGCAGCACTCCGCCCTGCCCAGGTATGCTCACCCTGCAATGGATGGTGCTGTAGACACCAGCACACACCCTAAATGTTTTGTGCCCGATGGGGTGCCATACACTGAGATGTGCTTTTGGCTCTGATGGCCTCACTGGGCAATTTAATCAGACATAATAAAATGCTAAGGAAGCTAATTCATACTACAGATTTGTACAAAGAAGCCAAGTTATAGTTATAAGTATAACTATAAAGTACACTGAATACTTGAATTGCTCTGGTAGAAAAATTGGTTTCAGAAACCTTGAATAGCAGCCCGACTGTCAGGGCCAGAAGGCATCTCAGACCTCTGTAGTTCCTTGTCCTGTCCAGGGGAGGAGAGACTAAGTTAAAGGATGGGTAAACAAGCACTTACATGCTGGGGAATAAATCCTTTCTTCCAGGAACCCAGGATTCATATGAGAATAAAAACTTTCTTTTATAATAGAAAATTGCTCCTTCATTTACAGGTTTAGCAATGTACCGACACATTAAGGCACATGCCATTAGAGCTAGACTGAGTGCATGTACTATTGCAGGGAAGGAGCATTAGGTCGGGCATAGATTCTGTCATCCTGGACATGTAAATAGCTGTGTAGTTTTTGGCAAGTCACTTAACTTTTCTGGGTTGAGCTTGGATAAAGTTGGATGCCTTGCTAACAGGTTCTTTGCTGTTTCACCCCTCGCCTCATCCCCGGCCAGGTGTCAGTGTCGGAGGTGAAGATGGTGGCTGAAGAGCAGTTTGGGGAACTCCTTGCGGCCATGAGGAAGGCCCAGGCTGATGTGATGCTCTTCTTGGAGGAGAAGGAGCAAGCTGCTCTGAGCCAGGCCAGTGGCATCAAGACACACCTGGAGCACCGGAGTGCGGAGATGGAGAAGAGCAAGCAGGAGCTGGGGAGGATCGCTGCCATCAGCAACACTGTCCTGTTCCTGGAGGTACAGCTGGGGTGCGGGCGGAGGTGTGCGTGCAGCTAACACCAGGGAACTAACTGGCAGATGTGGGAATGAAACGGCTCTTTGGTAAGCCGGGTGCATAGGGAGCCAGGGGCACAGAGAGAAGCGGGTCTTGATTCAGGAAGGGTGGGGAAGACTTCCCGGAGCGGGGAGCTGACAAGGTCATGGCAGAGGAGTACTGCTCAAAGAGAAGTATGTTTCAGGAGAGGTTGGAGAACGCGCAGCTGCTTTAGAGAATTAGATGCTTTCACAAATGATGGGAGATGAGGTGGCCAGGCCTGGCAGATATCTGGCTATGAGAGAAGCTTGCTCTTCATCAGGAAGTCGCAGAAGCTGGTGGAGGACTTCAGATGGGAGACTGGCGAGATGGGATCAGTGTGCTTTAGAAACCACTCTGACAGCAGTGAGGAGGCCTGGCAGGGGTGAGACTGGAGACTGGTTACACGTGCTGGGGTGATTGAGGAAGGCCCAGCAGAGGAGATGAGACTTTCATTACACTGTACCAACACATCAAGGCACACCATTAGATGCAGCCACTATGGAAAACAATATGGTGTTACCTCAAAAAATTAAAAACTGAACTTCCAGTTGACCCAGTGATCCCACTTCTAGGAATATACCCTAAGAGGCCTGAAACACCAATCAGAAAGAATGTATGTACCCCCATGTTCGTAGCAGCACTATTTACAATAGCTAAGATCTGGAAACAGCCCAAGTGTCCATCAGTAGACGAATGGATAAAAAAGCTGTGGTACATATACACAGTGGAGTACTATGCAGCTGTAAGAAAGAAAGATCTCTTATCCTTTGAGACAACATGGAGGGACCTGGAAAGTATTATCATAAGTGAAACAAGCCAAACAGAAAGGCAAGTATCATATGATCTCACTTATGTGTGGAATATAATGAACATAACAGTCTGAGCAATGGGGTAGTCCCAGAGACATGGAAGTGGGGTACAAACTGACAATCCCCAGAAAAGGGGGTGGTGGGGGAGAGATAAACCACAGAACTTATATGCATGTATGCATGAACAATGGCCATGGACAACAAAGCTGGGAGAGGGTGGGGAGGGGAGTGGGGGGAATCAGTGGGTGAAAAGAAACATCTGTAACAAAAATAAATAAATTAATTATTTTTTAAAAAAGGCACACTAGTAGAGCTAGACTGAGCCCGTGTACTACTGCGGGGAAGGAGCGCTAGGCTGGGCGTAAATTCTATCATCTTGGAGCTGTCACTAAATAGCTGTGTAGTTTTTGGCAAGTCACTTAACTTCTCTGGGTTTCAAATTCCTCATTTATCAAACAATCAGATCAGAGTAAATAATTAGTTCCTTCAGATCTAATATTCCTGAATACAGATAATTTTTCTCAATTGAATTTTTGAAAAAAATTCCCCTCTAGTTACAAAAACATAAATGTTTTTTGTGGGGAAAAAAACAGAAAAATATGAAGGAAGATAATCACCCATACTCCCACCACCCAGGCAACCATAGTTAGCCTTGTAATGAGTAAGAGAAAGAGAAGTAAAGACAAACATACTGATGAAATGTCTTTTAGTTAGTCCCTTGCTTTTGAATATCAAACCACGAAGAAAATATGAATAAAAAATGGACTTTTGCCCTCTCCGGTTTTGCTCAATGGTTAGAGCATTGGCCTGCTGTCCAGAGAGACCCGGGTTTGGTTCCCGCTAAGGGCACGTATCTGAGTTGCAGTTTGTCCCCGGCCCTGGTTGGGTTGTGCGGGTGGCAGCCACTCGATGTGTCCCTTTCACGTCGATGTTTCTCTACCTCTCTCTCCCTCCCACTCTATCTGAACAACAACAACAACAATAGACTTTCTATGTCAAGAGTTTCCCCCAAAAGCATATAATTTCTCTTTATTTTCCTTTTATAGTTTTACCATAAAAACTTCAATATGCACAAAATATATTTTAGTATACTATTACTTATTTATTTTGGTTAAATATAACTTCCTTGTCCCCACATTGTTAGCCCGCTGAAATGACAGCATGTATTGGATAACCTATCCTTTCTCCTCACTGGTTTAAAATGCTTCTATCATGTACAGTTCAACATCTGTACACACTTTTTAAATGTTTATCTATTTTCCTATCAACTCTCTGGTTTGGCTTTTCTTTAATCCTCCACTGACGGTCTTACAGTTTTGGTACAGCTGTTTCATCACTAAGTTTTTTTGTTTTTTTTTTTATCCTCACTCAAGGATATTTTTCCATTTTTTGTTCAGATAGAGTGGGAGGGAGGGAGAGAGAGAGAGAGAGAGAGAGTGAAACATCGGCATGAAAGGGACACATCGAGTGGCTGCAGTCCCCACGACCAATCAGGGCTGGGGACAAACTGCAACCAAAGTACGTGCCCTTAGCAGGAACCAACTCCAGACTGCAGGCCGATGCTCTAACCGCTGAGCCAAACCAGCCAGGGCTGTTTCATCACTAAGTTTTATGCTATACCCTGTCTGCTGTTCAACACTTCAGTTGTATTGGCATTTTGATAACGTGTTACGTCTGAAAACAACCTTTCCTGATCATCACATTGTTTTGAAGCATAAGTAGATTAATGTGATTATCTCCATGGAAACACTTGCAAACTCTGAATCACAGTACAAAAATTGGAGAAAATTGTGTTTGGATCGAACCGGCAAGGAAAAGGCATCCAGCGTTGCTGTCTGAGGTTTTATTTGTACGTCTTCTGAGTGCCACACTGGGCCCCCATCCCCAATTGTGGCTTGTGTTTAAATTATTATTTTTTTTAAAGTCCTGAGAGCTTGAGCATAGCAGGAATGTTACTTCCATTTGGGCTGTTGGCAGAAAATGTGTTTTTGAATTTGTGGTTTCTGTTCTGGGCTGTGCATTGGAGTTGCTCATGGGCATCTAGTATCTCTTGATTTTTTAAAAAATATTTTTTCTTTATTGATTCTATAGAGAGAAGAAGGGAGCAGGAGAGAGAGATAGAAACATCGATGAGAGAGAACATTGGCTGCCTCCTGCACGTCCCTCAGTGGGGATTGGGCCCACAACCTGGGCATGTGTTCTGACCTGGAATCGAACCAGTGACCTCCTGGTGTATGGGTCGATGCTCAACCACTGAGCCACACTGGCCGGGCTAGTATCTCTTGATTTTTAAAAACCCACTTTCCCAGTTTAAAAAATAAGCGGTTTCTATGTCGTTAGCTCCTGAGCTGGACACATTGCATACTTCCTTTGTGAACTACACATTAACACCAACCCGTTTTACAGAGGCAGAGAGTGACGTAATGAGGAGAGCAGCCCCATTTAAGAGATACAGAAACCAGGGCAAGTTTTTCCATGCTTCTTTTCCTGCAGGAGTACTGCAAGTTCAAGAACACGGAGGACGGTGCCTTCCCCAGCGTTTACATAGGACTCAAGGACAAACTCTCGGGCATTCGTAAGGTCATCACAGACTCCACTGCACATCTAGTCCAGCTGCTGCACAACTATAAGGAAAAGCTCCAGGAGTTCGCGAAGGAAGGTGAGGCACCGTCTGTGGGCTGTGTGATGTCTCTCATTGTGGTTGATGGGCAAGGTGAGAGAGAACCAGCGGGGGAGGGGGAAATCAGGGGCACGTTTCATTTTCAAAGCGTTCCTCCGGCTAGACTGTGTTACTGATGGACACATCTTGATTTCATTTTACAACTGAGACCCAGGTAAGGTGAGTTAGTCCTATCATGCAATTGGATATCATTTTTATGTTCAGCTTCTCAGATTGCTCATGCTATACTTTTAAGTGAAATCCAAGTCATGCCGGGATCTTTATCAGCCTGTTTTGCTTCATCCGAGAGAGAAATGTGGTCCATTGAGCATGGTTCTCTGAGATGTGACGAGGCTCCCCCATCTTGCTCCAGGAAGCCTGGGGAAGGGTTACTGGGAAGACCTGCTTCTTCAGTTCTCCCGCCCCCGGGACAGGCGTGCATTCACCACTCTCTGATTTTCTAGAGGAGTATGACATCAGAACTCAAGTGTCAGCTGTTGTTCAGCGCAAGTATCGAACCGCAAAACCTGAACCCAGCACCAGGCAACAGTTCCTCCAATGTAAGTTGTGAGCGACTCTCCCTCCTTTAGTTATTGATGTCAGTACAATGCTTTGCTGAAGCAAGAATACCGTCTCGTGCACTGGCCTGTTTAGCTCAGCAGTTTGCATTGGCCTGCGGTCCAGAGAGACCCGGGTTCGGTTCCCGCTAAGGGCACGTACCTCAGTTGCAGTTTGTCCCCGGCCCTGGTTGGTCATGCGGTGGCAGCCACTCGATGTGTCCCTTTCACCTCTCTCTCTCTCTCTCTCTCTCTCTCTCTCTCTCTCTCTCTTTCTCTCTCTCCCTCCCACTCTACCTGAACAAAAAAATGGAAAAATGTCCTCGGGTGAGGATTAAAAAAAAAAAAGAAGAATACCGTCTCTTTCATAGGTTTCAGGTTCTTGCAATCTTCAGTCTATCCCTAATTGGTACATTTAAAACTTTTAATTAAAAATGTTTTTAACTTTCATTTGGAAACAGTTTCAAACTTACAAAACCACTGTAAATATAGAAAAAGGACTTCTTAAATAATTTTCATCCAGCTTCTTCAAGTGTTAACATTTTACATAACTACAGCACAGTGACCAAAATCAGGAAATAAATGTTGCTGCTGCAATGCTATTAACTAATCTATAAAATTTATTCCGGTTTCACCAAGTTTTCCAACCAATGTCCCTTTTTTGGCCTAAAGGCTGATCCAAGATCACAGCTATTTCCATGTCTTCTCAGTTTTCCCCAGTCTGGGTCTGATCCCTTAGTCTTTCTTTGTCTTTCATGACCTTGGACTTTTGTAGAGCCAGGCTAGTTACCAAATGGTTCCCTGTTAAGTCTGGCTCGGCCAGAATTGCATAACACATTCTCCTGTCACTATCTGGTATTGACCTGGTCCGTCAGCATTATTAAAACACTATTTCTAACCAATACTTCATTATGGTTAACAAGCCAGTGAAGTTTCATCTCCTAGTAAAGCAAGGACTGCCTCTGCATGTTAAGGCTCATTTTTGTGATATTTGGCTAATTCATCTTTTGGAACATGCCACTGAACTCTGCTTCTAATTGTTTCTGGGGGTGTCCACGGGTGACCAAGGCCTGGACCCCTTTCTCTCTGGTTATTACATGCAGCTTCAGGTTCTGCTGCCCGGCTCCTATTCCTGCCATAGCTCCCACTTTCCCCAGGACCTCTTGGCTTCCATAGTTTCCCTTATTTATTCTTCCCTTCTTCCTGACAGAAAAACATCTATATTTCACAAACAGATATAATTAATATAAGAAGCCAAATACCCTTCATTCTTGACATCAAAATAAAAATGACACATATCCTATTATAATCTATTTTCTTTTGCATGACAACTATCTTCTGTACATCAAATAGTAACTGTTTCTCTTTGAGTATTGGTATGAACCTCGAACCTTTTATAGACTCACACTGTTCCACTTTTCAAAGTTCTGGGGCTCAAACTGCCAACCTGACCAGTTGGAGCCACTTGTGTGCCGGCCCCCTTCTCCCTTAAACATTGACATTCTGCCCTTGACGTTTTTAAAGCATCACTGCTTTCTGCAACGAACAGCATTCCAGACCCATTCTTGTTTTCATGTCCCAAACCATAGAATCACCTACCCTCCTGGGAGCCCTTCATCCCCTTAAGTGAGAGGAATATTGTTCAGTATCTGGATGCCAAGGGTTGCAGAGGAGTTGGTGGTGGGCAAAAGCTGTGCTGTGAATACCGCTGGTACCACTTTCAGTAACAGCTGCAGACTATATGCTGTTGATGGTCCTAGTTTACACTCATTTTTCCTTTTAATTTGTTCTGCGGTGTCCTTCCTTTCTTCCAGGATGTGGTCTTACTGACTACTAAGAATTTCTCTTATAGAGGAATTTGGAAAGCTCTGGGTTAAACTAAGATAACTTTGTAAATAAATGGACTTTAAAATAGCCTTTAATATGCTCATTCACTTGGCAAGTATACACTGTGCATCTTCTCTGAGCTATAAGCACAGGAAGGAGGCCCACATAACACGTGCATCTTACAGACGAGGAGGACAAGCATGAAACAAACACAGATTATCACGCATTGTGATGAGTAGCACAAAGTTTAAAGAGCCAGGGTGCTCTGAGAATCAGTGATGGGAGTGACTCAGATGAGGGAGTCACAGGGAGCCTCTCTGAGGACAAGCACACTCAGCCGAAACCTGGACGGATCAGTGGGAATCACCAGATTCAGGTTGGAGTGGCGATGACATCACAGAGGGAATGGTCTGTGCTAAGCCCTGAAGTGGAGTTCAGTGTCTGGTGGCTCCAAGGTCAGGGAGCTGGAGAGTGCAGGAGACAAGCCTTGAAACACAGGCAAGAACCAGTCATGCAGGGCCAGGTAGGCCAGGGTGAGCGATCACTGCTTTATCCTAAGAGCAAGGGACACCATCAAAGGGCTGTAAGCTGGGTAACATGATTTGCCTTAACCTACATTCTGAAACAAGCACTGTGGCTCCATCATGGCGAAGGTATAAGGGGGTGGGCGGGAGCACGGGAGCAACATGACCAACAAGGAGCCTATTGCCTAGTCTGGGGAGATTTGTGATGCCTTAGATTGGGGGAGAAGCAGTGTACTGGAGAGAAGTGGGTGGGCTGTACAGGGCTTGCTGCTCCCTGTGTGTGGGGGGAGGGGCAAGGTGGGGGTGGGGATGAAGGCAAAAGAAATGTTGAAAATAACTTGAGTGAGATTTGAGAAACTGGGTGCATGAAGGCGCTATCAGTTTTAGGGTCTGGCAAGAGAACCAAAACCTGACCAGTTTGGCTCAGTGGTTAGAGTGTCGGCCCTCAGACCAATGAGTCTCAGGTTTAAATCTAGTCAAGGGCACGAACCTCAGTTGTGGTTTGGTCTCTGGCCCCAGGGGTCATGCAGGAGGCAACCAATAGATATGTCTCTCTCACATCAATGTTTCTCTCTCTCTCTCTCTCTCTGTCTCTCTGTCTCTCTCTCTCTCTCTCTCTTCCCCTATCTCCCTCCCTCCCTCCCTCCCTCTCTATCTGAAGATACATGGGAAAATATCCTCAGGTGAGGATTTAAAAAAATGCAGGGGAGGGGTCTGGGACCACTTATGACATGTGTGTGTGGGTTTCCCCAACAAGCAATTCTCCATGATACCAGCTGGGTGTCCAATATTTTAGCTCAATTCTGAGACTACCTACCAGGAGATGGAGTCAGATCCCGAGAGTTAAGGGCTGAGTCCAAGCAGACTGCTCCCCCGCCAACTTCAGATGCCAATCACAAGTAGTAGGTCCCCAGGTGACCCACAACTCTGTCCAACCCTGTCCAATCCGGCTACAAATTGGAAGTTCCCTTGACCCTGTCCTTGGTTGGATTAGTTTGTTAGAGCAGCTCACAGATTTCAGGGAAACACTTACGTTTACCAGTTTATTAAAGGATGTGATAACATGAACAGCTAGATGAGATATGCACTGGGCGAGGTCTGGGAGGGTCCTGAGCTCAGCAGCTTCTGTCCCTGTGGACTTGGGTACGTCACCTCCCAGGGTGGAAGTATTCACCCACCTGGAAGTTCTTAGAATGTCCTACTAATGGGATTTTATGGAGCTTCTTCACATAAGTATGGTCAACTATTAACCCCATTTCCTGCCCCTCTCCCTTCTCCGTAGAAGTGTTTGGGGGGGGGGCCTGAAAATTCCAGGCTTGTTCTCTCTGGTGACCAGTCCCCATCTGAGAACTGTCCATCCGGGAGCGCACCCATAGTTGCCTCATTGGAACAAAGGACCTTTCTATTACCCAGGAAATTACAAGGTTTTCAGGAGCTCTGTGCTAGGAAGGGCGGAGGGGCAGGGACCAAGTACGCATTTCCTATTATATATCACAATATCACATTGTGTTCTGGTTTCTGGTTTTCAACCACCTTTCTTCCAAGTGAAACAGTGGCCTGGGTAAACAGAGAACAGAGAGATGGAGATATTCTCCTACTTTGAAAGCTGGTCATGTTTGAAATGTTCTGTTGGGTTTCTGACCGACTCTCCCTGACTTCTGTATCTCCTCCTCAGATGCATGTGACATCACATTTGACCCTGACACGGCGCACAGGTATCTCCGGCTGCAGGAGGACAATCGCAAAGTCACCAACACGACGCCCTGGGAGCATCCCTACCCGGACCTCCCCAGCAGGTTTCTGCACTGGCGGCAGGTGCTGTCCCAACAGAGCCTGTACCTGCACAGGTACTATTTTGAGGTGGAGATCTCTGGGGCAGGCACCTATGTTGGCCTGACCTGCAAAGGCATCGACCGGAAAGGGGAGGGGCGAAACAGTTGCATCTCTGGCAACAACTTCTCCTGGAGCCTGCACTGGAACGGAAAGGAGTTCACAGCCTGGCACAGCGACACGGAGACCCCGCTCAAAGCCAGCCCTTTCCGGAGGTTGGGGATCTATGTCAACTTCCCAGGAGGGAGCCTCTCCTTCTACGGTGTGGAGCCGGACGCCATGACGCTGGTTCACAAGTTTGACTGCAAGTTTTCAGAGCCAGTGTACCCAGCCTTCTGGCTTTCCAAGAAGGAAAACACCATCCGGATTGTGGATCTGGGAGAGGAGCCGGAGAAGCCAGCGTCCAGCTCCGCAGGGGCTGCTCTGTAGACTCCAGGTCCACACTCCAAACGTGTGCTAACCACAGGGCAGCAACTGGCCTTCGGAGAGCGGCCTGGGGACAGAAATCTCTGCCAGTGGTCGCTGGCTTTAGAAAGCATGTGGTCTGTGGATGACAAGAGTCTCTGGCTTCTGCTTTTGCTCCATGCTGTGCTGTTCTTTGTGTTTGTAGTCATGTTCAGGTGAAAGTCCCCTGTGAGTGACACTTGAATCTTCCATCTGTCTACTCAGGTGATCAGCACAGTATGCTCAGAACTATTAACCCAGAATCTTCAGAGAGATAAAAAAGATCACAGTGTAATCGCAATAAACTGCTAACTTTATTACCCATTTCCCATGTTCCGCTGTTTTGAGTGCTTCCAGTACATCAACCCAGCGACCCCCATGGCACTCATCGTAGCCCCAATTTGGGGAAACTGTGGTGCAGGGGTGATAGTTAACTCGCTCAGTGTCACTGTGGTCACATGGTGAGTGACAGAACTGGGGTTCAAACTTGGAGAGCTGATATTAAACCTTTAACCACTATACCATTCTGCTTTCCTCATTAGATCATGGGGGTTGTGTTTAAGGGAATAAACCACATGATGAACTGCACACATGGAGACAGAGTTTACAAATCTCTTTGCAGCCCCCACATCCGATGGGGCTATGCAGCTGTGCAGCAGAAAGCTCACTCAGCCATGTTGGGGACAGCAAGGATCATAAGAAATGTGTTAGTGGAGTCCAAGGCTTAGACCCCATGACCTCTGGGGGAGGCCTCATTCCTCTCTTCTGAAGTCACCTGGAGTATGTGGACTTGTCTGCTTTCTCATTCCAAAGACAGTTCTTCAAGCATTTAAGGGTGATTCTCACAACACATCCTCCCGGAAAGCTTTCCACACTACATTTCTCATTTGTCTTGCTTTCACACTTTATTTCTCATTTTCCTTCATGGTTTCCAGACCTCTCCCCCCCACCCCCCCCAATCATTTCATCCTCCTTCCACAGATGTGCTCCATAAGATATTTGGTGAACATTCATCAAGACTTTAGGAATGACAAGTTGACAAATTGTCTTTAAATGACTTTCTGAGAACATAACCTGAAGCCCCTGTAGGAAATATCACTTCTGGTTCTGTGTCAGAGCAAATCTGTTTATCTAGGCCACTGTTCCCCCTGGAAAAGAGGTAGGTGAGAACCAGAAAGTAAAATGTGATATTACGATTTATAATAAGAAATACATACTTGGTGTCTGCCCCCCAGTTCCTGGCACAGAGCTCCTGAAACTCTTGTAATTTCCTGAGTGATAACAACACTAGGAACACCTCTTATTCTAATATTTGTCTTGCCTCTGACCAGTTCGATGTTTCTGTCTCAAGGGTACATTACTTCCGCAACACCTGTTTCCAGAGACCTTGCACTATTCTTGTATTCCAGGATATATATATAGCTTAGGATTTGACATGTTTATAGAATTTTAAAAATTTTAATTTTATTGAATTAATTTTTTTACTTGAATTGAAAATTTTATCACATTATTGATGCTTGCTGAGATGGTTTTGAGTCATGATTCTATTTCCAATATATTAGCTCTCCTTCTTAGTCTAGTCACCTACAGAATTGTTATCCTTTTCTTCTTAAGTCTTGATCTTGTTGATACATATATGGTTTAGGGTAGGGTCAAATACAGGATCCTGCAGCACTTGCTCAACACTTTTTGGGTTTAATTACTCAATAAGTATATCTTGGTAGAACTGGACAACAAGGTAGCCTATCTTTTGCCCCTTTAACCACTGGATCCAAAGAACACTTTTCAGTGGCAGAGATCAAGATAAGCTATGTTTGCATTTCCTTGTTGTTTGTGTCTAGCAATGCTCTCAAAAGAGAAAATGAGCCCTGGCTGGTGTCGCTCAGTGGTTAGAGTGTCAGCTCACACACAGAAGGTTGTGGGTTGGATTCCTGGTCAAGGACATGTACCTGGGTTGCAAGTTCGATCCCTGCCCTGCTCAGGGTCCTGTGGGAGGCAACCAATCCATGTGTCTCTCTCACATCAATGTTTGTCTCCCTCTCTCTCTCCCCGCCTCCACTCTCTATAAATCAATGGAAAAAATAACCTCAGGTGAGGAGTAATGAAAGAGAGAGTGAGAGAGAGAGAGAGGAGAGAAAATGAGACCAGCTTGGCCTGCTTTGTTTTTATTGAACTCCAGAGGTAGTGGTGCTTGTCACTTTCTTTCCTAAATGCTCACAAAATATTTAATGAACAATTTAAGAATTCTGCTGTGGGTTAACATCAAGTTTACTAGTCTATTGTTTCCAGAATCTTCCTTATTTTTCATTTTAAAAATCTAAACCATTTTCCTGTTCCCATCTTCTACCATTCTTCTTAATTTCTTAAAAAATAAAGACTGACATTTAATCACATCGATCAACTGTGTCTGTCATGAGATGTAATTTGTTTAGACCAGAATGTTTGGTTCACATAAAAGAACCCTTAGGATGTCTACTTACCTGTAGTGACCTTTGTTTCCCCGTCAGCTCTTTTTCTCTGTTTTCGGTTTCAAGAACTTTCTTCTTGATATAAAAGATCAAAGCAAAATTGAGAGTTAGGAATATTTGCTTTCTTTTTGTCATTGCCTCAACTGATAGGTATATTTTTACTCTTTTTCTTTGTCCACAAACTGAAAATGGCCTAAAACAAACAAACAAAAAAAATTTTTTTTTAAGAAAACAAAGGTTTATTTTATACTCTGTCATTTCCCCCCAGATGTGTGTATCACTTTTCTGTACTTACCCACCTTTATTTATTTTATTTTATTTATTTATTTATTTGTTTTGTTACACATGTTTCTCATTTTCCCCCATTGACACCCTCCTCCTCTTTCCCACCACCCCATCCCCAGCTTTGTTGTCTATGTTCATTGATCATGCATACATACATGTAAGTTCTGTGGTTTATCTCTTCTCCTCCCAAACCCCCTCCTCTGAGGCTTGTCAGTCTGTACCCCACCTCTTTGTCTCTGGGTTAATTTCCTTCAGCAGTTTGTTTAGTTCATTATATTCCACAAATAAGTGAGATCATGTGATATTTGTCTTTCTCTGCTTGCCTTGTTTTGCTTAGCATAATACTCTCCAGGTCCTTCCATGCCATCCCAAAGGATAAGAGATCTTTCTTTCTTACAGCTGCATAGTATTCCATTGTGTACATGTACCACAGCTTTCTAATCCACTCATCTACTGATGGACACTTGGGCTGTTTTCAGATCTTAGCTATTGTAAATAGTGCTGCTATGAACATAGGGCTACATATATTCTTTCTGTTTGGTGTTTCAGGCTTCTTAGGGTATATTCCTAGAAATGAGATCACTGGGTCAAATGGAAGTTCAATTTTTTAATTTTTTGAGGTAACACCATATTATTTTCCATAGTGGCTGCACCAGTCTGCATTCCCACCAGCAGTGTACTAGAGTCCCCTTTTCTCCACACCCTCGCCAACACTTGTTGTTTGATGATTTGTTGGTGGCGGCCATTCTGACAGGTGTGAGGTGATACCTCATTGTTGTTTTAATTTGCATCTCTCTGATGAATAGTGATGTTGAGCATTTCTTCATATGTCTCTTGGCCATTTGTATGTCCTGTTTGGAGAGGTGTCTATTCAGCTCCTCTGCCCATTTTTTAATTGGGTTCTTTGTCTTCCTTTTGTTGAGTTGTATGAGCACTCTATATATTTTGGAAATTAACCCCTTATTTGATGTATCATTGGCAATGATGTTCTCCCATACAGTGGGTTGACTTTCCATTTTGATGGTTGTTTCTTTTGCTGTGTAGAAACCTTTTAGTTTGATGTAGTCCCATGTGTTCATTTTCCCCTTTGTTTCTTTTGCCTTAGGTGATGTATCAATGAAAATTCTGCTGCGTATGATGTCTGAAATTTTGTTGCCTACATTTTCTTCTAAGATTTTTATGGATTCATGGGTCATATTTAAGTATTTTATCCATTTTGAGTTTATTTTTGTGTATGGTGTAAGTTGATGGTCTAGTTTGCATGTAGCTGTCCAATTTTCCCAACACCATTTATTAAAAAGGCTGTCTTTACTCCACTGTATCCTCTTGCCACCTTTATTAATTGAGTATATTGCCTTGGGTCCATTTCTGGGTTCTCTATTCTGTTCCACTGATCTATATGCCTGTTCTTGTGCCAGTACCAGGTGTTGTAACCCAGGAGAATCAACCTCGCTCGGACACAAAGTAATTTTGAATATTAGGAGATTTATTACCTGCACAGGGACTGGAGCCAACCTACATAGAGGAGAACTGCAGCACCACGTAGCAGCTTTTCAGACCTTTTATAATCGGGGTTAAACAAGTACTAATTAGCAAGTTTGTGACAGAGACGGATATAGGCAGTTAGCCAGGTGCAGCACATACATTCTTAACAGTTACAGTTTTATGGGGTGAAAGGAAGCTTCAGGTTTTTCTTATCAATTTGTTCACAGGACATGCAGGACATTCTGGCCCTAAGGCCATCATTGTCCTCCTTTTATCTGAGGGATGTTACTTTTCGAATTCCCAGTGGAGGTCAAATGCCGGTTAATTTCTCACGGGGCTAAAGCCGCCTATAACATTTCCCACTGGTCTTACGTACATATCAAATCTTTGATTCTTGTTGTTCATCTAATGGCAACCTTTGGTAATGAGAGGCTAGGACTAATAATTTGATAGATTGGACCCTCTGTCTTATGAAAACTATTAATTTGTTTATAATTAAAGGTCCACATGTCAGTCCTAGAAATAGGAGTATGAGGGGGCCTGCTAGAGCAGGAGAAGAGTAGTGAGCCAGGGGGACCAGTTATAGAGGTTTTCGCACCAGTTATTAGGGGCCTCTGCGTTTCTGGCCCGTTCTGCGAGGCGTTTTCTAAGAACCTGAATACTCTCTCTGATGAGTCCTGATCTATTAGCATAAAAACAGCAAGCTTCCCCTAGTGCTGCACATAAACCACCTGTTGGAGGAAGAGGAGGTTGAGTCCCCTACGGTTCTGGAGCACTACTTCAGCTAGGGAAAAGCCTTTTCTAGTTCTTCTACCTGGTCTTGGAGAAGCTGGACGTCCTTCGTGAATGGGGCAGAGAGCCGTTTAATGTCAGTCTGCCTGGTGCTGAGTGCTGCTGCGCTAGTTGCAGCAGAACCGACAATAGCAAATCCTGCTAAGAGGGGGATGAGAAGGGGGCTCCTCTCATGTAATCGAGAGTGTTCCTCAGGGGCCAGAAAATGTTCTGATCCTGAGGGTCCGGTATATAAGTAGACCTGTGGGATACATAGGTTAAAATGCAAATCTCGGGGGGGTCTAATGAAGGTGCTAGGCAGTGGGTGAGTCCAGAGGTACATGAAAACCAAGTCCCTTCAAGTGTTATTATGACCCAGGGTGGGTTGTCGTCATCGCCTCGGTTGAGGACATCGGAGTAGGACAGTGGTTTTGGTAGGATGAGGATCCGACAAGGTCCGGACTCGTGGTAACGCAGGTCCCAGGGCCCTGAAGGTCTCCGAGGGTGAGTCAAGGATGGGATCCGCAGATGGCCTGGGTTAGGTTCAGGTTGGCCTTTTCCTGGAGAGAGAGATTCCTGAGTTGATCTGAAGAGTCTCCAAAAGAAATGTTAGCAACAATCCCCACGTAATATGGGGGAGTGGGATCCAGACAAAGCCAACAGTCAGCTGTGGTATTTGGAGAGGTTTTGTTCACTAGGGAGAAAACTGAGTCTCAAGTCCTAAATATAGAGCTTTCAGGAGTCTCCGGTTTGGGTTTAGAGGCATCCTGATTTGAGGTGGGGACTGTGGGTTTTTGAAAGTTGAAGCTGAGAACTGGATTTGGGTCTATAGGTTTGGCAGAGAGCATCAGCTGCTTATAGATTTTCTGAATGGTGAACAAAGTTCCAAGGTCCTCACCCGACAAATAAAGTCTTAGTCCCCAAGTTCTTCCTGTATTCCAGTTAGAGTCGAACTGATTTAAAATAGTTATGGTGGTCGAGTCACATTTTTCAGGATTGTAACATTTTCCAGGTGGGGGAATGGTATGCCTTTTCCCTGAGACCTTTACAGCAGTTGGAGTAGATAGGATGACTAGGTATGGTCCGTCCCACCGGGGTTTGAGGTTCTCAGGGTGGTGTCTCTCAGCCAAACCCAGTCCCCTGAGTTGTACTTCTGAGTCGGGGATGGCAGAGGTTGTCCTTCAGGTCGTTGAAGGAGCTGTCGAGTCTCATCTCAAAGGAGTTGAATAGCCTGTAAGGACTTTAAGAGATCTCAGTTATGAAATTCAGCAAGCTGTTCAGAATTATGCTTAGGTAAAATGGGCCGGGGTTGCCCAAACATAATTTCAAATGGGGTGAGTTTCTTTAGATAAGGTGAGCAGGGGGTGCACAATAGTGCAAAGAGCAAGAGACTTACCCAATTTTCGCCCATCTCTAAGTGTAACTTAGTTAATGTTTCCTTTAGAGTCCTATTCATCCTTTCTACTTGTCTTGAACTCTGAGGCCTATAAATACAATGTAATTTTCAATCTATCCCTAAGGTTTTTGTTAGTAATTGAGATATTTTGGCAATGAATGCTGGACCATTGTCGGACCCCAACGCTAAGGAAAGGCCAAATCGAGGGATGATCCCAGAGAGTAGATGCCTGATGACGATATGAGCAGATTCCGCTTTTGTGGGGAATGCTTCAGGCCATTCAAAATAAGTATCAATACAGACAAGTAAATATTTGTAGTTAAATTTTCCTGGTGCCATGTCAGTGAAGTCTAATTCCCAATGTTCTCCAGGTTCTCATCTGCGTTCATGGGTTCCCGAGGCTGGAGGTACGGGTGGGCCTGCGTGTACTTTGGCGCAGGCCAGGCCTCTAGCAACAGCTGAATGAGCCATCCGTTTTAAGTCTGGAATGTAGAAATGTCTATTTAGGAGGGTCGTTAATTTTGAAGTTCCAAGATGGGTGCTCCCATGCAGGGAGCGCAGTAGGTCTAATCCAAGCACCTTTGGTAGCAGCAGGTGTTGGTCTTGTAGTTGTAGCCAGCCGTGGGGCCCTTTTGTACAATTTAGTTTGCTTCCTAATTTGACCTCTCCTGGAGTATAGTTGGGTTGCTTTGGTCATTCCCTTTGTGGGAGCGGAGGAAGTATGTCAAGGGGCCCCACTGGTCTTGTGGCTATGTCCCTTGCTGCTTGGTCAGCTAGGGAGTTTCCCTTCATGATGGGGTTGTTCCCTTTCTGGTGCCCTCTGCAATGCATGATTGCTACTCTCTGTGGGATCTAGATGGCTTCTAACAGGGCTAGGATTTCTTCCTTATTTTTGATTTCCTTGCCAGAGGAGGTAAGAAGACCCTTCTCCTGGTAGAGGGAACCATGAACATGAGCCGTTGCAAAAGCGTAGCAGCTGTCAGTATAGATGTTTGTTGTTTTTCCTCGTGCCCATGTTAAGGCTTGTGTCAGAGCAATTAGTTCAGATCGTTGGAAAGAAGTTCCTTGTGGTAGGGCCTGTGCCCAAATAATGTCTGTCTGAGTGGTGATTGCTGCCCATGCTAGTCTGGCCCCTTCTTTCAGATAGCTGCTGCCGTCTGTGAAGAGTTCAAATTCAGTCTCAAGGAGTGGGATGTCAGTGAGGTCCAGTCTGAACCCCGTAATGGTGTCTAGGATCTCAGAACAGTTGTGTAGTGGCTCCTCGGGGTCATCATCTGGCATGAAGGTGGTTGGGTTTAGGATTAGAACCTGATATGGGGTGATCCTCACGTTCAAGATCCACCGGTCTGGCAGGATCCTTAAGAGAGGGCTTCTGCAGTGTGGCCCCCTATAATCTGCAGGTCCTGTCCTAAAGTTAATTTCTGAGCTCCCTTGACTAAGAGCGCTGTGGCTGCAATGGCTCTCATACAGTTTGGCCAGCCCCAAGCGACAGGATCAAGTCTGAGAGACAGGCCACTGGCCTTTTCCATGGCCCTAGGGTTTGGGTTAGGACTCCCTTTGCAATTCCCCTTGTTTCAGCTACAAAGAGCTGGAAAGGCTGGGTAATGTCTGGTAAAGCTAGGGCTGGAGCGGAGGTTAGGGCCCTTTTGAGTTCCTCAAATGCCTTTTGTTCTGTCTCAGTCCAGATAAGTACAGTGCCCTTTCCCCCAGTGCTGGAATACAGTGGTTTTGCTATTTCTGCAAAGCCTAAAATCCATAATCGGCAATATCCAATAGCGCCTGGGAATTCCCGTACCTGTCTCTTGGTGGCTGGAGTCGACATCCGGAGAATGGCCTCAATCCTGCTGTTGGAGAGGGACCTCCTACCTTCCTTTAGTTGGTATCCTAGGTAGGTTGCCTCCTGTGTGCATAGTTGAGCCTTCTTAGCTGATACTCGGTAACCCAGTTTCTGCAGCTCCTCCAGGATGGCTCCTGTCGCTTCTAGGCATTCCTGCAAGGAAGAGGCTGCGAGAAGAAGGTCATCTACATATTGCAGGAGGGTTACCTGTGGATGGCTTTCTCGGAAGCTGAGGAGGTCCCTGCTGAGAGCTTCATCAAACAGCGTTGGGGGTCTTAAATCCTTGTGGCAGGCGGGTCCATGTCAACTGCCCAGAAAATTCCCCTTCAGGATCCTTCCATTCAAAGGTGAAGATGGGTTGGCTCAAAGGTGATAAAGGCGGGGAGAGGAAGGCACCCTTCAGGTTCAGGACCATGTAGAAGGTCCTGGAGGGCGGTATGAGGCTCAAAAGGGTGTAAGGATTAGGCACAGTAGGATGTATGGTTTCTATCCTAATATTTACCTCACGTAAATCCTGGACAGGGTGATAGTCTCCTGTCCCTGGTTTCTTCACAGGCAATAAGGGCGTGTTCCAGGCTGACTGGCAGGACTGGAGAATACCTGCCTGTAATAGTCTTTTGATATGCTTAGCAATCCCAACCTTAGCTTTTTGGGGAATCGGATATTGCCGGACCCATATGGGGGTAGCTGAACTCAAGAGTTGAACAATTATTGGTGGTTGGTGTGCAGCTAAGCCTGGGTGGTTAGTCTCTGCCCATACACCTGGAATTTTATCCTGCAATTTCCTTAATAGGTTCTGGTTACTTGGTCTCTCAGGGTCCCCTTCATATAGTATGTATTCCTCTGATATGGGCACTGACACCATAATTGTCTGCAGTGTCTCCCCTATAGTCAGGGTGGATTCTCCATCTGCAAAAGATATAGTGGCCTGTAGCTTCTGCAGCAGGTCCTTTCCAAGGAGAGGGTAGGGGCAGTCTGGCCCCTACTAGAAAGGAGTGTGTTATAGTGCCCTTACCTAGGTCAGTGATCCGTGCCCATGTCCAGGGATAGGATTTGGGCTTCCCGGTAGCTCTTATAATGGAGGTCCATTCAGAGGTCAGGGGCCCATGTGACTTCTTGAGTACTGAGTAAGTGGCCCCTGTGTCGACTAGAAAATTGATCGGTTGGCCCCCAACTGTCAAAGTTACCGTAGGCTCCTGAGGGCCAAGTTTGTAGGAGCCTTGCCCCTTCATTCTTGGTCCTCAAAGAGGATGCCAAGGGAGTTACTAGCCTGTTCCCTCTCCTTCTGTGGCTCATGATCCTCTTGGGCACTCACTCTTCCAATGTCCTTTTCCCTACAATAGACACACTGGTCCTTGTTAAGGGGAGGCCTTCCCTTCTTTTCTTTTTGGTTTCCTTGTGGTCCATTCTTATAGCGACCTTGTGGAGTTATTTTTCCACCCTGGGTGGCTAGTAGAACTTTAGTTAGCTGCTTTGTCTGGTCCGTTATGGGATCATTCCTGTTCTGGAAAATTCATAGAGCAATTTCCAATAACTCACTAAGAGTCTTTTCTTTAAATCCTTCTATCTAATTTTTGTCTGATGTCTGGGGCCAACTAGGAGACAAAGCTATGTTAACAGTATGTTTATTTTCATTTCCTTCGGGATCCAAGGGAGAATAGGTCTGTAGGCCTCTAAAAGTCTTTCTAGGAAGGCTGCTGGAGATTCATCCCTGCCCTGTAAAACCTCACGTATCTTATTAAAGTTTATGGGCTTCTTAGCTGCTGCCCTTAGACCCCCTAAGCAGAGACTGGTGATAATGGCGTAGGGCTTCCTGCCCGCGTTGGAGTTGGGATCTCAGTTAGTGGGAAGTGTGGGGAGTTGTTCCTCTATTTCTTGGCAGAGTGCTTGGGTGTCCTCTTCCCCTTCCCCCAAAAGGTTTTTCACCGCTTCCCTATATGTTCTCCCTCTCTCTTCTGACATAAATAGCGTCTGCAAAATCTGTTGACAATTGTCCCATGTCGGTTGATGGGTACGGAAAATAGTCTCCATCAAAGAGATTAATTCTTGGGGCTTCTACGAAAAGGAGGAGTTTTGGTGTTTCCAATTGTATAAATCACTAGTTAAAAAGGGGACATAGATACAGCGCTGTCCTGGAGACACCCCTGGCTGTGGGGGCACCTCACAGAGAGGCAACATTGGAACCGAGGAGTCTGGGATTCCTGCCCTTTCACTGTAAGGGGTTCCTCCGCGGATATGCAGGGGACTATCTAAATTCGGGGGAGGAGCTGATCGATGGGCCTCAAAAGGTCCCTGTGGAATTTGGAAGTTATAAGGGGGAGGGCTTAGTAGCCCCTGGATCTGGTCCTCCGGGTCCCCGGCAACAGCGGATAGAGCCTGCTCTTAGGGCGTGGCTCTGGCAGTGGACCCGTCCGGGGTTTCCGAGCCCTTTGAGGGCTGCTCGGGAGGCAATTTCCCTTTGTGTCTCCAGGCGGCTAGCATAATAGTGCGGCCCGATTTTAGCTTTCATCTCTTTCTCCTCCATTTTTGAGGGTGCGGGGAAGTTTCTTAGATAACCCGGTTTGTCATGGGCTATATCTATCCACACATCTATATATATTTGTTGGTCAGGGTGCGGAGCCTTATATATCATAGTTCTAACAGCAAACAATAGGGAAAGGTCAAATGACCCCTCAGATGGCCAGTCTACGCCAACTGACGGCCATTCTACTTCAGACAGGGGCCTGAGGAAGCCTGGGTCTGCTGGCTTCCCATGGTCACAGGAGCGCTTAAAGAAATCAGAGAAGTTACTCAGCATGCATTGGAGCGGGGTTTGGGCTTTCAAATCTGCTTGCCCCATTCTGTAGGAAAGAAAAGTAGCCGGCACACAACAATACAACACAAGGACAGACCATAACAGACAGTGAGCGCCCACTTTCATTCATACACCAGATGAATCTGCAAGCGGATTCCCAGAAGTTGGGGACCGGCGTCCAGTCCTGACCTGAGTGAGGCAGTTCTGCGGTGTCCCGCCTGCCAAACACCCCATACAGCCCTCGAGGAAACAACCAACGGAGTTTCCCTTACCTCCAGACATACCAGGACGGATCCTAAAAGCTCTTAGTCAAATCGAAAGCCAATTTGAGGCAAAAGATATGGAGGCTTCCTTCACCTAGTCCGAGGAGGTCTACCCCAAAGGGAGGGGGACCTCACTGGGGCCTCCAAATGTTGTAACCCAGGAGAATCAACCTCACTTGGACACAAAATAATTTGGAATATTAGGAGCTTTATTACCTGCACAGGGACTGGAGCCAACCCACATTGAGGAGAACTGCAGTACCACTAGCAGCTTTTCAGCCCTTTTATAATCGAAGCTAAACAAATACTAATTAGCAAGTTTGTGACAGAGACGGATATAGGCAGTTAGCCAGGTGCAGCACATACATGCTTAACAGTTACAGTTTTATGGAGTGAAAGGAAGTTTCAGTTTCT
Organism: Molossus molossus; assembly: GCF_014108415.1. Lineage (NCBI taxonomy): Eukaryota > Metazoa > Chordata > Mammalia > Chiroptera > Molossidae > Molossus > Molossus molossus. The sequence continues at coordinate 55,747,330 of NW_023425354.1, read as the reverse complement.
CATCAATTTGTTCACAGGACAAGCAGGACATTCTGGCCCTAAGGTCATCATTGTCCTCCTTTTATCTGAAGGATGTTACTTTTTGAATTCCCAGTGGAGGTCAAATTCTGGTTAATTTCTCACGGGACTAAAGCTGACTATAACACCAGGCTGTTTTGATTACACTCACTTTGTAGTATAACCTGATATCTGGTATTGTGATCCCACCTACTTTGTCCTTCTTTTTTAAGATTGCTGTTGCTATTTGGGGTCTTTGGTTCCATATAAACTTTTGAAGTATTTGTTCTAGTTCTGTGAAATATGTCATTGGTATTTTGATGAGGATTGCACTAAATCTATAGATTGCTTTGGGTAATATGGATATTTTAATGATGTTAATTCTTCCAATCCATGAACAGGGTATGTGCTTCCACTTTTTTATGTCTTCCTCTATTTCTTTTTTCAATGTCTTGTAGTTTTCTGCAAATAGGTCCTTTACTTCTTTGGTTAAGTTTATTCCTAGGTATCTTATTTTTTTTTGCCACTATGGTAAACCAGATTGTTTTTTCAGTTTCTCTTTCTGTGAGTTCATCATTAGTATATAAGAATGCCGTCAATTTCTAGACGTTAATTTTGTATCCTGCTACTTTGCCAAATTCATTTATTAAGACTAGTAGATTTTTGATGAAGTCTTTAGGGTTTTCTATGTATAATATCATGTCATCTGCAAATAATCACAGTTTCACTTCCTCCTTTCCAATTTGAAACCCTTTTATTTTTTCTTCATGTCTGACTGCTGTGGCTAAGACTTCCAGTACTATGTTAAATAAGAGTGGTAAAAGTGGGCATCCTTGCCTTGTTCCTGTTCTTAAGGGAAATGCTTTTAGTTTTTGCCCATTGAGCATAATGTTGGTTGTAAGTCTTTCATATATGGCTTTTATTATGTCGAGATATGTTCCCTCTATTCCCACATGGCTGAGTGTTTTTATCAAAAATGGAGGCTGTATTTTGTTGAATGTTTTTTAAGCATCTATTGATATGATCATGTAATTTTTTATTCTTCATTTTTTTTATGTGGTGTATCACATTTATTGATTTGCGGATATTGTACCAGCCTTGCATCCCTGGGATGAATCCCACTTGGTCGTGGTGAATAATTTTTTTGATGTATTGCTGGATCAAATTTGCTAGTATTTTGTTCAGGATTTTGGCATCTATGTTCATCAGTGATATTGGCCTGTAGTTTTCTTTCTATGTAGTGTCTTTTTCTGGTTTTGGAATTAGAATTTGCTGGCCTCATAGAACGAGTTTGGAAGTCTTCCTTCTTCTTGAATTTTTTGAAATAGTTTGAGGAGAATGGGTGTTGGTTCTTTTTTGCATGTTCGATAAAACTCCCTCCTGAAGCCATTCTGGCCTGGGCTTTTGTTTGCTGGGAGAGTCTTGATTACCTCTTCAATTTCCTTAGTTGTTATTGGTCTGTTCAAGTTTTCTATGTCTTCCCGGTCCAATTTTGGGAGACTGTGTATTTCTAGAAATTTGTCCATTTCACTTAGATTGTTTAATTTCTTGCCATATAATTGTTCACAGTAGCTATTAATGATCTTTTGTATTTCTGTGGTGTCAGTTGTTACTTCTCTTTCATTTCTGATTTTCTGTATTTGGGTTCTCTCTCTTTGTTTCTTTGTGAGTCTAGAGAAGAATCCATCAATCTTGTTTATCTTTTCGAAAAACCAGCTCTTTGTTTCATTGATCCTTTGAATTGTTTTTTGGTCTCTATGTCATTTATTTCTGCTCTGATCTTTACTATTTCCTTCCTTCTACTTGCTCTGGGGTTTTCTTTCTGTTTGCTTTCTAATTCTTTAAGTTGTGAGGTTAGACAGCCAATTGGAAATTTTTCTTGTTTCTTGAGGTAGGCCTGTAGTGCTCTGAACTTCCCTTTCAGAACTGCTTTTGCTGCACCCCATAGATTTTATGTTATTGTGTGTTCATTTTCATTGGTTTCCAGGAACTTTTTAATTTCTTCCTTGATCTCCATGGTAACACATTCATTGTTCAATAAAATGGTATTTAGTCTGCAGGTGTTCAAATGTCTTCTGCATGTTTTTGTTGCAATTGATTTTTAGTTTCATGCCATTGTGATCTGAGAAGATGCTTGATATGATTTCAATCTTTTTGAACTTGTAGAGATTTAATTTGTGTTCTATCATGTGGTCTATCTTTGAGAATGTCCCATGTGCTCTTGAGAAGAATGTAAATTCTGCAGTTTTGGGGTGTAATTCTCTGTAGATATCTATTAATTCCATTTGGTCTAGTGCTTCATTTATAGTCTCTGTTTCCTTGCTAAATTTTTGTCTAGAGGATCTATCCAGTGGTTTGTTTTTTTTTTATCCTCACCCGAGGACATTTTTCCAACTTTTGTACAGATAGAGTGGGAGGGAGAGAAAGGGAGAGAAACATCGACGTGAAAGGGACACATCGAGTGGCCGCCACCCGCACGACCAACCAGGGCCAGGAACAAACTGCAACTGAGGTACGTGCCCCCAGCGGGAACCGAACCCGGGTCTCTCCGGAGCACAAGCCAACGCTCTAACCGCTGAGCGAAACCGGCCAGGGCTATCCAGTGGTGTTAATGGGGTGTTGAAGTCCCCTGCTATGATTGTATTGCTGTCGATTTCTTCTTTGAAGTCCTCCAGATTTTTAATATATTTTGGTGCTCCAATATTGGGTGCATATATGTTTATCAAGGTTATATCTTCCTGTTGGATAGATCCTTTCAATACTGTGTTATGACCTTCTTTGTCTTTAGTTATGGCCTTTATTTTGAAATCTATTTGATCAGATATGAGTATTGCTACCCCAGCTTTTTTTTCCCTTTCCATTTGCTTGGAAGATTTTTTTTTCATTCCTTCACTTTCAACCTATGTGAGTTTTTTGTTATGAGGTGGTGAGGTGGGTCTCTTGTAAACAACATATAGATGAGTTACGCTTTCTTATCTAATCAGCTACTCTGTGTCTTTTTATGGGAGCATTCAGTCCATTTACGTTTAAGGAGATTATTGATATGTACTTATTTATTGGCATTTTTGTTTAGTTTGGTCATATTTTTCTTCCTATTTCTTGTACTAATTACAGCAGTCCTTTTAACATTTCTTGCAGTGTTGGTTTGGTGTTAATGTATTCCTTTAGCCTTTTTTTTTTTTTTTTTTTGTCTGGGAAGCTCTTTATTTGACCTTCTATTTTTAATGATAGCCTTGCTGGGTAGAGTAGTCTTGGATTAAGATCCTTGTTTTTCATGACCTTGATTACTTCATGCCATTCCCTTCTGGCCTGTAGTGTTTCTTGTGAGACGTCAGCTGAGAGCCTTATGGGGGTTTCTTTGTAGGTAACCTGTTGCTTATCTCTTGCTGCTTTTTGGATTCTCTCTTTGTTTTTAATTTTTGGCACTTTGATTACTATGTGTCTTGGTGTGGGCCTGTTTGGATTCTTCTTATTTGCAGCTCTCTGTCTTTCTTGAACTTGAATGCCTTCTTCCTTCACCAAATTAGCAAAGTTTTCTGTCACTATTTTTTCAAATATATTCTCTAACCCTTGTTCATTTTCTTCTTCTTCAGGGACTCCTATGATGCAAATATTATTACGTTTCCCACAGTTCTCTTAAGCTGTCTTCCTGTTTTTTAATCATATTTTTCTTTTTGGTTTTCTGATTGTTTGATTTTTTCTACTCTGTCTTCTAATTCACTGATCCGGTCCTCCGCCCCTCTACTGTGCTGTTTAGACCTTCTAATGTGTTCTTTATTTCTGATATGTCATTCTTAATTTCTTCTTTGTGGTTTTTAATTTCCAATTTGTTGGTTTTCAGCATCTCTGTGTCCTTACTCATGCTGTTGAGCTTCCTCAAGATCATGTCTCTGAATTCTAGCTTTGTTAACTTGCCTAACTGCTCCATATTTATCTCATCTTAGGTAGAGGTCTCTTGTTCTTTCATTTGACTTTTGTTTCTGTGTTTCACCATTTTGCCTATCACAGTGTGCTTTGAAGCCTGCCAAGTTTTCCCTGTGGGTGTTGGTGTTCTGCTGTTTGTGGCTCCCTCTTCTGGGTTTGGATGAGTGAGGGAAGACCCACGTTAAACATCACTGTCAAGTCTTACTTTCCTGGTTAGAGTTACTAGCCCAGGAATGGTACATTTTCCCCTAGCTTTTTGCCTGGAAGCTATCAGCAGCAGTTACTTGAAGCGTTTTGGGTTGTCAGTTGATTGAAAAACTCCCTCAAGGTGCTCAGCATAAGGGGATTTCCTGAGGGTGGGGCAGATGCTGGTTGTTAGTGAGCCTCTATTTGCATTTCAATGGCCCACAGGGTGGGGTTGAATCTCCAAGGGAGGCACCCCTGCCTTTCTCCAGAGCCCTGGGAAGGAGCAATATGGCCACTGTCCTGCGTGGATGGAACTCAGCAAAAGCTCTGAGCCCCCTCCAAATTCCAATTGTCCCCACATAGTTCCTGTCCTGTCCGCCCTCCCTCTGCCAGAGCCTAAGGTGGGTGGCTGTGGCTATTTTAGCGTCTGTCCTGGCACTGCACTGTAGAGCTTCTTGGGAGTTCAACCAAAGGGCACTGCTCACAGCTAAGGCCGCTGCTGTCTGTGGGCTCCCAGCCCCCATCTTGCACCTACGCAATCCTATCAGGATCGAGTCAGTGTCCCTGGTTATATGATCCTCGAAAGCTGCTTTTCTGTTGCTTTTCCCCATCGATTTGTCTGTGTTTTAGTTGGAATTCCAGTTTGGTCCTGGGAGACAGTCTGTGTAGCTTCCATTCACTCTGCCGCCATTTTGGAATCTACCTTTAAGTCTTTTATCCATTTTGAGTTTATTCGCGTGTATGGTCTAAGTTGGTGTTCTAGCTTCATTTGTTTGCAAGTAGCTGTCCAATTTCCCCAACATTATTTATTGAGGAGACTGTCTTGACTCCACTGTATGCTCTTGACACCTTTGTCAAATATTAATTGAGCATATTGTCTTGGGTCAATTTCTGGCTTCTCTGTTGTGTTCCACTGGTCTATCTGCCTGTTCTTATGACAGTACTAGGCTGTTTTGATTACGGTGGCTTTGTAGTATAACCTGAAATCTGGTATTGTGATCCCTATACCTTTATTTTTTTTTCTCAAGATTGCTGCAGATATTTGGGGTCTTTTTTGGTTCCATATAAACTTTTGGAGTGTTTGTTCTAGTTCTGTGAAGTGTGTCATTGGTATTTTGATGGGGATTGCATTGAATTTATAGATTTCTTTGGGTAGCATGGACATTTTAATGATGTTAATTTTTCCAATCCATGAACAAGGTATATGCTTCCACTTTTTTATATCTTCCTCTATTTCTTTTTCAATGACCTGTAGTTTTCTGTGAAGAGGTCCTTTACTTCTTTGGTTAAGTTTATTCCTAGGTATCTTCATTTTTATTGCTGTGATGATGAATGGATTGTTTACCCACCTTTTTTTCCTTTTTTTATTATGTCAACTCATTTGGGGGTGGGGGGAAGACTAAACTCATCAAGAGCTCCCTTGGGTGCCAGTAATTGATTTCATTACCAGATCATTTGTGAATGAAAAGTCAGACTGAAATTTTAGCCACTACATAAATTTATTCTTATGTTGACTCTTTTTCTTATTAAAATAACTTTTATTTTTTAATGATAGTTGACATACAATATTGTATTCGTTTCAGGTGTACCACCCAGTGATTAGACATTTATAACTTACAAAGCGATCACCCCAATAAATCTAGTCCCCATCTGACATCATACATAGTTATTACAATATTATTGACTATATTCCCTATGCTGTATTTTACATCCCCATGACTATTCTGTAACTACCAATATGTACTTCTTAATTCTTTTTTTTTTTTTTCTTTTTTTTTTATCCTCACCCGAGGATATTTTTCCATTTTTTGTACAGATAGAATGGGAGGGAGAGAGAGGAAGGGAGAGAGAGTGAGAAACATCGACGTGAATGGACACATCGAGTGGCTGCCACCTGCATGACCAACCAGGGCCGGTGACAAACTGCAACCGAAGTACGTGCCCTTAGCGGGAACCGAACCCGGGTCTCTCTGGACCGCAGGTCGACGCTCTAACCGCTGAGCCAAACTGTCCAGGGCTGTACTTCTTAATTCTTTCACCCTTTTCACATATCCCTCAACCCCCTCCAATCTGGCAACTGTGTTTATTTTGTTTTTTAGTTTTCACATATAAGTGAAATCATCTGGCATTTGTCTTTCTCTGTCTGAATTATTTCATTCAGCATAATACCCTCTAGATCCATTCATGTTGTTGCAGATGGAAAGATTTTGTTCATTTTTTATGGCAGAGTCATATTCCACTGTATATATACACTACTTCTTCTTTATCCATTCATCTATTGATGGACACTGAGGTTGCTTTCATATCTTGGCTATGCAGTGAACATATGGATGTGTGTGTCTTTTCAATTTAGTGTTTTGGGTTTCATCAGATAAATAAATGGTGTTGCTGGGTCCTTCTTTGTCTTTTGTTATAGCCTTTGTTTTAAAGTCTATTTTGTCTAGTGTAATTGTTGCTACCCCAGCTTTTTGTTTTGTTTTGTTTCCATTTTCATGAAATATCTTTTACCATACCCCCTGCCCTTTGTTTTTCCAGTCTGTGTATTTCTTTTGATTTGAACTGAGTCTCTTGTAGATAGCATGTGTAGGGTCTTGTTTTGTTATCCATCAGGCACCATATGTCTTTTGATTGGAACATTTAATCATTTGCACTTAAAGTAATTGTTGATAGATATGTATTGCCATTTTATTATTCATATTTTTTATTTCTTCTTAAAGAAGACCCTTCAACATTTCTTATAATCCTGGTTTGGTGGTGATGAACTTCTTTAGCTTTTTCTTATCTGGGAAGCTCTTTTTCTGCCCTTTGATTCTAAATGATAGCTTTGCTGGATAGAGTAATCTTGGGTGTAGGTCCTTGCTTTCTATCACTTTGAATATTTCATGCCAATCTCTTCTGACCTAAAACATTTCTGTTGAGAAATCAGCTGACAATCTTATGGGAGCTCCCTTGTAGGTAACTACATGTCTTTCTCTTACTGCTTTTAAAATTTTCTTTTTGTCTTTGACCTTTTTAATTACGATGTATCTTGGTGTGGGCCTCCTTGAGTTTATCTTGATTGGGACTCTCTGGGCTTCCTTGACTTGAATGTTTATTTCCTTTCCTAGGTTAAGGAAGTTTTTCACCATTTTTACAAATAGGTTTTTAATTCCTTTCTCTCTCTTTTCTCCTCTGGCACCCCCATGATGCAAATGTTGATACACTTGAAGTTGTCCCACAGGCTCCTTTAACTATCCTCATTTTTCTGGATTCTTTTCTTGTTTCCTTCCTTCTTTCCTTCCTTCCTTCCTTCCTTCCTTCCTCCCTCCCTCCCTCCCTCCCTCCCTTCCTTCCTTCCTTCCTTCCTTCCTTCCTTCCTCCCTCCCTCTCTCCCTCCTTTCCTCCCTCCCTCCCTCCCTCTCTTTCTTTTTTCTGACTGGTTTTTTTCTACTTCCTTATGTTCCAAATCACTGATTTGATTCTCTGTTTCATCTACTCTATTGTTGATTCCCTGTAATGTATTCTTCATTTCAATTATGATTGTCTTCATTTCTGACTGGTCCTTCTTTATGTTTTTTATCTGTATTTTTATGTTTTCTATCTCTTTGTTGAAGTCCTCACTAAGTTCCTCTGCTCTTTTCTTAAGTTCATTGAGCATTCTCATAACCAGTGTTTCGAACTATGCATCTGGTAGATTGCTTGACTCAATTTTGTTTAGTTCTTTTCCTGGAGTTTTTTTTTTCTCTTTTGGGACATATTTCTTTGTGTCTTCACTTTGGCTATCTCCCTGTGTTTTTTCCTATGTATTAGGTAGAGCTGCTAAGTCTCCCAGACTTAGTAGAGTGGGCTTAGGTAGTAGGTGTTTTGTAGGTCCCAGTGGCATAGCCTCCTCAGTCACCTGAGCTGGGTGCTTCAAGTGTGCCATCCATGTGGGCTGTATATGCACCCTCCTGTTGTAGTTGAGTTTTGGTTGCTATTGGCATATTAATGGGAAGGATTTACCTTCAGGCCAGTTGGATTTGAGGAGTGTCATTGACCACCATGGAGGATCTACTGTGCAGGGGTTGACCCCATGAAGCAGGACTCGCTTCAGTGGGCTCTGGACCCACTGAATTCTCCTCTGGAGTGTGTTGCTAGTGGAGGTGGTAGGTTGGAGCTTAGGCATGGTCTGAGCTGTCCACTGGGTGCACTGGCTCTGGGGCCTCCTGAGAGGTACAGGCCAAGGTCAGCTAATACCTGTACCTTGCCTGCAGCCATCCAGCATAAGCTATAAAGCAACCTTCAGATGACTGTTACTTGTGCTGGGCTTAAAGGTGCCGAGGAGAGACCATGCTGTTAACCAAGGCTGGTTGTTGCTAGTACCAGGCCTGGGACCACTTAGCAAGCAGACTGGGGCACATTAATGCCAGATGCTACTTGTTTGAGAGACTTTAGAAAAGTTCACAACATAAGCCAAAACAAGCTGTTTGTATGGAAAGGTACTGGGTGGGCCTGCAAGTTGAGTGGAGCAGGGTCTCAGGGAATCACCAGGGTGTGGGGAACAGTGTTTGCCATGTTGATAGAGACTCAGGTATGGCACCTGCCTTCCTCAGAGTAAGTGAGTCTGAGTAAGTTTGTATGGGCCCTTTAAGAGGAATATCTGGGACTTCAGAAGCCCTCCATCTCACTCAGCCACAATTCCTGCTGGTTTTCACAGCTGGAAATTATGGGGACTTCTCTACTTGGCTCTGGAACCCTGGGCTGGGGGATCTGGTGTGGGGCTGGGACCTGTGCAATTGAGATATCCTTCTGGAATTTTAGCAGCCACAGGTGGGTGTGGAACCTGCCTTTCCACATCTTCCTATCTCCCACCAGTCTCAACGTGGCTTCTTCTTTATGTCCTCAGTCATAGGACCTTTGTTAAGCTAGACTTCCAGTGATTCTCAGTGATGGTTGTTCTGTACTTTAGTTGTAACTTTGATGTAGTTGTGAGAGGAAGTGATTACCCCATTTACGTGCTTCACCACCTTGACTGGACTTTTTGAAGTCTAAAGGCATATGGCATTTTATTCTAGAAATCTTATGAATTCTGATTAAATTCCCGTATTTTCCCAAAATTCATGATGAAATGATGAAATACAAATACTGGTTCAGTCTTATAGCCTTATCTTATCAACTTGGTTCAGCATGTTTTTGGGATGACTGTCCCCAAATCAAATTAATTCAATGCATATGGAACTTACAATATGCAGGCCACTGTGCTTGTTGTTAAGATATAGTCACATAGAAGATAACTAGCTGTGTCTTTTGATCAAAAGAAGTTAAATTTGTCCAATAGACATGATAAAATGCTCAACATCACTAATGATTAGAGAAATGCAAATTAAAATTACAGTAGGTACCACCTCACACTTGTCAGAATGGCTACCGTCAATGAATCAACAAATAAGTGTTGGTGGGATGTGGAGAAAAGGGAAACCTTGTGCACTGTTGGTGGGAATGCAAAATGGTACAGCACTGTGGAAAGCAGTATGGAGTTCTTCAAAAAATTAAAAATGGAACTGCCTTTTGATCCAGAGATCCCACCTCTGGAATACATCCTAAGACCCGAAACATTGATTCAAAAGAATATATGCACCCTTATGTTCACTGCAGTATTGTTTATAATAGCCAAGATTTAGAAACAGCCCAAGTACCCATCAGTAGATGAGTGAATAAAAAAGCTGTGGTATATTGACACAATGGAATACTATGCAGCTGTAAAAAATAAGAAATTCTTACCCTTTCTGATAGCATGGATAGACCTGGAGATTATTATGCTAAGTGAAATAGGTGAGTCAGAGAAAGACAAATATAACACGCTCTCACTTATATGTGGAATCTAATGAACAAAATAAAATGATGAATAGAATAGAACCAGAGGCATGGATACATGGAACAGACTGACAGCGGTCATAAGAAGGGGGTGGGGAGAACTGTATAAAAGGTAAAGAGAGTAGCCAAAGAATATATATACACAGCCCATGGACAGACAACAAAGTGGTGAAGGCCAGAAGAGGGATGGAGGGGGCTGGCTAGAGGTGAGCAAATGGGGAAGAAATGGGGAACATTTGTAATAGTGTCAACAATAAAAAATATTAAGAAAATACACTTGATAATAGAAAAAGAGGTTGACTTAAATCAAAGTAAAAAGTGTTATATGTGAAGAGCTATATAGGAATCTACTATTCAAGACAATTATAGACAAGGTGGTATATAAAATAGATTCCTCATTTCCATGTCCTGGTGAACCACTTCTAATTTAACATTTTCTCAGGCCATCTTCAGTGACTGAGTTTTTTGTTTTTGTTTTTGTTTTTTTCTCTCATAGAAATTTGACTTTTTATTCAAGAACATTCTTGCTCATGGGAAAGTAAGAAAAATTATTCCACAGTCATAAGGTTCAGGCCTAGCAAAAAGAAAAACAAAAACACACTTATTTTCTAAACATTTTGTGAAAAGCTTCCCTGTAATTTAACTTGATAAATGTAGCTAAGTAGCACTGCCCACAGTTTCTCCAATACTGCTGTGGACTACTCCATCAGGTAGGGTTTTTGTTCTTTCCTTTTCTGAAATTCCTCCAGTTTTCTCACAGCTTCATCTCCTTCTTGCCTAATTTTGTCACACTTCTTTGTTTTCTGGTTCTATGCTCTAAGATCTTCATATTCACCTGTCGCTTGGTCCTTTAGGTTGGTGATGAGCTGCAACCGCTTCTCCTATTTTGACAGGTGGGGCTGGGAATAAAAGGAAAGGATGGAGAGGTGAGGGATACAGCGGGGTGGGGGGAAAGAAGCAAGACACTGGTGGGTTGCAGTTTTACTACTTGGGAGTTAGTGACTGAGTTTTGTACTGAGTCATTGACTGACCTACTCCTTAATTGCTTCCCACTTCTATACCAATCATCCCCATTTCAGGGGCCACCACTCCAGCCCCACTGGCCTCAAACAGAAGATGGAAGTAGTGAGCTCCCTCTGATTTGGGCACTGACTGACCCCTCACCCCACACCTGTTCTGAGACATCTGGCAGGGGGGCAGGAGCCCTTGCAAGGCAGTTCACTGTGCCATGTGCTTCTGATATCCACATGCAGGGCACACACTGTGGAGAGCTCAGGTAGAGTGACTGGCTGTCCAGACTTTTCTGGAATATGCTTAGTCATTATCTCTATTTCTGGGTTGCTCTGTAGTCTTGTTGAGAAAATTCCACCATCTCTCTGAAAGGAAGAGACCAGGAAGAAAAGAGGAGTAACAGGTCATCTAACAAGGATCGAGGGTTGACATATCAGCAATCAGGCATCTGAGGTTCAAATTTTCCCCCTAAATTAGTGATTTACATTGTCACCCTGATGATAACTCAAAAAGAGGTGTGTGTGTGATATAAAAATATTTTAAAATTCTACCAAGCTGCTATTCAGTGTTTTACAGCTTTTTATTTTTTCCCCAATTTTTATTAATTTATTTTTGTTACAAATGTTTCTGCTCCCCCGCCCCAGACACCCTCCTCCCCATCCCACCCCCACCCCCCTGTAGCACTGTTGTCTATGTCCACTGGTTACGCATACATGCATGTAAGTTGTTTGCTTCATCACATCCATCCCCTCCCTGACCCCTTACTCTGAAGTTTGTTGGTCTGAACCATACATCCTTCAATGTCTCTGGGTCTATTTTGTCCATCAGCCCACTGTGTTCATTATATTCCACAAATAAGTGAGATCCTGTGGTATTTGTATTTCTCTGATTTGTTTCTTTTGCTTAGCATAATACTCTCGAGGTCCCTCCATGTTATCTCAAAGAATAAGAGATCTTTCTTTCTTACAGCTGCAGAGTATTCTATTGTATATATGTACCACAGCTTTTTTTATCCACTCATCTATTGATGGACACTTGGGCTGTTTCCAGATATTAGCAATTGTAAATAGTGCTGCTATGAACATAGGGGTACATATATTATTTCTGTTTGGTGTTTCAGGCTTCTTAGGGTATATTCCTAGAAGTGGGATCACTGGGTCAAATGGCAGTTCAATGTTTAATTATTTGAGGAAACACCATATTGTTTTCCACAGTGGCTGCACCAGTCTGCATTCCCACCAGCAATATATTAGAGTCCCCTTTTCTCCACACACTCACCAGCAATTGTTTGATGATTTGTTGATGGCAGCCATTCTGACAGGTGTGAGGTGATACCTCATAGTTGTTTTAATTTGCATCTCTCTGATGATTAGTGATGTTGACCATTTTTTTATATATATCTCTTGGCCATTTGTATGTCCTGTTTGAGAGGTGTCTATTTAGGTCCTCTGCCCATTTTTTAATTGGGTTCTTTGTCTTCCTTTTGTTGAGTTGTATGAGTACTCTACATATTTTGGTAATTAACCCCTCACTGATGTATCATTGGCAATTATGCTCTCCTATACAGTGGGTTCACTTTCCATTTTGATGGTTGTTTCTTTTGATGTGCAAAAGCTTTTTAGTTTGATGTAATCCCATGTGTTCATTTTCCCCTTTGTTTCTGATGCCTTAGGTGATGTATTAGTGAAAATTCTGCTGCATATGATGTCTGAAATTTTGTTGCCTACATTTTCTTCTAGGATTCTTCATGAGTCACATTTAAGTCTTTTATCCATTTTGAGTTCATTCTTGTGTATGGTATAAGTTGATAGTCTGGTTTCATTTTTTTGCATGTAGCTGTCCAATTTTCCCAACACCATTTATTAAAGAGGCTGTCTTTACTCCACTGTATGCTCTTGCCACCTTTGTCAAATATTAATTGAGCATATTGCCTTGGGTCCATTTCTGGGTTCTCTGTTCTGTTCCACTGATCTATATGCCTGTTCTTGTGCCAGTACCAGGCTGTTTTGATTTCAGTGGCTTTATAGTATAACCTGAAATCTGGTAATTTGATCCCTCCTACTTCATTCTTCTTTTTCAAGGTTGCTGTGACTATTCAAGTTCTTTTTTGGTTCCATATGAACTTTTGAAGTATTTGTTCTAGTTCTGTGAAGTATGTCGTTGTTATTTTGATTGGGATTGCATTGAATCTGTAGATTGCTTTGGGTAGTATGAACATTTTAATGATGTCAATCCATGAACAAGGTATGTGCTTCCACTTTTTTGATAACTTCCTTTATTTCTTTTTTTAATGACCTGTAGTTTTCTGCGAATAGGTCCTTTATTTTATTGGTTAAATTTATTTGTAGGTATCTTAATTGTTTTTGCCACGATGGTAAATGGTACATTGGTGTAGAAGAATGCCATCGATTTCTTGATGTTAGTTTTGTATCCTGATACTTTGCCAAATTCATTTATTATGTCTAGTAAATTTTTGATGGAGTCTTTGGGGTTTTCTATGTATAGTTCATGTCATCTGAGAATAATGACATTTTCACTTCCTCCTTTCCAATTTGGATACCCTTTATTTTTTCTTCCTGTTTGATTGCTGTGACTAAGATGTCCAGTACTATGTTAAATAAGAGTGGCGAAATTGGGCATCCCTGTCTTGTTCCTGTTGTTAAGGGAAATGCTTTTAAATTTTTGCTTATTCAGTATGGTGTTGGCTGTAGGTCTTTCATATATTGCCATTATTATGTCGAGATATGATCCCTCTATTCCCAGATTGCTGAGTGTTTTTATCAGAAATAGGCGCTGAATTGTGTTGAATGTTCTTTCGGCATCTATTGATATGATCATGTGATTTTTCTCTTTCATTTTTTTTATGTGGTGTATCATAATTATTGATTTATAAACATTGTATCAGCCTTGCATCCCTGGGATGAATCCCACTTGGTTAGGGTGAATAATTTTTTTTGATGTATTGCTAGATTCGACTTGCTAGTATTTTGTTCAGGATTCTGGCATCTATGTTCATTAGGGATATTGGCCTGTAGTTTTCTTTCTTTGTAGTGTCTTTTTCTGGTTTTGAAATTAGAATTATGCTGGCCTCATAAAATTAGTTTGGAAGTCTTCCTTCTTCTTGAATTTTTTGAAATAGTTTTAGGAGAATGGGTATTAGATCTTCTTTGAATGTTCATTAAAATTCCCCCATAAAGCTGTCTGGTCCTGGGCTTTTGTTTGCTGGGAGAGTCTTGATTACGTCTTCAATTTCTTTTGTCATTATTGGTCTGTTCAAGTTTTCTATCTCTTCCTGGTTCAGTTTTGGGAGGCTGTGTGTTTTTAGAAATTTGTCCATTTCACTTAGTTTGTCGAACTTGTTGTCATATAAATGTTCATAATATTTGTTAACGATCCTTTGTATTTCTGTGGTGTCAGTTATTATTTCTCCTCTTTCATTTTTAATTTTGCGTATTTCAGTTCTCTCTCTCTGTTTCTTCATGAGTCCAGCAAAGGGTCCATCAATCTTGCTTATCTTTTCAAAGAACCAGCTCTTTGTTTCATTAATCCTTTTAATTGTTTTGTTGTTGTTGTTCTCCATGTCATTTATTTCAGCCCTGATCTTCACTATTTTCTTCCTTCTATTTGCTCTGGGGTTTTCTTTTTGTTTCCTTTCTAGTTCTTTAAGTTGTGAGGTTAGATAGTCTATAAGAAATTTTTCTTGCTTCTTTAGGTAGGCCTGCAGTGCTGTGAATTTCCCTCTCAGAACTGCTTTTGCAGTATTCCATAGATTTTGTGTTGTTGTGTGTTCATTTTCATTGGTTTCCAGGAAGTTTTTAATTTCTTTCTTGAACTCCATAGTAACCCATTCATTGTACAATAACATGCTATTTAGCCTCCATGTTTTCAAATGTCTTTGCATGTTCTTGTTGCAATTGATTTCTAGTTTCATGCCATTATGATCTGAGAAGATGCTTGATATGATTTCAACCTTCTTGAACTTGTAGAGACTTAGTTTGTGCCCTATATGTGGTCTGTCTTTGAGAATGTTTCATGTGCACTTGAGAAGAATGTGAATTCTACAGGTTTGGGGTGTAATTCTCTGTAGATATCTATTAAATCCATTTGATTTAGCACTTCATTTAGAATCTGTGTTTCTTTGTTAATTTTCTGTCTAGAAGATCTATCCAGTGATGTCAGCGGGGGGTATTGAAGTCTCCTGCTATGATTGTATTGCTGTTGATTTCTCCTTTGAAGTCCTCCAGAAGGTTTTTTTTTGTTTGTTTGTTTTGTTTTTCATTTTTTGTTCAGGTAGAGTGGGAGGGAGAGAGAGGAACAGAGAGAGAGAGAAACATCGATGTGAAAGGAACACATCGAGTGGCTGCCACCCGCACAACCGACCAGGGCTGGGGACAAACTGCAACCGAGGTACGCACCCTTAGCGGGAACCGAACCCGGGTCTCTCAGGACAGCAGGCCGACGCTCTAACTGCTGAGCCAAACCGGCCAGGGAATCCAGAAAGTTTTTAATATATGTTGGTGCTCCTATATTGGGTGCATATATGTTTAACAAGGATATGTTTTCTTGTTGGATAGGTCCTTTCAATATTATGTAGTGGCCTTCTTTGTCTTTAGTTATGGCCTTCATTTTGAAACCTGCTTTATCAGATATGAGTATTGCTATCCCAGCTTTTTTTTTGCTTTCCGTTTACTTGAAAGATTTTTTTTCCATCCCTTCACTTTCAACCTATGTGAGTCTTTTGTTGTGAGGTGGGTCTCTTATAAACAACGTATATGTGAGTCATGCTTTCTTATTAAGTCAACTACTCTGTGTCTTTTTATCAAAGCATTCAAATCATTCACATTTAAGGTGATAATTGATATGTTCATAATTATTGCCATTATTGTTTATTGTGGTTATATTTTTCTTATTTCTTCTACTAATTACAGCAGTCCTTTTAGCATATCTTGCAGTGCTGGTTTGGTGTTAATATATTCCCTTAGCCTTTTTTTTTTTTTTTTTTTTGGTCTGGAAAGCTTTTTATTTGACCTTCTATTTTGAATGTAAGCCTTGCTGGATAGAGTAGTCTTGGACTCAGATCCTTGTTTTTCATGACTTTGATTACTTCATACCACTCCCTTCTGACCTGTAGTGTTTCTGTTGAGAAGTCAGCTGAGAGCCTTATGGGGTTTCCTTTGTAGGTAACCTGTTGCTTATCTCTTGCTGCCTTTAGGATTCTCTCTTTGTCTTTAATTTTTGGCATTTTGATTACTATATGTCTTGGTGTGGGCCTGTTTGGGTTCTTCTTACTTGGGGTTCTCTGTGCTTCTTGAACTTGAATGCCTTCTATCTTCACCAATTTAGGAAAGTTTTTGTTACTATTTCTTCAAATATATCCTCTAACTCTTGCCAATTTTCTTCCTCTTCGGGGACTCCTATGATGTGAATGTTATTACATTTCCAGTTGTCCCACAGGTCTCTTAGGCTGTCTTCCTGTTTTTTAATTGTTTTTTTCTTTTGGTTTTCTGATTGGTTGATTTTTTTCTACCCTGTCTTCTAAGTCACTGCTCTGGTCTTCAGCTTCCTCTACTCTGCTGGTTAGTCCTTCCAATGTGTTCTTTATTTCTGATGTGTCATTCTTCATTTTCACTTGGTTGGTTTTCAATGTTTCTATGTTTTTACTCATGGTGCTGATGTCCTTACTCATGCTGTTGAGCTTCCTCAAGATCATGGCTCTGAACTTTACCTCTGATAATTTGCTTAGCTGCATTTCATTGATCTCATCTTTGATAGAGTTCTCTTGTTATTTTATTTGGGATTTGTTTCTTTGTTTCAGCATTTTGGCTATCTCAGTGGGTTTTGGAGCCTGTCAAATTTTCCTGTGGGTGTTGGTGTTCTGCTGTTTGTGGCTCCCTCTACTAGGTTTGGATGAACCTGGGTGGGCTCATGTTAAATACCACTGTCAAGTCTTACTTTCCTGGGTAGATTTGCAAGTCCAGGATAGGTTCAGATCTCCTCTAGCTTCTTCCTGGAGTCTAGTATTTTCAGTTACTCAGTGCCTTGAAATGTAGCCCTGGTGTTCTGCATAAGAGGATTTCCAGAAGGTGGGATAGATGCTGGTTGTTAATGAGCCTCAATTTGCATTTCTTTGCCTCACATGGGAAAGACTGAATCTCTGAGGGGGGGGGTGTTTTTTCCCACAGCTCTGGGAAGCAGCACACTGGCCACCGTCCTTTGTGGTTGCAACTGAGCAAAAATTCGGAGTGCCCTCTAAATCCTGGATGCCCCCCACTGAGTTCCAGCCCAGTCTGCCCTCCCTCTGCAGTAGCCCCCAGGTGAGTGGCTGTGGCTGTTTTAGCACTCTCCCAGCTCTTTGAGCCATGGATCAGGCTTGGTCTTTATTCCCCAAGGGAGCTGCTCACAGCTAAGACTGCTGCTGTCTGTGGGCTCCCAGCTTGCCACCCTCTGGTGCCTCTGCAGATCCTACCAGTGTCTCTGGTTACATGATCCTGTGTTGCTGTTTTTCTGTTGCTTTTTTCAAAGGATTTTTCTTTATTTTATTTGTAATTCCCGTTTGGTCCTGGGAGATTGTCTGCATAGCTTCTATTTACTCTGCTTCTATTTTGACATCCTCTATGCCTATCTTGTGCACAGCTGGGTTGCACAGGCCTTTCTGGTACCCCCACACCCTGCAGGTCCCTAGGGTAACTGGATCGCACAGTCCCTTTGGGGACCTGGCTCTATGCCTGTTATGGGCTGCTGGGTCATGTAGGCCTCTCTGGTTCTTCAGCACCCCAAAGGCCCCGTGTGTAACTAGATCACGCAGCCACTGCTGGGTTGTATAGGCCTTTTTGGTGTTTCAGCACCCCACAGGTCCAGCAGGTAATTGGATAGCACCGTCCCTGCTGGGTTGCACAGGCCTCTCTGGTGCCCCCACACCCTGCAGTTCCCATCGGTGGGCAGCTGGATCGCACCAGTCTCTCTTGGGCTCTGGCTTCCCACTGCTCCTGTGAGCTACTGGACCTCACAGGCCTCTGTGGAGCCACATGTCCCACAGCTGGTGACTGGGGAGTGCTGCTGCCTCATGGGGCTCAACTCCTGCTCAGCTTTTGTAGAAGTTTTTGGGGATGGGTCTCAGCTGCTGGTCTGTGCTTTTGTTGCCTGAGGATGGATGTCTGCTCCCCAGCCTCTGTTGCTGGGGGTATATCTGGACTCTGATTGGGCTGCTACTATGGGGGATGGTGCTGGGCTCCTGTATGTGGCTTCCACAACCAGCACCTTGGCAGCTCCACTACTGTGCACTGATCTGTGTTGACACCGAGTGTCCACTGGTCCAATGGTGCCATGTGTGCTGGTGGGCTCAGGTAGCTGGGCCCTAGCTGCTCCCACTGCCTCCTCCCAGGGAAGACCCGGGATCTTCCAAAATGGTGGGACCTCCTCGTGGTGCAGGGAGAGGGAGAAGTGCCCTGAAAAGCCGCTTATGGAGATAGCCGGCTCCTCCCGTCCACAGCACAGGAACCTTCTGCTTCGTGGCTCTGTGCTTCTTGGATTTGGTCATCCACCTTCACATCCACTCACATTCTCTCACCCACTCACTCACTCTCTCACATTCTCACCCTCACTCCGGTCCTGCCCACTGCCATCTTCCCTCCACGTGTAGACTTTTTTTTTTTTTTTAATGTTTTTATTGATTTTCTGGAGAGAGAGATGGAAACATTGTTGTGAGACAGAAACATTGATCAGCTGCCTCCTGCATGCCCCCTACTGGGGATGGAGCCCACAACCGGAGCATGAGCCCTGACTGGGAATCGAACCAGGACCTCTCAGTCCATTGGACAATGCTCAATCCATGGAGCTACACTGACAGGGCTCTTTGTTCTAAAGGTTAATGAGAAGTATAAAGGACTTTAGGATTTGGAGCACCATTTTTGGATACCATTTCCTATTTCATATCATTTAATCTTTGCAGCCATGTGCGGTAGAGAATATTTTGTGTTTCATGGAATGAAAGTGAAAAACTGGAGGCTTAGACAGGTTAAATAACTTGGTCAAGGACACTCCATAAAAGTTTTGAAAGAATTAAGCATTATGTTTATTTCTAAAGGGAAGTCGTATTTACAGAGTTTGAGACCCAAGCATAGCTTACATCAGTAGTTCTCAAAGTGTGGTTTCCTGACCAGCAGCATCAGCACCACCAGGGAAGCTATTAGGAATGCAAATTCTTGGGCTTCCCTTTAGATGTACTGATTCAGAAACTCCCAGGGCGGGGCCCAGCACTCTGTTTTCATGCCTCCGGGAATCTGCACACTTAGGTTTGAGAACCACTGGTTCCCTCTATCTCTTTACCTTGTCTGTTCTTCAACCACCTACAGCAAGTGCCTGTGAGTTTAGTACAAGCAGGAAGAAGTTTCTGGCCGCCCCAGGGGACACACTGTCTTCTTGGGGATTTAGCTCTTTCAGTGAGGTCGAGTTTTCTGTGCTCTCTTGGTTCTCCCCATTCTGGATAATGATACATTTGTAGCCAATGCTCTTATTTCCCACCTGCTTCTTTTAAATCCAAAGGGCAATTTGGCAACCTGGACGCTCAGTGATTTCTCATGAACAACGACTTTCTCATTTAACTTGGTCATCAGTGTGATATCACATGATGGAAAAGGGATGGTTCAGACATGATGGCTTTCCCATTTTCCTTAATGGTAACAGCACCGTAGTCCCCTCTTACCCAGGGTTCTGCTTTCTGCAGTTTAAGTGACCTTCAGGCATCCATGGTCCAAAAATATTAATTGGAAAATTCCAGAAATAAACAATTCACAAGTTATAAAGGGGACATCAGTTTGACACACGGGATGAAGTCTCAGGCTGTCCCGCTCCTTCCCGCCTGGGATATAAATCATCCCTTTGTCCAGCGTCTCCACACTGTATACGTACCCACTCATCAGTCACTTAGTAGGTGTCTTGGTTATCAGATCAGGTATCAGATATTTGGAAAGAGAGAGATCACATTTACATCACTGTGTGTTTTTTTAATGGTATATTGTTATAATCATTCTATTTTATTCTTAGTTATTGTTGTTATCTCTCACTATGCCTAATTTATAAATCAAACTTTATTGTAAGTCATCGTAAGTCCTATACTATGTATAGGAAAATACATAGTATATACAGGGTTCAGTACTATCCAAAGTTTTAGGCATCCACTCGGGGTCTTGGCATGTATCTTCCACAGATAAAGGGGGGACTATTTTTCTTGAATAGCTCTTCACACATTATAAAGTGCTTTTTCAAATGTATCCATTTATTTGACTCTGACTCCTGCCTGTGAGCTAGGTTGAATTATAATTTCCATCTTATGAAAGGGGAGCAGGATGGGAACAGAAAGTGAATTACCCAGAGGTATGTAGCTGCCTGGCTTCATTCCATCTCTCCTGCGCTGGAC
Source organism: Molossus molossus (assembly GCF_014108415.1). Taxonomy (NCBI): domain Eukaryota; kingdom Metazoa; phylum Chordata; class Mammalia; order Chiroptera; family Molossidae; genus Molossus; species Molossus molossus. The sequence goes on along the minus strand of NW_023425354.1, from coordinate 55,726,965 downwards.
CCGAGCCCTTTCCTGGCGGACCCTGGGCCAGCGGCTTTGGGGGGGACCCAGAAGAGCCTCGGTGCCGTGTGAGGCAGGCAGCTGAGCCAGGCGGGGGAGGTGAGCTGCACCCTCTGGGGTTCTCTAAACCACATGGAGGGTGGGAAAAGGAGGTGGGGATTTGGGGCAGTGTGGCAAGAGGGTTTAGTCAGAATCGTGAACAGAGAATAACAGAGGAGAGAGAGGAAAAATAGAGAACTGGTCTTCAGGCTGCTGGTAGCCCGGATATTTGAGAACTGTCTCCTTTTCAGCCCTGATGCCTTCCTCTGAGAAATGTTTTCCTGCCCTGTGTCTTACTCTGATGAGACCTGTTTCCTGCCTGCCTCTTTGGGTATCATCCATGACACTTCTCCACCACTGGCTTGTCCTGTCCGGTCATCTTGTCCTGCCTTCACCAAGGCCACCGTCTAAACTTCTACCAGATCCCAAGTGGCTCCAACTTCCCTGCCTGAGTCGGGTGAGATGCTGTGTGCGCGTGCCCATGTGTGCGCGCGTGTGTGTAACTGTGTGCGAGCAGTGGTGGTGAGTGGGATGGAGAGGCAGCCGAGCAGCTGCGGTGCTCACCTATTGTAATCAGTGTAGTCCTCGCATTACGACATCCTGCAGGGTCAGTTGTCACCTACAGAGAAGGAGATGGGGCCTCAGAGAGGCCGGAGTTACTGTATCAAGGCCACACCTTTGGCAGGAAACAGCAATGAGACCCCACCTGTCTCTCTGATCCCCAAGTTCGTCCCCTTCCCTTGTGCCACTGTGGGCCCCTAAGCATGGGATATGGCTGAGCTGGGCTGATCAAACCACTTCCTTGAGGTATGTCAGCCTCACAGATTAAAATCCTCATTTATTTGGACTTCTGTAGCACATCTGGGGACGTTTCTCCCACTCTTTATACACCCAAGCCTCTGCTTTGGGCATCCATCTTCCTGGCCAACCTCCTTTGTTTGGCCTTCCTGACAGATTAGATGCTAATCAGCTCTTGCCTTTCAGATATCTCTTCAGCCAGAAGAGGTTGGCCTGTTAGCACTATTTTCCTCCCCAGCCTGATTCTTGTCCCCTACCCAACCCTGGTATGGACTGCCACTGCAAACCAACCCTGGCAGTGATTTCCACTGCCTTCCTTGACCGGGGCCACGTCTCCAGACAGGGGCACTAGAAATGCGCGTGGCATTGTAAATCTTTCGGTTGAATCTGGAGTAATAGCTATAAGAAGAAGAACAATAGCAGTGACACTAGTGTCATACATTTGATTTAATCCTAGAAGGTAGCTATAGTTTTTATTACCTGCCTTCATCTCTCCCATCTTCACCCAGGTAGCTAACTCAAGACCATATAGTTCCTAAGTACCAGAGTTAGTATGTGAACCTGGTCGTGTCTGAAGTGGAATGGTCTCGGTGTGCCTTTGAATCACTTTTCTGGGCTGCCAACATTTACAAGGGCGTTTTGGCCACAGTGGCAAGCTTGGTAGTTATTTTAGGCAGTAGTCTAATATAGTAATCCCCCCCCCATTTAGCAGTATATCTTTATTGTTATTTTGAAAAATTTAAAACCTACAAAGAACAACGAACACTCCTATACTCTTCTCCCACATTCACCGATTATTAGCATTTTGTTACATTCTCTCCCTCTGTGTGTGTGTGTGTGTGTGTGTATTATTTTTAGTGGAACCTTTTTTTGTTTTTTGTTTTTTTTATCCTCACCCGAGGACATTTTTCCATTTTTTTTGTTCAGATAGAGTGGGAGGGAGAGAGAGGAAGAGAGAGAGAGAGAAACATCGACATGAAAGGGACACATCGAGTGGCCGCCACCCGCTCGGCCAACCAGGGCCGGGGACAAACTGCAATCGAGGTACATGCCCTTAGCGGGAACCGAACCCGAGTCTCTCTGGACCGCAGGCTGACGCTCTAACCGCTGAGCCAAACTGGCCAGGGCTTTAGTGGAACCTTTTGATAATTATTTGCAGGCACTCATCCTGAATATGTTAGCACTTAGCAATTTTCAAGGTGTTTTCTGTGGACTCGAGGTTCTCACTTCTGGCACTCAGGACAGAATCATTTCCCTTCTCACAACAAAAATAGGGGTCATTCCTAAGTCTTTTTTTTTTTTTATCCTCACCTGAGGACATTTTTCCACTTTTTTGTTCAGATAGAGTGGGAGGGAGAGAGAGAGAGAGAAACATCAACGTGAAAAGGACACATCAAGTGGCTGCCACCCGCACAACCCAACCAGGGCTGGGGACAAACTGCAACTGAGGTACGTGCCCTTAGCGGGAACTGACGCTCTAACCACTGAGCCAGTAGCGGGAACTGATGCTCTAACCGCTGAGCCAAACTGGCCAGGGCCATTCCTAAGTCTTGATTCCAGGTTTGCCATAAGTGTGAACCTAGAGTCCACAGAAAACACTTTGGAAATCACTAATTTAAATTTTGTAGATTCTGAAGCTGATGTAAAGATAGTATTTGTCATCTTCAACCTCAGGTTTACAGGTTTTTGCTTCATCCGAATTATTATGTCTCCATTATTCTCAATAATTGCCTTGCTAACAGGTAAATTTTTGAATTTATAACATAAATTTGTATTAACAGAATATTACATTTTTTATGTTACATATTGAGCTTTTACAGAAGACATCATTTTCAAACAGGATTTTACTATTAAAAATATTTGAAGAATCCAGTGAGCCCTCAGTCTGTTTGTGGGTCATAACTGACAACAGAAGCCACCTCTGGGGGAGCCCCTAGTGGCCATACACACCAACGTCTCGGCTCTAATGGCCTAAGTCATCACTCTTCAGTGGATCATAAGGTGAAGATCCTATGAAATAAGTGTCATTTTCATGTTATTTTTCTTCTAAAAACTACAAACACACACTCTCTCATTATTTCTTTTTAATCCTCACCTAAGGATATTTTTCTATTTATCTTCAGATAGAGAAGGAGGGAGAGGGAAACATCGACACAAGAGGGACACATTGACTGGTTGCCTCCCTCACAACCCCGACCAGGGTCTGGGACGGATTGCAACCCAGGTACGTGCCCTTGACCGGAATCGAACCTGCGATTGACGCTCTAACTTCTGAGTCAGACTGGCCAGGGCTCTCTCATTATTTCTTTACATGCATCTCAGTGTATGAACATACACACATATGAACATCATCATGATTGTCTGGCTGCCCAGAAGAATGATCCCAGTGACAATAATGATGATGACAATGGGAGAACAGTTAGCATTTATTGAGGGCTTATTATGTACTGGGAAATCTTCTAAGTGCTTTGCATAAGGTAGCTCATTTAGTCCTCACAAGGACTTTATGAACTAGGAACTGCTGTCTCAATTCTACAGATGAGGAAATTGAAGCAGAGAAGATCAAGTCATGTTCCTGTGTTCACAGACCTAGTAAGCAGATTGGCTGGGGTCCAAACTCAGGAGTCTGGCCCAGACCCCACCACCTCCCCTCCTAAGCTGTACTGCCTCCCAGACACAGAGGCGGGCCTGTGATTGAGATTGTAAGTCCCCAAATACACTCTTAGTCCCAGTAAAAATTCTTCCACTAAGGAGTGCTTCCCTGAAGAGGTTTCTGGTTAGCATTCTGAAACAGCTAAATAACTTAAATTTATATTAGACACTTGTGTTTTTACTTTGATGATGAGTTAAGAAAATGAATTTGAATGTATTTAGGATCATTGGGATAGCCACCTTATAACCAAACAGCTATAACTATAAGAAATTACATCTGCTTTTATATTCATAAATATTTAAAAGTCATTAATAACAGTACCAATTGAAGCTCAACACCAGGCTCCACAATATCTTCTTTTTGTTTAAAGGTGGTCTATATGTTACTTAAATTTGAGTAACACTATTCGTGTTCTAGAAATGAGATGACCAGCTCTTTCAGAATATACAGCAACTGCCTCCACGTAAGTAGTGCCAGGTTTAGGAGATTTACGGTAAAGTCATGTTTCCTAGGAGTTCAGTACAAAAAGCCAGACTTCTACCGGCAGTTTCTGGGAGAGCTAAGCTTTCTATCCATCGCAGAGGTTTACTGTTTCTCTGGGAGATGTTTATAATAGAAAAGGCTCATTTAGGATATTTATCAACTTCTCCTATTCCTCTGCTGTTTGGTGGAGTTGACCACGGGCAAGGATAAAATGAACTGGTCATCTCAGGATCATGGAAAAACTGGAATCAAGGCTCAAGAATACCCCCTATTTTCACTGTGAGAGAGGAAACAATTCTGTCCCTGTGTGCCAGAAGTGTGAAACGTGTATCGTGGCTAGGAAGATCTTCTACACCAAAGAGTGGTTCCAAAGGATCGATGAGACTACTCAGAGGAGGTTTCTGGTTAGCATTCTGAGACAGTTGGATAACTTATATTTGTTACACTATTTTAAAAGTATCCTTGAGACCACACAGGGGAAGGATTGCATCTATAACAGGTCCCGGATCAACCTTGGCAAGGAGGAGGAGAAAATGTTCTCCTTGAACCAAATGTTGGAAAAAACAGTAAAACAGAAGATGAGGAAGACTGTGTGCTGGTTTGGGAACAGCACCCTCCGGACTAAGGCCAATTACACACTCTTGCTGCTGCAGATGTGTGACCCCAAGTTACTGCTCACTGCTGCCGATGTCATCCGAGTCCTGTTCCAGAAAGAGCAGAACAACATTTCAGGTAAACAAGGCCACGGGTAGAAACCAGAGGGCCCCAGAGACCAGGGGGCCAGGCTTCAGGAGGTGTAGACAAACTTAGGTAGATGGAGAATTTCCAGAAGGCAGAATAGAGTTCTTTGTCCTGACACCCGATCCTGTCTAACAACGGAGAAATTACTGCATGTAACTTCCTTCTAGAAAATTGTCAAGTGACAGATGCAGAGAGGTGTACAGAACACTTAAGTGTCAAGCATTTAAAATGGAGTTCTGCATCCCTTTGGCTCGTCTGTGTCTCTGTCACTTACAACTGGTGTGGTTCCTGCATCTGTGGGCTGGAGATTGGGCTGGCCACGGGAGGGATGTAACGGGGAAGCTATTGAATTGTTTTTCCCTGCGTCCTGCCATGTTCACAAACCAGTCCAAAAGCTCAAAACAGGGTTTGGTTTTGTTTTTCCATTCATGCCACTATATTCCTTACTTGCACATACAATCCAGCCTTGAAGTGGAGTGTATCCAAGGCTGGAAATAGCAAAAGGGCCAAATAAGGCTACTAGCACTGTTGTCGTTAAAATTCAGCTTGCATCAGAATCTCCGGTAGGACTTATAAAATCACAGGTGGCTGGGCTCTCAGACCTCCTGACTCGGCAGGTCTAACAAGCTGCAGTTCTAACAAGTTCCCAGCTAATGCTGATGTTGCTGGTTGGCACTCACTTTGAGAGCCATGGCTCTAGGGTGTTGGTGAGAAGATCTTGGAGGTGTTTGGCCAGCTCCATCAGGAAAACAAAAAGAACCAGAGGGAGGCAAGAGATAGAAGACTTGAAGGGTCCGGGAATGAAAGGTCCAGAGTGGGGAAACCCCAGTTTAGTAGGGGTGGGAACAGGGTGGAAGGGAGCCATCAGAACTGGAGGTCTTCACGGCTGGGAATTCCTAATGTCTGTGAGACCTGATTTGTGGTTTTATTTGTAGACCAATGGGATCCAAAAGAATTTTAAACCTGGATGACCTATGGGGCAATTAGATCCCGACATGTGCTACTTAACTTCTTTGGTGCATTAGGGAAGTAAAAGAATGATCATATGGAATGAAGAAGCAATGAGAAAACATTAGAGACTCCTACAAATGGATTAGAGGCCAGCCAATCCAGCTCCTTGACTTTACAGATAAGGAAGCCAAAGTTCAGGAAATCCGAGTGACTTGAACTAGGTCACCCGGCATCTCCCCCTGTGCAGTGCTACCCCTCACCACGAGGGAGGGCAGGGTGCAGCAGGCCTGGCTTTGTTCCACGTGCATTGTTCCATGGTTCTCTCTCAAAGGCTTCCATCACCCTCCACAGGAATCAGCTATTTATATTAGAGTCGTATCCAGTTATAGGTTGTGCAACCTTTTCCTTTCCCTCGGGGAGCTTCTCTCTTAAAAAGTTAAATATTCTACTCTGACTAACGGATTGTTATTGATACCACTGAAGAAAATGAAGCCAGAGCGTTAGAAAAGCAGCCCCTCTCCCATCTCTTGCCCACAGTGAGCTCTCTCATGCTCTCTCCTTGCACATAGAGCTTTGATAAATGTTACATTGTAGGTGGGCTGGCAAAACAGAATCAGGAGCTTTCGGTGATTCTTTCATAGAAACCCAGAGGCCCCAAATGAAAACAGACATAACTGGCCTGGTCCATTTTGTGTAGCTTTAAAAGAAGCAAGTAGAAATGAAACCATTTACTGCCATCTCTTTTTCTTCCATACACCTGCTTAAAGAACAACCTTGTCTTGATCTTTTCTTTTTCAGGGCTGGATCAAGACTTCAATCATGCGTTTCTCTTCCCTGGAAAAGACTATGACCCCCAGTCTGATACTTCATATGTCTACTTGGCAGCCAAAACCAAGAACATATCCTTCCCTATGTCCAAATATTCAGGAAAAGAAAGCTTGCTTAAAAACGCTGGGCGGGAAGCATATAATACTGGTAAATTAGTTTGTAGTGAGAAAGCCAACAGTATGAGATTGGGCAGCCCCAGTGGAGTTGGAGGGGCTGAGGGGACAGATTTGGGGAATTAACATTCGTTTTTCACCTGTGGTGTTTGGACTCTCTGGAAAGGGGAGAAGCGAGGATAAAATCATCAGTATGACCCAAAAGTCCACATTTTCAGCTCTTCAGCATGGTGACTCCGAGAGATACCTGAAAATAAAGATCAGAAAGGAAACTCTCAAGGGCTTCTTTGCAAGTCTCCCTCTGTCCCAGGCCCCAGTCCCCGGTCCCCTATCTAGCCCCTGACCTGTGGCATGGTGGGCACCTCTCGAATGCAACCCACTCTTCATAAAAAACTCAGTGGGTGTTTTTGCAGCACTGGATTCCTTGAGGAAGAAATAAAAGCAGTGGGCATTAGGACCCTGACCTCAAGGCCCTCCTAAGTTGGTTTTCAAAGCAAGACATATACATGAAACAATGGCAGGAAACACACACATATATTCTAAAACATTTTTTATATGGCAAATTTCAAATTTTGAATGTAGATAGGACAGTTTCATAACCACCACCTAGCTTCAGAATTATCAACATTTTACCAATTTTATTTCATGAATTCCCTTCTTTTAAAATTGTTTTAAATGCTTTCTTGTTGGGGTAATCTGAAGGGAATTCCAGACCCCATGCCACCTCCCCTGAGCAGGGCAGGCTTTGAGACTACAGACATCTCCTTGTACTGGGAAGGCTGAAAAGTACTTGCATGTTTGTTTGGAGCTTCTATTTTCATTTTGGCAGAAGAAATGACCAAAACCCAGTAGCCTAAGGGCAGACTCTGATGCGTTCTACTGGCCTGAAATTACCACAGAGACAACCCAACCATGTACCTTTCTCTGGCTTCCTTCTAGAGGGACAATGGAAGAGTTCACTCCAGTGTATTTACGACATGAAAAGGCTATTTTCCAAAAAAGCTGACACGCCCAAGGCAGGGGGCACCCCCTCTGATCTGTTGGCTGACTTAGATGATGTCAAAGACCTGTCTTCTGGGGCCAGCAAATACCGAGACTTCATCCGCCGCCTGCCCATCCACCTTTCCAAGTATATTCTAAGTATGCTGGGATGTACTGGGGATTTCTTAAGAGACTTCCCATTGCAACCCCGTTTGCAGGTTCCCAGGTTTGCCTTTTTTTTTTTCAGGTATGCTTGATAAAACCACCCTGAACAGATGTGCCTTGGTGAGCCAGCACTGGGCCACACTGGTACAGCAAGTCAAGATGGACCTCTCGATGCATACATTCATTCAGAACCAGATTGCCTTACTGCAGGTGCTTCCTGTCCGGGAGGGGTGACTGGAGACTCTGGCCCGGCGGGGAGCCTCTGTCTCTCAGTAGCCCTTTTGCTTGGCCTCCTGCTTCATGTTTGCTGCTTCACAGCCTTCAGCAGTCACTTCCTTTTTGAGTAGATCCTCCATCAATCACCATTTACCGTATCACTGTCAGTGCACTGAGTAGGGGCAACGTGTAGAAACCTGTCGGGAAGAGAAAAGCAGAGCCTTGCAAAACCTCCCGAAGCAGGGAATCATCCCCCACCCCCGCCCCAAGAGCTGCATTGTGGTTTATGAAATCAGAAAGCCAGGAGTCTGTTGCTAGGTCAGCTTGATGTGGTGCACAGATGTCTCCAATACCACAAAGTCTATTTTTAGGTTAAAATGCAATTTTCCCTGCTGGTAAGCATTTCTGGCATTGTTCCTTCTGTTTCTTGCCTGAAGCCTCATTCAAATCATGGATTCTTGGGAGTTAGGGTTTTTCCCAGCAGAGAGAGATGAGAGAAGACAAGAGGAAGCAGGCGTGTGAGGCAGGCCATCCTCTGGAAATCTGGGAATTGCTGACCATCTCTTTCAGATCTTTAGTATCATTATCCTCACTAAGCCCGTCTACACACACTACTGGGCTAACTGGTCAGGCCTGGGCCTCCTGAGCCAGAGTTTACTCCTCTTTTGGGTCTTGCCAAGCACTAGTTTTCCTTCCTCTTGGGGAGAAGAACCAAGAGTAGCCATTATCTTTTCCTCCCAGGGGTCCTACACAAAAGGAATCGATCCTACCTACGCCAACAAGCTTTTAATCCCAGTTCCTAAAATGACAGATGACGGAAAGCGCATGCGTGTGAAAAATCAGAAATGGAAACTGAGAACAAAGGTGGGTTCTGACAGTATCGGGAGCAAATCACTGTGAGTGCCATGCTCTTATTGGCCATTGATGGCTGAAGTCCAGACTCAGGGCTCACATAGGGTATAGGAAACAGGAGGATATAGGATATAGCATATAGATGGTATGGTAGGTGACATTCCCTAAGGCAGACCAGAGTTCTGTGCTATGTGTCCTTGAGTGGTTTCCTTTCTTTAAGCCTTAAATGCCACATCTGTTAAAGGAGTGAGTTGATTTGGTTGTCCTCTCAGGGTTTGTCATTACTTCAGTTCCCATGGTCATGTCCTATGTGCACAGCACCAGGTCATCTAGTGCAGAGCTCAGAGCCAGGAGTAATATCAGCGATAGCTGGAATTTTCTGTGACACCTATCAGTTCACGCATCTAGAGGCTGCAAGAGCCTGTGGCTCAGGGAGGTCCAAGACCAGTCCAGAATGTCCAGGGTCCAGAATGAATGAAACTTTCTCACCTTTCACATCCCGGTTCATTCTGATTCTAGGATGGACGGAGACGGTTAACCATAGGCCTCCCTACCAAATCCTGGGCAATAATGAAGAGTAGATGGAAGACTGAACTCTTATGTTCTGCCTATCCAGGCGTGGTTCATTCCTAGAACCATTAGATTCCTGCTCCCTCCTCTTTGCTCCAGGGCCTTGTATTTTGAAACTGTTCAATGTGCCCCCAAAGAATATTTAATAAGGGGTGGCCAGACTGTAGCTTCTGTGAAACCGTGCAGTATAAATTATAATTTGAGAAATAGAAAGGTCCAGAGAGACCACCTAGTTCATATGTCTGTAGAGGCCAGATGGGTTCCACAAATGAGGGAGGTGGGTGGTGTGAACAGGAAGGACAGTGCGATTGTGATGGATCCGAAGGCCCACTTCCCATCTGAAGGGGCTGCTACTCAACTGCAGTCACTATCGCCATGGGAGGTTGTGGAGCTCAGCCTCTCAGACCACCTGAGCTTTCGAGAGAAGTTAGAAATCTGAATCACCATGTGACACCCTTTGCTTTTCTTAAAGGCTGGCAACTGATTAAAAGCATTTAAAAAAAGATATGGGCCAAGGAAAACACATTTGTTTACCTCATTTGACCTGAAATTTGTTTAAGTCTTCGGATTGGTCCATTTACTGATTTTATAGATAAAGAAGCTGAAGCACAGACAGTTTCCTGGCTAGGACAGTTCCTAGCCAGCGGAGCGACAGAGATGCACAAAAGTTTAACTTTGACCTGCTCTTTCCATGCCTCTTGCTCTAAGTATAATGATACTAACACTCTTCCTTAGGTGATATAGCTGTAATCTCCCGACTAAGAGAGAATTACCCCGACAGTGTTTAACAGTTTAGAAATGTATAATTTAAGAAGAGAGAGAGAAACAGGTAAAGCAGTATGGAGACCAGAACAGAAATGTGAAGTAGAAAGACAAAGCGGTAACGGGGTCTGCTAGGAAAAGGTGGAGGTGAGTGCTTCTCGGGGTGCTGATTGCAATGGGTACTGAGCTCAAACAGTGTGCCAGGCACGCTGCCAAGGGCTTGGTATAAATTGTGTACTTAATCTTCACCAAAGGTCAGTTAGATAAGTTTATGGATGTGGGAACAAAGGCCATGATATTAGAAAACTTACCCAAGTTCTCACAGCTTGTCAGTGGCAGAGCTGGAATTTGAACTCGGGTCTCGTTCATCCCAATGACTCTACCATGTAGATTTGAGGCTCTCAAAAATTCAATTGATGAGCAAGAGCCAAGGAATTCCAACCTGGGCTATGAGAGGCCAGGGAAGCTTCATTTAATTCAAGGTAAAATATCAGAGCTGCTTGGACTCTGGAGGTGAGACAGTCTGATAGATTCTCCTAGGGAGAGACTTCTAGGTGGATATCACTACTTGGTTAGAGATTACGAAGGAGAGTGTCCTGGCCAGTTTCGCTCAGCGGTTAGAGCATCGACCTGTGGTCTAGAGAGACCCGGGTTCGGTTCCCGCTAAGGGCACATTCCTCGGTTGCAGTTTGTCCCCGGCCCTGGTTGGGTCGTGTGGGTGGCAGCCACTTGATATGTCCCTTTCATGTCGATGATTCTCTCTCTCTCCCTCCCACTCTATCTGAACAAAAAATGGAAAAAATGTCCTCGGGTGAGGATGAAAAAAAAAAAAAAGGAGAGTGAGCTAAGGAAAGCGGGTATCCTGAGGAAAAGTCTACAAGCATATGGAGATGGCTAAGGTTTGGAAGGAGACTCAGGAAGGGATGTCCCCAGGAGGACTCCCAGATGCAAACAAGACGGTTTGGTCTTCTTTGCTTTCATGATAAACTCACCTTGTTTTTTGGTTTCCTGGTAGCGTGGTTATTATTTTCTGCTATTGAAGGGTGAAGATTTTGGCTGGGCAGAGGAGTGGAAGTAGGAGTTTACACCAGAATTTAGCATGCCTGGCATGCAATAGCTACTTAGAAAGTATGTGATTAAGGGAGGGAGGGAGAAAGGGAGGGAGAGAAGAGGAGGGAAGAAAGGAAAGAAGGAATGAAAAGGGAAGGCAAGCACCTTTGTTCAGATTGAATATATTAGTTTCTCCTCCCTGAGGCTCAGATACCTCATCTGTAAAATGCTGGGAATACTTTGCGGGGCGAATGATGTACTTTGTGAAGCAGTTGTAAGGAGAATCTGCGATGGCAGATGTATGAGAACTTTGAAGTGCAGGTGCATAGAGCGTGCAGCAGTAATTTCACACATGGCTTGGGTTCCTACAAACATTCCTTGTACAGCCAGGTATCTGCAATATAAAAGTGAAACTCCACTTCCGTGAAGCGGCTGGTCAAAGGGCACCAGTGACATTATTTGTGAGCATACCCTTTGTGAGCTCATTATTGGAAAAGTTGTGCATCAACAACCTTGAAAGTTTATGGAATCAGAACACATATGAGGTGGAAGAAGAATTAGGACCCCAGACTCAATGTTTTCTAACTCACAGATTACTTTTCTGCCTGCTCATTTGCCCCTTCCCATCACCACATACCAACAGCCACAGCCCAAAGAGGAAGAATCCACTGGCCCTGTGTCCTTGCCAGGGGAGACTAGGGGATACGTGGGTAAAGTTGTTGCTGCAGTTTGACTCCAAGTGTTTTCTTGTTAGAATGATTACAACCTGTGGTCGGCATACCAGAACCAGGACACGCTACAGATCCAGATGGAGGAGAGAAATGTTTTCTGTGGATCTTACAACATCCATATTCTCTCGGACACGTAGGTACTCGGGTCTGAATCTAGGTCTTCAGAGACCCTTGAATTACCCACACTGGCATCTCAGGATCCCCATGATCGTTGTTCACTTGGAAAGGCAATCATTCCTCACCTCATGCTCTAGCTCTAAACTAACATGAGAATAGGTGTTTGATTTTTGCACCATTATCAGCAGTGTATGAGGGACACTTTCCCCTTACAAATTTTGGGTATACTAACCAATAAACTTATGCACAATTTACCAACATAAAATCTTACTTTTTTTGAAATATCTTTATTGTTTCATTCTAATTTTAAAAGTAATATATGCTTAGTGGAGGAAAAAATCCACCAAATGCCAGAAAATATATAGAGAAAAGCAAAAATCTATAATTTTGTCATCTAGGGATAACCTCCATTAATACTGGTGTCTATTCTAGAATTTCTTTTGCATGCATATATATTTTTAAATAGAAATGAGGTTATGCTATACATATTTCTGTAACCCACTCCAGCAAAATACTGTGGAGCTTTCCATGTTAAATATGAAAATAGTATTTATGATAATTGCATAGTATAACATCATTTGGACATGCCAGAAGAAGACCATTTAATAATCAACTTTCTGCCTAGGACTTCACTCTTTATTCATAAGGTTTTGTGAAGGCCATCTACATTTATTTTTGGCTGTGAATCATACTAAAAAATTGCATCTTGGCCAGTCCTTAAGGGGAAGACAGAGCAGATAGGGGAAAAGCAAAGTTGAGTTTTTGTGAGTAGTATGGTCATAAGTACTCTTTTATAAAAAAATTTTTCTTTATTAATTTTTTTTTTTTTTTTAGAGAGAGAGATAGAAACATCAATGAAAGAGAACATCAATTGGCTGCCTCTTGCATGACCCCCACTGGAGATTGGGCCCACAACCTGGGCATGTGCCTGACCGGGAATCAAACCAGCAACTTTTCGGTGGTGCATGGGTCGATGCTCAACCACTGATCCACACCTGCTGGGCATGGTCATAAGTAATCTTTAGAAAAAATGATAACTGGTTGACCTCAAGATATGACAAATGCAATGAGGACAAAATTGCTCCTCAGATCTAGAGTGACCATGCATTCCTTTTTACTGAAACAATCCCACTTTACTCTGTGATCCTGGAGTAATTAATAATAATGTCCCCTTTCATAATAAAATATGTTTGGACAATAAATTATTCGGTCATCCTGCTCATATTTTATCTATATGCTAATAATTTTATGGCCGAAAAATTAATTCTCACCCTGTTTTATTGTACTACAAGCTCATTGAGGGCAAAGTTCATGTCTTACTAATCTTTGTATTTCCCCCAGTTCCTATTAGCATAGGACTTTGAACCTAAAAATATGAAAGAAAGAAAGTGGTATATGCAGTGGGCATAGGGCTTCCCAACTGTGTCCCTTTGAGGTTTTCCATGTAAAAAGTTTTCTGTGGTCAAATAAGTTTGGGAAATGCTGACTATTCTTCCATTTTCTGCCTTGTGGATTTATCATACATTAATTAGCAGATATACTGTTTTTAATTAATTAATTTATTTATTTCCTCTTTAAGTTTTAAATCTATCAAAAATATGTGGTTTTTTTTTTTTTTTTTTTTTCTTATGGTATGAGGTAGCAATCTATCAGGGCCCGTGAATCCTAGGCCTTGCTCTCTGCTACTTTTCTTGTTGGAAGGACTTGAGTTTTCCACTACACATGCAGGTGAAAGCCACTGTGCTGAGTGAGTTCCAAGCATAACGCTAACTCTCTTTCATGGATCATCCTTTTCCCTGGCAACTCAGGTGGGACAGAAACAGAGTCATCCATTATTCTGGGGGAGATTTTGTAGCAGTGTCATCCAATCGGAAGATCCACCTTCTGGACATCTTACAAGTAAAGGAGATACCCATCGAGTTCCGAGGCCACGCTGGGAGTGTCCGCACCCTCTTGTTGTGTGAGGAGGAAAATTTTCTCCTGAGTGGGAGTTACGACCTGAGTATCAGGTGAGTGGTCCAAGGAACCTCGAATTCCTCACCGGCCCAGGGCCTAAAGTCAGCTTGTGTAAGAAGCATGCATACTTTTTCCTTTCTGTATTTATTGTAAAGTTATCCTAAATAATATTAACTGAATCCAGAATAATCCGTGACATTTTGCTCTTTTGGCAAAGTGACAACCAATAATTTGTATATTGTTTAAACTTTGAATGAGATAGACTTAAAACAATGATCAGATCTATTTTTTAGTTGAAGAATGTGAATCAGAAAGTATCTTTTTTTTAAGCATTCTTAGGTGAAGGCATAATTTATATTTCTTTTTATAGATTCCTTCAGGGGAAAGTGGTATTTTATGGGTATGAAGTATGATTTGGAAGCAAAATAGTGTTTGAAATGGACATATACAATTATTTTTAAAGAATATAATAAACATGCATGTATCATTACTCAGGCCAAAAAATAAAACAATTTTATTCTCCAAATGCCACTATGTGCTTTATTGTTTCTTTCTTCCTCCCAACCAGAGGTAATATTATTCTAAATTTTATATTAATTATTATCTTGTCTTTTTATAGATTTCTTTATAGTTTTCTACCTATTGATATATATCCAAATATATTTATTACTTTTGTCCGTTTCTGAACTTAACATAAATGAAACTGTTTTAAAAATTCATCTGTATTTGATTTCTTGCACTGAACTATGATTTTGAGATTCATTCATATGATGTAGCTAGCAGTAATTAATTTATTTTTACTGAGATATAGTATTTTATTGGATGAATATATCTTAACTCATTTATTCTTTTTTTTTTGTCCTCACCTGAGGACATTTTTCCACTTTTGTTCAGATAGAGTGGAAGGGAGAGAGTGGAAGAAAGAGTAACATCCATGCAAAAGGGACACATCCAGTGGCTGCCTTCCGCATGACTAGACCAGAGTCGGAGACAAATCGCAATCTAAGTACATGCTCTTGACCGGAATTGAACCCGAAACTCACTGGTCTGTGGGCCAACGCTCTAACCACTGAGCAAAACCGGCCAGGACAATTCTTTTGTTTGTGGATATCGGCAATGTTTCTAGATTTTTAAATTCTTTCATGTAGTACTGCCATATGTGTTCCTGGATTTGTCTCCTGGTGCCTGTGTATATGACATTTTAGAAAAAAAAAATTTATTGAGATATAATTGACATATAACATTTTAGTTTTAAGTGTACAGCATAATAATTTGATATATGTATGTACTGCAAAATGATTACCGCAATGAATTCAGTTATATCCATCACTACACAGTTGCACTTTCTTGTGTGTGTGTGTGTGTGAGATGAGAACTTTTAAGATCTCGCCCTGGCCAGTTTGGCTCAGCGGTTAGAGCGTCGGCCTGCAGTCCGGAGAGACCTGGGTTCGGTTCCCGCTAAGGGCACGTACTTCGGTTGCAGTTTGTCCCCGGCCCTGGTTGGTCGTGCGGGTGGCAGCCACTCGATGTGTCCCTTTCACGTCGATGTTTCTCTCTCTCTCTCTCTCTTCCTCTCTCTCCCTCCCACTCTATCTGTACAAAAGATGGAAAAATGTCCTCGGGTGAGGATTTAAAAAAAAAAAAAAAAAGATCTCTTAGTAACTTTCAAATCTATGACACAGTATTGTAAACTGTAGTGCATATTTTTTTTTATTACTGACAGTATGACAGATGTCTTTCATTTCTCCCACTTTGCCCACCTTCATTCAGTCCTCACCCTATCCAAGGCCTTTCCTATTGTCTGTGTCCAAGGGCTATGTATATATGTATATAGGTTCTTCGGTTGCTCTCTTCCAGTACATGGCCTTCCACTCTGACCTGTCAGTCTGTTCCCTACTTCCATGTCTCTGGATCGATTTTGTTCGTCAGCTTATTTTGTTCATTATATTCCACAAATAAGTGAGATCATGTGATACTTATCTTTCTCTGGCTAGCTTGTTTTGCTTAGCATAATACTCTCCAGGTCTGTCCATGTTGTCTCAAAGGGTAAGAGATCTTTCTTTCTCACAGCTGCATAGTACTCCATTGTGTATATGTACCACAGCTTTTTTATCCACTCATCTATTGATGGGCACTTGGGTTCTTTCCAGATCTTAGCGATTGTAAATAGTGCTGCTATGAACATAGGGGTACATACATTCTTTCCAATTGGTGTTTCAGGCTTCTTAGGATATATTCCTAGAAGTGGGATCACTGGGTCAAATGGAAGTTCAATTTTTAATTTTAAACAGGATGTAGAAAACACCATTCTGTTTTCCATAGTGGCTGCACCAGTCTGCATCCCCACCAGCAGTGTGCTAGAGTCCCCTTTTCTCTACATTCTTGCCAGTACTTGTTGTTTGATGATTTGTTGATGGCAGTCATTCTGGCAGGTATAAGGTGATACCTCATAGTCATTTTAATTTGCATCTCTCTGATGATTAGTGATGTTGATCATTTTTTCATATGTCTCTTGGCCATTTGTATGTCCTGTTTGGAGAGGTGTCCATTTAGGTCCCTCCCCATTTTAAAATTCAGTTCTTTGTCTTGCTTTTGTTGAGTTGTATGAGTACTCCGTATATTTTGGAAATTAAACCCTTATGTGATGTATCATGGGCAATTATGCTCTCCCACAGAGTGGGTTCCCTTTCCATTTTGATGGTTATTTCTTTTGCTGTGCAGAAGCTTTTTAGTTTGATGTAGTCCCATGTGTTCATTTTTTGTTTGTTTCTGTTGCCTTAGGCATTGTATCAGTGAAAATTCTGCTGCGTGTAATGTCTGAAATTTTGTTGCCTATGTTTTCTTCTAGGATTTTTATGGATTCATCAGTCGCATTTAAGTCTTTTATCCATTTTGAGTTTATTCTTGTGTGTGTTGTAAGTTGATGGTCTAGTTTCATGTTTTTGCATGTAGCTGTCCAATTTTCCCAACACCATTTATGTTATTTATTTATTTATTTTTGTGGTACGTTCCCCTAGCGGGAACCAAACCCAGGACTCTCTGGTCCACAGGCCGACACTCAACCGCTGAGCCAAACTGGCCAGGGCGCCAACACCATTTATTAAAGAGGTTGTCTTTACTCCATTTATGCTCTTGCCCCATTTGTCAAATACTAATTGAGCATAATAATTTGGGTCAATTTCTGGGTTCGCTTTTTTGTTCCATTGATCTATCTGCCTGTTCTCGTGCCAGTGTCAGGCTGTTTTAATTACAATGGCTTTGTAGTATAACCTGATATCCAGTATAGTGCTCCCTCCTACTTTGAGATATAATTGACATATAACATTTTAGTTTTAAGTGTACAGCATAATAATTTGATATATGTATGTACTGAAAAATGATTACCTCAATGAATTCAGTTATAGCCATCACTACACAGTTGCACTTTCTTCTTCTTTTTCAAGATTGCTGTGGCTATTTCGGTATAACAACTCATTTTTGTTTCCATATAAACTTTTGGAGTATTTGTTCTAGTTTTGTGAAATATGTCACTGGATGGGGATTGCAATGAATATATAGATAGCTTTGGGTAGTATGGACATTTTAATGATCTTAATTTTTCCAATCCATGAACAAGGTATATGCTTCCACTTTTTTATGCCTTCCTCTCTCTCTCTCTCTCTCTCTCTCTCTCTCTCTTCTCTCTCTCTCTGTCTTTTTTTTCAGTGACCTGTAGTTTTCTATGAATAGGTCCTTTATTTCTTTGGTTAAGTTTATTCCTAGGTATCTTAAATTTTTTTGCCGTGATGGTAAATGGGATTGCTTTTTTAGTTTCTCTTTCAGTGAGTTTGTTGTTGGTGTACAAGAATGCTGTCAATTTCTTTACATTAATTTTGTATCGTGCTACTTTGCCAAATTCATTTATTAGCTTTAGTAGATTTTTGACTGAGTCTTTCGGGTTTTCTATGTACAGTATCAGGTCATCTGCAAATAATGACAGTTTCACTCTTCCTTTCCAATTTGGATTCCTTTTATGTTTTCTTCATGTCTAATAGCTGTGGCTAAGACCTCCAGTACTATGTTAAATAAGAGTGGTGAGAGTGAGCATCCTGTTCTTAAGGAAAATGTTTTTAGTTTTTTCCCATTGAATATAATGTTGGCTGTAGGTTTTTCATATATTGCCTTTATTATGTCAAGATATGATCCCTCTGTTCACACATTGCTGAGCGTTTTTATCAGAAATGGGTGCTGGATTTTATCATATGCTTTTTCAGCATCTATTGATATGATCATATAATTTTTCTTTCATTTTTTTTAAATGAAAACATTTATTGATTTGCAGATATTGTACAATCCTTGCGTCCCTGGGATGAATCCCACTTGGTCATGATGAATAATTTTTTTTGGTGTATCGCTGGATCCAATTGCTAATATTTTGTTAAGAATTTTGGCATCTGTGTTCATCAGAGATATTGGCCTGTAGTTTTCTTTCTTTGTAGTGTCTATATCTGGTTTTGGAATTAGAATTATGTTGGCCTCATAAAATGGGTTTGGAAGTCTTCTGTCTTCTTGGATTTTTTTGGAATAGTTTGAGAAGAATGGATGTTAGATCTTCTTTGAATGTTTGGTAAAACTCCCCCATGAAATCCGGGCCTGGGTTTTTGTTTGCTGGGAGTTTCTTGATTACATTTTTAATTTCCATAGTTGTTATTGGTCTATTCAAGTTTTATATCTCTTTCCAGTTCAGTTTTGGGTGCCTGTGTGTTTCTATAAATTTGTCCAGTTCACCGACATTGTCCAATTTGTTGGTGTATAATTGTTCATAGTATGTTTTAATGATCATTTGTATTTCTGTGGTGTCAGTTGTTACTTCTTCTCTTTTGTCCAGCTGATCTAGTTCATCATTTAAAGACTCTATGTCCTTGTCAATTTTTTGTCTAGAAGATTTATCTAGTGGTTTCAGTGGGGTGTTAAAGTCACCCACTATGATTGTGTTGCTACTGATCTCTTCTTTGAAGTCCTCCAGAAGTTTTAAAATATATTTTGTTGCTCCTGTGTTTGGTGCATATATGTTTACCAGGGTTATATCCTCTTGTTGGATTGTTCCTTTTACTATTATGTAGTGACCTTCTTTGTCTCTTATTATGGCCCTCATTTTGAAGTCTATCTTATCATATACGAGTATTGCTACAACAGCTTTTTTTCCACTTCCATTTGCCTGGAAAATTTTTTTCCATTCCTTCATTTTCATCCTGTGTGAGTCTTTTGTTTGAGGTGGGTCTCTTGTAGACAGTATATATATGGGTCATGTTTTCTTATCCAATTAGTTACCCTATGTCTTTTGATTGGGGCATTTAAGCCATTTACATTTAAGGTTATTATTGATACAGGCTTATTGGTTGCGATTTTTATTTTATGCCCGTGTTCTCTCTATATATATTTCTTCTTTTTCTTATAGCAGTCCCTTTAACATTTCTTGCAGTGCAGGTTTGATGGTGGTAAATTCCTTTAGCTTTTTTTTTTTTTTTTTTCTGTGAATCTCTTTATTTCTCCTTCAATTTTGAATGATAGCCTTGCTGGATAGAGCAGCCTTGGATTCAGACCCTTGCCTTGCATTACTGTGTACACTTCATGCCACTCTCTTCTGGCCTGCAATGTTTCTATTAAGAAATCAGCTGACAGTCTAATGGGAGCTTCCTTGTTGGTAATTTTCTGTCTCTCTCTTGCTTCCTTTAAGATTCTTTTTTTTTTTTTGTCATTAATGTTTGCCATTTTTATTATCAGGTGTCTATCTGTGGGTCTTTTGGGGTTCATCTTTCTTGTGCTTCCTGGACTTGTGTGACTTTTTCCTTTGCCAAATTAGGGAAGTTTTCTGCCATTATTTCTTCAAACAGGTTCTCTATTCCTTTCTCTGATTCTTCTCCTTCTGGTAACCCTATGATATGAATGTTGTTATGTTTTGTATCGTCCCAAAGCTCCCTTAAACTCTTACCTGTTTTTAAATTTTTTTCCCCATTTGCTACTCTATTTGGGTGTTTTTTTCTACCTTGTCTTCTAACTCACTGATTCAGTCTTCAGCTTCTTCTGATCTACTATTGAATCCTTCTAAGGTATTTTTCATATCAGCTATGTCATTCTTTATTTCCTCTTGATTTTTCTACATAGCTTCTACCTCCTTTTTTAAGCTGGTGTAGTTCCCACTGTGCTCTTTATAATTCTCATTAAGATGCTTGTAGTTCTCACTGAATTGTTTGAGCACCTTAAATCATTGCTTTAAATTCTTTATCTGACAGATTGCTTTCTTCCATTTCATGTAGTTCTTTTTCTGGTGATCCCTCTTTTTCTTTCATTAGGATGTTGTTTCTTTGTCTTCCCATTTTAGCTATCTGGTAGTTCTAGATGCAGTGAGGGATATTGGGATGTGTAGGCAGGTCAATGTGTATCAAATAAGGCTGCTGTGCCTCCCAGACTATTCTGGTGTATGGCGCCTCTTGCCTGCTGTGGGTCCTGGAGAACTGACTACTGGCAGCTGGTATTGGTCTGTCCTGGTAGGCACTGCTGCTGGAGCCATGGGCCCCAGCAGTACTGCGGGCAACTGGATAGCGCAGGCCCCACTGAAGCCGTGGGCCCCATTGGACTCTAGGGTCCTGCTGCTGGTGGTTGGGGTGTGCTGCTGCTTGATGGGGCTCCGCTCCTGCTCAGGCTCTGCTGATGCCGTTGGGGATGGGTCTCAGCTGCCAGTCTGTGCTGCTGCTGCCTAGGGATGGAAGTCTGCTCCCAAGCCTCTGTTTCCGGGAGTGTGTCTTGGCTCTGATCAGGCTGCTGCTGTGGGGGATGGTGCTTGGCTCCCAGCCACTTGTGGCTTCCACAGCAGGCACCTTGACAGTGCCGCTACTGTGCACTGGTCTGTGTTGACACAGCGCGTTCCACTGGTCCGATGATGCGAGTTGCGCTGGTGGGCTTAGGTTGTTGGGCCCTAGCCGCTCCCGCTGCCTCCTCCTAGAAAAGACCAGGGAACTTCCAAAATGGCAGGGCCTCCCAGCTCTGCAGGGATAAGCGCTCTGATGAGCCACTTACCACAGTAGCCGGCTGCTCCCTGTCCACAGCACAGGAACCATCTGCCCCACATTTCTGCACTGCTCGAAGTTGCTCGTCCACAGTGACATCCACTCACACTCTCACACTCACTCACACTCACCCTCGCTCTGGTCCTGCCTGCCACTATTGTTTTGGACTTCAGTAAATCTTTCTTTTTTTAAAAAATAATTTTTTAAAATTACTGTTGACATGTAATATTAGTTTCAGGCATTCAAACCAATAATTTGACATTTATATAACTTACAAAAGGATCACCCTGATAAATCTAGTACCCATCTGACTCCATACACAGTTATTAAAATATTATTGACTATATTCTTATGCTTTATTTCACATCCCCATGACTATTTTGTAACTACCAATATGTGGTTCTTTTTTTTTTCAATCCTCATCCAAGGGTATTTTTACATTTATCTTCAGATAGAGTGAGAGGGAGAGAGAGAAACATCAATGCAAAAGAGACACATTGATTTGTTGCCTCCCATATGACCCCAACCAGGGCTAGGAATTGAACCTGCAACTTCTGTTCAGCTGGTTACATGCCCTTGACCAGGAATTGAAACTGCAACCGTTTAGTCTGCAGGGTGACACTCTAACTCCTAAGCCAAACTGGCCAGGACCCCTGTAATATATTCTTGTTTTTGTTTTTTTTTATCCTTACGTGAGGACATTTTTTTTCCATTTTTTGTTCAGATAGAGTGGGAGGGAGAGAGAAGAAGAGAGAGAAACATCGATGTGAAAGGAACACATCGAGTGGCTGCCACCTGCATGACCAACCAGGGCTGGGGACAAACCTCAGTCGACGTACGCACCCTTAGCGGGAACTGAACCTGGGTCTTTCTGGACCGCAGGCCGATGCTCTAATCACTGAGCAAAACCGGCAAGGGCCTGTAATATATTCTTCATTTTAGTTATTGTATTCTTCATTTCTGACTGGTTATTTTTTATGTTTTCTATTTCCATTTTTATTTTTTCTATTTCTTTATTGAAATTCTCACTAAGTTCATCTACTCTTCCCCTTCTTTCTTTGAGTATCCTTGTATCCAGTAGTTTGAACTCTGCATCAAGTACATTGTGTGACTCCATTTTGTTTAGTTCTTATTCTGGAGTTTTGTCCTATTCTTTAATTTAGGACATGTATATCGTTTTCTCACTTTGGCTGCCTCCCTGTGTTTGTTTCTATGTATTAGGTAGACTTGCTATGTCTCCCTGTCTTGGTAGAGAGGCCTTATGTAGTAGGTATCCTGTAGGGCCCAGTGGCACCATCTGCTTGGTCACCTGAGCTGGGTGCTGCTCCAGGTGTGCCCTCCATGTGGGTTGTGTGCCCCTTCCTGTTGTAATTGAGTCTTGATTGCTATTAGCACCTAAACTAAGGAATTAACCCCCCGCCCACTCAACTGCCAGGACTGGCCATGACTATGGAGAATCTGCTGTGCAGGGGCCAACCCCTTGAAGCAAGACTCTATTCAGCAGTGAGTACTCCCCTTGAGTGTATTCCCTGTAGAAGTAGTTGGTTGATGCTTATGTGTGCTCTGGAGTCGACCTCCAGGTTCACTGGATTTGAGGCCTCCTGGGAGGTGCTGGCCAAGGTCAACTGATGGCTGTGCCCTGTCCAGGACCACTCCACATGAGCGACAATGTGATGTGAATATGGCTGCTACTGGTGCTGTTCTTGGAGGTGCTTAGGAGAGGAAAAGCTGAGAACCAAGGCCAGCTACTGCTACCGCCAGGCCTGGGGCCACTTAGCAAGGGACACCGAGTTCAGATGCTTCTTGTTTGAGAGATTTTAGGAAAGTCCACAGAATAAGCTAAGATGGGACATTTGTATGGAAAAACCCTGGAAATGGGTTGGGTGGGTCTACAAGATGGGTGTTGCAGGGTTTTAAGGAATCACCAGGGCAGGGTGAGCACTGTCTGCCAGTTTGAAGGAGACTCAGATATGGTGCCACTTGCCAGCTTTGTGGGGTGAAGGCTTAGCAAAGGAACAATGGCCTCTGCCAGTACTTATGTCTGGGAGAGAGCTGCCCCTCCAGCCCTCACCCTGATGGTAGACAATTCAGTTCCTTCCTGAATGGCCCTGGACCCTTTTGGCCCTCCTGCCCCAGTGTTGGAGCTCAGAGCATGTGAAACCAAGAAAGTTTGTGCACAGGCCCTTTAAGAAGAACTCCTGGGACTCTAGAAGCCCTCCATCTCATTCAGCCATGATCCCTACTGGGTTTTACAGACAGAAGTTATGGGGACCTGTCGTTTGGTCACTGGAATCTTGGGCTGGGGGGCCTGGTGTGGGGTGGGACCCCTGGCTTCTCCTGCAGAGACTATCATATGTGGGTTTAGTATCAGTCTGGATATAGCTTCTTCTTTATATTCTCATAGGACTTCTGTTCAGCTGGATTTCAGGCCATTGTAAATGGTGGTTGTTCTGTACTTTAGTTGTAATTTTGATGTGCTTATGGAAGGATGGAAGTACCACATTTACTTACTCCACTATCTTGACCAGAAGATGCTTTATAGTGAGTCTTGAAGTTGTATAGTGTCAGCTCTCCAACTTTGTTTCTTTCTTTTGATATTGTGTTGGGTATACTGGGTCTTATGCCTCTCCATATACATTTTAAAATAAGTTCATTTGTATCCACTAAATAGTTTGCTGGGATTGTGATTGGGTCCATCCAGCCTTTCTATAATTATTGGGAATAATTCTTTCCCAATAATTATACTAATCTTTTCTTGTATTTCTTAAATTTTTGTTTATCACTATGCATTTAGATAGTATTTTCATATTATATTTTTAAATATATAGCTTAGCTACCATATATATTTTTTGAGCTTTTAGAATAAGTTCATTGGCTTTAAAAAACCTAACTAGACCAAATTGGGGTTGCAGTGAATTTATAGAGTAATTTGTACAATACTTTCATTTCTTTGTTTTTAGAACTTTAATTTTTTAAAAAATCTTGTGGGAGACGGTTTGCATGGCATCCATTTTGCTAAAATCCGCTCTGCCATCTCCTGCCCCAAGGCAGGATACCTCTGTATACAATGTTTCTGCATTCCTTTCAGTAACCATTTACTCAGCCAGTTATGCTCTGTTTATCTTTTGTTCCACCGGGATATTTACATGATATTTACCTGAAATAGCTTAGGGGTGGTTACCACAAACATGGCTTGGCAACAAATGTTCTTGTTTTTCTGCTTCTTGCCCTATATATACTGTGGATCTCCCCAGAATAAACGAGACTTGATCAGAGCCCTGTCTTGTCTCCATTTCTAGTGTCTCTTGTCCCTCCTCATCCTCACTCCCCCTCTAGAGTCCTCGTTGCTCAACCTGCGGGCCGGGTCAAAATCTTTTGTATTTTTATTTAATACCTAAACATTTTATACTTTGTTATTATAAATGGTACTTTATTACTGGTATGGAAAAATGATATAGATTTTTCTAGTTTGGTTTTATATCCAGCAACCTGCTAATGTCTCTTATTTATTTTATTTTTTTATCCTCACATGAAGACATTTTTGCATTTATCCTCATATAGAGTGGGAGGGAGAGAGAGAGGAAGAGAGAGAGAGAGAGAAACATCGACGTGAGAGAGACACATCAAGTGGTTGCCACCCACACGACCCCAATTGGGGCCGGGGACAAATTACAACCGAGGTACATGCCCTTAGCGGGAACTGAACCCAGGACTTTCTGGTCCGTGGGCTGATGCTCTAACCACTGAGCAAAACTGGCCAGGGATAATGTCTCTTATTTATTCTAAAAGTAGGTGTGTTGATTTGGTTTATCTATTTAGATGATCTTATCAACTGGAAACAATGACAATATGTTATCTTCTTTCCCAATAACTATACTAATCTTTTCTTGTGCTTTCATTCTAACTTGCCAAGGCCTTCCAGTTAAGCAGTAGCAGTGAGAGCAGGCATCTGTACCTTGTTCTCCTTTTTGAAGGGAGTACATCTGTAGTTTCTATATTAAGCATCATACTTGCTGTTATGAGTTTGGTTTATAAGTTTACTAAATCAAGGAATGTTCTTCTATTCCTATTACTCTACAAGTGTTTATCAAATACATTTTCTGAATAAATTTAGAAAACAACCTGGACACATGGCCAGCCATGTTGCTGGAAACAGAAATTCAAAACATGCTTTTTCAGACTCCTGGGACATTGTTAAGCATGCTGTGGGTGCACAGTAGGCTCTGACAAACAGGCAAGGCCACAGGACATTTGGGAATATTAGAAGAAAAAGCTTAACATATTCAAATAATGTGTTATTATTAATTATTATGTATTATTAATCATTCGTTATGTGCCAAATCTAATAATAACTGTATGAGGCAAATACATTATCATTCCCAGTTTACAGATGAGAACACAGGTATAGAGTGGTTCAATAACTTATCCAAGTTCACACAGCTAGTAAGTTATGGACCTGAGATGGGACCTCATGCATCCTGGCTTCAGAGTCTACTATCTAAATATTTCACTTTGCCCTGTCACAGAATCAATCTGGCTGAAGTGGAAATCTGTAATAATGATAGTTATGGGACCTCAGGCAAGTCTGTTTGTTAAAAAAGTGTGACTCATACATGTTTCCATATGTCTCTTAGATAAGCTTCAGAAATGTACATAAAATACTTTGGATCTGAGTGGCTGTAATAAATTGTTCTGTTCTTGTTTAAAGATCAGCTCTACCACTGAATCAGTGCCGCAAATTCTAGACCTGGTGACCGGGTCATTCCAGGGACCCTCCCATTTAATACCAACTAACATTTATTGAGCTTTTTCTACATGTTGGTCACTGTTCTAATGTTACATCCCTTAATGCAGGGTTTCTCATCTTCAGCACTATTGACATTTAGGGCTGGAAAATTCTTTCTGTGGTGACAGTTCTGTACATTGTAGGATGCTTAATAGCATCCTTGAACTCTACACAACAGATACCAGTAATACCCCATCCCCATTTGTGACAATCAGAGCTGTCTTCAGACATTGTCATATGTTCCCTGAGGGTGGAAATCACTTTGGGTTGACAACACTGCATTTGTGTTTTAATTCATAAACATCCTACGTGGTCACTACTAATATTATCATTTCTATTTTGTCACTCAGGAAATGAAGCTTACACAGAAATTAAGTTACTTTCACAAAGTTATACCTAATAGATGTTACAACTGAGATTCAATTCCAGGCCTTTGAGCCTAATCAGGAAATTTTCCGCTTTCCAACTACTTCTTGACCCACAGAAATTTTATACACTATGATCCCTTGAGCCCTAAGAAAATCTCAAAACCATTTTTTTTTTTTTTTTTGCCTAATTACTGCAGATACTGGGATCTGAAAAGTGGTAATTGCATACGAATCTTCAATGGCCACCAAGGGACAGTCACTTGCATGGATGTATATAAGAACATGCTTGTATCTGGAGCAAAAGATTGCCAGGTCAAAGGTGAGAAAGAAATGCTCTAAACTTTCTGGGAAGTTTCCCCAAATCCACGGGTTGCCAAAATACATATTTTGCTTATTTCCATGTAAAGTCATTTATTCTTTCATGCATCCATCCACCCATCTATATATTGATCTATTTCTTTGACAACTATTGGGTGAATACACACAATACGCTGGACACAGTGCTAGGTGTTAAGGTAATAAATGAGTATGATATGGCTCTATCAATATGGCTTTTTATTTCTTCAACCGGCTCATCATCTCCTAATGAAAATAGATATATAAATATTATAATGGGTGTTATGATAAATATGTGAATAACAACAACTGCCATTTATTGAGTACTGACTTTTTGACTGTGGTAGGTGCTATACGTATATTATCTTCTTTAACCCTCATAAGAAGACTATGAGGTGGATACAGATGAGGAATGCAAACTCAGAGAGAAAAACAATTTGCCCTAAATTAAAGCTGCTAAGTGGTAGAGTGTCTGACTCTAAAGCACACCCTCCTAACCAACATGCAGAGTTTTAGGGAACCACAGAAGTAAGAGCAAGAGGGAGAGCAGGGCAGACAGGATGCTATTTGAGTGTGGTCCTGCAGATGAGTAGTTCTGCAGGCAGAGGGAGAGTGGAGGACATTCCAAGCAGAAGGAACAGCACAGGCAAATTCACAGAAGGTCGAAGAAAACGGAGTATTCAGGGAATTTCCTCTTGCTTGGTATGGCTGGGTGTAGTGTGGAAGATAAGGCTGCTAAATTTGTTTGTGGCCAGATTATCAAGGTCCTTCTGCATCATGGTAGGAAACTAAACTTTATCCTAAAGAACATGGGAAGCTATAAATGCATCTTAAGCTGAGGATCGACAT
Organism: Molossus molossus; assembly: GCF_014108415.1. Lineage (NCBI taxonomy): Eukaryota > Metazoa > Chordata > Mammalia > Chiroptera > Molossidae > Molossus > Molossus molossus. The sequence continues at coordinate 55,699,574 of NW_023425354.1, read as the reverse complement.
GATGAAATGTGGTTTTGAGAAAGATAACTCTAGTGATAGTGTTGGAAGAAGGACCTGAAGAGTGGTGACTGCGGAGACAGGGGACAAAGTAAGACACTACTCGGTCTAGGGAACTGTGGTGTTTTTATACCATAAAATAACAGGCAAGTGTGAAGAAACTCAGATGGATGCACGTTTACATTCAATGGCATAGGCTCACTGAAGGGAGATTTCTCAAGGGAGAATTGGCAGGACTTTACCACCATTTGGATATGAAAAGTGAGAAAGATAGAAGGGGAAATGATGAGGCCAGACTTTTAAATGCAGGCCACTGGGGATATGGAAGTAGAAGTGCCATTAATGTAAATAAGACTACAGGGGAATAGTGGGTGGAGTGAGGAACGGAGGAGGGGGTGATGGCTTCAGTTTTTGGACATTTTGAATGTGGCAGGCAGAATAATGACCAACCAAAGATATTCCTGTCTTAATCCCTGGAACCTATGACTATGTTACCTTGCAGGACAAAAGGGACTTTGTGGATGTGCTTCAATGAAGGGCTTTAAAATGGAGAAAGTATCCTGGGTTTTCAATGAGGGCCTATGGGGGATCACATGGATCCTTATAAACGAACTTTTCTGTCTGTGATCCAAAGGAGATGTGACTATGGAAGAACGTTCAGAGAGATGCAGCGTTTCTGGCTTGAAGATGAAGGAAAGGGGCCATAATCAAGGAGTGTGGGTGACCCCTATATGGTGGAAAAGGCAAGGAAGTGGATCCCCTCCCCCAGAGTCTCCATAAAGGAACACAGCACTGTTGACACCTTAATCTTAGACTTTTGAGGTCACATCGAATTTCTGTAAAATAATAATGTCATGTTGCTTTTAGCATCTAAACTTGTGGGAATTTGTTACAGCAGCAATAGAAAGCTAATAAACTGACTGTGGGATTCCTGAGGATCTCCAGGTGAGAATTGAAGTAGGAAGATGCAGGTGTGACTATACCAGTCTGGAGCTCCAGGTATGCCGATTTGGTGGTTATCAACTGTGAGAAAAGATGGAAGCCCCAGGTATGGGTGAGATTTCCCCTGCAAATCCGGAGGAAAGAATCTAGAGGAGAGAAGCAAGGGACCAAGGATGTTAGGGGTAGATGGAGAAAAAGATATGGAAAAGGGAGAACAGAATGGTTTTGCATAAGCAAACCCTCAGACCTGCTTAAGATACTCCCGACCTCTTTGCCCTTCTGGACCTGAATGAAAGTCTCGTTGCCACGATCGCTTTGAGGAGAAGAGCAGAAAGGGTGAAAGGGTGAGGGTCTGAAGATGGAAGGGCAGACAAGGCCCCAAGCTTGAGTCTTGTGGGACCACAGGCAGGGCTAGAACTAGGGCAAGGGGAGTTAGACCCTCACCCCAGGTGTAAAACTTAAGCAGGCACCAAAAAAACCCTCCAAAACCTCAGGAATCAAGATACACATTTTAATGCAGTATTTAAAAAGTCAAAATTAATGCACATCATGAAAACAATATCAAAAGATCTCTCTTACCCTAACCCTGGCCCTGGCCACCAGCCTGCCTGCTTCTCCTGGGCTCTTCCTACCTGCCTGGGTTACCAAAATAGAGAAAAAAGAGACAATTGGAGACCTGAAAGGTAACTCTGCACTTTTAAAATTCTTTAAATCAGGGCCCTTTACCAATAAATATTTTAATTCATCTTTCAAATTTCACATATCTAATTTGATAAAGGGGTCAATATATATGTTTAAAAAAACATAGTTAAAGTTAATCTGGTATAAACATGATTAAGAGCATAGCTCCTGGTTCTAGAATCCCTGGGTTCAAATCCCAGCTTAATTTTCCAATCTGCGTGATCTTGAGCAGGTTGCCAAACCTCTCTGTGCCTCAGCTTCCTCATCTGTATAGTGGGGAATAATAGTAGTACTTGAGATATTACATGTCAAGCTCTTTGAATGATGCCTGGCTCATAATTACTGCTATATAAGTATCAGCTGCAGTTATTTTGTCTTAGGTTATACGTTCTGTTGCCTGGGAGGTACTTTGGGGGTTGATGAAGCTGACTTTAATGTTCTCATCCCTGAACTCATGGTACCCACTTTCAATTTTTGCCTTTAAGCTCTGTTCTCCCACTCACATTTACTTTCATATCCACCCAACTTATAGTACCCTACCAGGCTGTTACTCTAGTATCATCTATATAGAAGCAGCATCAAACCTGCCCTCAGCTGTGATAATCTCTCAATTAGTAAAATCCAAGTCAGATTCAGGAATATTTAAAAATGTAAATGAAAAGAGACAGCTTTCTTTTCTCTGGGAACGGAAAGTGTGGATCAAGAGAATAGCATCTGGGAAGAATAACACGCCGTGATTTTCCTGACATCTCTACAGCAAGCATTTTCCAGGCTGGAGGAGTCTCATTGGAGATGAGCTGTCCAGCACTTGGACCCCAAGGCTAAGTTCCTGAGTTAGAGCTGAGGTCTAAGCATTGCTGGCTCTCCCAGCGGTCCATGATCAGGGAGCTCTGTGTTGCAGGTACATGGAGCTGTTGGTGAGCCTGCAGGGGTGCTGGGCCAGACTAAGGCCTTCTGGGGTCTGACTCGATGAGCTCCACCAGTCTTAACTTCCGTGATGGGATGTGGAACTCCACTGTAACCTGCCTTCATTCCTCCTTCCCCCCCCTTCTCTGTCCTCCCTTTCAGAGTGGGATATAGAGACAGGGAAGTGCCTAAAGACGTTCAAACACAAAGACCCCATTTTGGCCACCAGGATCAACGACACCTACATTGTGAGCAGCTGTGAGCGAGGGACAGTCAAAGTGTGGCACATTGTCATGGCTCAGCTGGTGAAGGTGAGGGCAGTGAGCTGTGGAGGGAATGGGGTACCTGTGGTGATGGATTGGAGGAGACGGATGGTCTCCCCCCCATGTAGCTCCCTAGACCACCCTGGAACAATGAAATTACAGTCACCAAAAGGGCAATCCTAAAGAGCTGAAAGGGAAGGTCTCCCAAAAGTGGGCCCTTGCATGTTGGTGGGGGGCCAGGGCCCATGTGACCCATGTTGTCATGAGGGTGGTAGCGGAAGCTGCATGCTGACTCAACATTATATATGGGCTCAGGATATTTTTACAGCAGTAGAGATAAAGTACCTTTTCTTTTTCCAGAGTATTCTACCCCGATTCTGGCATGGAAAAGGGAATGAATAAAGTCACAGTGGGTTTTCTTCTTACTCTCTGATGAGAACATTGGCTGTATGGAAAGGGATTGAATGTTCAAATACACAAAACGTTCTTGCTGGATTTGAAGCCCCTGGCCCTTGTGGGTGGTGGTGAGAGATCATTTACGCCAGGAGCACAGGAGCACAGTCAGAAGCTGCTGGCCCGGCTGGTAGAGATTTTGACCACTGGTCTTTTTGTCATTATGGTCTAGTCAGCGTTTGCAGGCACACGGATGCCCCAGTGCCCACTGGGTCCCAGTAAGGAGCTGGGGATGGGACCTCTGACCCTTCTCCTCTGGTACTTCAGGAATGTGGAGCCTGCCTCAGCCACAGACCCACCAGGAGCAAGGCCCCTCCCTGATGACATTCTCCCTTCCCTGGAGAGGGAGCTCTGGAGAGGGCGAGACACGGACTCTACCGGCCTCCTTAGTGCAAAAGTAAAGCCGGCTAGTTAAATTCCAAGTGAGGGGCAGTCATGGAAGGGTGGAAAGTAGCTCTGGAATTTATCGAAAGAAGCTCCTGGCTTTGGCCCTTGGTGGAGTCACAGTCTTAGCTGAAGATGGACTGAAAACAGAGGCAACTTCCCTTTCAGACTCTCAACGGCCACGAGGGAGCTGTGAAGTGCCTGTGCTTTGACGAGTGGCATCTCCTGTCGGGGAGCGCTGACGGCCTGGTCATGGCCTGGAGCATGGTGGGAAAGTATGAGCGATGCCTCATGGCCTACAAGCATCCCAAGTATGTGCCCAGGGGGAAAGGCTGTTCTGAAGAACGTGGTGCTCCCCTCTTTTCGGTCAGACTAGACCTGGATTCGGGGCAGCTTACTCCCTCCTGCTGTCTGCTGACCCTTTGTCCCCTCTGCTCCTGGACCATTTCCTTTTCTTCCCCCTTTGCTGTTACCCATCTCCCCGGCCACCCTCCGTTCGGCCGGTCTGTCGCCTGCCCTCCCTCGTTTCCCCCAGAAATAACAATACTAGACATGGATTTGGAGAAATGTTTGAAAAGGTATACTTAGGACACTCGTGATATACTTATCTACTAAATGCATGAATATTGGCAGAACTGTCCCCAATAATACCAATTCCAGTAAATTTAATTCTTGGAATTGGCTTTTACCCCAGGAAGCGTGTGTTCACAGACTCACTTCACTTATATGTGGAATCTAAAGAGCAGTATAAATAAACAAACAAACAGAAACAGACTCATGGAAACTGACAGCTACCAGGTGGGAGGAGGGAGCAGGCTGGGTACAAAGGGTAAAGGGGGTAAGAAGGACAGATTGGTGGTTACAGAATAGTCAGGGGGTGTAAAGTACAGCATAGGGAATATAGTCGGTAACATTGTAATAGCTGTAGATGGTGCCAGGTGAGTACTAGCCTTATTGGGAGATCACTTCTTAAATTATATAAATGTCTATCCACCATGCTGTACACCTGAAACTAATGAAACATAACATTAAATGTCAACTGTAATTGAAAAAACAAACAAACAAACAAAAAACTGAGGGCTTTAGGAAGGAGCTTTACCTAAAGTCTGTGGGCTAATTCTATTCCAGGACAGCAAATGGATTTCATTGTATAATTCCAATCCCGATTTAGTGGTGGTGGCTGCTTGGAGCCATTTGAGAAGTCTGAGGTCACAGCTGGGCTTGTCTAGAAAGGGTATTGTGGTCAGTTAATAGTTTTGTCGTGGCCATAGCTTACACAGGCTGCTCTGTGCCACTCCTGTGCTACATGAATAATTCTTCTTCCTCTGAGTGCAAAACAAACAATTCCAAAGAATGAAATACTATCCCAGTTGATTAAAACAATACATGCATCTTCCAGGAGCATATCTCAGGGGGTACCTATTTATTAAAATACAACCCTAAATTTCCTTACACCCTCAAAAAACTTGAGCAGACACACAGGCTTGGTGAGAGGTGGAAGGGGATCTGGGTATACATGTGTATGTTCTCTGTCTGTGGTGTGTGATGCACTATTGATGACTGGGTGCTGGGAAGGGCCTGTGTTCAGTGATGTATCCAACCCTTAGGTGACTGTCAGCAACTCTCTCAGCATGTCATTTGGATGATCAAACCTGGACCCCACAGAGAGAGTCAAACCTTATGACGTCATCTGAGAATTATAACTATATGTCTTTGAAACCTTCCAAGCACAATTCAGTAGGATTTAGTTTGAGTATTGGAAAATAATTTGTTCCCGGCAAACCCAGCAAGTTTGGTCACTATTCCACCAATCCACGAGCCTCCCACTCCGCCTCCCATCGAATGACAGCCCCAACATACCATTTACATTGGTTCTCCATCCCTTGCATAGTCAGTGAATCAACAGACAGCTGGAGGACACGGTCAATGCTCTTGTCTATAGGGCCAAGGGCCCTTATCCTGCTCATCTGTTGTAGTGCTATGTATATGTAAATACTCAATAAGTATTTCCTGATTTTTAACAAGGACTAATTTGACAGATCGTCTTTCTGAATAGTTGTTATAATGATTGAATTCATTTTTTTGAATGTGACAGAGGTGAAAAAACAGATGCAGTTGCTGTCTGTTCTCTCAATCCAACATTTTTCATCCAAAATTAAGATTAAGCATATAGTGTGGGAAACCATGAATGTGAGAAATAAAATTAGAGGATACAAAGTAGGGCTGACAGGAATGATGATCCCTAGAAAAGGTTTGTACTCTGTGGTATCTTAAAAAAAAAAAAAAAAAAAAAAGAAACACAAAACCTTTATTCTTTAATATCTTCTCCACAGCTCCACAGCTAGTATTATAATAATATATTTTTCAATTTTAAATTAAGATATAATTCACATAACATAAAAGTCATAGTGTACAATTCAATGATTTTTAGTATATTCATAATGTTATACAACCATCACCTCTATATAATTAGAGAACATTTCCATCAGTCAATAGTAATGTCCTCTGTTTCATTTCCTATTTTAGTTTTCCCTCTTATTTTCTTGGTCAGTCTAAGTAAATAATTGTCAATTGTCTAGCTATAGGTTTGTTCATCATTTCAAGGAACCAACTTTTGGTTTCACTGATTTTTCTCTATTGCTTTTCACTTCTCTAATTCACTGGTTTCTGCTCCAAGCCTTATCTCCTTCCGTCTCCTTGGTTTGAGTTTAGTGTGACCTTCTAGTTTTTTAAGGTGAAAGTTAGGTTATAGATCGGCATCTACTGCTATAAGTTTTCCTATGAGAAAAATTTCCATGTTTCCTTCTGTTACTCATTTCTAATTTAATTTGTTGTGGTTAGAGAACTTTGTATGATTTCAGTCTTTCAAAATTTATTGAGATGTGTTACGTGGACTAACATAAGGCCTATCCTAGAGAAAATTCTATGTGCTCTTGAGATGGATATGTACTCTCCTGGTATTTGGTGGAATGTTTTACACATGTCTGTTCAGTCTAGTTGGTTTCTAATGTTTTTCAGGTCTATTTCTTGGCCTAACTTCTGTCTAGTGGATCAAACCATTATTTCAAGTGTGGTATTGAAGTCTTCATCTATGATTATTGAGTTGTCTATTTCTCCCTTCAATTATGTGAGTTTTGCCTCATGTATTTTGGGGTACTGTAGTTAGGTAAATATGCATTTATAATTGTTATATCTTCTTGATGAATTCACCCTTTTGTCATTATATAATGTCCTTTTTGTCTCATTAACAATTTTGTCTTCAAGTCTACTTTGTGTGATATTAGTATAGCCATTCCACTTCTTTTTTTGGTATGGATTATCTTTTTCTATTCTTTTACTTTTAACCTTTGTGTGCTTTTCATTCTAAAGTGAGTCTCTTGTAGACAACATATAGTTGAATCATGTTGTTTTTAATGTTTTCTTCCAATTTCTGCCTTTTATTTAAAGAGATCTGTTTACATTGAATGTAAAAATAACTTATTTTGCCATTTGCTATCTGTTTTCTACAGTCCTCTGTATTTTTTTGTTCCTCAATTTTCTATTATGGTCTTTGGTCTTAAAAGGATATTTTCTAGTATGTTAATTCCTTTTTCTTTTTTTACTATCTATTTTGAGATACTGTCTTAGTAGTTGCCCTGGAGATTACATCTAACATCTTAATTTATAATAATCTAGTTCACATTAATAATAACCTAATTTCAATAGTATACAAAAAATTTGCTCCTCTCCTTTATACTCTTTTATTTTACTTTATTTTATTTTATTTAACTCATCTTTATTGTTGAATGTAGTACAAATGTTTCTCCCTTTCTTCCTCATTGACCCCCTCCTCCCCGTTCCTGCCCCCTCCTGCCTTCCACTGGTTATAGATATATGCATAGAAGTTCTCTGGTTTATCTCATCTCCCCCTCCCTCCCCCTTTCCCTTTGAGGTTCATCTTCTTCATTCCTTCATCATTTTCACCCATCCCCCAAGCCCCCACCCAACTGGCAAGCAACAAAAAGTTCTCTGTATCTATGAGTTTGTTTCTGTTCTGCTTGCTCATTATTATTAGAAATTATGTCTTTATGTCCTGTGTATCCATCAGCATAGACTTGTTATTATTGCTTTAAGCAGCTGCCTTTTAAATGAGATAGAAAAAAAGAGTTATAAAACAAAGCTACAGATGACAGTCAGGAAGATGGCAGCGGGCAGGACCAGAGGGAGGGTGAGTGTGTGAGAGTGTGAGTGGACGTGAAGGTGGACGACCAAACCCGAGCAGTGCAGAGCCGCAGAGCAGAAGGTTCCTGTGCTGTGGACGGAGCAGCCGGCTACCTCCCTAAGCGGCCCTTCAGGGCGCTTCTCCCTGTGCTGCAGGGAGGTCCCACCATTTTGGAAGAGCCGGGACAGAGAGACGGGATGAACCTGAGTGGGCCCACCTTAAACACCACTGTCATGTGTTACTTTTCTGGGTAGATTTGCAAGCCCAGGAAAGGTTCAGTTATCCTCTAGCTTTTTCCTGGAGGCTAGCTGTCTCAGTTACTCAGTGCCTTGGAATGAAGCCCTGGTGTTCTGCATAAGAGGATTTCCAGAGGGTGGGATAGATGCTGGTTGTTAATGAGCCCCAGTTTGCATTTTTTTGCCTCACCTGGAAAAGGCTGAATCTCGGGGGGGGGGGGGCTGCTGCTTTTCCCCACAGCTCTGGGAATGAGCACAATGGCCACAGTGCTTTGTGGCCACAACTCAGCAAAAACTCTGAGTGCCCACCAAACCTCAGGTGTCCCCACAGAGTTCCAGCCCAGTCTGCCCTCCCTCTGCCATAGTCCTCAGGTGAGTGGCTGTGTCTATTTTAGCTCTCTGTCCCTGCTCTCTGTGCAGTGGAGCGGGCTTGGTCTTTATTCCCCAAGGGCGCTGCTCACAGCTAAGACTGCTGCTGTCCATGGGCACCCAGCCCACCACCCTTTCGCGCCTCTGCAAATCCTACCAGTGTCCCTGGTTATAGTCTTGTCCTGCTGCTTTTCTGTTGCCTTTCCTCAAGGACTTGTCTTTATTTTAGTTGTAATTCTTGTTTGGTCCTGGGAGATCGTCTGTGTAGCTTCCATTCACTCCACCTCCATTTTCCCATCCTCTATGTCTATCTTGTGTGCAGCTGGGTCACACAGGCCTCTCTGGTGCCCCCACACCCTGCAGGTCCCTTGGGTAACTAGATTGCACAGTCCCTTTGGGGACCTGGCTCTATGTCTATGTTATGGGCTGCTGGGTTGTACAGGCCTCTCTGGTGCTTTAGCTCCCTGAAGGTCCCGCAGGCGGGCAGCTGGATCGCACCAGTCCACCTCGGGCTCTGGCTTGCCACTGCTCTTGTGAACTGCTGGACTGCACAGGCCTCTGTGGAGCCCCAGGTCCCGCAGCTGGTGGCTGGGGAGTGCTGCAGCCCCGTGGGGCTCAGCTCCTGCTCAACTTTTGCTGTAGTTTTTGGGGATGGGTCTCAGCTACTGGTTTGCACTTCTGTTGCCTGGGGATGGATGTCTGCTCCCCAGCCTCTGTTGCTGGGGGTATATCTAGACTCTGACAGGGCTGCTACTGTGGGGGATGGTGCTGGGCTCCTGACTGTTTGAGGCTTCCGGGACCGGCACCTTGGGAGCTCCACTACTGTACACTGGTCTGTGTTGACACAGAGTGTCCACTGGTCTGATGGTGCCAGGTGTGCTGGTGGGCTCAGGTTGCTGGGCCCTAGCTGCTCCCACTGCCTCCTCCCCGGGAAGACCTGGGATCTTCCAAAATGGTGGAACCTTCCTGCAGCACAGGGAGAAGCTCCCTGAAGGGCCACTTAGGAGGTAGCCGGCTGCTCCGTCCACAGCACAGGAACCTTCTGCTCCGCGTCTCTGCACCGCTCAGGTTTGGTTGTCCACCTTCACGTCCACTCACACACTCACAGTCACCCTTCCTCCGGTCCTGCCCGCCGCCATCTCTAGTAACTTTTTCCTGGGCTGGTTTTTAAATACTTTCATTAATTTAATCCTGACAGCAATTCTCTGAGGCAGAAATCACTATCCCCTCTTCACAGAAGAGAAAACTGAAGACTGAGAGGTTAAGTTACATTCTCAAGGTTATATTGTCTGTAAGTAGTGGTAGAATAAGATTTTGATCCCAGTTTTCTGATTCCAAAATCTATGCTTTTTATCAGTAGGCTGCACTGGTATAGCCTGAACTGCCAAATGTCAAAGGAATCTATGGGAAGTGCAGGCCCAGCTCAGTTACATCAAAAGAGATATAGAAAGAGGCAAACATTTGTACCACAAGGCATCTTCCTTAGTGCTGGATTCCCCTACTGGTGGACTAACATGAACTTAGGACACCAATAAAGTTAGTATATTTCCACTTGGAAAATACCTAGAACTTTGTTGTACATTGCTTTTTTATTTTATTTTATTATTTTTTTTCTTTATTGATTTTTAGGGAGAGAGAGAGAGAGAAAGAAACATCAATGAGCAAGAATACCAACTGGCCGCCTCCTGTATGCCCCCCACTGGGGATCGGGCCCACAACCTGGGCATGTGCCCTGATCGGGAATTGAACTGGCGATCTCTTGGTTTATGGTCAATGCTCAACCATTGAGCCACACCGGCCGGGCTGGTGGACTTTCTTAAACTTAATTTATTCTTTCTTTCTATCTATCTGTCTCTCTCTCTCTCTGTCTCTCTCTCTCTCTCTCTCTATCACATGAGGAGGGATTCAATTCACATTGGCCTCTTTGCTGTTCTTCAAATATACTAAACATGCTCCTACCTTTTAAGTTCTTTGTTATTTCTGTTTGGCTAGTGCTTGGGGCCTTGAAAAGTCTTAATCTGGCCCTTGGATCTGACCAAGGCTCACACCAAATGGTATGAGGTGGATGTCATTTTTTTTTAACACATTGTAGCAATGATCATACTCTGAAACATGAGCCGACATCCGCTTTTTCAACAAATGTTTATTGAGGACCTGTTATGGGCTAGGCCCTATGCAGGACATGCAGACACGAATAAGACATAGGTTGTACACAAAGGAATCCGTCATATACCTAAGGTTTGTGTGTGTGCTTGTGTGTGTGTGCGCGCGCATGCAGAGGAGATGGAGATCAGAGATGGCTTTATGAGATAGGCCATGAATGGACTTACATGGGTAGCGATGACAAGGATGGGTGGGCTTTCTTTGCCCATAAAATCAAATAAATCGGAGGCATCAAATTCAACTTTTCAGTATCATTAACAGGAATGGGCTAGTTACACTTCTCAGAATTGAATACTCCACATACTGGAGTCCAACTTGGACCAGCTGTTGTAGGGAGGATTTTGTTGGCGGCATCTAACTGTTCTCCAGCTCCTTTCTCTTTCCTTGCTGGTTGATACAAAAGGGAACTGATAAATCTCATGCCTGGGTAGTTTTCCTTTAGGATGTTTAACAAGTAGAATGAAAAGTACCAATTTAAGACCTAAGAGAAACTGCCCAAATACCAGATTTTTGCTTCATATAGAGATATCATTTTTAATTCCCTTCTCTTCTTTATTTAATAATACTATTTGAAAAGGAATCAAAACATTAAATAATTTGCTCTGGTCAGGTGGCTCAGTTGGAGTGTCATCAAATACAATAACAAGTTTCAGGTTTGATCCCTGGTTGGGCTTGAACGGGAGGTAACCAATCGATGTTTCTTTCTCACATTGATGTTTCTCTCCCCTACAAACCCCTTTATTCTCTCTCTGAAAATCAACGGAAACACATCCTCAAGTGAGGATAAAAAACAAAACAAAACATTAAATAATTCTCAGTAGGCCTTTCGTAGAAGTCAATAGCTAGGAAGCAAACTATAAGAGAAAAGTATGATATTTATATGGATATAAAACAGATCCCATAGAAATTCATGACATAAGCCTTTGTACTTTGCCACCTTGTGGCACTGTGACCAAACTGCAGGAAAAATAACCACAGAAGGGGAGGTCAGAGTACAGCCAGGTCTCAGGTTAATGATTTATATCCAGAATTATAAAATGATGGCAAACATCATTTCAGGGACAGTTATAGCCACAAAATACCGTGAACTACAAAAACACGCAAGCAGTTTACCAGAAGACAGGTACTGCCTATTGCTTTGTTCCCTTGCAGGGAGGTGCTCCACGTGGCCCTTCTCTTCCTCCGGGTCATCAGTGCCTGTGCAGATGGCAAGATCCGCATTTACAACTTCCTAAATGGGAACTGTCTGAAGGTGATAAAAGCCAATGGCAGAGGTGATCCTGTGCTGTCCTTCTTTATTCAGGGCAACAGGTGGGTGGTAGGTGTGGAGGTTGGAGCTATGAACACTTCTTTATGCAAAATCTTTGTCTCCTCTGGGGCACCAGCCCTGGATTTTCTGGCAGTAGGAAAGAGTAGGTAAAATTGGGCTTTCATCCAATTTAGGCTGAAGGAGAGTCATAGTCTCATGGAAAACTAAGTGGACTTTACACCAAACTTAGCAATCATGGTTCATATCACTCTTAATTTGGTCTAAATGTCTGGGCAAGTCATGCACTGAGTGCAATATGGCTTAGCTGCAGGGACCCCAGTTCTGCAAACGTGCAGCCCCCACTTGCTCCCTGAGCATGCATTCAGCTGTCTAAGAGCTCCGTGAGCTGTCTCTGATGCCCCAAGGAACAGGAGGGTGGCAGATGGCAGGAGCAGGAGGTTCAGTATCCAGTGGGTTAACAGAAACCAGAACCAGGACCAAACTAGTTGTACGTAGTACTGTGTTTGTTATATGCCACATTCAGGGTGGTATTATGTGAAAATACCCAAATAGAATTCACTTTTAAATTCTCCCACAGGCTCACTTGAGACATCAGTTCATCTCCATGAATCATATTGCCTTCTCCTTAATGAAACTTTACTAATACAATTTCTCATCTTAAAGAGGGAGGGCTGGTAATAAGTCTCAATAAATAAACTCTTTTCAGACATGAGGTAATAATATTTTAAAAAATCACTTCTGACTTTTTTCTTATTCATGAAATCTGAAGAGAGATTGTTTACTTTTGGCTTGAGTAAAAATAAATATCAGAGAGATTTCTAATTGGAATGATTCCCCAAATTTTATTTCATTGCTTTCAACCAAAATAAGTCACTCTTTTAGAGAGTTTCCACTAACGGTTAAGGTCTTAGAATTGCAGCCTTTTGGAGCAGAAAGGAAGCTACACACAGTATTTCAGTTTCTTGTTTATGGTTATAGGAGATCTAGGCACAGAGTTGGGAATGCAGCTTGCTCTGTGAACAACAGAAAGCAATGGGTTGGTGGAAGGCAGTTCTTGGGGGGTGGGGGCAGGTTTGGAACTCCTTTCCTACCAGGTCATTAAAGTGGGGACTAGGGAAGACGGAAAGCATCCGTCATCCGAACATTTGCCTCATACAGTACAAATGTTCCATCTACATAGAGCACATAGAGGGGCCCTGGAGTGATGGAGTGCCGAGGAGTGGGCTGGAGGGTTCCCGAGGAGGGAGCCCCTCCCATTAAAGGGTTTTCCACATTCCCATCACAGCAATAGAAAGATGGTGTTTGGATGTTGTGCTTAAAACAACAGTGAATTTCAGGACATCCATGTGCAGAGTACCTAAGTTTTTTGCCTCAGGCATTCTAGATGCTTGGCTCTCATTTCAAGAATGAAATTCTTTTAAAAATACTTTTAAAATTTAAAGTTTTTTTTTTTAATATATAATTCTCACCTGAGGATACTTTTCCATTTATCTTCAGATAGAGTGGGAGGGTAGGGGCTGGGAGGGGTGGGGGGGAGAGATAGGAGAGAGAGACATCAACAAGAAAGAGACACATCTATTTGTTGCCTCTCACATGACCCCAACCAGGGCTGGGGACCGAACCACAACCAAGGTACGTGCCCTTGACTGGAATGGTACCCGCAACTCTTTGGTCCACAGGCTGACGCTCTAAACGTTGAGCCAAACCAGCCAAGGCAAAAAATTAAAAAACATTTTTTTTTAAATTCTTTTTCAGATAGTTTAACTCCAAATATTTAATTAACAACAACAACAAAATTCAGCTCCAGAGCTAATAAACCCTGCTGCACAGCCAGCTACCTGTGGCCACTCTAGACCCTTCAACAACCTACACACCCTACTGGTACAGTCATTTCCTGGGGAAGTTTCCCTTGGCTCTAGGATTGGACGAGGTAGTAGTTGTGCAGACCTGGATGCCGGGCGTGGCCTCCATGATGGCCTCCATGCTCCTTTTGTGGGCAATCTTACTGTTTTGGTTCCAGGATGGTGATCAACACAGACAGCAATATTCTCATGTTCCAGTTTGAGAATATAAAGTGGCAGTACTACGTGGAACAGGCCAAACCAAAGAAGAACAAGGATAAAGAGGAGGACAAGGAAGAAAGCCTCACAGAAGTCCTCTCCAAGGCCAGCACTTTGGTTTACAGCCTGGCGGGCTCTATATCCAGTAGACAAATGTTGGCCCAGGAGTCCCTGTTAAGTAAACCTCGCAGGTCCCGCATCCTCCCGAAGGCATCTAGGACACTGACATGTAAGAGAATTGACTCCCAGACCATCCCAGTGGTACCCAGTGAAGCAGGTGATGGGCTGCAGGGGCTAGTTTCTTCCTGGGATATTTTTGCCAGTAGTTTCTTAATAACATAAATCTCTACCTTTAAGGAAGGTGGGAGCAAGTTTCTTTGATTCGCCAATTTGTTAGCCAACTCAAGGGAACCTCCTGATTTTTGAGGCCTAAGTGTTCAGTCTTATTAGAATCATTGTACAGCAGCTAACACTAGCCCTTAATACTTGCCATTAAAGCAAAAAACAAGCAACCAATATCCTCTCCCCACACCTCTGAGCCAAACATACAGTACATAATTATTTTCTTAGGACAGACAAGATATTATTATACTGCAGAAAAATATTCTACGCAGAATATATTATCTCTAGACCCCTGACTGATAACATGCATACCTGGAAAAGATTAGTTATCAAGCAGGTACCTATGTGTGTGTGTGTGTGTGTGTATGTGCGTAGGTGTGCGGTGGAGAGGCATGACTTATGCCATTTATAAAACATACAAACAATAAGTTGTGTGGGGGCTAGAGTAGGCAGACTCCTTTCTTTTACTTGCCCTGTATTTGGCATATGAAATTGGACCCACAGATCAATAGATCACCTCCCAACATATTACTTTGCAAATGGTCAGCTAGGAGAAAGGACAGAGAGTTTCAGATAATGCTCAGTGCTTCATAATCAGTAGAAAAAGCAATGGGAGGGGAGTTGGGAGGTGATCTCATCCTTAGGCTCCAGGTGACTACCAAGTTTCATATGACAATAAGATGAAGGTTTGGGAGAAATCCAGTCAAATTATCAGCTATGCCTTCATTATTCAGACTTAATTGAATTATGTGATTACTATGGTTTTCTCCTCAATCTTAATTTAACAGCATCAGTAGAGGCATCTCAAAGTCAAGTAAAGCTAAAATCACCCCGAAGAGATGGAGATGGCAAGAAGAGAGTGAGTCATGTTTCTAAGGCAGCAAATAGCTTGAATGGTGAGCAGGACAATGTGGAGGCAAACTCCCTTACAGGAGGTAAGATGAATGTTGATACCACAGTTTGAATCAGTGACAAGATCCAACTCTCTCTCTTGCTCACTTTGTTCAGTGTAGTATTTCAACAATCAATAACTTTGCTTATTTTTGAGAATTCAGAATAGATAAAATTCCCAGCTTTTCCTAAGAGTGATTAGCTTGTCTCCTTATTGACTTGAGGCCACAGAGCGAAAACCTTTTGTAAGAGCCGGGTTTCCAGTGCTGAGCTCCCAGCCTGACTCCCTTCCCTGCCATTCAGCCTCCTCACGCTTGAACTGTTGTGTCATAAGTCTGAGTAATGGGGTGCAGAAGGAAGAAGAAGCAGTTGTGGCTTATTTCAGAGGGCGCTGTAGGAGATTTCATGAAGAAGGAGATAGATTAGGGGATGGGTGCTATGTACATGAGATAAGAAGATAAGAGGGAGGGTTACAGAAGGAGCTTTTGAGAAGAGTTACTGGACATTGCAAATATTATGTTACTTTGTTGTTTTTGAGAAACTTTGATAAAGATAAAAATGCCTTTCAAGAACAAAAGACTGAAAATGAGATAAATAAAATGCAGTTAAGCAAGTTAGCAGAGGTAGAGTTCAAAGTCATGATGTTGAGGAAGCTCAACAGTATGAGTAAGGACATCAACACCATGAGTAAAGATATAGAAACATTGAAAATCAACCAATTGGAAATGAAAACAGACAGTAGAAATAAAGAACATATTGGAAGGACTAAACAGCAGAGTAGAGGAAGTTGAGGACCAGTGGATTAGAAAACAGGGTAGAAAAAAGAAACCAATCAGAAAACTAAAAGGAAAAAAACAATTAAAAAACAGAAAGACAGCTTCAGAGAAATGTGGGACAACTGGAAACGTAATAATATTTGCATCATAGGAGTCTCGAAATAAGAAGAAAATGAGCAAGGGTTAGACAATATATTTGTAGAAACAGTGACAGAAAACTTTCCTAACTTGGTGAAGGAAGAAGGCATTCAAGTTCAAGAAGCACAGAGAGCCACCAGTAAGAAGAACCCAAACAGGCCCACACCAAGACACACAGTAATTAAAATGCCAAAAACTAAAGACATAGAGAGAATCCTAAAGGCAACAAGAGATAAGCAACAGGTTAGCTACAAAGGAACCCCATAAGGCTCTCAGCTGACTTCTCACCAGAAACGCTACAGGCCAGAAGGGAGTGGCAGGAAATAATTAAGGTCATGAAAAACAAGGATCTAAATCCAAGACTACTCTACTCAGCAAGGCTATCATTCAAAATAGAAGGTCAAATAAAGAGCTTCCCAGACAAAAAAAGGCTAAGGGAATATATTAGCACCAAAACAGCACTGCAAGAAATGTTAAAAGGAATGCTGCAATTAGTAGAAGAAATAGGAAGAAAAATATAACCAACCTAAACAAAAATGGCAATAAATAAATACATATCAATAATCACCTTAAATGTAAATGGATAGAATGCTCCCATAAAAAGACACAGAGTAGCTGACTGGATAAGACAACATGACTAATATATATGTTGTTTACAAGAGACCCACCCCACAAAAAAAGACTCAATATAGGTTGAAAGTGAAGAGATGGAGAAAAATCTTTCAAGCAAACGGAAAGGAAAAAAAAAAAAAAAGCTGGGGCACAATACTCATATCTGATAAATTAGATTTCAAAATAAAGGCCATAACTAGAGACAAAGAAGACCACTACATAATATTGAAAGGATCTATCCAACAAGAAGATATAACCTTGGTAAACATATGTACACCAACATAAGAGCATAAAAATATATCAAAAATCTTCTGGAGGACTTCAAAGGAGAAATCAACAACAATAGAATCATGGCAGGGGACTTCGACAACCTGTTGACATCACTGGATAGATCCTCTAGGCAAAAAATTAACAAGGAAACAGAAACTCTAAATGAAGCACTAGATTTAATAGATATCTACAGAGAATTATACCCCAAAACTGCAGAATTCACATTCTTCTCAGTGCACATGGGACATCCTCAAAGATAGACCACATGTTAGGACACAAACTAAGTCTCTACAAGTTCAAGAAGATTGAAATCATATCAAGCATCTACTCAGATCACAATGGCATACAACTAAAAATCGATTGCAAGAAGAACATGCAAAGACGTTTGAACACATGGAGGCTAAATAGCATTTTATTGAACAAGGAGTTCAAGGAAGAAATTAAAAACTTCTGGAAACCAATGAAAATGAATACACAACACAAAATCTATGGGATGCAGTGAAAGTAGTTCTGAGAGGGAAGTTCATGGCACGACAGGCCCACCTCAAGAATCAAGAAAAATTTCTAATAGACTATCTAACCTCACAACTTAAAGAACTAGAGAGCAAACAAAAAGGAAACCACAGAGCAAGTAGAAGGAAGGAAATAGTAAAGATCAGAGAAGAAATAAATGACATAGAGACCAAAAAAAAAATCAAAGGACCAATGAAACAAAGAGTTGGCTTTTCGAAATATAAACAAGATCGATGGGCCCTTAACTAGACTCACAAAGAAACGAAAAGAGAGAACCCAAATACACAAATTCAGAAATGAAAAAGGAGAAGTAACAACTGACATCACAGAAACAAAAAAAATCATTAAAAATACTATGAACAATTATAAGGCAACAAATTAGACAATCTAAGCAAAATGGACAAATTTCTAGAAACACACAGTCTCCCAAAACTGAACCTGGAAGAGATAGAAAACTTGAACAGACCAATAACAAATAAGGAAATTGAAGATATAATCAAGACTCTCCCAGCAAACAAAAGCCCAGGTTCGGAGGGCTTCACAGGGGAGATTTACAGAACATTCAGAGAAGAGCTAACACCCATTCCCCTCAACCTATTAAAAAAAATTCAAGAAGAAGGAAGACTCCCAAACTCATTTTATGAGGCCAGCATAATTCTAATTCCAAAACCAGAAAAAGACACTACAAAGAAAGGAAACTATAGGTCAATATCCCCGATAAACATACATGCCAAAATCCTTAACAAAATACTGGCAAATCAGATCCAGCAATACATCAAAAAAATTATTCACCATGACCATGTGGGATTCATCCCAGGGATGGAAGGCTGGAACAATATTCGCAAATCAATAAATGTGATACACCACATAAACAAAATGAAAGATAAAAACCATATGATCATATCAATGGTTTCTGAAAAAGCATTCAACAAAATCCAGCACCAATTTCTGATAAAAATGCTCAGCAATCTAGGAATAGAGGCATCACATCTCGACATAATAAAGGCCATCTATGAAAGACCTACAGCCAACATCATACTCAATGGGCAAAACCCAACAGCATTTCCCTTAAGAACACAACAAGACAAGGATGCCCACTTCTGCCACTCTTATTTAACATAGTACTAGAAGTCTTAGCCACAGCAATCAGACATGAAGAAAAAATAAAAGGGATCCAAATTAGTCAGAAGGAAGTGAAACTGTCATTATTCATAGATGACATGATATTATACATAGAAAACCTTAAATACTCCATCAGAAATCTACTAAACTTAATAAATGAATTTGGTGCCCTGGCCGGTTTTGCTCAGTGGTTAGAGCACCGGCCTGCGGTCCAGAGAGACCCAGGTTCGGTTCCCGCTAAGGGCATGTACCTCGGTTGCAGTTTGTCCCCGGCCCTGGTTGGGTCATGTGGGTGGCAACCACTCGATGTGTCCCTTTCACGTCAATGTTTCTCTCTCTCTCTCCCTCCCACTCTATCTGAACAAAATATTGAAAAATGTCCTCAGGTGAGGATTAAAAAATAATAATAATAAAAAAATAAATGAATTTGGCAAAGTAGCAAGATACAAAATTAACGTCAAGAAATCGATGGCATTCTTATACAGCAATGATGAACTCATAGAAAGAGTAATTAGAAAAACAATCCCATTTACCATTGCAGCAAAAAAATTAAGATACCTAGGAATAAATTTAACCAAAGAAGTAAAGGACCTATTTGCAAAAAAGTACAGGACACTGAAAAAAGAAATAGAGGAAGATATAAAAAAGTGGAAGCACATACCTTGTTCATGCGTTGGAAGCATTAACATCATTATAATGTCCATATTACCCAAAACAATCTATAGATTCAATGCAATCCCCATCAAAAATACCAATGACATATTTCACAGAACTAGAACAAATACTTCAGAAGTTCATATGGAACCAAAAAAGACCTCAAATAGCCACAGCAATCTTGAAAAAGAAGGACAAAGTAGGTGGGATCACAATACCGGATATGAGGTTATATTACAAAGTTACTATAATCAAAACAGCCTGGTACTGGCACAAGAATAGGCATATAGATCAGTGGAACAGAATAGAGAACCAGGAACCTGACCCAAGTCATTATGCTCAATTGATATTTGACAAAGGTGGCAAGAGCATACAATGGAGTAAAGACAGCCTCTTTAATAAATGGTCTTGGGAAAATTGGACAGCTACATGCAAAAAATGAAACTAGATCATCAACTTACACCATACACAAGAATAAACTTAAAATGAATAAAAGACTTAGATGTGACTCATGAATCCATAAAAATCCTAGAAGAAAATATAGGCAACAAAATTTCGCGCATCATAAGCAACAGAATTTGTACTGATACATCACCGAAGGCAACAGAAACAAAGGAGAAAATGAACGCATGGGACTACATCAAACTAAAAAGCTTCTGCACAGCAAAAGAAACAACCACCAGAATGGAAAGGGAACCCTCTGTATGGGAGAGCATAATAGCCAATGATACATCAGATAAGGGGTTAATTTCCAAAATATATAGAGTGCTCATACAACCCCACAAAAGGAAGACAGTGAACCCAATTAAAAAAAAAAATGGGCAGAGGAGCTAAATAGACAGGGCTCCAAATGGGGCATACAAATGGCCAAGAGACATGAAGAAATGCTCAACATCACTAATCATCAGAGAGATACAAATTAAAACAACAATGAGGTATCACCTCACACCTGTCACAATGGCCGCCATCAACAAATCATCAAACAACAAGTGTTGGTGAGGGTGTGGAGAAAAGGGGACTCTAGTACACTCCTAGTGGGAATGCAGACTGGTGCAGCCACTATGTAAAACACTAGTGTTACCTCAAAAAAATTTAAGGTTGAATTTTAGATGCTAGCTATAGACTAGTTATAGACTAGAATTTTAGATGCTAGTTTGGGGTACAGACTTTTACTTGTTGGGTTAGACTAGACAAATGACTTCTACTTTTCATGACTCAGTTATTCCTTTTGTAAAATGGGAATAATGCTTTCAATGCATCCGTGAGGTATTGTAGGGATTGAAAGGCCCAAATGAGATATAAGAGTATTGATATAATAAATTTGCTCACTTGTGAAGACATTCTTGTTAACACAAGTTCTTAGGCACCTTGGAGGTCTTGGCCATAATGTAGTGACCAGAATGAATCTCTGGTCCTTTTGGACCCACTGCTATTGTTCAAAACATTTTGGGAATGCCTGTTCAGTAACTGAGTTTTGGTCATGTTGTGATATTCCGCATTTCCCAGGGGGGACATATTTTTTGAAGGCAGTTTTGATTTTAGAAAATGGTGAAAGATCATTTGGAGTCAAATTTGATTAATAAGGTGGAAATCAAATTTTGTCATTCAACTTTTCTTTAAAAACAGAGGTATGTTACTAGGAATTTGTAAGGCTATTCTATTTGAATTATAAATGGGTAGAGCATTGGGATTACATGTTTCCACCAAAATATGCATATCTAGAGGTTAATACACACACACACAAGTACTAGCATATTTGTTAAAGACGTTATATTGAATATGTCATAATTTCTGGTCTAGAGGATTTTTGCCCACATGCTGGCATGTTCATTGGGCAACAAAGATGTCAGTTTGCACAGCAGTTAGAACGGATTTAATTTTCATGCATAAGTACTTAATGTTTTTCATGGAACACTGATTTGTTTTTTTGTTGTTTTTTTTTTTTTTCTTTTCTTTTCTTTTTTCTTTTAATCAGATGACATGGAGAAAGTAAAAACACAAGGACAACTGAAAACTCCTGGAGACTTGGAGAAAGTAGAAAAACAAGGACAACTGAAAACTGCTAGAGACTTGACCAGTCACCTAAAGAAAAAGTCCTGGAAGATTCCCATGTCACCAGACCGATTCCTTCTGACTATTAGTGCCCTGCAGCAAACCCATAGTTCAGGGAAGTTTGCCTATCCCGGTAGGCCCCAGACCCAAATCACTGATGCCTGGGAACCTTCAATTTCATACCCAAGGAAGGTCCTTAGTTTCAAAGGAAATTCATTACAACATGCAATTGATAGGTTGAGAGCCAGCAACCCTCCCATAGATGTGAAACAAACCAGTATTTCCCTTGAAATCCAGAAACTGCAGCCCAACTTGAAGAACTCTTTACACAGTCCCCGAGTCCAGTCCACCATACCTCAGCCCATGCTTATCCACTCCAAGATCTGTGGGAGCTTAAAGGGCAAAACCAGAGCAACCGATTCAATTGATAGTACAGCGTGCAGCTTCAGCCCCTTAACCAGCATGAAGGTCATTAAGCCAAAATACATGATGGCTCCTCCAGTAGGCACAGCAACCCAGTCTGTCAAGAAAGAATGGCCTCGTGTCTACTCGGCCCTGGATCCCTTTAGAGTAAACACTGAATTCATGCTGTTGACTGTGAGGGAGGAGAAAGAGTACAAAGAAGCCAAAATGAAAGAGTATCAGGCTAGAAAGCCCACTGGAGTGGTCGATCCAGAAAAAGCCAGCAAAGCTGCATGGATCAGGAAGATCAAAGGCCTGCCTATAGATAATTTCATGAAGCAAGGGAAAACAGCAGCCCCTGAACTTGGTCCAAACGTATTTATCTAAACCAGCCTTGGAAAATTACAATGTCTTGAAATAAAAAGGAAACCAAGCAGATGTTGGTGTTTGGTTTCTTGCTTTTTTGTTTTTTTTACTGTTCCTTGGCAATTAAAATGGGGACTTCTGTTTATCTTCCTATAAGCCAAAGAAGTGATATTATCAAAGTAACAAAACAGAGGGAGGCTGGGAGAGATTGGTATTTGTATTCTCACTGAAAATCATTCCTGAGACTGTGGAAGCCCAATTTCATGGATGGGGGATGGGGAAGTGATCATTGTAAATTAAATACCACTCATCACTATCAATTAAGTGCTATCATTTTTATAGCAAAAAAAAAAAAAAAAAAAGAAGAGATTGTGTCAGAATAATGTATTAGAGTTCCTTGGTATTTTTGCATCAGTGAAGCTCAGTGAGTTCAGTTAAGAATCCAAGAGGAGAAGCCTTCAATGGGGTTGACCTATTGCACTTGAGAATGTTATGTGTTCTTTACCTTATTAGGACTAACTCCTATGAAAGAGAATTAAGCTTATTTACCCTTTCTATAAAGGGGAATCATAAATATTGAGTGTGTTGAGGTTTCTACTCATACCTTCTGAGGATGGTATTAATACTGTTGTAATTAGCTAGTTATTAATAATAGGAAAGGAGCAAAAGGCAGGCCAGACATTATAAGCAAGGCCATTTGGGCAGCTTCATCAGGAAACTGAAATTTCACACTTCCCAGGGAACCATTTACCATTCCCTGCAGATCACTGGGGGAAGGGACTGGACAAAGGGGAGGATGGATACATGCACAGTGATGTTGGGATGACACAGGGAAGGTGCTTGCTGTCACTCAAACCTGGGAACAGAAATCACTGGCTAGAAGAGGTGGGGCCAATGCAAGCCTATGAAAATTTGGGACAAAGGAGCCCTCTCTCTTGGCTCATGGCTCTCTTGTCCTGCTTCCAGGCATTCTCCTATGTCTCCTTCATAGCCATGTGGCCTGGTAGACCTCACATGCAATGGACTAATGGACCATAATTGGAAACACAAACTAATCCAGTTTAATGCTCTACTGGACACTGCTCCAGTATGGAGCAACATCTCTGGACAATGGCTCTGATTATAGCTCTGCTGAAGCCAAAGCTACACTTCTTCCTTGGTGGGACAAGGGGAAGTGGGACCTTGGAAGCTCAGGGATTTAATTCCACAGAAATAAAGCTTTCAACAATATCTCATCCTCCCATTCAAGTTTTAGAAAATTCCTTTTCTTGGGATGTTGCAATAAGTCCACTCCCACTAGCAACATATGGAGACACGGAGTTCTCTCCACTGATAACAATATCAGGGTCCAGGCAGGTAATTTAGGAGAGTGCAACCCAGCACAAGGACTGTGGCCCACTAGAGAGCTCAAGCCCCATCCAAAGGTACTGAGCTCCTACTCACTACTTCAGCATGGCTTTAGGATGATGTGAGGTAATAGAAAATATATATTAGCCTCTGCCCCTAGTTCCT
Organism: Molossus molossus; assembly: GCF_014108415.1. Classification (NCBI taxonomy): domain Eukaryota; kingdom Metazoa; phylum Chordata; class Mammalia; order Chiroptera; family Molossidae; genus Molossus; species Molossus molossus. The sequence continues at coordinate 55,675,999 of NW_023425354.1, read as the reverse complement.
GGCACAGAGCTTCTGAAACCATTGTAATTTCCCAAGTGATAAGAACAGTAGGAAAATCTTTTGTTCTAATATTTGTCTTTGACTCCTGTCCCTGAAACAGAGCTCTTGGAACCCTTTTAATTCCTAAGTGATAAGAGTACTAGGAGTATTTTTTGTTCTAATGAGGTGACTGGGTGGGCTCACAGATGGGGTCTGGTCACCAGAAAAAAAACAAGCCATGGTTAGAAATTTAGAATTTTCAGCCCACCTCCCCATTCTTTAGAGGAAAGAGTGTCTGGAAATGGAGTTAATGGTTGAACATGCCTGAATGAGGAAGCCCCATAAAAATGCCAAAAGAAGGGGATTTGGAGAGCTTCCAGGTTGGTGAACACATCCATATACTGGGACAGAGGCATACCACAAGTCCACAGAAGCTCCTGAACTTGGACTTCTTCCAGACCTCACCTTATGTATCTCTTCATCTTGCTATTCATTTGTGACCTTTTGTTTGTTTGTTTGTTTGTTTTTATCCTCACCCGAGGACATTTTTCCATTTTTTGTTCAGGTAGAGTAGGAGGGGGAGAGAGGAACAGAGAGAGAGAGAAACATCGACGTGAAGGGACACATCGAGTGGCTGCCACCCGCACGACTGACCAGAGCCGGGGACAAACTGCAACCGAGGTACATGCCCTTAGCGGGAACCGAACCCGGGTCTCTCTGGACCGCGGGCCGACGCTCTAACCGCTGAGCCAAACCGGCCAGGGCCATTTGTGACCTTTAATAAACTGGTAAATGTAAGTGTTTTCCTGAGTTCTGTGAGCTGTTCTTACAAGTTAATTGAACCTGAGGAGAGGTCCTTGGAACCTGTGATCTATAACTGGTTGGTCAAAAGCACAGGTGATAATCTGCGCTTGTGACTGGCATCTGAATGTGTGTGTGTGAAAGAGAGAGAGTCTTGTAGGACTGAGCCCTTGACATGTGTGATCTGATGCTATCTCCAGGTAGATAATGTCAGAATTTAATGAAATTGTAGGACACAGAGCTGGTGTTGCAGAGAATCTCTTGGTGTGGAGAAAAACCTCCACATATTTGGTGACCAGAAAAGAAGTATTTTACGTGAGTAGTAAACAACACACACAGGAGAGAAACACAGTAGGGAAGAACCCCCCCCCCCCCCACTACACAGGAGATGAACTGAATTGAGATTTCCTAATACAGATGGTAATGAATTCAAATAGAATTCAAAATTCAAAACAAAACCAACAAAAATCCCAATCCCACAAAACCCCACAACCTACACTTTGGATGTGTTGGAAGGTATCAGCGAGATAACCAGTGACGCACAGCAGAATTGTAAAGGAGCACTTTATTACACTGGCGGTCTGCGGGGCTTTCCCCAAATCCTCAGCAACCTGCCTTCTTTTTTGCCCACTTTTAAAGGAACAAACTACAGAAAAAAAAAAACAACTACATTCTCTTGGCGCTGCTTTTGGCACCATTAAGGGGGGCTGATACATATAAGGGGGAGAGAGGAGCTTGTTAGAGGTCAGGGCAACCATTAATCTCTTTTTTCTCATGGTTCCTCTGAGTTTCCCGAGGCCATCATTAACCCCTTATCTTTATAGTTTTCTTTGGGTTTCTCAAGGCACTATGTTTACAAGAGTCTGCCAGGGTGTGTGCTGCAGTAACTGAGGGTCAGAATGGAGTTATTACAGATGGGCCACCAAAAACATGGCATGGGCTGTCTAGATGAACAGGTAACCTGTTCACAGCTTCCACCTTGCACTTTCAAGTGCAGGAATACAATTCTTTGCCAAATTGAAAAACTTTCCCCCCCCCCCCTCATTATTAGGTTCAAAGTAGCATTGGCAAATAGCCACGTAAAAATAGTGATTTTAGTAGAAAGAATCCTCTCAATTAAGGAAATGTGCTAATACACATTATTCCATGACCCTTCAATAGCAGTTTGACCCCTAGGCCATCCAGATGTTGTTATAATTACGTAGTGTCAAAGATGACTTACAGTCCCTGAATTTCAGGTCCTTCACATGGGCAAGATCACACCATTAACAGCTAAACTCAAAACAGCATTAATACCATCTTCTATTTACTAGGTATTTATCCTGTACAAGGCCACTGTCATCCCCACATTACAACTGAAGATGTACACAGAAGTTAGATCATTAGTAAGAGGAAAGGGTTGGGGGGCGTGGAGCAGACTCAAACTCAGAAACTCGAACTCCAGGGCTCAGCTCTCAACCTCTCTGTTCCTTAATATTTCCCAGCGTCTGTTCCCATAATAAAACCCTCCACTGTTCACAAGAGTCCTCCTGCTCTGTTCTCCTGAATAACTTTTTACCACTTCGCAGGAGCACATCATTGTTTTCAATTGCTTCTACGTTACAATTACGATGATGTACAGGAAAATACATTGGGTAAACCTTTCAAGCAAAATGCAACCTTCCCCCTATCAGGACATCGGTTCTGGTGGGAATAACAGCTCTTACGTAGCAACACCATCTCCACGAGCCAAACCACGAAGCTTTCCCCTAAAGCTAACGGCGGCACGAGGATCCTTCTGCCGCTGGTTTTACGCTGGGTCGGGATGAGCACTAGCCCCAGTCCCCACTTACGGCCCTCGGCTTGCTGCCCATACCAAGCGCTCCCGGCCCCCAGCTCGCCCCGCCCCCCAGCTCGCCCCGCCCCCGCCCGCCCCCGCTCGGGATGCTTCCCGGGAGCCCCGCCCCGCCCACGCTCTGGCTCCTTCCCGGAGCCCCGCCCCCTTATCTGCTCGCCGCGAGGCGCCTAGAAGCGGAAGTGGGCGCAGGATTGGGCTGTAACTTGGCTTCTCCTGGCCTTTGGTGACCGAGACGCGTCTGTTCCAGGCCCCGCCCCGCGACTGTGGCGCAGACGTGGCTCCCGGAAGTGGGGCTGGCGCAGGGCTGCCATGTTGCCGCAGGTGAGGAGCTGTGGCGCGGGGTGCGGGTGGCCGTTCCCGGGGGCTCGGCCTGGAAGGTGGGTGGGGCGCGAGTGCAGCGCCCCGGGACCGAGGTGTCCGCATGCCGGCCTGCTGCCCGAGTCCGAGGAGGAGCGGGTGGGCGGAGGGCCGCTGTCTGGGGGCGCGGCCGGGCGCTCCGAAGCCTCTGGCGGAGGGGGACCCAGGTGGTGCCGCGCGGGAACAGACGCCCGTGTGGAAAGAGCGTTGTCCACGCCAACCCGGGGCGCTGCAGAAACGCCGTGGGTGACGTTGCGGCCCGTCCGGCCCGGGCGGAGTGGGCGGGGGCGTAGCCCGACCCCGGGCGCGGCGGGCCTGGGGGCGGTGTCACCGCTCCAGTGTACTTGCCAAACAAAATTTGAATGGATGCTTCTTAGTGGGTTTAATTACAGTCCACACATTTCCAACCAGAGGTTAATTTAATAATCTCTTCCTATTAAAAAATGTACTGTAAGGGCCACTTTCGCTTAGATTATCATCGGTATTTTTCTTCTCATTGGAGGGATTCTATGGCCCAGGCACTGTTCTAGGCCCTGCTGTACTGAAACTGCTGTTACGGAGGCCCCGATGGCCTAGTGGAAATGCAGTGGCAACTTTTCGGTTTTCATCTTGTGATTTCTGCTTTCATGTCTCATCACCTTTTCTGACCCGCCTGTGTTTTTCTTTAAGGACCATTGCAGTTACATCATTGTGGCTACCTGGGTGATCTCCCTATTTCACTAGTGCCTGGCACTAGTAAAGGTGTAAAGTGCAAATGTATTGTGGGTGAGGCTGAAGGTGAATTGCAGTGTGTTGTCATGTGCACCACTCTTAGAAGCCTCAAGTTGTGAAAGGAAGGAGCACTTTGGAAAGTAGAAGATAGAAGGAGAGATTCGGGATAAAGGGTTTTTAAAAAAATCTTTTTCACTTTATAAAGGACACCTGGATAAGTTTATATGCTGATGAGAAAAATTCAGTAGAAAGCTTTGAAGATACTATAAAGTGTAAATAAAGGGGAAATTGATGGAACAAACTCTTGAGGAAGAAGGAAAAGAAGTGATTCTGAACACCAATAGTTGGTTTTGCTTTGGATAAAAAGAGAAAGTTGTGGGACGAAGTCAGGGAAACGAGAATACAAATCAGATGATTCTGTGAAAGACACAAAAATATTGAATTTCTCCCAGTAGCCTCGGTGGTCTCTGACCTTGCAGGACCATTTTCTCACAGGACCCAGCTTGGGTAGAGATGGAGACAGCAGATACTTCGGTTACCACGTCGGGGTTTTGCCAGACGATTTGGATGGGGGCGAAGGCACTGTGCATGCCCTTTTTCTAGGTTGTGAACGCAGATGGCTTTGACCATATCTTCATCTTGTCTTCCATTTTGGCTAGTGTGCTGCCTTGCATGTAGCTGGCAAGCACATACTGAATTCATTTTGCTTCATGGCTATTTAATTTTCTTACTAGGGCAGTAATGATGACACTGAAGATGTTGCACTGTTTGATGCAGAAGAGGAAACAGCTAATAGACCCCAAAAATCCAAAATCAGGTATGAGGATAACTGTTTAGAGTCGTGTTAGTGTCCAGTGGTTCTGTCTGTAGACTGGTGTCAGTTAGATTCAAGGTGGAGTGGTTGTGATGTCCTAGTGAATATTGTATATAACTATCGTAATCCTTAGTCTGAGACAAAAATGACATTTAGGTTTTCTTTGGGAATAACTGGCATATGAAATTTTACTCAACACTGAATTTTCAAATCTGCAAATCCAATTATGTGGACACTAGTGTGTGTTTTTTTTAAATAGTTTCTGTAGATGCATTATGACATTTTGATTTAATTGTGCAAATATCAGAATTTCATCTTTTGTATAAACCAACATGAAAATATCAAGCCAAACATTTCTATTCTAAATTTAGTTTTCTCTAAAGAAATTTACTTAATGAAATCAAATTCTACCTAAACCTCAGAAACTTTGTACTGAGACAAAGTTTTTGCCAGTTACAAAAGATCACATACAATTTCATTTATGTGAAATCTCCAGAACAAGTAGATCTGTAGAGACAAAGTTACATTATTGGTTGCCTAGGGCTGGAGAAGGGATGGATTGGGGTAAATGAGGGTTACTGCCAGTGGGTAAAGGTTTTTGGGGGAGTAATGAAAAAATTCTAAAATTCACGTGGTAATGGTTGTACAGTCTTATGAATGTATAAAAATCCATTGAATTATATACTTTAAATAGGTGGAATTATATAGTTGAGATATCCATGTTGGTATATGGATATCTCGATAAAGCTGTTAAAAACAACAGCTCTTCCTTGTGGTTTCTTTATCTTAATGCTTGAAATGATTTCCAAGGACCTAGAAATTCTTTTGTCTTGATTTTCAGACATAAAAAATAAGATTCAATCCTGAGAGTATGGTTTCCATACTCTCCAAGCTTGGTAAAGTTTCTTCTTACATATTTTGTGAAAGTTATATTCAATGAGGTGTTAAAAGTCCTGTTTAGATAGTGTATTTGCTGTGACAACAGGGCTTAGTCAAATAATGGGACTTCAGAAAAAGGCAGAAATAATAGTTTGCTTCTTTCTCAAGTCATCTCTCTTATTTTTGACCAAACTGCATGGTTATGCTATGGCTGAAGCATTTTTCATCTACATCCGCAGTATCTGTCTAAAATGTAATTGCATGTCTTTTGTTATATTTTGGTTTTCAGACATCCAGTGGCATCATTTTTCCATTTATTCTTTCGAGTCAGTGCAATTGTAGTCTATCTTCTCTGTGAATTGTTCAGCAGCAGCTTTATCGCCTGTATGGTAACAATTATCTTGTTGTTGTCATGTGACTTTTGGACAGTCAAGGTAGGTCTGATTGTTTTTATTTTGAAACCATTAATGTGATGAGATTGAATGATGTATAAACAGTAAAAAAAAAAAATGAAACTTAGTATTTTGGATTGGTGTTAATTTATCTTTTTGTTACCTTAGGCCAGGTATATATGTGCCAGGTATGTCAGATTACATGTAAGTTATTTCACTATTCACTTGTCTGTGCCTTATGTCAGCATACATCAGCTTTAAAATCAAACAGATAAATGTGACTAGCAGCTACAGGCCCTACACACTGCTTTCTAATCCACTTCACTGGTTTTGCTTCAGGGTCACCTCCAGCTGTGCTGGGTATGATTTCTAGATAAGAACCCAGGATAATTTCTTCACAGATACTTAAGGAGTACCCACCATTTGTGAAGTCTCTAGAGCAGTATTTCTCAACCAGAGCCAGTTTTCCCCCCAGGGCATGTATGGCTCAATGTCTGAAGACATTTTTGGTTATCACAACTGAGGTGGGGGAAGTGTGCTATTTACATCTAGTAGGTAGAGGCCAAAGATGCTGCTAAACATCTTAAAAGATGCACAGAGTGGACATCTCCCCACAACAAAGACTTATCTAGCCTAAATGTCAGTAGGGCTGAAGTTCAGAAACCCTATTGTAGAAGATAGAAAAGAGTGTAAGAAATGGTTTCATACTCAAAGGCAAGGAGTAGAGGGATGGATGGTTAGATAGGTACATAGATAGATGGACATATGATAAAGGAGCTTTTAAAATATTAACTATAGACTCTAAGTGGTAGGTGTACAGGTGTTCTGTGTGCTTGGAAATTTTCATAGTAAAATGGTGGTTGGAGCATCAAAGGGAAAAATATGCAAAAGCTAACTTTGGAATTTCAGAGACATATATGTTGATTCAAAGACCAGTAAGATCTTATAAGTCTATTCATAGCCACCATGCAGCTGTTTTTAGATCTTTTGATTCTTACAGATAATCAGAAGCGGTTGGCATGGTGGTTGCCAGTTTCCATAAGCCACAAAATGGTGAAAATGAAGATTACAGAAGTTTTTTCTAGGCTTTTCTTTCCTACACTCTTCTTTGGCTTGAGTTTCTTTGAATTTCCTTTGTTGCTTTATGCCGTCAAATGTTTACTGTATCCTGGTCACAATTTTATTTTGAGGAAGGTTTCTTTTTGTTGTTCATGTAATTTCTGTTTAGCCAGATAGAACATGGCCTTCAGAAATTTCCAAATTCTTAGAATTAAATCCTTCTGGGTTTAGGGTTTTTAAAAATGTGGTCACAAAGTATATTTTATGATAAACTATTTTGTTTGTTTGTTTTTAATAATTAAGGCTTTAAAAATGTCTCCCTTTATCTGTGGCAAAATTATTTACAGCGAACAGTTGCTATATGAAGCACAATTTAAAAATCAAGATGGGGAAATTATTGGATGAACTTGGAAAAGGGGGTAGGCAGTGTTCCAAACAGTTAGAACAGAGATGGGTCATAATTATACATCTAAATACAGTTGTCAAAAAAAGAGACAATCATTAAAACGATAAAAGATAAAAAAATAAAATAATTTTTTAAAAAATTTGAATTTAAATGTTATAGCCTATACAGTGCTTTTGTTTTATCCCTTACTCTGACAGATTTAAAAAGGTTAAATAATGGGTTTAAATTTTTAATGGTAACTATTAGTAAAGTTTAAAATAAGTTTTGTGTCTTTCACAACATTGTAGAAGATAGGAGCAACTAAAACATAGTTTATAAAGTAAGGGAAGGAAAGAAAGCACATGGCAAGGAAGCTTAAATATCCCAAGGCATACCAGTAATAGAAGTAGTAGCAAATTAGTTATACAGTGAATGTAATTTGACTAAACTTTCTTTTTAAAGATAAGAATTCTAAGATTGAGTCAAAAATCAAAAGTCAAATGAAAAAGTTTTAACTAAAATCGTGACATTAGTGAAAGTACAAAAGGCAAAGATAGCATCAGACCAACTGAAACAAAAATAAACCTGGCATTATAATATTATTAGGCAAAATAGAAATGGGGGTAAGATAGCAGTCAATGGAACAAAAGTCATTTTATGAATCACAGTAAGGCTCATTCACAGAATGACATTTGCCAAACTATGTCTAGTGATAAACTTAGAAACACTGGGAGAAGGTGGAGGGAGCGTTATTGTGATAGGAGTCTAACCAGCCACTCACTGCCTTTGTCCAATCAAAGCAAGAAAGACAAAATAAGGTTTAAAGGATCTGAATGACATAACAAGGTTAGTTTAATAGTAGTATTTGGAACTTTTTATATACAGGAATAATCTAATAAGAGTTCAGTTCCTGTGCAGCATTTACAAAAATTAATCAAATAACAGTATGAAGAAAATCCAAATAAATTGCTCAAAGCAGCTACGTTTTCTAGCCCAGTGCAACAAAACTAGAAATTAAAAAATGGTAGTCAAAACTGGAATTTTCAGACGAGCCAACTGCTAAATATCTTGGCTCAAAAAGAAAACAAAACTGTAAATCATAGATCATTTTTGCCTAATGACAATGATCGTCTACATGCAAACTTTTGAAATGTGTCTGAAGCTGAATTCAGAGGGAAAAAAAATACACTAAAGGTTTTTATTAATTAGACAGAGGTCCAGAAGTTTTAAAAACAAAAACAATAAGCTTGAGAAATTAGGAAAATAAACTAATTTGATAAAAGCAGAAAGTAAAGAATTGAAAAATGGGAAAATGGAGGATGAGATATTCTAAGAGCTACTACTTGAAAATGCCAGTAAAATAGACTTCTGGCTAGTCTCCATCTTTGCCAGCTTCTCTTTTTAACTTACACTTAAAAGTTAGCATTTCTACAAAATGAATTTTGGTCTTTAAGGTTCCTCCTTGTCTATATTCCTTTCCTAAGCACTATCATCTATGCTTCTGATTTCAGTTGCTTATGTCTAAGCCAGGTTGACCCCCCAGATCTGTATTTCCAGTCCAGGTTTTTCCTCCAGCTCCAGACCTCTCCATCTGTCTTCTTGACATTCTTACTTGGCTATCTGAATGCACCTCAAATTCAACATGTGTAAAATACGCCTTGTCATCTTCCAGCCCACAAATGCTGCTATTCCACCAGTGTTCCCTTTCACAGGGCCTTGAATCACTATTTTTTCATGAGAAAACCAAAAATATATGAGTTGCTTTCTTTGTACCCCATATCCAGTTAATCATCAAGTCCCATAAATTCATAGATTTTACTTTCTTCCTTAGGGCTCCCATGCCTGCTTTTCTACCTGAAATGTTCTCATTCGTACATTACCTTAACACAGGGATTCCTAATCTTTTTTGTTCCTATCTAGATTCTTTTGACAGTCTCATGAAGCTATGAATAGTGTTTTTACATACATAACAAAAAATACATTAAGATTAAGTAACTTATATTGAAATGTAATGAAAACAGCCCTGGCCGGTTTGGCTCAGCGGTTAGAGCATCGGCCTGCGGTCCGGAGAGACCCGGGTTCGGTTCCCGCTAAGGGCACGTACCTCGGTTGCAGTTTGTCCCCGGCCCTGGTTGGTCGTGCGGGTGGCAGCCACTCGATGTGTCCCTTCACGTCGATGTTTCTCTCTCTCTCTCCCTTCCTCTCTCTCCCTCCCACTCTATCTGTACAAAAAATGGAAAAATATCCTCGGGTGAGGATAAAAAAAAAAAAAAAGAAATGTAATGAAAACATTAAAAAGGCAAATTCCTGATTTAGTGATATGTACTTTATTCATGCATTAAATAGCAAGGGTTCGTAGCAGGTCTAATTACTTTGAAAGTAGTGATGAACGTAGTATTTTGTGATATCTACAACAAGTATAGTACAGTATGAAAAACATCTGTGGTTTTTATTGTGACAAAACCACAAGTACTGTTAATTCTACTGTGATTAACTGTCTACATTCATAATTTAAAGATAAACTAAATTTTAGCCGGAAATTAATGAAAATAAAGATACAATTTTTCTCCATCCAAGTTCGCAGAACTCCTGAATCTACTAATGGACACCACTAATTAAAAATCTCCTGTGTTATTGATTCCTGCTTATCTTTCAAATTTTATTCCAAATGTTGATTACTTGGAGAGACATTTTCTGATTCCTAACTAGATCATATTTTCCTGTTAGACTCTTAAGGCATCCCACACTACTCCCTCACAGTACTTAGTATGTTTGATAATGGTACACATGTGCATTGGTTAACTGCCTCTCTTCCCCACAACACTTGAAGCTCCATGAAGACAGGAAATGTATCTCTTATCACCATTTTATTATATGCTCAGTAAATATTTGAGTAAATAATCATTAGGAAAGCTGTCAAAATAATTTGTTAGGTTAATAAGAGGAAAAGAACTTGGTACATTTGTGTTACTGAGTGAAATCCTGTACCTGTAACCATTGTCTTCGTCAGTTTGGGCTGCTATAACAGAATACTTTAGACTGGTGGCTTATAAACTACAGGAATATATTTTCTAAGGTCTGAAGGCTGGAAATCTTAGGTCAGGGTACCAGCATCATTGGCTTCTGGTAAGGACCTTCTTCTGGGTTCCAGACTGTGCTGACCTCTCCTGGTATCCTTACATGGTAGAGCAGAGAGAGGTCAAAAGCTCTCTCGATTCTTAGACGGGCACTAATCCAATTTATGAGGGCTCCACCCTAATAACCTCATCCAGTCCAGTGCTAATTACTTCCTAATATCACATGGTGGGGATAGAGTTCCAACATATACATTTTGATGGACATAAACATTTAGTCCATAACAACCATTTCTAGAGATAGATAGTTATAAAATATATGTAGGTACAGGTGGATATTTAGGAAGAATAGGTCATAGCTAAAAAGCAAGGGGTTCAAGAACACATTAGTAAACTGGAGAAAGAACAAGAATTCATGAGGGAAAGGGGGAAGTAATGTTTATGGATTTGCTTACTTTGTCACTCCACCCTTGCTGATCCTGCCATTGCCGTTTTGTTTAATCTTGTCCGGGCCTGGTATGTAACTGTCTTTAAGTGAATGTTATGGAGAAAGCTGATGCTATTTTGTTTATGAAATGTTACACTAAGATATGACCTTACGGTAGATCTTTAAATAATGTATTTAAAATGCATGTGTATATATTACTCTTTGCCAGAATGTCACAGGTAGACTCATGGTTGGCCTGCGTTGGTGGAATCATATTGATGAAGATGGAAAAAGCCATTGGGTTTTTGAGTCCAGGAAGGTAAGCTCCTCCCTCCCCCATTTTTGAGTATTTAATAAATTATGTGTAGATTACATTTGAGTATTTATGGATAAAGTATTCAAGATTAAAATACTATCCCAAATCATTTGGCATGTCAACGCTAAACCAGATGGCCTTCTAAAACTAAAAATATTTTGCTGACTAGTTCAGACCAGAAACAATAGAGCGGACTTCGGGTCAGAGTTTCTGCAGTGTGCTAAGCTGCCTGTTAGGGCCGCTGACAAAGGGGCTCTTTCTGTCTGTTACTGACCTGGAATAGCTGCTTCTAATGCTTGTTCTGCCCTTGCCCCATGGTCCTTTTCCTTTGTTCGCAGGAAAGAAAGAGGGATCACTGGGTAGAAAGTCTGAATTGATCAGCACAGTCTATTCTTTGAGCTGGATCTTCAGGAGCCCTAGGGAACCCTGGTCTGTTTTGGGTTGCCCAGCTTATCTATAGGGAACATTGTTTCCCTGTGGAAATCAGTTTGGGCGGCAGAAGACAAAATTCTTAGAGACAGTACCAATGAAATTGCTTGCCTTCTGCTTGGAACAGTCTTGACAAGTATTTCTTAAAAAGCAGCAGCATGTTCGGTGAACCCATAGTCCTTGATATTATAAAATCTACCCTATAAGCAACTTACCACCCTTTTAAATTCCTGGGTTTGCTGAGATATGTGGTCATTGTCTAGAATCCTTCAATTCCATTTTTTCTCTGGATCCCACTTGACCTTTTAGGATGACTAGAGCCTTGATTTGCTTGATCCTCACCTAAGAAGGTATCATTTAAAGCTTCCCTGTGAATAAACAGTATAAATGCAAGAAGCCTATGAGAGATGATCCTTAAACCGTCTACTCTGCCCTGAAAATGCAAAACTCTTGATTTAAAACAAAGTATATTAAAACCAGTTCCTAAATTTACAATAATGGTAGATCTACTGACTTTTTTTTGGTGGGAGAGGAAGTGTTGGTTCTAACTTAGGACTTGGGTTGTCTGTATTAATTTATTTGAATTTGAGGATAAGGTGTTTTTCATAAAAAATGTTAAACTTCTTACTGTTAAATATAACAGAACATTAGTTATTGAATTCATGTTCTTGTATAGGCAGCTCCTCAAGAGAACAAAACTGTTTCAGAGGCTGAATCAAGGATCTTCTGGTTAGGACTTGTTGCCTGTCCAGTGCTGTGGGTGATATTTGCCTTCAGTGCTCTCTTCTCCTTCAGACTGAAGTGGCTGGTGAGTATCAGTGCATGACTGCTGAATGATTCATTAAGATGGCTGATGGATAATCATAGTGAGCAACCATCTAGGTTAACATTAGAGACCTATTTTGAATAGGCAGCTTGAGTGTGTATTTCCCAGGTTTGGTTTCCCAAATCTACTTTTAAACATTGGCGAGCAGAGTCCTAGTAAAAACCCCGTTGCACCAGTTCTCCAGGTGCCTGGCAGAATTTTAATTTAACCCACCTGGTACAGAGGTTACTGTATTTTTCACATTATTTTCTTACTGGATGAGGACGTTCAGTAAACTCCAAACAAACATGCTTACTTTAATTTGGAACTAGCAGAGTTGTCTTTTTGGAAATATTTGTTGGTAACCTGTTCTAGCTATCTACTGCTTATATAGTAAATCTTCCCAAAATGTCATGGCTTAAAATGTCAACAGTCATTTCATGATCTCTCACAGTTTCTCTGGTTCATGAGCTTGGGAAGGGCTTGTCTCGAAGATCTGGTTTGGGACCTTATGTCGCCGTAGTCAGACAAGTGCATCAGTGCTGGAGTGGCATCTCCTCTTCATGAGGTCCATGGCCTCCCAGGTGTTCTGAACACATGGCTTGGGCTTCCTCACGGTGGCCCCATGGCAGTTAGAGTAGAGCTTTGATTTCCTTGATCCTGCCTGGTGGCCGCATGCAATTAGACTGCTTACTTGGTAGGTCAGTCTGAATTACCTTTTACAACTATGAGTTTGCTCAGGCTAACATAACAAATTACCACAGACAGGGAGGCTTAAAACAGCAAAAATTTATTTTTTTTACAATTCTGGAGCCTGGAGGTCTCAGAATAAGGTATTGTCAGTAGGCTTGGTTTCTTTTCCTCATTCCTTGGCTTGCAGATGGTCATCTCCCTGCATCTTCCCATGGCCTTCCCTCTGTACATGCCTGTGTCCTGTCTTCTTCTACTTATAAGGACATCAGTCATATCGGATTAGGGCCCACCCTAGTGATCTCATTTTATTTTAATTACTTCTTTAAAGACCCTGTCTGTAAATATAATCACATTCAGGGATACTGGGGTTAGGGCTTCAACATATGAACATTTGGGGAACATGATTCAGCCCATAATAACAACTTAGACTTAGTCACAGCATCACTTTGCTATGTATTTATATTCAAGGGAATGGGAATTAGGTTTCAAACCTTGATTGGGGGGGAGAGGGTTAAAGAAGGTTCTAGAAAAGCATGTGGAATAGGAGATATTGTTGCTACCATCATTGGGAAATGTAACCTGTTACTTGACTGAAACTGTGAGTCTGTTCTTGCAATGGTTACATTTGTCTCGCTTAACTATTGATATCAGATATATTTGGCCTTAATTATGTTTTTCCCCCTATTTTTTTTTTTCCCCTCACCCGAGGCCATTTCTCCATTTTTTATTCAGCTAGACTGGGAGGGAGAGAGAGGAAGAGAGAGAGAGAGAAACATCGACGTGAAAGGGACACATCGAGTGGCTGCCACCCGCATGACCAACCAGGGCTGGGGACAAACTGCAACCGAGGTACGTGCCCTTAGCGGGAACTGAACCTGGGTCTCTCTGGACTGCAGGCCAACGCTCTAACTGCTGAGCCAAACCGGCCAGGGCTCCCCTTATTTTTTTATATTGTCTCTGTTTTGCTATCTAGATTCTTTTTCTTTGCACGTACATACACATAAATACTTTCCCTTTTTCAGTTTGGAAGTTTTATTATTTACTTTTAGTTTTTCTAGTATTTATCTTTATTAAAAGTTTGGTTCATACCTTCTTTCGTGTATTAGGAAATGTAGTTAGTATCTGTTGATTTCCTGCCATGGAGATGGTAAAGTTAGCACTTAGGGTTTCTCTCATCTTTTCTTCCTGCTTCCACCTCTGGATTTTTGTTGATTATACAGATGATCTTTGAACAACCTGGGGGTTAGGGGTGCTCACCCCCCACATAGTCAAAACTCTGTGTATAACTTTTGACTTCCCCAAAACTCAACTGCATAGTTTTATTTTTTTAATTTCTTTTATTTATTTATTTTTCTTTATTATTTGATTGATTGATTGATTTTTAATCCTCACCCAAGGACTTTTTTTTTTTTAGTTTTATTTATTTTTTACAGATGTTTCTCCTTTTTTACCCCATTGATGCCCTCCTCCCCATCCCTTCCCTCCCGCCCCGTCCCCGTTGTCCATGTTCATTGGCTATGCGTACGTGCACATAAGTTCTGTGGTCTATCTCTTCCCTCCCCTCACCACCTCCTCTTCTGAGGGTTGTCAGTCTGTACCCTACTTCCATGTTTCTGGGTCTACCCTATTCCTCAGACTGTTATGTTCATTATATTCCATAAATAAGTGATATCATGTGGTATTTGTCTTTTTCTGCTTGGCTTGTTTCACTTAGGATAATACTTGCCAGGTCCCTCCATGTCGTCTCAAAGGATAAGAGATCTTTTTTTCTTACAGCTGCATAGTACTCCATTATGTATATGTACCACAGCTTTTTTATCTATTTGTCTACTGATGGCCACTTGGGTTGTTTCCGGATCTTAGCTAATGGAAATAGTGCTGCTACGAACATGGGGATGCATATATTCTTTCTGATTGGTGTTTCAGGCTTCTTAGGGTATATTCCCAGCAGTGGGATCACTGAGTCAAATGGAAGTTCAATTTTTAATTTTTTGAGGTAACACCATATTGTTTTCCATAGTGGCTGCACCAGTCTGCATTCCCACCAGCAGTGTACTAGAGTCCCCTTTTCTCCACACCCTCACCAACGCTTGTTTGATGATTTGTTGATGGCGGCCATTCTGACATGTGTGAGGTGATACCTCATTGTTGTTTTAATTTGAATCTCTCTGATGATTAGTTGACCCGTCCCGCAGGTCGAGCAACGAGGACTCTAGAGGGGGAGTGAGGATGAGGAGGGACAAGAGACACGAGAAATGGAGACAAGACAGGATTCTGATCAAGTCTCGTTTATTCAGGGGTAATTCACACAATATATAGGGCAAGAAGCACCTGTTGCCAAGTACCAGGCTTGCCCAAAGCAATTCTAGGAAATACTACAAAAGGAACAAAAGGTCAGCAAAGACTGGCTGATGAGTAAATGGTTACTTAAAGAAATGCAAAATACAGAGATAAAGAAATGCAGAATGCAGAGATATCCTGCTTTGGGGCAGGTGATGGCAGAGCAGATCATAACAAAATTGACGCCATGCAAAATGTCTCCCACAATTAGTGATGTTGAACATTTCTTCATATGTCCCTTGGCCATTTGTATGTCCTGTTTGGAGAGGTGTATATTCATCTCCTCTGCCCATTTTTTAATTTGGTTCTTTGTCTTCCTTTTGTCATAGTTTTATTTTAGTTATTTTAAGTAATACACTTAAACCTGTTCATTGACTATAGGCTGTTTAGAAATGAATTGAAATACTCTTATATTCCCTTTTCTTTCTTCCCTTTCTATCACCTGAGTTTTGTTTGTTCCAGTATTATTTTTGTTGTCAAGATTTATGAGTTACCTTTTTTAAAAATATTTTTTTATTGATTTTTTTTAGAGAGAGAGGAAGGGAGAGAGAGAGAGAAACACCGATGTGAGAGAGAAACATCAATGGGTTGGCTGCCTTCTGCATGCCCCCTCACTGGGGATCGAGCCTGTAAACCAGGCATGTACCCTGACCGGGAATCAAACTGGGAATCAAACCAGGACCTCTCAGTCCATGGGGCAATGCTCAATCCACTGAGCCACATTGGCTGGGCAGACAGCTACCTTTTGAATGATATTTCTGACTAGTTGTTCCATCTTTCAGCTACAGTATTTTAAAATATTGATTCAGTCTTTCTATTACAGCTTTTCCTTTCACCTCCTGGATGGTTGGCTCAGTTTCATTGTTGGGTGATTAAAAAAACCCAGAAACTTGTAGGTGTTAGTTTCCTTTGGCTCTGTCATATTTAAGAATATGAGCCTATTGACTTTATTCTTGAATGACGACTAGGCTAGGATAATCTTCGGTTACAGTTTTTCTTATCATTTAGAAGATATTACCTCAATATTTTCTTATACTGAAAAATATAAGAAAAATCTGAGGCCTGGCTTACTTAACCTCCATGTAATTGAGTGAATCATTTTTCTCCCTGGACAAAACATTTAAAAATTATTCTCGATGTTTTAAAATACCATAATCAGAATGTCTTTATGTTTATCTTTCTTTATTGATTTTTCTGGAAACTGTGTGCCTCTCTAATATGCTGGTGCAGGTTTTTCTTTGAATCAGGTAAGTTGTCTTCTGTTACATTTTTTAAGTTATTTATGTTATATTTTTTGGTTTCTCTCATTCTGAGGTATTAGTATCTCTGTTGGATCATTGTTTTTTTTTAAAGATTTTTTAAATCGAATTTTTAGAGAGAGGAAGAGAGAAAGAGAGAGAAAGAGAGAAACATCAATTGGCTGCCCCCTATGTGGGATCAAGTTCACAACCCAGGCACATACCCTGACTGGGAATTGAATTAGCAACCCTTCGGGTGCACCTGCAAACACTCAACCAACTGAGTCACACCCACCAGGGCTGTTGGATCATTTCTGTCTGTTCTCATCTACCATCTTTAATTGCTTTGATCTCTCAGTTTTCTTCTGTTTATTCCCTTAGCAAATATTTTTAAAGAGTCTGCCATATGCCAGACCTATTCTAGTCACTGAAGGTACTGTTTGGGGCTGGATGAACAAGGTAACTGCTCTGATAGAGCTTATGTTCTAGTGTAGCATAATGTGAACAGGCAGCAAATAAAAGAGTGGAGATACTAGAAAGATAATGATACAAGGGAAGAGGGGAGATTGTAGGGGAGAGAATGGTGGGTTACTTTGGATTGGGTGATCAGCAAAGGCTTCTGTGTGTTTCTCTAGCTCTGCCATCTTCATTTCCACCTCCTGTTGTGTTATCTTACTTCATTCTCTTTGAATTATTATCTTTAAGTTTTTCCGTAGAGTGAAGTAGTCCCAGGAATGCTTTATATTTTGGTGGACTTTATTTCTTTCAGAATAAATTCTTCACCTATCTTTTGCGTACTGTGCTCCTTATTCTTTGGGGGTGAGGATGGGGTGGGGTATAGTTTTTCCCTCTCCATTTTGTTTCTTTTTACAGTGGCAGGCCTGTTCAGACCTTATTCTGGTTTAGTGTGGGTGAAGTCCCTTTGACTGACTTTCCACGTTGTCTGAGATACCTGGGCTCAGCTGTGAGCCCCACTTTGGTGGCCTGAGGTGCAGATGTGAGGAGGAGAGCATAGCTATGCTGACTTGGCTGGCCTGCTCCGGTTTTGCCTTTTTTAATGTAGTGGAGTTCTTGTTTCCTGGTTGGGTGTGTACTCTCTTCTGGTTCTACCCTCCTGCTTTAGATTGTTTGTGAGGCCCTGGAGCCTTAGCATCTTTCTGGAAGAGTCAGCCCAGTCTTTCTTTAGTAGTACTTCCATTTCCTTGAAACAGAGCAGGCAAAGGTTATATAAAAGATGGTTTGAGCTCCTATGTTAAGACCACAAGGTGGGAAGGTGGCATCACCCAGGCTCTTCATGAGTCTCTTTCCACCCTCTATTCTTTTAAGGTCCTCGGCTTGCTGATGAGTGGTCCTTTTTGCTTCCTCTCCTCCTCTTTGACCAGGGAGTCATTGCCATGGCAGGCTGCTGATATTTTCCTGCCTCTGTTGGGGCTTTGTTGGTTGGAACAGGCTTCTGCTCTCATATCTGTTTCTGAATTTTTTTTTCGGGATATCTGTATCCTCTGACCTTCTGCCTCTCTAAGTAGGTAAGGGGTAGTGATTATTAGTGAACATTTTTTTAGAGCTTTTTTGAGAGCAGCTGTGTAGAGTGATACCAGGCTGGCTCTTTCTTTTCCAACCAGCCCTTTTTTATATTTATTGGCTTATTGCCTTTTTTAAAAAAAAATCTATCTGATATTTATATTTTAGGGGGACGGAGATCTTGATATCTGATTACGGTTCTTTTTCTTCCTTTTGTTGAGTTGTGTGAGTACTCTATATATTTTGGAAATTAAAATCTTATGTGATGTATCATTGGCAATGATGTTCTCCCATACAGTGGGTTGCCTTTCCATTTAGATGATTGTATCTTTTGCTGTGCAGAAGCTTTTTAGTTTGATGTAGTCCCATGTGTTCATTTTTTTCTTTGTTTCTGTTGCCTTAGGTGATGTATCAGTGAAAATTGTGCTGCGTATAATATCTGAAATTTTGTTGCCTACATTTTTGTCTAGAATTTGTATGGATTCATGAGTCACATTTAAGTCTTTATCTATTTTGAGTTTATTCTTGTGTATGGTGTAAGTTGATGGTCTGGTTTCATGTTTTTGCATGTAGGTGTCCAATTTTCCAAACACCATTTATTAAAGAGACTGTGTTTACTCCACTGTATGCTCTTGCCACCTTTGTCAAATATTAATTGAGCAAATTGCCTTGGGTCCATTTCTGGGTTCTCTGTTCTGTTCCACTGGTCTATATGCCTGTTCTTTTGCCAGTACCAGGCTGTTTGGATTACGGTAGCTTTGTAGTATACCCTGATACCTAGTATTGTGATCGCACCTACTTTGTCCTTCTTTTTCAAGATTGCTGTGGCTATTCGGGGTCTTTTTTGGTTCCCTATGAACTTTTGAAGTATTTGTTCTAGTTCTGTGAAATATGTCATTGGTATTTTGATAGGGATTGCATTCAATCTATAGATTGCTTTGGGTGATATGGACATTTTAATGATGTTAATTCTTCCAATCCATGAACAAGGTATGTGCTTCCACTTTTTTATATCTCCCTTTATTTCTTTTTTCAGTGTCCTGTAGTTTTCTGCAAATAGGTCCTTTACTTCTTTGGTTAAGTTTATTCCTAGGTATCTTAATTATTTTGCCGTGACGGTAAATGGGATTGTTTCTTCAGTTTCTCTTTCTGTGAGTTCATCATTGGTGTATAAGAATGTCGTCTATTTCATGACGTTAATTTTGTATCCTGCTACTTTGCCAAATTCATTTATTAAGTCTAGTAAATTTTTGATGGAGTTTTTAGGGTTGTCTATGTATAATATCCTATCTTCTGCAAATAATGACAGTTTTATTTCCTCCTTTTCAATTGATCGCTTTTATTTTTCCTTCTTGTCTAATTCCTGTGGCTACGATTTCCAGTACTATGTTAAATAAGAGTGGCAAAAGTGGGCATCCCTGTCTTGTTCCTGTTCGTAAGGGGAATGCTTTTAGTTTCTGCCCATTGAATATGATGTTGGCTGTAGGTCTTTCATATATGGCCTTTGTTATGTCGAGATATGATCCCTCCATTCCCACATTGCTGAGTGTTTTTATCAGAAATGGATGCTGGATTTTGTCGAATGCTTTTTCAGCATCTATTGATATGATCATGTGGTTTTTATTCTTCCTTTTATTTATGTGGTGTGTTACATTTATTGATTTGCGAATATTGTACCAGCCTTGCATCCCTGGGATGAATCCCACTTGGTCATGGTGAATAATTTTTTAGATGTATTGCTGGATTCAATTTGCTAGTACGTTGTTCAGGATTTTGGCATCTATGTTCATCAGGGATATTGGCCTGTAGTTTTCTTTCTTTGTAGTGTCTTTTTCTAGTTTTGGAATTAGAATTATGCTGGCCTCATAAAACGAGTTTGGAAGTCTTCCTTCCTCTTGAATTTTTTGAAATAGTTTGAGGAGAATGGATGTTAGTTCTTTTTTGAATGTTTGGTAAAATTCCCCCTTGAAGCCATCCAGGCCTGGGCTTTTGTTTGCTGGGAGAGTCTGGATTACCTCTTCAATTTCCTTAGTTGTTATTGGTCTGTTCAAGTTTTCTATCTCTTCCCGGTCCAGTTTTGGGAGACTGTGTGTTTCTAGAAATTTGTCCATTTTGCTTAGATTTTCAAATTTGTTGCCATATAATTGTTCATAGTTGTTAACGATCTTTTGTATTTCTGGGTGTCAGTTGTTACTTCTCCTCTTTCATTTCTGATTTTGTGTATTGGGGTTCTCTCTCTTTGTTTCTTTATGAGTCTAGCTAAGGGTCCATCAATCTTTCTTATCTTTTTGAAAAACGAGCTCTTTGTTTCATAGATCCTTTGAATTGTTTTTTTTTTGGTTTCCTTGTTATTTATTTCTGCTTTGATCTTTACTATTTCTATTTCCGTCCTTCTACTTCTCTAGGTTTTTTTTTTTTGTTTGCTCTCTAGTTCTTTTTTTTTTTTTTTAATTAATTTTTGTTACAGATGTTTCTCCTTTTTTCCCCACTGATTCCCCCCTCCCATTCCCTCCCTGCCCTTTCCGCAGTTTGTTGTCCATGTCCACTGTTCATGCATACATGCATATAAGTTCTGTGGCTTATCTCTCCCCCACCACCCCCCTCTTCTGGGGATTGTTAGTCTGTACCCCACTTCCACGTCTCTGGGACTACTCCATTCCTCAGACTGTTATGTTCATTATATTCCACAAATAAGTGAGATCATATGAAACTTGTCTTTCTCTGTTTGGCTTGTTTTACTTAGGATGATACTTTCCAGATCCCTCCGTGTCGTCTCAAAGGATAAGAGATCTTTCTTTCTTACAGCTGCATAGTACTCCATTGTGTATACGTACCACCGCTTTTTTATCCATTCCTCTACTGATGGCCACTTGGGTTGTTTCCGGATCTTAGCTATTGTAAATAGTGCTGCTATAAACATGGGGGTACATATATTCTTTCTGATTGGTGTTTCAGGCTTCTTAGGGTGTATTCCTAGAAGTAGAATCACTGGGTCAAATGGAAGTTCAATTTTTAATTTTTTGAGGTAACACCATATTGTTTTCCATAGTGGCTGCACCAGTCTGCATTCCCACCAGCAGTGTATTAGAGTCCCCTTTTCTCCACACCCTCGCCAACACTTGTTGTTTGATGATTTCTTGATGGCGGCCATTCTGACATGTGTGAGGTGATACCTCATTGTTGGTTTAATTTGCATCTCTCTGATGATTAGAGATGATGAGCATATTTCTTCATATGTTTCTTAGCCATTTGTATGTCCTCTTCGGAGAGGTGTCTATTTAGTTCCTCTGCCAATTTTTTAATTGGATTCTTTGTCTTCCTTTTGTGGAGTTGTATGAGCACTCTATATGTATTGGAAATTAACCCCTTATCTGATATATCATTGGTAATTATGGTCTCCCATACAATGGGTAGCCTTTCCGTTTTGATGATTGTATCTTTCGCTGTGCAGAAGCTTTTGAATTTGATGTAGTCCCACGTGTTCATTTTCTCCTTTGTTTCTATTGCCTTAGGTGATGTGTCAGTAAAAATTCTGCTGCATATGATGTCTGAAATTTTGTTGCCTACAGTCTCTTCTAGGATTTTTATGGATTTATGAGTTACATTTAAGTCTTTTATCCATTTTAAGTTTATTCTCATGTAGGGTGTAAGTTGATGGTCTAGTTTCATTTTTCTGCGAGTAGCTGTCCAATTTTCCCAGCACCATTTATTAAAGAGGCTGTCCTTACTCCACTGTATGATCTTGGCACCTTTGTCAAATATTAATTGAGCATATTGCCTTGGGTCCATTTTTGGGTTCTCTGTTCTGTTCCACTGGTCTATATGCATGTTCTTGTGCCAGTACCAGGCTGTTTTGATTTCAGTGGCTTTGTAGTATAACCTGAAATCTGGCATTGTGGTCCCTCCAACTTTGTTCTTCCTTTCAAGATTGCTGTGACTATTCGAGGCCTTTTTTGGTTCCTTATGAACTTTGGAAATAATTGTTCTAATTCTATGAAGTATGCCGTTGGTATTTTGATGGGGATCGCGTTGAATCTATAGATTGCTTTGGGTAATATGGACATTTTAATGATGTTGATTCTCCCAATCCATGAACAGGGTATGTGCTTTCACTTTTTTATATCTTTCTCCATTTCTTTTTTCAATATCCTGTAGTTTTCTGCAAATAGGTCCTTTATTTCTTTGGTTAAGTTTATTCCTAGGTATCTTAATTTTTTTGGCGCGATGGTAAATGGGATTGTTTCTTCAGTTTCTCTTTCTGTGAGTTCATCATTGGTGTATAAGACTGCCATCGATTTCTTGACGTTAATTTTGTATCCTGCTACTTTGCCAAATTCATTTATTAAGTGTAGTAAACTTTTGATGGAGTCTTTGGGGTTTTCTATGTATAGTATCATGTCATCTGCAAATAATGACAATTTCACTTCCTCCTTTCCAATTTGGATCCCTTTTATTTTTTCTTCCTGTCTGATTGCTGTGGCTAAGACTTCCAGTACTATGTTAAATAAGAATGGCGAAAGTGGGCATCCTTGCCTTGTTCCTGTTCTTAAGGGAAATGCTTTAGTTTTTGCCCATTGAGTATGATGTTGGCTGTAGGTCTTTCATATATGGCCTTTGTTATGTCGAGATATGATCCCTCTATTCCCACACTGCTCAGCGTTTTGATCAGAATTGGATGCTGGATTTTATCGAAGGCTTTTTCAGCATCTATTGATACGATCATGTGGTTTTTATTCTTCATTTTACTTATGTGGTGTATCACATTTATTGATTTGCGAATATTCTACCAGCCTTGCATCCCTGGGATGAATCCCACTTGGTCATGGTGGATAATTTTTTTGGTGTATTGCTGGATGTGATTTGCTAGTATTTTGTTCAGGATTGTGGCATCTATGTTCATCAGAGATGTTGGCCTGTAGTTTTCTTTCTTTGTTGTGTCTTTTTCTGGTTTTGGAATTAGAATTATGCTGGCTTCATTAAACGAGTTTGGAAGTCTTCCTTCTTCTTGAATTTTTTGAAATAGTTTGAGGAGAATGGGTATTAGTTCTTCTTTGAATGTTCTGTAAAACATCCCCGTGAAGCCATCTAGGCCTGGGCTTTTGTTTGCTGGAAGAGTCTTGATTACATCTTCAATTTCTTCTGTTGTTATTGGTCTGTTTAAGTTTTCTATCTCTTCCTGATCCAGTTTTGGCAGGCTATGTGTTTCTAGAAATTTGTCCATTTCGCTTAGATTGTCAAATTTGTTGGCACATAATTGTTCATAGTAGTTGTTAACGATCTTTTGGATTTCTGTGGTGTCAGTTGTTACCTCCCCTCTTTCATTTCTGATTTTGTGTTTTTGGGTTCTCTCTATTTGTTTCTTGGTGATTCTAGCTAGGGGTCCATCGATCTTGTTTATCTTTTCAAAAAACCAGCTCTTTGTTTTATTGATCTTTTGAATTGTTTTTTTCATCTCTATGTCATTTATTTCTGCTCTTATCTTTACTATTTCCTTCCTTCTACTTGCTCTGGGGTTTTCTTTTTGTTTGCTCTCTAGTTCTTTAAGTTGTGAGGTTAGATAATCTATTAGAGATTTTTCTTGTTTTTTAAGGTAGGCCTGTGGTGCTATGAACTTCCCTATCAGAACTGCTTTAGCTGCATCCCATAGATTTTGTGTTGTTGTGTATTCATTTTCATTGGTTTCCAGGAAGTTTTTGATTTCTTCCTTGATCCCCTCAGTGACTTATTCATTATTCAATAACATGCTATGTAGCTTCCATGTGTTCAAATGTCTTTGTATGTTCTTACAATTGATTTCTAGTTTCATGCCATTGTGATCTGAGAAGATGCTTGATATGATTTCAGTCTTCTTGAACTTGTAGAGACTTAGTTTGTGCCCTAACACGTGGTCTCTCTTTGAGAATGTCCCATGTGCACTTGAGAAGAATGTGAATTCTCTAGTTTTGGGGTGTAATTCTCTGTAGATATCTATTACATCCATTTGGTCTAGTGCTTCATTTAGAGTCTCTGTTTCCTTAATAATTTTTTGTCTAGAGGATCTGTCCAGTGATGTCAGCGGTGTGTTGAAGTCCCCTGCTATGGTTGTATTGCTGTCGATTTCTCCTTGGAAGTCCTCCACAAGATTTTTAATATATTTTGGCGCTCCTATATTGAGTGCACAAATGTTTATCAAGGTTATATGTTCCTGTTGTATAGATCCTTTCAATATTGTGTAGTGGCCTTCTTTGTCTCTCGTTATGGCCTTTATTGTGAAATCTATTTTAACAGCTGAGAGCCTTATGGGGTTTCCTTTGTAGGTAACCTGTTGCTTATCTCTTGCTGCTTTTAGGATTCTCTCTTTGTCTTGAATTTTGGCATTTTAATTACTGTGTGTCTTGGTGTGGGCCTGTTTGGGTTCTTCTTATTTTGGGCTCTCTGTGCTTCTTGAACTTGAATGCCTTCTTCCTTCACCAAATTAGGGAAGTTTTCTCACTATTTCTTCAAATATATTCTCTAACCCTTGCTCATTTTTTTCCTCTTCAGGGACTCCTATGAGGCGAATATTAGTACGTTTCCAGTTGTCCCACAGTTCTTTAAAGCTGTCTTTCTGTTTTTAAATTGTTTTTTTGTTTTTTATTCTGGTTTTCTGATTGGTTGATATTTTTTCTACCCTGTCTTCTAATTCACTGATGCGGACCTCAGTTTCCTCTACTCTGCTGTTTAGACCTTCCAATGTTTTCTTTATTTTGATATGTCATTCTTAATTTGTTCTTGGTGGTTTTTAATTTCCAGTTGGTTGATTTTCAACATTTCTATGTCTTTACTAATGGTGTGATGTCCTTACTCATTCTGTTGCGCTTCCTCAAGATCAGGCTCTGAATTCTAGCTCTGTTAACTTGCTTAATTTTTCCACATTCATCTCATGTTCAGTAGAGGTCTCTTGTTCTTTTGTTTGGCTTTTATTTCTTTGTTTCACCATTTTGGCTATCACAGTGGGCTTGGGAACCTGCCAAATTTTTTCTGTGGGTGTTGGTGTTGTGCTGTTTGTGGCTCCCTCTCCTGGGTTTGGATGAGCCTGGGTGGACCCACGTTAAACACCACTGTCAAGTCTTAACTTTCCTGGTTAGAGTTGCTTGCCCAGGACTGGTTCAGTCATCCTCTAGTTTTTGCCTGGAAGCTATCAGTAGCAATTACCTGAATAGCCTTGGCCTCTCAGTTTAATGTAAAACTTCCTCAGGTGCTTAGAGTAAGGGAATTTCCCGAGGGTGGGGCAGATGTTTGTTGTTAATGAGCCTCAATTTGCATTTCAATGGCCCACCTGGGTGGGGTTGAATCTCCTAGGGAGGGGCCACTGCCTCTCCTCAGAGCCCTGGGAAGGAGTAAGATGGCCACCGTTCTGAGTGGCTGCAACTCAGCAAAAGCTCTGAGCGCCCTCCCTATCCCGAGTGTCCCCACACAGTTCCAGTCCTGTCCACCCTCCCACTGCCAGAGCCAAGGTGAGTGGCTGCAGCTATTTTAGTGTTTGTTCAGGCTCTGGGCTGTGGAGCCACTTGGGAGTTTAATCTGAGGGCGCAGCTCACAGCTAAGGCCGCTCCTGTCCGTGGGTTCCCAGCTCCCGTCTTGTGCTTCCACAACCCTACCATGATCGAGTCAGTGTCTCTGGTTATATGATCCTCACAAGCTTCTTTTCTGTTGTTTTTTCCCGATGATTTGTCTTTATTTTAGTTGTAACTTCAGTTTGGTCCTGGGAGATGGTCTGTGTAGTTTCCATTCACTCCACCATTTTGGAATCCTAAGTGTTTATTTCTGTTGAACATAAATTTAAAACAGAAAGTACAACTCTACTTCCTTTACTAAGTATTTGAACCTATTCCTTAATTAAAACATTTAAATCCCCTCACTTGCTTAAAATCACCTATGCAGCTTATCAAGGAGAAGGTCTGGGTTGGAAAAAGGTATTCTGTGTAGCTGTCTTGCTTTTTAAACATGTAAACACTTTCCAGGTAATCCTTTTAATAACAGGTGAGTTCATTTTTCAAGAATGAATTGGCAAACTGTAGTCTGCAGGCCAGATTCAGCCCAGCCCCTGATTTTGTAAATGTTTATCGGAATACAGACTTGCCTGTTTGCATACCAGCTGTGGTACTTTGGGGCTGGAATGCAGAGACCGTGTGACCCCCAGAGCTGAAATGCTTACAATCTGGCCCTTCCAGGAAGACCTTGCCAGCTCAGTCTAGAATATCTGACCATGTGATTCCTGCACTCTGTCCTAATTAAGTTCATTTCCTTAATACTTAAGGGTAGGCTTAAGTTTCTTATTCTTAATCCTTAATGATCTTAGTGTGGCCACAAGGAAGAAACAGCTCTACTGAAGTGCATTTCCTCTTGGTGCTGTACCCCATGCCCATGCACTCTTCTGTCTCAGAAGACAAACACCTTTTGATTGTGCCTTGCAGTTTGCTCTCCTAAAAGCCAGTTGAAACATACATTAGCACAGGGCACACAGTTACCTCTGCATGCACTCCGTCTATTGAACTTGATCTGTTTCTTGACCCTTATTTTGTAATTAATTCTTAAAGGAATAATTAACATTTGAGCCTCTTCTGAGTCTTATTTACTTTTTTTACATCTTTACACACAGACACATGGAAAATAGAAAATGGTCCCCCCACTTTATTCTCAGGGGCTACAAGGTGCCTGGCATATAGCATATGTATTTAATAAATATTTGTTAGGTGGGTGATACAGCACCTTGTGTAAAGCATATGTTGGATAAGTCTGTTCCGGCAAGTGAAGGAATCTTAATGACACAGATCCCCTTTGTAAAGCTTCCTTTCCCTTCTCTTCCCCATGACTCTGCTTGGTCTCATTTGTGGCGTTGATAAAGATCAATCAACTTTTGGCTAGTAGTCATTGATTATTTTTCTATTTCCCAGGCAGTGGTTACCATGGGTGTGGTGCTACAAGGTGCCAATCTATATGGCTACATCAGGTGTAAAGTGGGCAGCAGAAAGAATTTAACCAGCATGGCTACATCTTACCTTGGAAAGCAGTTTTTAAGACAAGTAAGTGTTTTCTGGTTGTGAGGGTGAATTTGATGTGGTCAGTGACTAATGTAATGATTTCTGACTCTTACAGAGTTCAGTTGTGTTGTTGTTGTTAATCCTTACCCAAGGATATTTTTACCTTTGATTTTTAGGGAGGGAGGGAGGAGGGGGGGGGAGAGAGAGATACAGGCAGACAGAGACATCGATGTGAGAGAGAGACATCGATTGGTTGCCTCCTGCATATACCCTGACCTCAGCCAGGGATCAAACCTGCAACCCAGTTACGTGCCCTTGCCTGGGAATCAAACCCATTTTGGCCGACACTTTAACTACTGAGACACGCTGGCCAGGGCCAGAATTCAGTTTTTATGAAATACTTATGAAAAAGTTTTTTAAGGCACGTATTTATTTGTGAGATGATGATGATCAAGTTATTTTAATTACTTTTGGAGACTTTTAGGACATTCCAGAAATTTATTGTCAGTGTCCTGAACTATTTTAAAATCAGAGAGAGAAATAAGTTATTGCAAATAACTTATTTTTAAGAAAAGTTCAGTTATTTTTCATTAATTCTGGTGGCCCTAACAGTTTTGAAGAATGATATTGTAAGGTTTTAGGTTTCATACAGTAAAAACGAGTAGAAACAAAATAAGACTATATAATTAAAGATTGTTTTAAAGTTCTCAGGTTATTTTTTTTTTAGAGCATATTGTTTTACCACAACTCCCCAGTATGAATATTTAAATCAGGGTTTTCAATGTCATAAGTAGTATTCATAGATTGATTAAATCTCTTGGGAAGAATGATTAGGTCTTTGTTTTCATGCAGTAGGTTGGGCAAGTGGTATGGTACTGGAAAGTGGTTCTTGATCTTGAATATGTCTCAGAATCACCAAGAGGGCTGAAACACAGGTGGCTGGGTCACACCTCCAAAGTTCCTTATTCAGTTGAGCTGGGTGGGTCTCATAATTTGCATGTCTAACAGGTTCCTAGGGAGTGCTGATGCTGCTGGTCCAAGGATTACATTTAGATAACGAAAGCCCTGAGAGATGAAGTTACTACTCAAGAATATACAGCTCATACATGGTGTAAAAGTAGGGCATAATCTAGTTCTCTTCTCTTGAAATTCATTGTTCTTTTCATGCTACTGTACAGTTTCTCTTATATAAAGGATAAGAAGTAGAGAAAACTAATGTTGTTGCAGGGACATGATTTTCCTTCTGAGGGTTTTTGCAGTGTCAATATACCTTTGGTGTGGTCCACCTTACAGTAATTGTCAAGTGTGTGCGTAAGAGGTTTTTTCATTAGGATTTTCAATGTTTCTGAAGTGGGGATGGACGTTGAGTACAGGTGAAATTGAATATTGAGCCTGACATAACATGGATAGGATTTGTGGATTTGCACAGCACCTGGTGATGCTCTGCTACAGTGAGACCGACTTGATGGGCCTGTGGGTGGATCCATTGATTTGCTTTTCCAGCATGTTTGTAATTTCTAGCATAATTTTGCCATTGACTGTATGTTAATGTAGTAGATGGCTGGGCTTACAAATACAGAATTTCTCATAGTGCTTTGAAGTCTAAATTAAGTAAAAGACCTTTATTAAGGAGTTCTTACTCTTTTGCAGAACACTGGAGATGATCAGACTTCCTGAAGAGAGGGAGAAAGCCTGTGTGTTCTGTTATATGGGGAACAGCTGAAGAAATTCTTGACTCTGAACCCTTTAGAACACAGTACATGTTGCAGAGAGGAGTGTTGGGTTTGTTTTTTTCATTTTAAAATTTACTTTAACAAAAAGGAGAAGTAGTTTTCATATTAAATTTTTATTTTCTTTGTAGTACTTGGGGCTTGAAAATATGGTGTTGCTAGAAACATTGTCAGAATTTGGTTCATGGTGTATGTGTATGCACAGTCATGGAATATCCATGTAGTGTAACTCGATGGAAGTGTTTATGTTTGTGTACATGTGGAATGAAGACCTTTGCATTTGATCCATGGAACGTAGGAGGGTGTTCTTAATCTCATCTTAAAATTCCATGTGTTTATATATTTCTGTAGATTATTTTCAAAAGGAAGTTTTGCTTCCATGGTAAGAGTGTGCACTTTGGCTTATGTATAAGTTAGAAGTAATTGTTAATTTTACGACTTAATATATACTTCATGATGAAACTTCTTATCCTAGGCATTCACGGTAGATAGAAGTCAAATCTGGATCAGTAGCATGAACTAATTTCTAACATTGTTTATTTTTATTTATAAGAAGTCATGTATTTTAGGTCCGATTACTATAAATGAACTTTCTGTTTATGTGTAAGGGGTACTGGGAGATTGCTGCTGTTCTATTTATTTTTGGTTTAACTCTGGAGCCTCCTGGTGGAGCTTCAGTAGTCCTGGGCCTAATGAAAACTTTTACCACGAAAGGAGTGTTATTCTTATGTCATAGTAAGAATAATCATTTAAATACTTGGCATAATAAATGCCTGATATACATTTTATGTTATGAGTCTTTTTTTTCCTTGCTACAGTGGGGCTATTGTAAATCATGCATTTGTGTTAATGGTATTTTTTTAAAAGCAATAAAGCAATATATGTAACAGTCTACAACTGTTAGACACCTGTAAATTCTCTTGTAGATATACTGTAAACTTTGTTGGACTCTTAATCAACAGATTATTTTGTCAATGTATTTATACATTGTTAAAAAATTTTTAAAGATGTTTTGTTTAATTGTCTTTATTGGAGTGATAGCTTTGAAGGTGCATACCTTTATATTTGTATAAAACTTTACTGTTTACAAAGCACCGTGGCACGTGTAATCTCATTTGATTGTCATGACAGACCTGTTTTGTGTGATGCTTGTGTACAGATGATGAAATGGAACTTCAGGTTATTGAGTGACTTGTCCAAGAAAACACAGATTATAGGAATACTTATCAGGAAATATTTTCTGTAGTGTCTTTTCCTTTCTTAAGAATCATTAAGTTATTAACTCATTCATTTATTAAGTGTTTGTTTGCCATTTTACTTATGTTCATCTGGTGAGGAAAGTTGATGCCGCATAAAGACATGTTATTTAATTTGAAAGGTCTAACCTAAATCTGTAGAGTTAAGAGTCTAACGGGACA
The DNA here is from genome assembly GCF_014108415.1 of Molossus molossus. Taxonomy (NCBI): domain Eukaryota; kingdom Metazoa; phylum Chordata; class Mammalia; order Chiroptera; family Molossidae; genus Molossus; species Molossus molossus. The sequence continues at coordinate 55,645,792 of NW_023425354.1, read as the reverse complement.
GACTGGTATAGGTTTTGATATAACTATGTTGTTATTTGAACCTACAATCTTAAAAACCAAGTGTCAATCAAGTTTTGGAATATGCATGTGGCAGGATTTACCGCTTATTTCCCAGTATCCGTTTTTCCCTTCTACATGTTTTATTTGCTGGGACATGGCAACAAAGACAGCTTTTTTCAGATTTTCTTGCATCTCGCCATGGCCATGTGACTGAGTTCTGGCCACTGGGTACATTTCCAGGAAGTATTCCTAAAAGAGTGGGTCATGCCCATCCCCTCCCCTGTCTTCTTTCCTGCTAGCTGAAATGTGGACATCATAGGTGGAACTTGGAATGGGATAAACACGATTCATTTTGTGAATGGCAGAGAAATAAGGTGAAGACTGAGTTCTCTCTCATGGGAATAACAACCCCCAACTGCTTATCTGAATTTAAAAATAAGAAACAAACTTCTATCTTGTTTAAGTGTTATTGTTTTGGCTTTTCTGTTGCTAGAGTATAACTGAATTCTTACTGATATAGTATAGTTTTAGCATCCCCCATAATTGTTTGCATTAGTGTAGTATTTAAGGTACAATAATTCAGTAAATACATATTCAGTTGTGCTAACTTTTGCCATAGTGCAGTGATTTTTCATAGATATAACTATTTTAAGTCTTGTGTCAAAACTTAGTGTGTGTGTGTGTGCATGTGTGCGTGTGTAAAATAAAGCAGAGCTGCTCCAGTTGAAACAGAATTGGGGGTTCTGGAACCCCCCTCTCAGCCCTAACTACCAGTTTTCAAGGAGCCACTACTAGGAACAGTGAAACCAAAGTCTATTCCTGGTTTTGAAGAATACAGTCTCAAATCGTATGTTAAATATACTTTTCAATTACAAATAAAATCAGAAGTATATCTAATTCTTATGAGAAGCAGAAACCTTTATATTGTTCTACATATAAAAGAAAGAAGCATATCATTTCGTAAAGAAGATTAATTTAGTGTCAAGGAATCTCATATGTAACTTCTTCCCACTACAGTTATTTACAAAAAAAAGAAAGAGAACACTCATAGTCAGAAAGTCAAGTAGTACCGAAGGCGACAAAGAAATGCAAATCTTATTCACTCTCAGTCTTGTTCTCCAGGAGCAAATATTTTCAACTGCTTAATTTTAATATTTTGGGATATTTACCTCTGTGCCTCTAAATAATATGCTTAATTGTGCTTACACTGTTTCTTGACTTAGTAACCTGATAATTAGCTGTTGACTTCTTGCTATGAAAAATGCCTCTCTCCCCACATATAGTTTGAGCACTGTTCTTTGTCCAGTTGATTGTAATATTAAAGGCTTAACATAAACCTCCATTTTTTAATTTTATCAGTTATCTGTTGTAACTGTTAATTGCCTTTATTAGTAATTTGTTCAACAAGTAAAGTCCTACAAATAATGGCTTAAACAAACAAAAAAAGGGTCTGTGTGTTTTTCAACAAAGGAAGTCTGAAAGTAGTGATTGCTGGTGTTGATATAATTACTAAATAGTTCCTTAGAAAGCAGGTTATTGTCCCTGTGCTCGTTGTCTCGGGGTCATAAGATGACTGTCACAGCTGAAGTTGACTTTTCTATTTTTAAGTAAGGAAGACAAGTAGAGGCTCTGATTGCATATGTTCCCTTATATCAGAAAAGCAAAAGCTTTCTGAGCAATCACAGGAGACCTTTCTACATACATTTCATTAGCCAAAATGGTGTCACCCAGGGGTAAAAAAGTCTGGGGAAACAGGTTATTAAGGTAGGCACATTGCTGCCTTGAATAAAAGAGATTTTGTTAGTGGGTAAAAGAGAAAGGGACGCTGGGTAGGTACCTGGTAGTGCCTTTCACATCTCGTGGGGCTTTCTGTGGAGGACACCAGCTGCTGTGGCTAACGCTCTTGGCATTCTTTCTACAGCAGATAAATAGCCTTTGATCTAGACACCCTTTTAAAGCCAACTTTTGATGCAAAGCCACTAAAGCACAACTGGTAAGATAGTTCTCTGAGGGCATAGGCTGATGTATTCTTAAGTATGTATCTTTACTTTAATATTATTAGGGGGTTGGATTTAGAATATTCAGAGCAGTGGTTCTCAGAGGGATGGTGCCACTCACAAGGGAGGGTGTTTTGTAATGTGGAGAGGGAGGTGTTGATTAACACAATGATTGGTTATTTTAGTGGGTGGAGCCTAGGGATGCCAGGCACTTGCAGAACATAGGACAGGACCAAAAATTGTCATGCATCTGTAATAACCTCCATATATCTCGTTAATAGTATGCACATGAAAATCCTGTTTATGATGAGAAGTAAAAAGCAACCCCTGGAAGCTGACCTGTCCCAACAGCCAGGCTATGGTGTTCTATTGAACATAAACAATTTTTTTTTTTTTTTTTTTATCCTCACCCGAGGACATTTTTCCAATTTTTGTACAGATAGAGTGGGAGGGAGAGAGAAGAAGGGAGAGAGAGAGAGAAACATCGACGTGAAAGGGACACATCGAGTGGCCGCCACCCGCACGACCAACCAGGGCCGGGGACAAACTGCAACCGAAGTACGTGCCCTTAGCGGGAACCGAACCCGGGTCTCTCCAGACCGCAGGCCGACGCTCTAACCGCTGAGCCAAGCCGGCCAGGGCGAACATAAACAATTTTATACAACACTAACATCTGGCAAGGCCACTCCGATCATGAGGGAGCAAGACAAAAATAAGCACACTCTTGTGATCATGATGGAGTATAGAAATAATACTATGCAAACCACAAAAAAAGACCAGACCATCCCCTCTCCTGGCTTACATGAGTGACTGCTGCTGCTTTACTAAATACAGCTTTGGGGCACTCTGCTCTTCCTATTTTCTAGATAAAAATTATTAAGATGCTACTCATAGGCTTGCTTAATTTCTGAAAGCACCCAATCCAACTGATTCATGGAACCCTTCTTAAGATCACCGAGGCCCACCTATAGGCCCAAATCTTATGATAAGCCCTTAACACCCTCAATCTGAGACATCCATGGTGTGGTCTCCCTTGTGCAAAAAGTACTAATAAACCTAACTTGGTTCAACCACAGATCTCTTCTTCGTGGTCTCTAGCTGGTGAGCATTCACAATAATGATCTGAGCCTAGACTATTAATCCATTTTACATATAAAAACTCCCATTTTATATATTTTTGTTGTTGTTGCAGATTTGCAATACTTATAAAAAATGCAACTATCAAGTGAGAAAAGGTTGTATTCTTTGGTGCTGTGCCAACCGGTTTTCACCATTTTGAAAACTCACTAGTGGCAACATTGCTCATGGCATTTGAGTTGCAAGTGAGAATTGCTGTAGCTGCATTAGTCTGCACATGTGATGGCCACATTCCTGGTAATTATATGTACACATACAAGCATCTGACTACCTTATTGAATCTTCAGTAGTCATGGCCATTTATTTTCATACGAATTACATATTTCCATAATTTGCTTCCTTTTATTTCTCCTTTATATTAGACATTGATTTAAAAAATGCTATGCCCTGGTCACTTTTGCTCAGTGGTTAGAGCATTGGCCCGTGGACCAAAGGGCTATGAGTTTGAGTCTGGTCAAGGGCACAAACCTCGGTTGCAGTTTGATCCCTGACCCTGGTCAGGGTCATACAGGAGGCAACCAATTGATGTGTCTCTCTCACACTGATGTTTCTCTCTCTCCTCACACTCTATCTGAAGATAAATGGAAAAATATCCTCAAGTGAGGATTAAAAAAAAATGCCCAAGGTAAATTGTATTGTTAATCCATCTATAAGTGTGTTAGAATAATAAAAAGGGCATTTAAAAATATTTGTAATAAAAATTGGCTGTGGGTCTGAAGGTATGAGAACACTGGTGGACAGTCTGTCCCTTAGACTCTCTTTGCTCAGGTGGAGCTGGAAAGCAGATAGATTTCAACTTGTACTCTGGTGTTCTAATAGTCCGTGTTCTTACTGAGGGTTAGTAACATAGTCTTTGGAAAGCAGTACTGACATTATGAAATTTGAGAAGTCAAATGAGTCTCATTTGGATGGTATCTCATAGGTGGACTGTCTAATGTTTTAAGTGAATTCAGTATGTGCTGCTTGCATTAATTTAAGAGAAATACATTTTATCCCACTTTTTAAAAGATAGGCTTTTATATATTTATTTTTTTTAGAGAGGGAGGGAGAGACAGAAACATCTGTCTGCCTCCTGCACACCCTCTACTGGGGATCAGGCCTACAACCTGGCATGCGCCCTGACCGGGCATTGAACTGGGATCTCTCAATCCACAGGGCAATGCTCTGTTCAATGAGCCACACTGGCTGGGCTTTATCCTACTTTCTACTAAAAGAAATCTTGGAGAAACATTTCAAGAATGGTAGAGTAAGGGTCTCCATAGATCTGATTCTCCATAAAAGCAAATGGACAGAATTGTCAAAATCAACTTTTCCAAAACTCCAGAAATTAACCAAAGGATTAATTAGGATACATGAGAAACATGTATTGAAGAACAATGGTTGAGTCTCTGTAAGAATAATAAGCTTTGTGGTGTTTTAACTTGTCCTGATTCCATCTCTCTCTCACCACTTCTGTGGTAACTTCGAGCCACAATGACTATGAAAACCAACCACTGGAATAGTTTAGGATTTCCCCAGATAGGTTTGGAGTTAACCAAGAAACCCCATCTTCAGAGAATTGTAACTATTTGATTTGTCTGGCAGCTCCATAGAAAAGTCACAATTATAGGGCTTATCTTTATTTAACCTGACTCAATGAGAAAAGCCTTAGCCACAGGTTGTTTGTTGGAAACAACTAGTAGCAATTGTTTAAATAGCATAGCTGCCTGAGATGGTAATACTGGTGACAAAAACTTAAAACAAAAATATGGCAAATGAGATGTTCATAGGGGGCTTTAAAAAGCCCCAAACCACTCCTGGGGGTATAATAAGCCACATGCATGTTCAGGGTTTGCATGCCTAGGAAAGACCTGAAAGGGCCCTCTGTCAGCTTTGGATGATCTTGAAACTCTGCATAAATAGGAAACAAAGGCTTAGGCAGAGCTGTAAACTGCTGGAGTCTTGAGGATGTGCCCCAATACACATGAGCCCTATTGTATATATGGGAGACTTACTGTCTTGGGTACTTAAGGAAATCCCTATATAATTATTAGCTGAATACTAAGCTGATTAGAGATTTTAATGGCTACATATGACAACAGCCTTTACAGAATTTGCTCAGGAAAGTCACTTGGCAGTAACAACAACAAACCTTAAAGGGAAAGGACAGCAAATCTGATTGCCAGAGGCACATACTTATATTTTTAAATTGTCTCGTTTTCAACAAAGAAATTATGAGACATGCAAAGAAACAAGAAACTTTGGTTCATATGTGGTGGGAAAGTAAACAGAAACCATTACTAATGAAGCCCAGACAGTTAAAGCCCAGACTTTAAATCAACTGTCTTAAATGTGTTCAAAGAACTAAAGGAAACCTGGACAAGAGACAAAGAACTAAAAGAAATTAGGAAATGATTTATGATCAAAATGAGAATATCAGTAAAGAGAAGAAAAAATATATATAAAATATATAAAAAGAAGTCAAATTGAAATTTTGGAACTGAAAGGTACAATAACTGACAAAAAAATGTAGTAGAGGAGTTCAACGAATTTGAGCAGTCAAATGAAAGACTCAGAAAACTTGAAAATAGGACAATTATAACTGTCCAGTTTGGGGAGCAGAAAGAAAGAATGAAGAATAGTGAACACAGTCCAAGGGACCTGTGGGACACCATCAAGAATACCAACATACATGTTATGGGAGTCCCAGAAGGACAAGGGAGAAAGGGTCAAAAAGAATATTTGAAGAATGAACAGCTGGAAACTTCCTAAATTTGATAAAAGACTTGAAGAAAGATGACATTAATTTGTATACCCAAGAAGATCAACAGATTCTAGTAAGATAAACTCAAAGAGATCCACATCTAAACACATCATAGTCAAACTGTCAAAAGCTAATGACAGAAGGAGTATTGAAGGCAGCAAGAAAAAACAACCCATCACATATAAAGAATGCTCAGTAAGATTAAAGGCTTGCTTCTCATCAGAAACCGTGAGGTCAGAAAGCTGTAAGGTGATGTTCAATATAGACTTTAAGACCAAAAAAAAAAAAAAAAAAATTATTAAAGGAGACAAATAAGAATATTATATATTTATAAAAGGGCCAGTTCATCATAAAACACATTACTCACCATTTGTTCAAATTTCCTTTTATATTACTTGCTAAATTTTGTCATTGTCTCTCTGGAGATATAGTCAAAATTTATACATTTTAATACCAAGACAAAAAGAATCTACATTTTAAACTATTTTTAAATATATTATAATTGATTTTTAGAGAGGAAGTGAGAGAAATAGAAACATTGATTGGCTGTCTCCTGCATGTCCCCTACTGGGGATTAAGCACGCAACCTGGGTGTGTGCCCTGACCAGGAATTGAACCAGTGACATCTTGACGCATAGGTCAATGCTCAGCCACTGAGCCATACCAGCTGGGCCATTTTGAACTATTTTTAAAATTAATAGTATTTTTATTAATTGTGCACGTAATAATTTTTGTATTCATTCTGATATATTTTCAGTACACACTCTAGTCCTCTGTACATAATCATAGTTTCTATATTTAACAAATTGCTCATTTAAAAATATTTTTATATTCTTTATTTTTATTATTGATTTGACCTCTTCCAGGTTAATTCTATCACATTAACAGCTATTAGCAGCTGTCATGTATGGTGCAAGTATAAAATGGAAACTGTTTTAGTATTTCTCCTTTAAGAACAGTGCTTCTCTTTAAAGATACAAAGTCTAGCCCTGGCCAGTTTGGCTCAGCAGTTAGAGCGTCGACCTGCGTGCGGTCCAGAGAGACCCGGGTTCGGTTCCCACTGAGGGCATGTACTTCGGTTGCAGTTTGTTCCTGGCCCTGGTTGGGTTGTGTGGGTGGCAGCCACTCGATGTGTCCCTTCCACGTCGATGTTTCTCTCTCTCTCTCACTCTCACTCTATCTGAACAAAAAAGAAAAAATGTCCTCAGGTGAGGATAAAAAAAAAAAAAAAAAAAGATACAAAGTCTCTAAGAATTAACAATGAAAGGAAGACAACAATAGAAGGAAGACATAACAATAATAAACATACGTACTTGATAAGAGTCCCAAAATGCATAAAGCAAAAGCTAAAAGAATTGAAAGGAGAAATAGATAAGTCAATAATTATTATTACAAGTAATTTACTGTTAGTTTTTAGTGATTGAGATAATCTATGTAAAGTATTCAGCATAGTCCCAGGCACATGGTAATTAGAAAGAAAAACTTATTTAAAACAAAAAACTTAGTTGTTTTAATAGTGAAAGGTGATTCGGTCAGAAAACCCAATAATAGTAGCTGGAGACTTCAATATCTCACTTTTTTTTTTTTTATCCTCACCAGAGGATATTTTTCCATTTTTTGTACAGATAGAGTGGGAGGGAGAGAGAGAGAGAAACATCGACGTGAAGGGACACATGGAGTGGCTGCCACCCGCACAACCAACCAGGGCCGGGGACAAACTGCAACCGAAGTACGTGCCCTTAGCGGGAACCGAACCCGGGTCTCTCTGGACCGCAGGCCGATGCTCTAAACGCTGAACCAAACTGGCCAGGGCTGTTTTGTTTTATTAATCCTTGCCTGAAGATATTTTTCATTGATTTTTAGACATGGTGGAAGAGAGGGTGGGGGAGGGAGAGAGAGAGAAACATCAACGTGAGAGAGACACATTGACTGGTTGCCTCCTGCATGACCCCAACTGGGGCCAGGGATTGAAACAACTCAGGTACATGCCCTTGACCGGGAATCGAACTCAAGACACTTTGGTCTGCAGGCTGCTGGCCAGGGCAATATCTCACTTTTAGTAATGGATAGTGGAACTAGTCAGAACAAGGAAATACAGGATCCAACAGTACTATGAACCAACAGATTTAACAGACGTACAAACCACAACGTAATTAAACTAGAAATCAACAAGAGAAGGAAATTTGGGAAAGTAAAAAATGTGTGGAAATTAACACACTGTGAAATAACCAAGGATCAAAGAAGAAATCGCAAAGAAAATTACAAAATGCTTTGAGATTTATGAAAATGAAAACACCATACCAAAACTTATGGATGCAGCCACAACAGTGGTCAGAGGGGAATTTATAATGAGAAATCCTCTATTAAAAAAGGAAACTTTTGCCCTGGCCGGTTTGGCTCAGCGGTTAGAGCATCGGCTTATGGACCAAAGAGTCCCAGGTTTGGTTCCCCTAAGGGCACGTACCTCGGTTGCAGTTTGTCCCCGGCCCCGATTGGGGTTGTGTGGGTGGCAAGCACTCTATGTGTGTCTCTCACATTGATGTTTCTCTCTCTCTTCCTCCCTTTCTCCCTCCTGCTTTATCTGAAGATAAATGCAAAAGTGTCCTCGAGTGAGGATAAAAAAAAAACAGGAAACTTTCATTCATTGCTTGTGGGGATGCAAAATGCTACAACCATGTGGGAAGACAGTTTGGTGGGTTCTTTCAGAACTAAACACACTCGTGATATCATTGTAACTAGCTAGCTAATAATAGGAAAGGAGCAAAGGGGAGGCTGGCCTGACCTAAGCATGGCCATCAGGGCAGCTTCACCAGGAAGCTGCAACTTCATGCTCCACCGGGAACTGCTGGTCCATTCCCTGCAGATCCCTGGGGGAAGGGGAGGATGGCGCACGCATGCACGGTGAAGTTGGGGTGAGGTAGGGACGGTGCTTGCCTGGTGGTCTTACCTGGGAAAACAATACTTGGCGTAGAGGGGGTGGGGCCACTGCAAGGGCCTGAAATCTTGAGGTTTAATTGGTTATTCTAGTTAAAATCCCCAGAGACAGGAATTCTCTCTCTGGTCCCCTGGTTTTGCTGCTGCTTCCTTGCACTCGCTCGCTCCATGACCCATGCTAAATGGCCCAAGGCCATGTGGACCCCACACGCAGTGGACTGCAGCTGGGAACACAAGCTAACCTAGCTGGGTTCTGGACTGTACTGGACCTTAATATGGAGCAGGAACTGGGTGGTGGCTCTGATTCTAGCTCTGCTGAAGACAAAATGGGACTTTTTCCATGTGTGATGCAGGGAGATGGGACCTTGGAAGGGAACTCCCTTACTGTTACTTCATCAACAAAGCTTTCCAGATACCTCATTCACCCATGGGGGCCTCAGGAAATTCTTGTTTCCACAGTACCCCAAGAAGCCTACTTCCACCAGTAACAGATGGGGACGTGGAGGACACCCCTCTGATAACATTCTTGCCATGTAATCCAGCAGTTGCACTCCTTGGTATTTATTTAAATTAAATAAAATTTATGTGCACACAGATTTTTACATGATTGCCCCAAACTGGAAGCAACCAAGATGTCCTTTAGTGGATGAATGAATAAACTGTGGTACATACAGACAATGGAATATTAGCACTAAGAAGAAATGAACAATCAAGCCATAAAAAGACATAAAGGAACCTTAAATTCATATTACTAAGTGAAAGAAGCCAATCTGAAAAGCTGCATTCTGTATGATTCCAACTATATGACATTCTGGAAAAGGCAAAACTATTGCGACAGTAAAACTGTCACTGGTTGCTAAGTATCGGGTGGGGAGAAGGATGGATAGGTGGCATAGAGGATTTTTAGAGCAGTGTGATTATTCTGTATGATATTATAATGATGGATACATGTCATTATACATTTGTCCAAACTCAGAATGTACAACACCCTAAGGTAAAAGTGAACCCTAAGGTAAACTATGGACTTGGTGTGATTACAATGTGTCTGTGAGGTCCATTGCTTGAGAAAGTGTGGGAAATGTTGATAATGGGGAAGGCTATATATGTGTAGACAGTGTATGAGAAATCTTCATATCACCCTTTCAATTCTGTGAATCTGAAACTGCTCTAAAAAGTAGTCTTAAAAAATACTAAAAGAGATTTCAAATCAATGGTCTAATCTTTCACATTAGGAAACTAGAAAAGGAAGAGCAAAGTGAACCCAAAAGAAAGAGAAGGAAGGAAAAAAGGACTAAAATTACTAATGTCATCAAGGAAAGAGCAATCCCTACTGAGTACTTCAGTAAAGTCAGTGGTTGTCACAATAGAATATAAAGCATTTTATACCTATTTGTGGTGTTAACATGCTGTTATATAAGCGTTCAAACATTGTGCTTTCTTTTTTTTTTTTATCCTCACCCGAGGACATTTTTCCACCTTTTGTTCAGGTAGAGTGGGAGGGAGAGAGAGGAACAGAGAGAGAGAGAGAAACATCGATGTGAAAGGGACACATTGAGTGGCCGCCACCCGCACAACCGACCAGGGCCGGGGACAAACTACAACTGAGGTACATGCCCTTAGCAGGAACCGAACCCGGGTCTCTCAGGACCGCAGGCCGACGCTCTAAACGCTGAACCAAACTGGCCAGGGCCATTGTGCTTTCTTCATAAAGTGCTTTACGTGACTTGTTTCTTCCTCACGTAATTCTTAGAATGCAGGAGATGTTGTGTGTAGGAAAACGTAATCATGAAGAACTTGTGGTTGAGTCAGGCTGACTTGGGTGTGGATCCAGTTCTATATCCTGGTTTTGACTTTGAACAAGCTGTTTATCCCATTTTTAACAGATGAGGCAGTAAATTGAGAGTCATAAGTAAGATTCCCTACTCTTTTCTGCAGGAAGTAGGAATGGGAGGAGGGAGGGCTCAAGGGTTAAAGAGGTAGATAATCCATATAAAATATTCAGCATAGTCCCAAACACAGGGCAAGCACTCGAATGGTAACTTACTCAGAAAGCAAAATAGAATTGCTTAGCTAAAGGTAGCACCGTCAGGAGCTCTAACCCCTAGTTAAGTGTCCTCTCTTTGATTTAGATTCACGTCCAGTATATGGCATGGAAAATTCAAATGCAGCGAAGAAGTCAGTTGAAGGAATGGATGCGGATTTTTAAACATTTTTTATTTTGTTTAGAAGTTACAGATCATAAGATTATGAGCTTGTATAGTGTTCATTTATAATTTATTTTATATTTGAGACACATCTTGTTATTTATGTTTTTCAGATTGTTAAATTCAACTGTGCTATGCATCAATTTTCATACTGGTAAACATTTTGGGGGGATTTGCCTTGCTTTGCATGCACTTTTCATCTTTTTGCTTGTAGCTTGTGCACCCTCCACTAGATGGCAATACACCAATATAAAATGTAAGTGAAACAGCCCTGTTGCAGCACCTTATTTACTTAGTCTAATGGGAAATGATGGTTTTCCTGGGAAATCAGCCTGAAAGTAGTGAGTTAGGACAAAATCCATGTTTCCTGTTGTACAATTAACTAACACTAGTGCTTATGAATGAACAGATGCTGAATGAATAGTACAATAATCTAGTTGGTACCTGCAATGTACCAGACACCAAGGCGTGTGCTATGGACAGAGAGATGTGGAAACTATTGTGATAGGTCTCTGCCTTCCTCATATCGCCAAACACACCCATCCCCATTGAATGAATGAGAACTCTGAGGATTAAAGGGTTAGTAGCTTTCTCAGGATCATACAACTAGAGAGAGGTGAAGCCAGGACTTGTCAGTCAATGGTGGGGGAAGAAGAGGACGTTGAACTTAAAGTATGTTGGATTTGAAGCCAGTGGTTACATCCAAGTACCAGAATGTGATGAAAACCTGGACTTCTTTAGGATTGGGCCAGAGGTATAAATTCAGGAGGCACCCTGTTAGAGCAGAGTTGAAGCTATAACAATGTATGGGGCTATCTATGGCAAAAGCATCTGTTAAAAAATAAAGAGCTGACATGTAATTCCCAAGAAGCAAGGTGAAGGGGCAGAAAGTTAAGGATGCCTGCACTGGATGCAGACAGACCCTAGTACAAATGACTTCATACTGGCTGTGTGTTCCTGGGCAAGACACTTAACCTCCCTGTTTTTTGTTTTCTCTCCAATTTTTATTAATTTATTTTTGTTACAGATGCTTCTCCTTTTTCCCCCTCCCCATCCCGCCCCTCCCACCCTCCAGCATTATTGTTTGTGTCCATTGGTTGTACATACATGCCTGTAAGTTCTTTGATTCATCTCATCTATCCCCCCTGTCTCCCTACTCTGATGTTTGTCAGTCTGAACCATACTCCTTTCTCTGGGTCTACTTCATTCATCAGCCCATATTGTTTATTATATTCCGCAAATAAATGAGATCATGTGGTATTTATCTTTCTCTGATTGGCTTATTTCACTTAGCATAATACTCTTGAGGTCCCTCCATGTTCTCTCAAAGGATAAGAGATCTTTCTTTCTTAGAGCTGCATAGTATTACATTATGTATATGTACCACGGCATTTTTATCCACTCATCTACTGATGGACACTTGGGCTGTTTCCAGATCTTAGCAATTGTAAATAGTGCTGCTATGAACATACTGGTGCATATATTATTTCTGATTGGTGTTTCAGGCTTCTTAGGATATATTCCTAGAAGTGGGATCACCGGGTCAAATGGCAATTCAATTTTTCATTTTTTGAGGTAACATCATAATGTGTTCCACAGAGGCTGCACCAGTGTGCATTCCTACCAGCAGTGTACTAGAGTCCCCTTTTCTCCACACCCTCACCAACACTTGTTGTTTGATGATTTGTTGATGGCAGCCATTCTGGCAGGTGTGAGGTGATATCACATCATTGTTTTCATTTGCATCTCTCTGAAGATTAGTGATGATGAGCATTTCTTCATATGACTCTTGGCCATTTGTATGTCCTGTTTGGAGAAGTGTCTATTTAGTTCCTCTGTCCATTTTTTAATTGGGTTCTTTGTCTTCTTTTTGTTGAGTGTATGAGCACTGTATATATTTTGGAAATTAACCCACTATCTAATGTATCACTGGCAATTATGCTGTCCCATATAGTGGGTTTTCTTTCCATTTTGACGGTTGTTTCTTTTGCAGTGCAGAAGCTTTTTAGTTTGATGTAGTTCCATGTGTTAATTTTTTCCTTTGTTGCCTTTGGTGATGTATCAGTAAAAATTCTGCTGCATATGATGTCTGAAATTTTGTCGCCTATATTTTATTGTTTTTTTTAATGACTTGCTTTTTTTAATTAATTAATTAATTTATTTATTTATTTAATCCTCACCCCAGACCCCAGGATATTTTTCCATTTTTTGTACAGATAGAGTGGGAGGGAGAGTGAGGAAGGGAGAGAGAGAGAGAAACATCAACGTGAAGGGACACATCAAGTGGCTGCCACCCGCATGACCACCCAGGGCCGGGGACAAACTGCAACCGAAGTACGTGCCCTTAGCGGGAACCGAACCCGGGTCTCTCCAGACCGCAGGCCGACGCTCTAACCGCTGAGCCAAACTGGCCAGGGCTTGTCGCCTATATTTTCTTCTAGGATTTTTATGCATTCACAAGTCACATTTAAGTCTTTTATCCATTTCGAGTTTATACTTGTGTATGGTGTAAGTTGATGGTCTAGTTTCATTTTTTTGCATGTAGTTGTCCAGTTTTCTCAACACCATTTATTAGTCCAGTTTTCTCAACACCATTTATTAAAGAGGCTGTCTTTACTCCAGTGTATGCCCTTGCCACCTTTGTCGAATATTAATTGAGCATAATGTCTTGGGTCAATTTCCGGGTTCTCTGTTCTATTCCATTGATCTATATGCCTGTTCTTGTGCCAGTACCAGGCTGTTTTGATTACAGTAGCTTTGTAGTACAACCTGATATCCGGTATTGTGATCCCACCTACTTTGTCCTTCATTTTCAAGATCGCCGTGGCTATTCGGGGTCTCTTTTGGTTCCATATGAACTTTAGAAGTATTTGTTCTAGTTCTGTGAAATATGTTGTTGGTATTTTGATAGGGATTGCATTGAATCTATAGATTGCTTTGGGTAGTATGGACATTTTAATGATGTTAATTCTTTCAATCCATGAACAAGGTATGTGCTTCCACTCTTTTATATATTCCTCTATTTCTTTTTTGTGTCCTGTACTTTTCTGCAAATAGATTCTTTACCTTTGGTTAAGTTTATTCCTAGGTATCTGAATTTTTTTGCTGCAACAGTAAATGGGATTGCTTTTTTAGTTTCTCTTTCTGTGAGTTCATTATTGGTGTATAAGAATGCCGCTGATTTCTTGATGTTAATTTTGTATCCTGCTATCTTGACAAATTTATTTATTAAATCTAGCAGGTTTTTTATGGAGTTTTTAGGGTTTTCTCTGTATAATATCATATCATCTGTGAATAATGACAGTTTCACTTTCTCCTTTTCAATTTGGTTCCCTTTTATTTTTTCTTCATGTCTGATTGCTGTGGCTAAAACTTCCACTACAGTGTTGAATAAGAGTGGTGAAAGTGGGCATCCCTGTCTTGTTCCTGTTCTTAAGGGAAATGCTTTTAGTTTTTGCCCATTGAGTATGATGTTGGCTGTAGGTCTTTCACATATGGCCTTTATTATGTCGAGATATGATCCCTCTATTCCCACATTGCTAAGCATTTTTATCAGAAATTGGTGTTGGATTTTGTTGAATGCTTTTTCAGCATCTATTGATATGATCATATGGTTTTTATCTTTCATTTTGTGTATGTGGCGAATCACATTTATTGATTTGTGTATATTGTACTAGCCTTGCATCCCTGGGATGAATCCTACTTGGTCATGATGAATACTTTTTTAATGTGTTGCTGGATCTGATTTGATAGTATTTTTTAAGGATTTTGGCATCTATGTTCCTCAGGGCTATTGGCCTGTAGTTTTCTTTCTTGGTAGTGTCTTTTTCTGGTTTTGGAATTAGAATTATGCTGGCTTTATAAAATTAGTTTGGAAGTCTTTCTTCTTCTTGAACTTTTGGGAATAGTTTGAGGAGAATGAGTGTTAGTTCTTTTTTGAGTGTTCAGTAAAACTCCCCCGTGAAGCCGTCTGCGCCTGGGCTTTTGTTTACTGGGAGAGTCTTGATTATATCTTCAATTTCCTTATTTGGTATTTGTCTGCTCAAGTTTTCTATCTCTTTCTGGTCCAGTTTTGGGAGACTATGTGTTTCTACAAATTTGTCCATTTCGCTTAGATTGTCCAGTTTGCCACCGTATAATTGTTCATAGTATTTGTTAACAATCCTTAGCATTTCTGTGGTGTCAGTTGTTACTTCTCTTTCATTTCTGACTTTGTTTGTTTGGGATCTCTCTCTTTGTTTCTTGGTGAGTCTAGCTAAGGGTCCATCAATCTTGTTTATTTTTTTGAAAAACCAGATGTTTGTTTCATTGATCCTTTGAATTGTTGCTTTTTTTTTTTTTTTTTGGTCCCTATGTTGTTTATTTCTGCTCTGATCTTTACTATTTCCTTTCGTCTGCTTGCTCTGGGGTTTTCTTCTTTGCTTTCTAGTTCTTTAAGTTGTGAGGTTAGATAGTCTATTAGAAATTTTTCTTGTTTCTTGAGGTAGGCCTATAGTGCTATGAACTTCCCTCTCAGAACTGCTTTCGCTGCATCCCATAGATTTTGTGTTCTGTGTTCATTTTCATTGGTTTCCAGGAAGTTTTTAATTTCTTCCTTGATCTTCTTGGTAACCCATTCATTGTTCAATAACGTGCTGTTTAGCCTCCACGTGTTCAAATGTCTTCTGCATGTTTTTGTTGCAATTGATTTCTAGTTTCATGCCATTGTGATCTGAGAAGATGCTTGATATGATTTCAATCTTCTTGAACTTGTAGAGACTTAGTTTGTGTCCTAACATGTGGTCTATCTTTGAGAATGTTCCTTGTGCCCTTGAGAAGAATTTGAATTCCGCAGTTTTGGGGTGTAATTCTCTGTAGATATCTATTAAATCCATTTGATCTAATGCTTCTTTTAGAGTTTCTGTTTCCTTGTTAATTTTTTGTCTAGAGGATATATCTGGTGATGTCAGCAGGGTGTTGAAGTTCCTTGCTATAATTGTATTGCTGTTGATTTCTCCTTTGAAGTCCTCCAAAAGAACTTTACTATATTTTGGTGCTCCTATATATGTTTACCAAGGTGATATCTTCCTGTTGGATACATCCTTTCAGTATTATGGTGTGGCCTTCTTTGTCTCTAGTTATGGCCTTCCTTTTGAAATCTATTTTATGAGATATGAGTATTGCTACCCTAGCTTTTTCCCTTTCCATTTACTTGGAAGATTTTTTTTCCATCCCTTCACTTTTGACCTATGTGATTCTTTCGTTGTGAGGTTGGTCTCTTATAAACAACAAGTCACGATTTCTTATCCAGTCAGCTACTTTGTGTCTTTTGATCAGGACGTTCAGTCCATTTACATTTAAGGTTATTATTGATATGTACTTATTTATTGCCATTTTTGTTTATTGTGGTTATATTTTTCTTCCTATTTCTATTAATTATAGCAGTCCTTTTAACATTTCTTGCAGTACTTGTTTGGTGCTGATATATTCCCTTTGCCTTTTTTGTCTGGGAAGCTCTTTATTTTACCTTCTATTTTAAATACTAGCCTTGCGAGATAGAGTAGTCTTGGATTCAGATTCTTGTTTTTCCTGACCTTGATTACTTCATGCCATTACCTTCTGGCCTGTAGTGTTTCTGGTGAGAAGTCAGCTGATAGTTTAATAGCGGTTCCTTTGTAGGTAACCTGTTGCTTTTCTCTTGCTGCCTTTAGAATTCTCTCTTTGTCTTTAATATTTGGCATTTTAATTACTGTGCATCTTGGTGTGGGCCTGTTTGGGTTCTTCTTACTTGGGGTTCTCTGTGCTTCTTGAACTTGAATGCCTTCTTTTTTCACCAAGTTAGGGAAGTTTTCTGTCACTATTTCTTCAAATATATTCTCTAACCCTTGCATATTTTCTTCCTCTTTGGGGACTCCTATGATGTGAACATTATTATGTTTCCAGTTGTCTTACAGTTCTCTTAAGCTGTCTTCTTGTTTTTAAATTGTTTTTTTCCTTTTGTTTTTCTGATTGGTCGATTTTTTCTACCCTGTCTTCTAATTCACTGATGCGGTCCTCAGCTTCCTCTACTCTGCTGGTTATTCCTTCCAATGCGTTCTTTTTTTTCTGCTATGTCATTCTTCATTTCCACTTGGTTTGTATTCAGTGTTTCTATATCTTTACTCATGGTGTTGATATCCTTACTCATGCTGTTGAGCTTCCTCAAGATCATGGCTCTGAACTCTACCTCTGATAACTTGTTTAACTGCATTTCATTTATCTCATCTTCAGTAGAGTACTCTTGTTCTTTCATTTGGGATTTGTTTCTTTGTTTCACCATTTTGGCTTTCTCAGTGCGTTTTGGAGCCTGCCAAATTTCCCCTGTGGGTGTTGGTGTTCTGCTATTTGTGGTTCCCTCTACTGGGTTTGGATAAGTGTGGGAGGACCCATGTTAAACACCACTGTAAAATCTTACTTTCCTGGGTAAATTTGCAAGCCCAGGGAGTTTCAGTTATTCTGTAGCTTTTTGCTTGGAGGCCATTATTCTCAGTTACTTGATAAGCCTTGGGTTGTAGCCCTCATCTGAATGAAAAACTCTCTCAGGTGTTCAGTGTAAGAGAATTTCCAGAGCGTGGGGCAGATGCTGGTTGTTAATGAGCCTCAATTTTTATTTCTCTGGCCCAGCTGGGTGGGGTTAAATCTCTGCGAGAGGAGCTACTGCTTCTTCCCAGAGCTCCGGGAAGGAGCAAGCTGGCCACTGTCCTGTGTGGCCATGACTCTGCAAAAACTCTCAGCGCCCTCCAAATCCTGGTTGTCCTCACAGAGTTCCAGTCCAGTCTGCCCTCCCTCTGCCAGAGCCCAAGGTGAGTGGCTGTAGCTAATTTAGTGCTCTGTCCTTGCCCTCTGTGCTGTGGAGCCAGCTTGGGATTTTAACCCTGAGAGAGCTGCTCACAGCTGAAACAGCTGTTGTTCGTGGGCTTCTACCCTCCCTCTTACACCTCCACAGACTTACCAGGCTCGATTCAGTGTCTTTTTTTTTCTGTCCCTGGTTATATGATCCTCTCCAGCTGCTTTTCTGTTGCTACGACTTTATTTATTTTAGTTATAATTCCAGTTTGGTCCTGGGATATGGTCTGTGTAGCTTCCATTCACTCCACCACCATTTTGGATTCTCTCCACTTAACCTCTTTGATAACCCTACAAGGGTGATCTGCGTCCATTTAATGATGGGGAAACTGAGGCATTGAGCATGTAGAAATTAATTCAAGGTCATGGTGTATCTAGTACATGATGGATCCAAGATTCAAATCTGGAAAGCCTGACTTGGGCCTATACTGCTGTGTGCTACATAGGATGCTTATCAATCACAGCTGTTCCAGTGCCTCTGTGAGTCTCTTCGTGTCCATCATGGTTCTTGAGAGAAACAGGACCCGTAGGAGAGAGAAATACATATTTTCATATCTATGAATCTATAGCTATATATCAGTAAGATGGATTCCTTGAAATCTCTTATCGTGTATATGTGCACCTTGTATGTACACATGCACACACAGATTTATTTCAACAAATTGGCTCATACAACAGTGTGGGAGCTGGCAAGTTGTGTTCAGCAAGCTGGGACTCTTGGGCTGGGGCTTATGTTGCAAACTCCAGGCTGACTTTCTCTTTCCTGAGGGAATGCTGCGTTTTGCTCTTAAGGTCTTTTAACTAATTGGAGTAGACCCACTACATGATCCAGGGCAATCACGTGTAGGCCACCAGTTGAAGATGTTACCCACACCCACAAAATACTTGCCCAGCAACACCTAGATAACTGTTTGATTAAATACCTGGGTACTATAGCCTAACCAAGTAGACACATAAAACAAATTATCACACTCCCCCAGCTGTCTGTAAGCTCTGACAGCAGGAAGCTTAGATTTCTGGTTTGCCTGTACATTCCCAGTGCATAGCCCAACGCCAAGCACTGAGTGACCCTCAATAAACATTTATTGAGTGTGTTCCCTCCTCAACCCCAGCAGCAAAGAGAAAGTGAACATATGTGTTCTGTTTTCATCTGTAGACTTGGGCTAGGCTGCAGACTTTCAGTGTTCTTGGATCACACATTACTTTCTTCAGGGCCCTGAATGGAGCTGTGGGAGATGAAGACAGAGAGACTGATGACCATTGCCAGCTGGGGCCATGAGCTGGGGCTGCCATCACCAAGAGCTGAGCAGGACACGGTGCTGTCTTGGTTTTTAGATTTCCGCTGACACCTGTTTCTAGCTACTGATGCCATTTGCAACTTTATCTCTTGGGATGAAGCACAAAGGTTTTCAAACTGCAAAACCAAGGTGAATAACTGTAGACCTGTGAGTGCCTACGGTCACCAAAAGACCGGCCCTAAGAGCATCTTTCTGAGGCCCAGCAACCCTTCTGAGAAAAGACAGAGACTGGACAGTGGAGACCACCCAGACAGTGAAAGCATCTACCAAAAATTAGACCCAAATGCACTCCCTTTGGGAGCTTTGTTAAGCATCTGATTTCATATCTCCCTCCTCTTTAAAGAGAACGGAGTCACCTCCTACTTGAGAATTTAAAAACATCTTGGAATGCTTATTATCTGTTTTCCTCTCTCCTCTCTCTCGGATTACATCATGCTGTCTCCTAGAATTCTGTCTTCCACCCACTTCCTTAGATTTATGAGCATAAATAGCCTAGCAACAACCAAACACTCTTCTTAATACCCTAATTCCCAGGACAGTGATAGGCTTGTAGGAGATGCTGAAACACTTGTAAAGATCTCAAAACCCTGCTTAATAAAACAAGACTAGGAAAGGTAGAATTCTTGCCAAGACTGACTTATGTGCCCACTCCTCACCCCCAATTCATAAGTTGAGGCCCTAACCACCCATGTGACTGTATTTGGAGATAAGGCTTTTAGGAGGTAATTGAGGTTACATGAAGTCATAAGGGTGAGGTCCTAATCTGAAAGGATTGGTGGCATTATAAAAACAAAAAGTGAGGTCTCTCTTTCCAAGTGCACACACCAAAGAAAGGCCATGTAAAGACACAGAGAGAAGGTGGCTGGGACTTTCAGGCTCCAGAATTGTGAGAAGTAAACTTCTGCTGTTTCAGCCATCTAGTCTATGATAATACAATACTAATAATAACAAACTGTAATATTAAAGCTTGTCTAGTAGAGGATGTAAAATGTGACAGAGAAATCTATTTTCATAAAGGAAGGAAAAAACTAATTTTCATGAAGTCATTTCCAAATTCAGGAAGAAAAGAGGGAAAGGGCATTCTAAGTCAAAGGAATTATTTATGCAAAAGGGTAGAGAGTAGCATGCAGGTAGGCACACATACACACACTTTGTGGTGCACCATGGGAGACATTGGGTTCCTTTCCAAATGCACCAGGCTTCCTTCAGCAGTGCCCTGTCATGAGTATAAGATATCTGTTAAATCTTCTGGATATTTATTCTTTGTCTGTGACACGTGTTGAAAATATCTTCTTCCAGTGTATAACTTCAACTTTAAGTTTTTTGTTTTGTTTTTTAATGTAGTCACATTTACCTCTTTCCTTGGGTGACGACTTTTCAGTATTCATTTCAAACACTTTGTCCTTAAGCATAATGATACTCTACCTTTTCTTTTAAAATGCTAAAATGATGCTTTTTATCTTTAACTTTTAAAATAATCCAGACTTTATATTGGTGTATTGTGTGAAGTAGGGATCTAATGTTATCTTTTCCCATATAGACAGCCAAGTGCCTCAGCACCTTGGACTAGAGGGAGCAGCTCTTTCTCGCTGACTTGTAATGCCGCCTGTCAAATACCACGTTTGCCATGGGTATAGGTCTATTTTTCTTATTTATTTGGAAGGGTGACTTGCCATTACTATACAGTGCAAATGTTTTGTCTCATTTGGAAATTCTGATGAACAGAAGTTTTTAAATTTTAAGGTAGAAATGATCCATTGTTATAGGTAATTTTTTATGTGTCATATTTGGAAATTCCTTTCTGACCCAAAGGCTATAAAGATATTCTCCTAAAAGTTTCATAACTTTGTCTTTTACATGATGTCTTTAAACCTTTAAGATTAACTTTTTTTGCATGATGTGAGGTAGGGAGCTGCAGTATATTATTATTTGCTCACAATTCTTCCTTTGCTTTCTGCCCTTGCTGTGGTTTATTGTGGGCAGAACATACTCCACGTTCCCACTGCCTTTGAACAGGACCGTGGGACTTGCCTTGGTGAATGGAATGTGAGCAAGTGCCCCATCCACCGAGATACTTGAAAGGTGCTGTGTTGTGTAGCTAACCCTGTTGGATTCCTTACCTGCAGCATGACAGGTGTGTGTCCCAGGCAGCCACTGTCCTTCAGCCTGGTTCAGAGAATGAGCCATACATGGAGCAGACTTGAATCTGAACTGATACGTGCTGTAGCTGACTGCAGATGTGTGTGAGAAGTAAATGGTTTTCGTTGTAAGCCACTGAGATTTGAGGGATGTCTGTTAGGCAGCATTATGGCAGCAAATGACTAATTAACACAACAATTTATTTCTTTTTATTTTCAGTATGGATAACCAACTATCGAAATATCCATCCTTTCCACAATGATCTCCGATACAAACTCTGTCATTAATTAAGTTTCTGTGTGCATGTAGGTCTGTTTCTGGGCTCTTTTCTCAGTTCCATTTCTTTATTTGAATATCTCTGTAATGATACCACACTAAATCAATAAAGATTTATATTTAATAATTACTAATCTTGTAAGGAACATCCCTTGAACCGGTTCTTATTCTTTAGAAGTATTATGATTTTTTTTTTGCCTTCTTCCATATAAATTTTAGGGTCAACTTATTAAGTAGCAAGCACTCTATTGAGATTTCAATTAGAACTTTACTGAAGCTATGTATCACTTGGGAGAAGTCCCATCTTTGCAATATTGAGTCTTCTGATCCATAAACATTGTGTATCTCTTTATTTCTTCAGTTCTTTCAAAAAAGGTTTTGTAATTTTTTTAAAATATTTTTTTCCTTTATTGATTTTAGAGAGATAGGAAGTGAGGAGGAGAGAGGGAAAGAAACACCGATGAGAGAGAACAGCGATTGGCCACTTCCTGCATGCCCCTCCCTGGGGATTCTCCGGCCCACAACCTGGGCGTGTGCCCTGACTGGGAATTGAACCGGTGACCTCCTGGTGCATGGGTCAACACTCAACCACTGAACCACACCAGCCGGACAAGTTTTTATAATTTTTTACGTAAATAACTTTTATATCTGTTAGCTTTATTGTTAGGAAATGTTAATTTTGTGTTGCAATCATCAATGTTATCTTTTAAATTGTATTTTCTAAATGTTTGTTTTAAGTTTACACACTGTAGGATTCTTGTGTTGATACTTCGGGATTTTTATGTAGACAGTCATACAAACTGCTTCCATTTTTTATATTATTGATTTACTTATGCCTTAATACCCTGGCTGGGAGCTCCAGTATAGTGTTGCAAAGATGGGGTGCTAGCAAGTACCCATGCTTGTTCCCAGTATTAAAGGAAATACTTTAAACATCTCACCATTAAATATGATATTTGCTCTCTGATTTTTGTAGATACCATTTGTCAAGATAAAAAAATTCCTACCTATCCCTAGTCTGCTGAAAGATTTTGTCACAAGTAGGTGATGGATATTATCAAATAATTTTTTTCTGTGAAGGTCATTTTGTTTTTCTCTTTTAGTTGGGAATTATATTAAATATGTTTCTAATGTCGAACTACCCTTAAATTCATGGAGTAAATATAATGTGTTCATAATACCTTATCATTTAATGTATAGATGAATTGGGTTTGCTTTTATATTTTAAAGTAATTTTTTCATCTATGTTTATGAGTGAAATTGATCTGAAATTTTTCTTTTTCAAACTGTCCTGTTGAGTTTTGATATCAAGGGGTATGACTGCCTTGTAAAGTGAGTTGGCCGGCATTCCCGTCGTGTAACGTTGGAAGTATTGTTTATTCAGTGTTTGGTGCTGTAGCAACCTCTTGAGCCTGATGTTTATTTTGTAGGAAGGTATCAAGGTTATATTAGCCTCATAAAATTGGCTTGGGAAGATTTCTTTTTTTTTCCCCTCTGGAACAAGTTGTGCAAAATGTGGAATCTGTGTTTTACGAATATTTGGCAGAGCCTGCTGGTCAGACAGCAGGCATGGTGATAGAGTGTGTTCAAAATTCATGATTTAATTAGTTTCACTGTTATTAGTCTGTCCAGGTTTTTATTTATTTATTTTTTAAATATATATGTATATATATGTGTGTTTATATATACGTATATGTATATGTGTGTATATATATGTATGTATATATATATATGTGTGTGTGTGTGTATATATATATATGAGTTGCCCCCTTGCCCAATTTTAAAACATGGAGTGCAGTGTGATCAGGCTGGAGTCTGGGGAAGATCTTTGGTCAGGTAACATCACAGTCCTTAGAAAGCCCACATGTCCCCATTCCAACTTGAATGTCTTGTGCACGTTTAGGAGGCTGGGTCTGCGGGTGAGCGCCGCACCTCACCTGGTCCGTCCTGTACGTTTTAGACCTACCTTGTCAGATGTGGTACTTGATGGCTTGCAGAGGTCAAGCTCTGCGGTGTGGTGTGGACAGGCACGCTGGTGGCCGCTGGGACGCGATCACCTTTTACTCCGCTGATCTCTTTGGGCCGGGTTTCCTCATCTGAAAAAGTGAGGATGATAATACCTACCCGGTGGGCCTGTGAGGGTTACCTGAGCGAGCGCCTGGGAACACACGGGTGCAGTCAGACGCAGGGTCCCAGGACCTCTGGACCTCCCCTCCAACACATCACTGGGGCGACTCGAAGCTGGATGAGTCTCTAAAAATGCTCAGAAATAACAAATTACAAACGTGTAGAAAAATATGTATGTTTTGGAGACTTCCCCTTCCAGCCGTGATGGATGTGATAGACTAGACTCAACCACCCGTAGAAAACAGGTCGAAAGCTGGGCAAGACACATCAAATAACTTTCTTTTTTCCAGGCTTTGGCCAACAGGTGGTGTGTGAGCATGAACCCTGAGAAGAGGGAAATAAATAAAGCGAGTCTTACAATTGCCCTGGCTCTTTGCCTGGAGCAATTTCTGACAACCGGGTCGGGAAGGAGGAACACAGTGCTGGGCAGCCTCTGAGTGAGGAGATAAAAGGGGACCCACAGAAGCCAGCCCAGGGTGAGTTAGGTGATCTGAAATGGGGTCACCTGGAAAACAATGGAAGGCCTGCGGCTCTTTAACTAGAGGAGGACAGACTCAGGAGGAACCTGCAAACTGTCTTCACAGCTTAGAAGGACTGTCAGGTTGGGTAGCAGTTATTCAAGTTCTGTGTGACCCCAAAGACAGAACTGGGAGGGTTGGAGGAAAATTACAGGAAGAGTCTGGCTAAGTCCAAGGAAACACGCTCCACGAGTCACATCAATCAGGTTGGAGTGGCTGCCCCCGCGGGACAGACCAAGTGCTAAACGAGCGTCCTGGGCTATTGCCGAAGATACGCCTGCAGCGGGCGAATGATGAGCCAAATGCCACCCAGGGCCCATTCCCAACATTTTTTATAGTTTGGGTTTTATTGCTTGGCCTCTATAAGAGGCAGGTGACACCAACTGACTGTATTTTTGAAGCATATTGAGAAAACTAAAAGTCCCTGAAGACCCCTGTCCCATTAAAACGTTAGAGGGGCCCTGGCCAGTTTGGCTCAGCGGTTAGAGCGTCGGCCTGCGGTCCGGAGAGACCCGGGTTCGGTTCCCGCTAAGGGCACGTACTTCAGTTGCAGTTTGTCCCCGGCCCTGGTTGGTCGTGCGGGTGGCAGCCACTCGATGTGTCCCTTTCATGTCAATGTTTCTCTCTCTCTCTCCTTCCTCTCTCTCCCTCCCACTCTATCTGTACAAAATATGGAAAAATATCCTCTGGTGAGGATAAAACAAACAAACAAAAAAAAAAAAACGTTAGAGGGCATAGGGTTTAAAACAGAGCAATTTCCCCTATACATCGTTTGTATGCATGTTTTATTTTATTTCTCACCTCTGTGTGCCTATTCTTGAAGGCAGATTCATGTCTTATCCATTGTTGTGTCCCCTGTAATAAACCATGTGGACACCAGGTGCTTCCTCAATACCTGGGTGCGTGTGTAGCAGTTTGGCTTGGAAAAGAGTAGGCAAATAGGCATATTGTGTGCTACTCACCTCCTGTGCCCCTAGCAGACATCACTAGTCGACCACCGAGCTCTTTTCCTTGGTCTTAGCCATAGTTCTATAATTAAGATTACAGTAAATACTGACAGCGTTTAACTATTTGCCCTCGTGGGGCTGGAGGAATGCTTAGGATTCTCTAAAGCACAGTAACAACCTGTCCTGGTAACGGTTTATGTTTTTGCCCAGCTCCTGGGGAGCCCAGTTGTCATCCGCTTTCTAGACGTAGGAGCTATGTGGACTCTGCCTGCGTGCTAATGGTTTGGCTGAGCACTGCTTGGGGGGTACTAGATGCTAAAGACACCTTTTGGATGATGGAAATGAAAAGCCTTTTGAGCATGGATGTGATGTTGATATAGTGTACAGGGTTGCAATTATACAGGGTAGGCGTTGGGACACGATCACATCTCTGAACCCCTTAGTTTTAGGTAGAGCAAGATGCAGTACTGGTCCCACCTTCTGACTCTGCGCGCCTGTGGGTTCTCTGTGAGTAACTGGGGCTTATCTTCTTGACTGAAGGGTATCTTGAACCTGACTTGTGGTGCAGATGAAAGAGAATGGGTGTGAGACCGGGCTTGGAGCTCACTGACCAGTTGAGTGGCACATTGCTTACCATCACCAAGCCCGGCTCCCTCCTCTTTATGGAAGGGATGACAATGTCCACCTCAAATAGTTGTGTGGAGATTTAACAAGACATCCCAGGTAATGGGTCAAGTACATAGTGGATATTAAAATTACCTGCACTTACGCAACGATTACTGTGTGCCATGCACTGCTCTAAGCCTTCACATATATTAATTCGTCTTGTTCATAGCTCTATGAAGCAGGTACTCCTGAGTATCACCTTAATTTGGTAAGATGAGGAAACAGACACAGAGTGGTTGTAGAGTCAGGATTCCACCCCAAGAAGTCTGACTGCATCCAGTGCTCAGTTGCTGCACTGGGCACCCGTTAGAAGCCATCCCTGTCTCTCCTGCGTGACCATCGACACATCTTTGTTGTTCACCTCCTCCATGCAAGGGACTATGTTAGATAATGGGGAGGATCCAGTTATTAATAAGATTCATCTGGGAATGGATGTGAAATCAAGTAGGGTAAAGTTTCTGAGCTACAGAAACTATGGGGTGATGGAACAGGGACAGCAATTCAATTAGCCATCAGGAAAGGAGTGTCTCGTGGAAATGACTGGCACTCATTGTCCTTCCAGAAATCCCTGGGTAAATGATTAAGTAGGCACTCTCATTGACACAGCGCGGGCGTCTCTTTAGTTTGCTGGGCAGGAACGGACTCACTGAGGCTTGGTCAGTGCTGGGTTAGCAGGTACAATTGAGTTCCTCACACCTGGGGTGAGATGTTGGCACCTGGATGCTTTCCCAGACGGCACATCCCCTGCGTGCCTGCCTGGGGCATGCCAACAAGAAGACCCTTCTTCTACCTGTGGGCAACAGTGGCTTCCTGCCTAAATTCTGAGCCTGACATTCAATAAGGCCTGTTCATGCAGACTGGAGAGGTGTGGCCACCACCTCAGACTCAGTCTTTCTGGAACCAAACTCATTGTCCTAACCATCAGGGACTAAATTGTGTTCTTCCAAAACTTATATGCTGAAGTCCGAACCCCCCGTACCTCAAGATGTGACTGCATTTGGAGACAGGGTCTTTAAAGAGGCGATGAATGTCAAGTGAAGTCATTAGGGTGGCCCGGATCCAATATGATCTTATAACGAGAGGAGATTAAGAGACAGACACAGGAAGATCACGTGAGGGCACAGGGGGAAGGCAGCCATCTGCTTGCCAAGGACAGAGGCCTCAGAAACAACGCCCGCGCCCACCCTCATCTCAGACTTCTCCCAACTGTGAGAAGATACGTTTCTGTTGTTTGAGCCGCCCAGGCTGTGGGTCTTTGTTATGGCAGCTGAGCACACACCTGTGACAACCGTCTCCCTGTCAGCTCTCACAACGGTCACCCAGCCCCTCAGGTTCCTTGCCAGCAGTCACCAGGACGTTGTCCCTGCTCTCGTGCGGGAGCCCTGCCGTGGGTGGCCCTGTCTCTGCGTGGCTGTCGCTCGTCTTGCTCGCGTTCACAGTCCCCCCGGAGACAGTGGAGACACGGGATGAAAGCTGGGCTTCAGGATAATGGTGGTCTCACTCCTCGGTGAGGAGTTCAGAGACCTGCCTCCTATGACCTTCGATTACTCTGGTTCCCACAAACAGAAACAAGGAATCATTACTCCACTCTCCCTGTTCTCGGAACCAAAATGACTCTGGTGACATTTCATCATAAAAATCACCTCTAATAGAGCGCATCTCATTGCTGCTGTCTGAGCCTCCAGAGAGGCGGGGGCCCCTGAGTGGCGGGGGGGTGCCCCTCTGGGCAGCAGGTTCTCCGCGGTGCGGGCGCCCTGCCTGTCACCTGCGTGCTGCGCTCAGGCCGACTTTCCCCAGCGGACACTGAGACGCGGGTTCTCGTGTGAGGGGCTTGTTCCTGGCTCCGGGGGCGGCACCTAGGGAGCGAGAGAGCAGAGCAGGAGAGGGCGACATTTAGGCCAAGAGGTGATTTCAGCCAGACTGTGCCAGGGGACGGACTCTGGAGTGTAGGTTAGGCCTAAGGTAGGAGTGTGTCTGTGGGAGCAAAGGTTATGGGAACGGGGCCTCCCTCTGTCCTTCCCATCAGTCATGCCCGGTGGGGTGTGGACATGCCCCACCGTTTCTGGCGTATCCCTGCAGCCCGGCTGCAGCAGCCCGAGGGCGGCCCCTCAGGAAAGAGTGGCAGCCAGGGGCTGTTGGAAGGAACAGCCACTGAAGCTGGGAAAGGGACACGAGGGGACCTGGGTGGGGCACAGACAGTGTCCACTGCAGCCACTGTGCATATCTGTCATTGGAGCCATCTGAGACTGGGTTCATGACAGGGACCCCATTCCTCAGCTGTGCTCGTGCCCTCGTCCTGCAGCTTCTGCCGCGTGCTGCGTGGCGTTGGGGAAGCTGCCCTTGGCACTCAGGAGAGGCATCCCGTGCGGACGAGCCTGAGCCCTTCCAACGGGACAGGACTCCAGGCGTTATTGATGTTTCACCTTTCACGCGAGTCGTCGACAATGCAGAGCTCTCCGTTTTCCCACTAAATGCCTGCACTCCTTGTGGTCGCTCGCGTTTCCCCGTCAGCTGAGCTCGGTGCTCCCTAGTGCCAGTGTTCTCTTCTTTCCACATGCTCTCTGTATTCCACAGAGCTTACCGTTTCATATTGTTCTTAAAAGTAATAAATGCTAGGAAAAAAAGGGGACTCTAGCACACTGCTGGTGGGAATGCAGACTGGTGCAGCCACTATGAAAACAGTATGGAGTTTCCTCAAAAAATTTAAAATGGAACTGCTATTTGACCCAGTGACCCCACTTCTAGGAATATATTCTAAGAATCCTGAAACACCAATCAGAAAGAATATATGCACACCTATATTCATAGCCACACTATTTACAATTGCTAAATTGATGGAAACAGCCCAAGTGTCCATCAATAGATGAGTGGATAAAAAAGCCGTGGTACATATACACAATGGAGTACTATGCAGCTGTAAGAAAGAAAGATCTCTTATCCTTTGAGACGACATGGAGGGACCTGGAGTGTATTATGCTAAGCGAAATAAGGCAATCAGAGAAAGACAAGTATCACATGATCTCACTTATTTGTGGAATATAATGAGCAAAATAAACCCAGAGACATGGAAGTAGTAATCACACTGACAAATCTCAGAGAGAGGGGTGAGGGGGTGGGGGGTGGGAGGAGATAAACCAAAGAACTTGTATGCATGTCTGCGCAACCAATGGTCACAGACAACAATACTGTGAAAGTGGAGGGGGATGGGAACATGGAGGAGGGTGTCAATGAGACAAAAAGAAGCAACCTTTGTAACAAAAGTTGATCAATTAATTTTTTTAAAAAGTAATAAATGCTAGAGAGTGCATCAAGTTCTTTAAGCAAGTGAGGACCCCCTTAGACATGTGCATGGGCCTCACAAACATCAGCGTCGGGACTAAGCTGAGAAGAGGCAATGCGCCTCGTGTTACGTGTTATAGAATCTTCAGATTTGTTCTTCAAGGTTAAATCACTGTTTAGAACCAGATACAGTTCTTTCGAAGGGCGCTCCTTACTTGTCATGTACCTTGTCAGTACGTATGTCACAGACACAGTTTTCTTGTGAACACGGAATTTCTGTCTGTCATGAAACCACAGCGGCTGAAACGTGGAGAAAGGCACCGCTGCCCTCTGCTAGGTGGAGTGGGGTGGAAGGCACAGGTTTTGGAGTCAGCCTGCCAGGGCTTGAGCCTTGTCTCTACGTTCACTGGCCCTATCCATCATCTCGAACAGGGCATTAGTGGCCCTCAGCCTCAGTTTGATGATGATCACATGTGGACAACAATACAGTCAGGGTGTCCCAAATGCCCCACTAACCTGCAGAGACTCCTCCAGACTTTCATGACCTCAGAGCCAGCCATGCTCATAGCTGAAGAACTCCTGACCCCCATGGCCCTCACCATCACCCCAACAGTCACACTGGCATGGTGAGGATTGGCATGAGTTCATCTAGTGAGCTGGCCAAGAACAGGCAGCCGGGGTTCAAGTTCACCACTTCCTAACTGTGTGGCCTGGGGCTAGGCTCGAGGGCACTGCAGGGGAGCCCAGCAGCCCCACCCCAGGCAAAGCAGATTTTATCCAGGTCCACAATGACCTGCAGGAGAAACCAGTGAAAGGTTTACCGTCAACTGGTTTAAACAGACTGACCACTGTGGACGAGCACCGTGGCCTGTCACATGGCCTGCTCTGGGCAGAGCTTGCACCCCGACTGCCGCACACCTCCTGCCACAGGCAGGTTGGCCATGCCAGACCGCAGTGCCTCGGGCGCGTCTGGGCCCTGGGCACCCTGCGTGGGGAGGGGCTGCTGAGACGGTTGGCAGGCTCTGCTTGGTGATCTGCTATCTTCCACCATCCACACCGAAAGCTGAGGTGTGTTTCCCCAGGTTTCAGCGGGGGTGTGAGGACCATGTGTCAGTGTATAGAGGTGACAGCGAAAGGTGGGAATTAAGAATTGTGTGCACAACTGAGCACATCATGCAGCCAGACTTGGGGCAATTTGCTTAACTATCCTAAAATCTATAGATAGCGAATGCCACTCTGTCAAGATTTGGATCACTGTGCTCATCTGAGAAGAGTGAAATTGCTAAATGAAATAAAATTAAATTTAAAAAAAGAATAAAGAAAGACAGCGCATTGGTGCTTTCATAGTAACAGTGACGATCTGCTAGGGAGGCACAGAGCTACTTCAGGTGCAACCAGTTAAAGAGACAGGTAGGTTCTGGGTGTTTCATTGTGGAGTGATGGCAGTGACACAGAGTCACCTGACTAGAGCCATGTGCAGAGTGATGTGCACAGAATCATTTCATTTTTATCACAAAATTCTTAGAAATAGACTCTTCCATATATGTGCCCACCTCTTTGTAAGAGCACAGAAACAGGTGAGCAAAGACATGTACCAAATTGGTGACCTTAATTAGATGAGAAAGGTGGGACTGTAGGCAGAGTGGGGAAGATTAATACTTTAAGAAAATTAACCTTTATATTATTTTACTTGTTATATCATCCATAATTTTAAAAAAACAGTAAAAAAAGAGAGAGAGAAGGACTCAGCTTAGATGCCACCTCTTCCAGGAAGCCTCCCTGATGCCCCCAGGCTCTTCCTTTGCACTCCCTGCATGCCTCTATTATTGTAACTTCTGCACTGAATTGCAGCCATCTGTCTACCCTCAGGCCTCTACTGACTGGGAGCTCCTTAAGCTCAAGACCTATGTCTTATTAGTACCCATATCCCTGACACACAGCACTTGTCCTGCACATAATAGGTGCACGGTACATGAATGCTAAATGGACATGCTATAGACTGAATTGTGTCTCCCCCGAAATTCATACCTTGAAGCCCTAAATCCCAATTGGAAAGTTTGGAGATAAGGCTTCTGGGAGATTACTAGGTTTACATGAGGCTATGTGAGCAGGGTCCTAGTGATGGGACTAGTGTCTTTATAAAGAAGAGGCACCAGAGTGCACTCTCTCTGTCTCCGTCTGTATGTCTGTCTCTCTGCCATATGAGGACACAGCAAGTAGGTGACCATCTGCAAGCCAGGAAGACAGCCCTCGCCAGAAACTGACCATACGTGGCCCCTTGATCTTAGACTTCCCATCTCCAGAACTGTGAGAAAAAACAATGTCTATTGTTTGAGCCACCCCGTCTACGGTAGTCTATTATGGCAACCCTAGCTGAGATAGGATGGATGAAAAAGTCTGCTCCCACCTGAGAGAAGACTTCAGCTTTAAAGAGTATGTTTGTGGTCAGATTGATGGTCCATATTGAACTTCAGAATCCAACCTCTGCTCCTAAGCCGTAAGCCCCAGGTAGGTGCTGCACCCCACGGACAGCGAAAGACCATTTCTCTGGGCAGTGTGCAAGGCGCCTCCTTGGTGCTGGGGTTTTCTAGTTAGTGACAGACCCTGGGTGTCTGGGCTCCCTCATGGACGGCCCCCACATTCAGAGCACAGAGGGCACAGGCTCCTCCTGGCTCCTGTTTTATGATGAGACCCAGGCAGTGGTTTCATGAATCAGTGTTCAGTGTTGACAACTTTCCTTTGTCCCCAACCGTATTTTAGGTGAAAGGTTGCACGGGGGGCGGTGGTGATGCTCAGGGACACATTTTACCTGTCTCAGACCGCTTACAAACCTCTTGCTCATTCTTGCTGGGAGAAGGCGGTTGGCAGCGAGAACTGGCATTTGGCAGATGCAAATTCCTGGTTGAAAAGCACCTTTTGTCCTGCTAGTTGAAGTGAAAGAGAGTTCTCAACTATTAGCAGAAGGAAAAGAGAGCATTTTATCTCTCTGCTTTGAAAAGGTCAACTATTAGAAAGATTTAAAGTGATAAATCTTCTTTTTTTTTTTTTTTTTGGTACATGCCCCTAGCCGCTAGGGCCTAGCGGGAACTGAACCCCGGACACTCTGGTCTGCAGGCCGACGTTCCAACGGCTGAGCCAAACCGGCCCGGGCTAAAGTGATAAATCTTGATCCTCTGCATAGACTCTCGGGACTGGGAGCCCTTTGGTCCACGTTGTTGAAACCCCCATTCTGAGGCTTGAACCTCTCCATATTTCTTATTGTTTCCAGCAGCGAACACCTAAATAAGGAAAAGGCATAACTCTTTTAAAGAAGAAATACCCAATTGTTTTCACAAAGAGAGTTTTTTAAAGCATAGTTTCAAAATCAGTCCACTCTTGGGATATTTTTAGTCTCCTGAGAATGTTTCGGATCGCTGACTTAGTAAGCCCAGGCTCTTAAAAATGTGTGTTTTTTAAACACCACAATGGAACATTGTGTGAGCTCCCTGCCATTTGAGTCCGGCTGTAGCCTAAAGTCTGCCTTGCGCTCCTAGGGGCTGTGCTCAGCCTTTCTGAGCATCCAACACCCCCTAACTCAGTTCTGATGATGGGGCAAGTTCCTGGCATAGCGGGGAAAGGGGCCGCCGCGGCCTGGGGAAGCACAGAGTGACTGTTGTGATGTCGGAGCCGAAAGGGCTCTGGAGCTCATGAAAGTCGGCATCCTTGCTTCGCAGAAGAAGAAATGAAAATCCAGGGAGGAGAAGCCACGGGCCAGAGGCCTCACACTGCCCATGTGACTTCCCTTCCGGGGGCCACCCCAAGCAGGGGAGGGGACGGTGTGCCTCCCTCTTGATTTGGTGTGGCTCCTAATCCAGGCACCTTTTTTGGTACAACTAGGTTTGTTCATGACAGTAGGATCGGTTTGCCTAACACACAATGAATACTTTAGGAATTAGTCAGCAAGGAATGTCACCAGTATTTCCAAATCTGAACTACATTACATTAATAAAAATATCTCAATCATCTTCTGTGGGCTATTTAAATATATATTTTTGTATATAATGTTTATCCATTAATCAATATGCACAGCAGAGGTAACACTCCCAATAGTTTCAAATTGTAGCACCACCAATTACTTCCCACGCAGGGGCTGGGTACCACCAGCTGGGACAACATAACCCCCCTTTTTTTTGAACCCCGAAGCACTGCAAGGTGGTATAGGCACTGTCACAGTTAGTGGAACTGGCGAATTCCCCTAGAGCCTTGGCCCCTTTGAGTGCAGTCAGGGAAAGTTCCTTTGGGATCCCAGGGAGGCAGACAAAACCTGGTTTTAAATGAAGGACACCAGGTCTCTCGACTCTCAGCTCACTGAGGGAGAATGTCAGGGCAAGTATGTAACCCGACTTACAGAAACTTTGGTACAGATTTTACAGATGGGACTTACCCCCTGTCCAACGTGCCTTCCCCGGTCTCTCCCTAAGCCTGGCCCTTCCACTGTCATAACAGCCCCCAAACCAAGAAAAACAGAACCAGAAGGCCTTGGTGGTTTGTCTTCTCTGGCTCTTCCAATAGCCATGGTTGAGGTCAGTGCTCTCAAAGTGGGGTCCCCGGACCAGCAGCACCTGGGAAGTTGCCAGAACCGCAGAGACCCGTGTCCTACCTCAGTCCCAGTGCACCAGCAGCTCAGAGTGGGGCCGGTAGCTGTGCTCTGTGGTCCTGATGCTTTGCTCTCATTGAGAGCCACTGCTCTGAACACCTGCCGACGAACCCCTAATCTCCAGCCCCAAGTCTTCTTTGCACCTCTATAATTTAGCTCTCATACGAAGCTTTAAAGAGATCAGATTGCCCAACTTTTACACGTTTAGATATTGTAAGTTTTTTCAGAGTCACAAACACTGCTGAAGGGGATGGAGCTCTAACAGCGGTTCCCCTGCGGTTCTCGAGCATCAGGTAAGGACACGCGGGCTCTTCTGATTTGGAGAGGGGCGAGGACTGGGGGAGACTTCTGATGAGAACAAAGAGAAATGGGAGAATGGGACCAATTATAAAACCCTGCATCTTCCAGGGTACTACTATGCAGAGACCTAAAATTGTAGGACTACCAGACACTCTGTTGGCACTTTGTATTTCTTGGTGATTCCCATCCTTCAAGACCCAAAACCAGTGTGGTAGGTTCCTGGAAGCTACAGAAACTTTTAGGATGCTTTTCTATTCACAAGTTATAATCTGGCATTCCCTGCTGGCTTGCAGTGGGCAGGTTTATGCCTTGACCTTGAGGGCTCTGTCTCTGTCACAGAGACACACTGGAGTGAAACAGGATCCTTGTTCCTGATGGCAGTGACCACTGTCCAGTCTGAACTGTCACCGTCTGCCTGTAATAAATCCTCACACCTCTCTGGCTCTGAAGTTTTCAAAGCTCTTTGACATTTCGTCTCGTATCTTGTCTTCATAAAACACTTACAATGTAGGCTGCACCTGTGATTAACTTCTGTGATCCTGTTTCCTTAGCTATGAAATGCAGGAAGTGGCTGGGCCAAGGTCATGGGGCCTGTGGGTGGCTGCCTCTCTCATTATCCTTCTTGAAATAAAAAGAACCAGTAACACTGGCTTTTCATTTTTAAGGAATATGTTAATATGTATAAAAGAACAGGCATGTAGTTAGTGCTCAATAAATGCTGGTTGTTACTAATTTCTTGTCCTCATTCAATCTGGGGAATCTCAGAGGAGCAAGTAGATTTTGGTGACAGGCCATCACAGGGCTGAAACTGTGGTTGAGATGATGGGGCCCTCACCCCCACAATCTTTCCCTGAACCACACAGAGTGGGCGTTGAGGAGGGCTTCATAGATTTCTGTTCAAGTCTGCTCTTGCCTTTCTTACCTCTGTCTTCCTTCTGCCCTTGCTCTCCTCAACTACTCTCTACCCCGAAATTCTGTTCTAGAACCTCCAAAAATATTTACTGAACATGCACTGCATGCAGAACATGGTCCTAGATAACTCTCTTTAATGGGAACACGAGGAAGAAAGGGCACAAAACCCCATATGTTAAACAGTTCTGTCCCTGCCGAAGATGCCTGGATGACAAGCCCTGTACCGGATGCTTCACACTGGGCCCGAGGCCCTCAGTTCCTGGGCAGCCTGGGAGGGGGCATCCAGAACCTGGTGACGGTTCGGGGTCCTTGGCCAGGCCTGATGTGATGGGGACGGGGCCACGTGCAGAAGAAATACACATCTAGGGCGGCACGCTCCACCCTCAGGAAGACTGGGCACTTGACCCTTTCCCCGGAAAATTATTATCTAGGTTTTTGACCGACTCATCTAGCCCTAGGTTGTGCCTGGCTCCCTGCCCGGGCAGTGGGATCTCATTCATGTGCTTCCCCCGAATCCTACCCCCACCCCCACCCCCACCCCCACTTTCAGTGGACTTTGAATCCACCTCCTTGCACAGCTGCCTTAATTCACCATCTTGAAAAATGTCCTTCTGTTTGATTAAAATGTCCATGGCCTGTATAGGTTGGCCCTGCACATTTTCATGGCGTGTTCTCCCCACAGTAACAGGACCGTTTGTTCCCATTTGCTTCATGACTTCAAAGTTCCCTCCTCTGCCTGTTCCACTTCACCCGCTCAGGCTTCCTAGCTCGGTTGCACAGTCTTCTCTTGCCTAATTTTGTTTAACACAAGATTGGATGCAAAAATCTCCACCCTTCAAAGGCTTTGGCATTAGAAACAACCCAGCTGGGCTCCAGACTGTAATTAAAAAAAAAAAGTTAAGTAGAACCTAACAAAAGGGCAGAATGAGACAGGAGCGTTGTCCAAACGCTCGCTCCCATAAACCTCTAGTTCCCCTCATCGTTCATTTCCAAGGACTGGGGGGTTCTAATTTATGTAATCTTTTGCCCCAAGGACTTTTTATCAGATACACTGAATTCTTCCACCCATGATTTGTGAATTGAGCTTTTTACCGGAAAACCTCCAGCCCCACCCTAAAATCCTTCTCCTCTTCACGGAGGAGCTGCACGCTGCTGCCAACAGGTGGCGCCAGGCTGCCTGTTTTCTCTCCAGGCCTTTTGGGCGAGGGGTGGGGTGTGGGGAGAGGCCCAATGGCAGAGCTGCAGAGTCTGGGCCAAGATTTCTTCTGGCATCTGGAACTCATTAACTACAGTCCACAAATTTGAATCTCATCTCCTTAGGAGGGAGAGAGGGGGAGAGAGAGAGGGAGAGGGAGGGACGGGGAGAGAGACTGAAGAATTAGGGAGGGGAAGAGGGCAAGAAAATGCAGAACATCAGGAGCCTCATTACTGGGCAGGGTGTGCTTCTGCCCTGGCTGGGCCTGGCCAGCCCCTGCACATCCGCTTTGGGTGGACAGGGCACAGCCTGGAGGAAGGAAGCATGAGCCAGAGGTTGCAAACAAAGGGTGGCACGAAGGCTCCCCAGAGCTCTAGGGCTGCCAGCCCTCTTCCACTGCAAGCTGTCCCCCTCGGTGGACACAGAGGGGAGCAGCGGAGACCTGCTACCTTCCTCCTTTGCACGAGACTTGGTGGATTCACAGAAGGACACACCCTTGCTTCCGCGGGTAACGAATGGGCAATGTTAAATGAGTCCATTCCAGAAAACATGTATTTCCATCACCCCTTCCCCTGATTTGATTTCATCTTTTATTTTATTTTTTTTTCTGGGCCTTCATGATGAAAACAGTTTACTGATTTCAGTACTTAGTGCGTAAGTACTGACAAATACCGATCAGAGGTCCAGGTGCCACTCTGGGTAAGGAAAGAGGTCAGAGGGGAGGGGTGTGGAGAAAGATGAGGGACACGCCAGCTGGGCACCCACTTTGGGCTGGGACTCAGCGGGGACAGCTCTCCCATTTGGGTCTGTTCTCTCGAGGCCAGACATATCTTTGTGGCTAAGGTGGGGAGGAGCTCAGCCAGCTTCTGTACAGCTCTGCCCACTGAGGGTTACCCCTCAGGTGAGTGGCAGCCCCTAAATCTGATCATTTTACACCTTCACATCTCGACCACGTTGTTGCCATCTCAAGCCACCGCCACTGCTGCTCCGTCATGCACAACTTGCCCCTCGAGGCTGCGTCCGGGGGTGGTGTGGAGGCAGGGTCAGAGCCCTGAGGCAGAGCCCGGCCAGGCCAAGCTGGCTGACCTTCTCCTGCCTTCTCTCCCCTAGGGAGCTCCTTAAGGGAGGGTTACTAGCAGCAAGTCAGGAGGCTTCTGGTTGGAGGAATATTGCAGCTGGTCCCACAAATGTTCCCCTTTCTTCAGGGACACATTGCATGAAATCGAAACTGTTGTTAATAAGAGGCTAAGTCAGCTCAAGCTTAGGGAAGTAGGCATTGTAAATATGGAATTAAAATAATCTCCAAGTGATCAGAATGGACTCCAAGAGGAACAGAGGACAAAAGAAAAGAATCTGGTCATCGTAGTGCATCCAAATTGAAATGAGTCAATGGGACGAGGCCGTGATGAATAGGGACAGACACTACGATAACCCTGACAGAAACACTTCAGCTACAGCCTGGACTTTCCCACTGCTAACAGAGGATGCTAAAGTCTTGGCCTAAGAAATTTAGGGGGAACATGTATTATAAGCTAAACGAGTTATAAGCTCTTTAAAGGCAGAAAGTGTGTCTTCTATTTCTTTTGCATCTCCTATATATCAATAATCTCACATATCCTTAAGGTATAGGGTTTATAAGATTTTCACACATGTGAAATTTTCAACAAATTCTTATTGAAACAATGAATCAATAAAGTATAGGCTGAAAAACTTTTCAAGTTTGAAGAGGTCAAATAATAAGGCATCTGCCCTAAAGCATTGTAGGGTCTAGACTGTGAAATCTCCCCTGAGTGTGTCCCCCTCCCCCCTTTCTTCTCCTTCCACTGACACACCTCTCCTTGGCTCACGCTGCTTCTCTCACTGACAAGGCTGAGGGAGTGAAAGTGGCTGGGTTTGGAGCCAAGTGATTCCTAGGTTCGAAACCCAGCTCCACCGCAGACCGGTTCTGCGGACTCCACCAAGTCACTTACATTCATGTCCATGCAGCTGGGCAGGGGGAGGGCTCGCCCAGCTCTGCTGGGACGGCTGGGTGGGGCGTGTGGGTGGCAGCTGTGGAGAGCGTCCAGGTGGCCTGGCGGTTTTCTGTAGTGAACTGCAGGACCTGACACTTCCTAGCCGATCAGATCGCGACCGACACAGGTTGGTTGAAGCAAATGGCAAGCTGCTGGGTTGGTAAGTGGGACAAATAAAACAATCAGAATCTAAGCAGAAAAGGCATATACCTCCTTCTTCCCCGAAGCTGGGGCCGTAGTCTGGGTGGCTCGGAGGTTTTCTTCAGGAGCGGAGTTCACAGCCACCAGAGCAAGGGAGCTTTGTCCCAGGGCCAGGGTGGCTCGGTGACACTCTCAGGCACCTGGCGTTGTGGAGCTGGGTCTCTCCATGCAGGCAGGGCCCAGGGGTGCCTGAGTCTCAGTGTGAACGACGACCCTCGCATCCTCGGAGGAAGACCCATCCACTCAGGCTGAGTGAGAACTCATCTGTTCCCAGGGGAAGAGACACAGAGCCGCTCGGGGACCCCTGGGGGCTTGAGGCGGCACCGTAGGGAGATGAGGCGCAGAGCCACGGACAGCTCGGCCTCAGGTCCACCGTCGGCCGTGGCAGAGGCGACGCGCGGGCAGGCTCTCTGCCCGTTTCTTAGCTGCTAAGATGGCACCGGAAGAGGAGCTGCTCAGAGCACAGTGATGGCAGCGTCACCTGCGGGAGGCGGTGTCCTCAGGTGATGCCCAGGGCAGGACAGGCTCCGTGGAAGGCGGCCTGAAGAGCCGGTGCTTTGAACGCTTTGAACGAGCCAGAGCTCATTTCTTCCTGTTCGCTGAGTCCGGAGAACTGCCACACCGCACTCTCAGGGTGACACGTGGCAGCCCGTGACCATCCCACAGGGCCATCTTCTTCCCGGTTTTCATGCTGAGCTCAGTCCAGGAGAGGCACCAGCGTGGACGAAGCTCCCGAAAGCCACGGGACTGCCTGGGTGCCCTGACCCTCCACTGCTTACTGGGTGATTCTGATGCCCGCCTTTCGGGCCCATCCTGCTCTCTGTCCCTGCTCCCCGGGCCCGCCCTCCGGCGGCAGCCCTGCCCCTGGCTGGCTGCGCTCTCGGGCTCGCCCGCCGGCCCCAGCCCTGCTCTCCGCCCTCTCTCTGCGGCACACGGAAGGCCTGCGAGGACCCGGAGCTCGGCTCCTTTCTCTCTGGCGGACGCGCAGCCCTCAGAGCCAGCGTCTCATCCTCGCAGCTGTGTGATTTGGGACAGGTTACTTAACGTCTCTGAGCTTTGGTGTCCTCATATGAAAAACGGGGTTAATAACAGCATCAACCTCTTTGGGTTGCTTGTTGGATTACATGAGTTCATAGGTGCAAATGGATTAGTTAGTGCTGGACACAGGGTAAGTGCTCAGTCATATCAGCCATTATTAACACCTTCCTATGTCACCCCGAATCTGGCTATCCCCGGGAGTCCTGTTCGTGGGAGAGGAAGTGGTGGAGGTTACAAGATTAGTTGTCCAGATCCATGGTTTCCAAACTGAGGAAGCATGTACCTCTCAGGGGACTCAGTATCTCTTTGGGGATAAGGAGAGAGTGGGCAGACTTGAACTTCTGTGTCCGAATTTGCTAGGTGTTCCCCAAATCCTATTTCCTTTTCCTCCCAGGCATACACTGGACTACATTTTCCAGCCTCCCTTGCAGTTAGCTGGAACCTCAGGCACTTGGAGTGGTGGAATCCAGGCAGCCATGATCTAGGTCTGGTTCCTCACTGCCCCTCCCCCACCCTCCTACCGTGTAATATTCAAGGCTCCTTCTCTTTCTCCGTCTGCTGGTGGAGTGAAAAAGACCCCAAGGCCCTGGAGGAGGAAATAGCCACAAGATGGAAGGATCCTGAACCCTCCAGTGAATGCAGGGAGCAGAGCCCCATTGACAACCCACACTAGACTCTGACATGAGCAAGGAATAAACTAATGTATCAAGCCACTGATATTTGGGGGATTTTGTTTTGTTTTTTGTTTTGTTGTAGTGATGAGCTTATACTAAGTCAACTTCTATTATATTTTTTAAAATATCATCTTTTAAAATGTCCTATCTTTGGTGCACATGTTTTTATATAGAATATGTGTCTATAATAGAACATGTGTATAATTTAATGCTCAAACATTTTAGCAATAGGTGAGCAAAACATTTGGAAACCACAGCTCAAGACTATTGGGACCAAGTCTCTTTCTCATTCAGGGCCATTGACCATCTTGACACTTGGGAACTCCTTGCCCTCTCTCGTCTTCCAGGCCACTCTGCTGTGTGCTGCATCCTTGTCACATCCTGCTGTCATCCTGGAGCAAGTCCGTCAGAAAGAACAGAAAAGTGGAAACAGCCCTGGCAGGTGCGGCTCAGTAGTGAGATTGTCGGCCTGGACAATGAAGAGCTGTGGGTTTGATTCCCCATCAAGGGCATGTACCTGAGTTGTAGGTTTGATCCCCAGGTCAGGGAGTGTGGGGGAGGCAATCAATCAATGTGTCTCTCTCACATTGGTCTCTCTCTCTCTCTCTCTCTCTCTCTCTCTCTCTTTCTCTCTCCCTCCCTCCCTCCCTCTTTTCCACTCTTTCTAAAAACTAACAACAATAACAAAAAACAAAAGCAGAAAAACAAAAACCCCACAAAAAATAACTCAACATTTTTTGTGTTTTGTTTTTAAAAAGTGTTAGCAATGGATAAAAGCAGTCTGCACTAGGAATTAGAGGACCCGAGTTCTCTGCCCAATTTTATTCCCAGTGCCTAACTTGGTAACAAAGATTAGGGCATGTCGTCTCTGGGTCTCTGAGCCTTCGTCTGCAGAATGAAGTCGCCAGACCGGATAATTTTGGAAGCACTTCTCAACTCTCACATTTGATGGGCTTTATAGTCTATTGTTTTATGTGGGTGTGTGGTTAATTTAGGAGTAAGTTTTAAAGATGTCTTTAGAAATAACTGTGATTGCGTACTTACTCCCTTTCCCATTCACCAAGAGAGGAGGTCCTCGGCCAGGGGTGCCACTTGACAGCGTTAACCTGCTGCCTTCTGGTCGTCTGCTTCTGCCTGGAAATTCTAAGACAGCACTTTGAACCGGTTTGCTTTCTTCTATTGACAGAATCTACAGGCTCCTTGAAACTTTAACTTCTTGTAATCATCTCCTCTTTGCAGTTCCTGGCCAGCACCCTGGTTTCTGTAAATAAAATTCTAGTGTTTCTGAAGCCCCCAGTGCTCAAGTAATCTGCTCCAAGGCAATGTCCTGGGCCAGATGTTTTTCCTCAACGCTCTGTGGAACCAGAGCACTCCTAGCACGGGCATCCAGCAGTGAGGAGAAAAGCCAAGGCAAGAACAGCCGTCCCAGGTTTGGGTTTTTAAATGTCTGTCATCGGTGCCTGGGAAGCAGCCATTCCCTCTCTCAAGACTTGGTAGAAATCTACACCTTCCTTTGAACTTCTATATTTACTATATTTACTAAAGTCAGAGTGCCGTGGGACACACATTCAAACTTTGCGCTCAGCGTTGTAGGAAAGGGAGCTTCATTTACTCTAATCATCATCCTGAGAATGACCTTTTCTGACATAATTTTCAAGACAAAAGAATTTGAACTTAAATACTCCTTTCAAAACATCAAGAAAGTAATTTTGCCCTGAGGGCCTGCCTTCTGCCACGTGGAAAGGAGAATCTTGAGCTTGTGCTCATTTCCTCATAAGACAAACTTAAAAGATGAACTTCCAGTGCCCACAGTCGACCGTATTCACAGTTTTCATGATTTACTTCAACGCGGAGTCACAGTGGAAGGGGTTTCGTTGGCCTGGTCTCCACTAATCACACAGGTGTGTGTAGGATGGTGCACACGTCTGAGGCTTCGTGTGAGGCCGAGGGGTCTTGTGGACACGAGTCAGAAAATAGCATGATCATCACAATAACACCTCTTCTTCTATAGCATGCATTTCCGAGAAAAGACAGAACGAAATCTTCAAGTTCACTTCCCTCTCCTCCCCTTCTCTCTTCCAGCCTGTCTATCCAGATGACTCACATTCTGCTCATTAACATTTTAGACCAGAGTTTCTCAACTTCAGCTCTACTGACACTTTGTGGGGACTGTCTTTGCTTTGTAGGATCTTAACAGCATCCTGGCTTTTCTACACATAGATGCTAGGAGCACCCCTCCCCCATCCCCAGCTATAACAACCAGCAGTATTTCCAAATATTGCCAAATGTCCCTGGCAAGGGGAGGAGGGGGTGGAAAATTGATCCCAGTTGAGAACCACTAATTTAGACAAAACTCAAGTGAAAATATCTACTGTCACACTCAGTAGTAATTTCTCTTACACATTGATATTATATCATCTGATAAGGGAATTTATTGCTAAATTAAATTAAAAGCACTTTTGCTTTTATTCTAAGCCAACATTTGTCATTATTTTTAAGTCTTTTATTCTCCAGTATCTTAGAAATGGTATGAACTGCTTTTGCTACTCAAATGTAACTTAAAATGATGTCTCTACAGTTTAGACTCTTCTTCACCTTTAGTGAAAAAATAAGTGTTTTTTCTTGAAAAGTACGACAGCACAAAAGCAATGGATTTACCTGTAAGTGATTTAATAGGCTTCTTAACTGACAGTCCACTGAATATAGGGATGGGTCATTGTCCAATGAAATTCAATTTTAAGATATAAACTGCCATGATTCCTAGTCATGTTTTTACTTTTGACATTGTATTAGAAATCAGTGAATTTCCAGATAGCCACAGTATTAACAGATTCTCAGTCTAAATTCCCATTGTGGCTATCCTTACAGTGAACTGTTACTATGATGTTCTCTATTTCTGTCATGTTGTTCAGGGTATGCCCTGTCATTGCTGTCATCACAACAGCAGAAAGAAACCTGATCATTGTAGGAAATAACCTGCAAATAATGAAGAACTATTAGTTGAGATAAGCCATACATTATCAAACAGAAGTTAGCCAAGATGAGTAACCTGATGCAGTCCGTATAATTTGTACCAAGACTTTAGGTTTAACAACTTAGGTTGTAGTAACTACTAGGAACATAGTCTTACCTAATTTTGTGGACCCTGAAAAAGAAGACACCTACTCAGAAGGGCTCCGGGTGGCTAACTGGCTGAAATTTGATAAACAGAGCCTAGCATCCTGCCCAGGGGCCTCTCGCACACACCGCACCTCCGGCAGAGGCCTGCAGTGAACTGCCCGCCTGCACTGTGTTCCTGCCCTCGGAGCCAGGCCTGAGAAAGCAGTTCCTGGAATCTTATTGATATCATTGCAATAATCTGGCTATTATTCGACAGGAAAGAATCAAAGGGGAGACTAAATGGTATAGGCATGCCATTTATACAGCTTTGCCGGAAAGCTATAGTTTAACATTTCAGGTCTGTTCCCTGCAGCTCAACGGGAAAAGGGACTGGAAAGAGGCAGTTTAGATGCATGACCAGTAAGGTCTGAGTGATGTGGGAACATGTTTACCTGTCAGTCACACCAGGGAACAGGTAATTGGCCAGAATAGGTATGGCCACTGCAAGTGTGTGAAACCTGAATATTTAAATTCCTAGACAAAGAAAGTTCACTCTCTTGCCTCTTTTGGCACTTGGCCCTCTTGGGGCTGCTGTTGTAGGGGCAGTGCTCCCCTGCATTCACCATGTGGCCCACAGCCACGGGGAGTCTATATAATGGACTGATGGACTGAATCTAGACTGATGCCTGACCTGGACCCGGCTGCAACATGGAAAGGAAACTCTGAACACTGGCCCTGCTTCTAGCTCTGCTGAATCCACAGCTGCATGTCTTCCAGGACTGGGTTAGGGACATGAGATTTTACAACTCCAGGAATATAACTCCAAACCAATAAAAATCATTAATTCTCCCATGTGAGTTTTAGAAAGTTTCTTTTCTGAAGATATAGCAAGAACCACCTCAGGAGTGTCAGGAAAATCTGGCCCCCAGATTTCTCCTGCAACACTATTTTAACCAATAGGCTTGAGACTTTCCTTATCCAATCAAAGCTTTGTGGCTATATCCCCATCAGCTTTTTCAGTGACCAATCAGAACATCTCCATTCTGACCAGTAATGACAGTGTCTTTTGGACCAATTAAACTGTGAGTATTTGAAGTCCTCATTTGCATGGGTATAAACCAATCAGGGACCAGGGACGGGGACTTCTGTCAATATAAGCAGCTCCCTCTGGCTCTGGGAGCACACTTTTCCTTTCCAGAGATTTCATTTCATCAGCTGAAACTAAAACCCTCTGCCTGAGCCAGGGGGAGCAGAGCCAGGGAGGGGCTTGGCCCCAGGGCCACCTACCAGCCAGCACATGCTGTGTCACAACTGAGCTGTTTGCACTGAATAGAGTTTCCTTCTTAATTGCATCCTAAATTGGGGATTCCTGTTGGTGTGGAATTGATGCCATTGACCTTCAGTTGACAATTTTATTTCTCAAATGTGTGAAAGGTTCTGTTCGTCTTCCCAGGAGAACACTGTTATCATTGCCATCTCTGGTTCCGGTGGAGGCCTCGTGGAGCACTGTGGGTTTCCAATGCCTATTTAAGAAAGGCTGAGCTACTGGTAGCACTGTTAGCGCAGGTGAGAATGGCTGAGCTCAGGAAAGACAGCACTTCATTCTTGTTGCTTCAGATGCTACGGGCCCCTTCTCTGGGCAAGTCAGCGAGCTCCCTGCGGGCGGGTGCAGCTGTTCTGATTCCTGTGCATCTGCTCCCTGGCCCCAGCACAGGGCTCTGGCCCAAATCACACAAAGTGCTTGGCATGAAAGGGCAAGGC
Organism: Molossus molossus; assembly: GCF_014108415.1. Classification (NCBI taxonomy): domain Eukaryota; kingdom Metazoa; phylum Chordata; class Mammalia; order Chiroptera; family Molossidae; genus Molossus; species Molossus molossus. The sequence continues at coordinate 55,600,835 of NW_023425354.1, read as the reverse complement.
TGCATGTTGCTGCCCTTTCTGCCCCGGCTGCCGCGTGACCAGGGAATCACTTTCAGCAGAGGATGAAGTCAGAGGTGAAATGCAGACAGACAGGCCCACAATGCCCAAACCCTGTGGGATTTGAGCTGCCCAAATCCATTCTTTTGACAAAGACTAGTGTTCTCAGGGTGAAGGACAACTCAACAGTGGAAGCTGGCCCCCAGCATTGTCTCTGGCAGCCACCCAGGGACAAGGTCTGAGCCCCATGTCCTGCTCTCTTATGCCCGGAAGGGCACATGGCTGTCCTCCCCTGTCAGCAGCTCTCCCTCTTCCAGATGACTAGCTTCTAAGTGAGACCTGGGCTTGCGTGGGGAAGTCTGCTCCCCCTGTGGAAGGTCTCCAAGAACACACTTGTCTCCATGTCCTTCAGCCTCGTTTGCTGTCTGATCACACCTCCATGCCCCTTTCTCGCTGGGAGTTTGAGGGTCCATTTGCAGGGGGCTCCACATTGCTGCTCCTTTGAATGACCCCTACGGTAACTCCCTACCCCAGAGGGGCAGGATCGTGACTGATGGGTTTTCTTCTTCACCACCAGTAGGTCTGGGCAACTGGGGCTGTGAAAAATTATGTTTATTTAAGAACTATTTTATATTACCTCCATTTTTGAAAGATCTTACAGAAGGGCATAGAGTGTTCATTAGGAAGATGCTTTAGCTGTGGTTCTAAGGGAAGGCTTTGTTGTTGGGAAAGCGGAGTGGCATCATCATCATCACATCATTATCATCATCCTAACATTTATTGCATGCTTGCAGTTGCTGGGCATAGAATGTATAGTCTCATTTATTTCTCACAATATTACTGTCATTCCCATTTCACAGTTGAGGAAACTGAGACCTGAGAGTCATGAGCTATGAAGACGAGATGCCAGGCATGACTCCTGGCTTTAGGAACTTGAAAAGATGCTGAAGTCATGGTCTCCTTACTTAGAAAAATCAGGGTGCATTAGTTCACTTCCAACAACTTTTTCTGCCCTAATGCTTATTTCCTATGTCATAATCTCTGAAAGTCACATCCTAAGAAATGTGTGGAATCTTCTGTGTAAGTTTCATTTCTTCCCCAGCCCTCACCAGGGCTCACTCCACCCCCTGAAGGGAACCAGTGTCACTGTGTAATGTACTGTTCATTCTTCTTCCACTAGAAATCTGCTCAGATCCTTTACTGACATTAAGGAGTCCAGGCATGTTAACAATTTAAAGTACTTCTTTTCAATCTAATGATGGAATGGCAGGCATCAGCCAGCAGGTAGCAAATCTTTTGCAGGAGGCATAATATCATTCCAGTTCTAAAAGTCTGTTTTCCCCAAATTGTTCCATGTTAATCCTCACCCCCAACTGGTATTTGAGGAAATTAAGCTCAGAGAGGGGCTTTGACCATGATTGTCAGTAATTTGCAGACCAGGGACAGAATTCAGGTCTCCGGGTCCTCCACTGGGAAGTCACAGGGAGGCATGAGTCACAGGGCGCCTCTCCTAGCCTGGAACACTCAGATTCCCGGCACAGGGTGATACAAGGGGGCTGGAACATTCCAAAGAAAGCAAATGCAAGATGAGCAGAGAGACCAAGACCTGCTAACACCAGACTCACAGTACATGAGTGAGGGTGGCTGGAAGCTTCCCAGGGGTGGTGGCAGCCCAGGTCAGAGGCACCAACAGGAAACGCTGACTTCCAGGGTCCCCAGGCTGGGAGGAAGGGCTGGCATGGCCTCTGGGCTGTACTGCTGCGAGGTCTCCGTGTTCCAAAAAAAGAGTTGGCTCAAGGTGACTCAGATTTCCTGAGAATCTTCTTATCTCAGCCAGTTCAGACATCTGTGCCTTCTCGTCTGAGATGTTGCCCATTCCGGGCCATTTCCTCCCTCCGCCAGATCGATGGCCCCTCATTGCCCCGCAGGGAGGGTCCCAGGACAAGAGCTCTGATGACTGTCTCTCTAGGATTCTGTTTGTTTCCTCTTCCCCATCCTCCTCCCTGTACTCAGAGGCTCCTGCATGTCTGGGAAGAGTTGACTAATTCTCCCCTTGAGGGTCTTGCCTGCAGGAGTACCATGCCATCACCATAGTGACCATTTTTTCCAAACTTAATCAGGACAAGAGGCCTGGATGGAGAGAGGGCGCTGATGGGACCGGTGGACAGTGTGTTTTAAATTGGCCTATGAATGTCTTCTCTGGTTTGCCCATAGGGAGGAAGTGTAAAGCAGCTGCAAGTAACACTCAACCCTCATGGACCCGAGTCACCAGTGTTCTACCCAGACAGAGGATTACTGCTCACAGACCACCTGGGAAGGGACTAGCAAGGTGGGTGATAAATAATCTCCTCTGATTGTTCTTGCTGGTGGCAGTGGAGACCATAAGCTTTACTGCATAAGATGGTGCTGTGTGATCATTAAACTGTTCTAAAAGAAAATTCTCAGCAAAGAACCCCGAGAGCTATATATTTTTTTGTTATTCCTCACCCAAGGATATATATATATTTTTTTTTATCCTCACCCGAGGACATTTTTCCATTTTTTGTACAGATAGAGTGGGAGGGAAAGAGCGAGAGAGAGAGAAACATCGATGTGAAAGGGACACATCAAGTGGCTGCCACCCGCACAACCAAACAGGGCCGGGGACAAACTGCAACAGAGGCACATGCCCTTAGCGGGAACCGAACCCGGGTCTCTCTGGACTGCAGGCCAACGCTCTAACCGCTGAGCCAAACTGGCCAGGGCACCCAAGGATATTTTTTCATTGATTTTTAGAGAGAGTGGAAGGGGAAGAGGGAGAGAGAGGGAAACATCAATGTGAGAGACACATTGACTGGTTGCCTCCTGCACAACCCCAACTGGGTCCCTGGATAGAACCTGCAACCCAGGTACATGCCCTTGACAGGGAATCAAACCCGAGATCCTTTGGTCCTTGGGCTGACACCCTAACTGCTGAGCCAGGGCAAGGGTTATTCCTTTTAAATTGATCTTTAGTCTTAAAGCTGAAAAGGATCTCTAAAACATTTTCATTTTAGAATTGAGGAAATAGAATGTCAGAAAAGTTAAGTGATTGACCCAAAATCCTTATAACATTAGTGACATTGTTAGACTCAAATTAGTGAATTGTTCCTAACTCCCAGTCCCGTACTTTTTCCAGCAGAAAAACCCTCCTTCTGCTGGATGGGCAGTTTTTATTTTCTTAATAGCTCCCTTTCCAATAAGTTGGTAGAAGATGTCAGGCTCAACATGACACGATGACAGTCCAGGTGAATTCCAGAATCCAGGTCATCTGATTTAAAAACAGACCTTTCTCACAGATGGTCAACAGGTACACCAAACATGTTCAACATCCTTAGTTATCAGAAAAATGCGAATTGGAACCAGAATGAAATATCAACTTACAGCTGTTAGAATGGTTATTATTAAAAAACAAAAACAAAACAAACAAACAAACAAACAAAAAACCAAGAGATAATGAGTGTTAGAAAGGATGTGGAGAAAAGGAAAGCGTTGTGCACCGTTAGTGGGAATGTAAACAGATGCAGCCACTCTGGAAAACAGCATGACATGTTCCTCAAAAGAGGGACAATAGGAACTACCATTTCACTTCTGAGTGTTTATTCAAAGAAAATAAAGACACTAACTTGAAAAGACAGGTGCACCCCATGTTCATTGCCTCATTATGTACAATAACCAAGAGGTGGAAACAACACAGGTGTCCGTTGATGGGTGAATGGATGAAGAAAATGAAATACTATTCAGCCATAAAAAGAGGGCATTCTTGCCATTTGCAACAACGTGGATGGACCCGGAGAAGATTATGCTAAGTGCAAAAAGTCAGACAGAGAAAGACAAATACTGTAAAGACAGCCCCACTCAGAGGTACAGAAAACAGATTGGTGGTTGCCCGACAGAGGGAGTAGTGGGTGAGGAAAATGGGGGAAATGGTCAAAAGGTGCAAACTTTCAGTTAAAAGATAAGTATGTCCTGAGGATTAATTTACAGCTCGGTGACTAAAGTTAACAATAATGAATTAGGTACTTGAAAGTTGCTGAGAGGATAAATCCTGGGCAAGGTGGCCCCTCTGTACCTAGCCCCCCACTCCTGCGCTTATTTCTCCTTTGGATCAAACATGTAATAAAGAGACTGTTGGGGGAAAGCTCTGATCATAAGAAAAAGTTGTAACTGTGAGGTGATGGCTGTTAACTAAACATGTGGTTATCATTTCATGATGTATACATATACCAACTCATTATATTGTACACCTAAAACTAATACAATGGTATAGGTCATTTATATCTCCATGAAACGGGGGGAAAGGCCTTCTAAGAAATTCCAAACATCAAGAAAGAGAACAGTTAAGTAAGAGATGTCCAGGACTCCCCCTTGGTTTCCAGAGGCCTGCGGAGACACTGAGCCGAGCATCTCAGTGGGTACGTGCAGTTCCAGGATGCGAGGAAGGAGCCGTGTGGAGGGAGGCCCACCTCCAGAAGGCTGGTTCCAGGAGCACAAACCCTCCCAGAGCCACAGTGCCCGGAGGAACCCCCGTCTCACTGCTGCCCCCCAGGGCCTTACAGTCTTGGTGTTGGAGGCAGACATGTAAACAGTTGATTAGGGCTGAAGCAATAACTGTAGCACAAAGCTTCCATCAGAAATACAGATCTGCAGGAACGTGGAGGATGTTAATGTCAAGTAGGGGTGGAGGAAGGCTTCCCAGGTAGGGCACTGTGGACGGGCTCTGGAGGGGCGGGGCCTCTGGCGGGGCGGGGCCTCTGGCGGGGCGGGGCCTCTGGCGGGGCGGGGCCTCTGCTGGGGCGGGGCCTCTGCGGAGGGGAAGGCTGGAGAGTTCCAGCAGCGCCGTCCTGAGAGAGCATGCGATGTCCGGGTTGCCCATGGTCCTGGGCAGCGCCTTGTTCGTGGAACTCTCAGAGACCGGCCTCCAGAAAAGGGTTCCTGGTCAAATACATCAGGGAGGGTGGCCCGCTGCAAGGACTTCACAGAATTCTACCCCGCGCAGAAGGATGTGGAAGGGTCCTCGCAAAACGAACCAAGTCACAATCTGTTTAACAACTTTTAAGCAAAGCAAACTCCTCTTTTGGTTTCAGAAAACATTTACATTCATTTTGGAGGACAGGACTCATTCTGGCCAAGGGTAGGGAGTATTCGAAAAATAATCTGGAGGAACTCACGGGGCAGAATACAGAGAGAACCGTTTATTCACTGAAGATACACATATTTATTGACTGCCTCTGGCTGCCAAGCTCTAAGTCCTGTGGATCCAGTAGTGAACAAAACCAAAGCAAATCCCACCCTCGTGGGCGCTTACCTTCCAGCTGAGACACAGGCACCAAACGAAGTGGGTGAGTGGCTAGTTGGTTAGATAGTGAGAAAGATAATGGAGAAAAAGGCAGCAAGACCATGGTCAATGGATGCCCTGCTACCACAGGCTACCACAGCAGGTGTGGTCTGCCAAGCAAGGCCTTGTTGGCAAGGGGGCAAGGTGACATTCGAATGAAGGACTGAGGGAGGTGAGGTAGTGACAAGAGCATATTTATGGAGGAAGAAGAAAGAGCAGGTGCAGGGACCCGAGTCTGAAGTGTGCATATTTGAGGACCGGCAAGAAGGCTGGGGTAGGAGGGTGGAGGAGAGGGCTAAGAGGAGTCGAGGTCGAGACCAAATGGAGGGGTGAGCTGGGTGGGGGCCTTGAGTGACTGGGCTTGCATGAGATGGCGACCCACAGCAGGTTGTTAAATAGGCATGTGGAGAGAGAATTTATGGCCCACACAATTCGCCCACTTAAGTTGTATCATTCAGTGGTTTTTAGTATATTCAGAGTTATGTCACCATCACCACTATGTAATTTTTGAAAGCCCTTAACTGTTAGCAATCACTCCTCATTCTTCCCTCCTTCCAACCTTTGGCATCCATCAGTCTACTTTCTCTACGAATTTGTCCATCTGGCCACGCCACATAAATGGAACATATGATATGGGATTTTTTTGTGACTGGCTTTCTTTCACTTAGTATATTTTTGAGGTCCAACCACATTGAAGCCACACTGCAGTCATTTTTATTCAGAATAATATTTCATTATACGAATGCACCACCTTTTGCTTATGCATTCACCCGCCGATGGACATTCCGGCTGTTTTGCCTGCAGGCTTGAGCAGAGGAGTGACGGGAGCTGACTTGAACGGGACCGCTCTGGCTGCTGTGTGCACAGACTGAAGGTGACCAGCGTGGCACCCGGGAGGCTGCTGGGAGGCTGCTGAGATGCAGTGGACGACAGGCTTTGGATCAGGACGTAGCAGAAGAAGTGGAAAGGAGTGAGTGGGAGAACCTAGGGTCCATTCTGTGTTCTCATCCCCATCTCCACTCACTAGGTGGTCTCGTTCAGTGTCACAGTTTAAATGTCTTCTACATATTAAGATGCCCAACTTCACATCTCCAGCCTTGAATCATTCTAGGTGCCTGTCCATTAGCTCTTGAGCCATCTCAAACTCAACACCTCCCAAACGGACCTCCTGATCTACCCCCACCCCAAATCTGCTCTCCCTGCATCCTCTTATATTTCAGTTGATTATAAGTTTATCCTTCCAGTTGAAGTCATCTTTGAGTCCTGTCTTTCACTCATCCCATATCCAATCTATCTGGAAAATGTGTTGATTCTGTCTTCAGTATATATCTAGAATGAAGCCACTATCATCCCTTGCTTGAATCACTGCAATTATGAACAGGTCTTCTTTCTTCCCTTCTTCTCAACAGACTAGAGGGATCCTTTTAAAATACAAGCCAGATCACATTACTCCTCCACTTAACACCTGGCAACAGTTCCTTATTTTGCTGAGAAAAAGGTCCAAGTCCACACATTGGCCTACAGGCTCTCATGGGATCCCGCCTCTTGGCACCTAGAAGACCATCATTTCTTATTCCTTTCTACCTCGCTCTCTCTGCTCCAGCTGCCTGGCCTCCTTGCTGTTCCTCGAACTTTATAACTTCCTTACCTCAGGGCCTTTGCACCACTATTTCCTATCCCTGGAAGGCTCTCGCTTGCTATCCTTATAGCTATTCCTTCTCCTCAAGTCTTTGTTTAAATGTCACTTACCATGAAGCATAACTCTTTATCTTGCTTTGTATTTCCTTTTTCTTCTAGTACTGGACAAACCCAATATAAATTAGTTGTTATGTTTGTATTTTACTTACTATTTCCTCCTGCTAGAATATAAGTTCCAGGGGACAGTGATCTTAGTCTGTTTTGTTCACGCAACTAGTATAGTGCCTGGCACATAATAGTAACTCATGAAATATATTTTGAATAACTCAATACATTTATCATGTGGATATTTATATACATGCCACCACACAACATATTAGATATTTAATTCATTTACTCAAAAAATATTGATTGAACACATCCCACCCCAGGCACGCGATTAAACCCTGGGACGGGACCTGCTCTTCACCACTTCACTGCCTTTGAGAGGGGAGTCTGACTACGATATTAACTCTATCAGGATTGAAAGGCTTGGCTTCAAAGGTACTCTCAGAATGTCAGGAATTAACTCTTCAACCAGCTAGAGAGCAAACTCCTCACCCACACTTGTAGGCCCTACATAGACGGGCTGAGTCCTGTTCCCTCTGCTCTAGCCGCACTCCCTCATCTGGGTCCCTGAACCTCACCATGCTCTCCTGTCCCTGGAGCTCACCATGCTCTCTCCCGTCCCTGGAGCTCACCATGCTCTCTCCCGTCCCTGGAGCTCACCATGCTCTCTCCTGTCCCTGGAGCTCACCATGCTCTCTCCCGTCCCTGGAGCTCACCATGCTCTCTCCTGTCCCTGGAGCTCACCATGCTCTCTGCTGTCCCTGGAGCTCACCATGCTCTCTCCTGTCCCTGGAGTTCACCATGCTCTCTCCTGTCCCTGGAGCTCACCATGCTCTCTGCTGTCCCTGGAGCTCACCATGCTCTCTCCTGTCCCTGGAGCTCACCATGCTCTCTCCTGTCCCTGGAGCTCACCATGCTCTCTCCTGTCCCTGGAGCTCACCATGCTCTCTCCTGTCCCTGGAGCTCAACATGCTCTCTCCTGTCCCTGGAGCTCACCATGGTCTCTCTTGTCCCTGGAGCTCACCATGCTCTCTCCTGTCCCTTGGGGCTCACTGTGCTCTCCTGTCCCTTGAACCTCACCATCCTCTCTCCTGTCCCTTGAAGCTCACCATGTGCTCTCCTGTCCTTGGGACCTCACCATGCCTCCTCCTTGTCCACTTGGACTCACCATGTTCCTCCTGTTCCCTTGGAACCTCTACCCATGCATCTCTCCTGTCCCTTGGGAACTCACCCTTTCCCTTCTCCTGTCCTGGAGACCTCACCATGCCTCCTCTCCTGTCCCTTGAAGCTCACCATGCTCTCTCCTGTCCCTTGGGGCTCACCATGCTCTCTCCTGTCCCTTGGGGCTCACCATGCTCTCTCCTGTCCCTGGAGCTCACCATGCTCTCTCCTGTCCCTGGAGCTCACCATGCTCTCTCCTGCCTGCTAGGCATTTCCCTCTTAATGTTACAAAGGCTGTTCAAGGAAAATAATTTCAAAATCAAACTCATCAACTGCTCTCAGAGAGACTCTATTAAGAGAATGAAAAGACAAACCACAAACTGGGTGAAAAATTTTGCAACAGACATATTGGATAAAGGATTTCTCTCCAAAATACACAAAGAACTCTTAAAATGAACAATAAGGAAACAAACAAGCCAATCAAAAAGTGGACAAAAGACCTGAACAAGCACGTCATCAAAGACAATACACAGATGACAGATATGCTTAAGGAATGATGTTCAACGTGATCATCAGGGAATTGGAAGTTAGAACAACAATGAGATACCATTATACACCTATTTTAATGGCTAAAATATAAAACAGGAATAATGCAAATGCGGGAGAGAGTGGAGCAACAGGAATGCTCGTTCCCTGCTGGTGGGAAGGCAAAATGGGCAGCCACTTTGGAAGACAGTTTGACCTTTTCTTAAACTACAAATCCTACTGTTACCATATGTCTGTGCTCCTTCATATTTATCCAAATGAGTTTAAAACGTATGTCACACAAAATCCTATGTGTGAATGTTCACAGCAGCTTTATTCATAATTGCTAAAACTGGGAAGCAGCCAATATATCCTTCAGTAGGTGGACAGATAAATAAAACTGGGATAAATAAAACTAGGCAATGGAATATTATCCAGCAACAAAGACATGGCAGAATCTTAAATGCATATTGCTAAGTGAAAAGGCTGCATACTGTATGATTCCAACTATATGGCATTCTGCAAAAGGCAAAACTGTGGCAACAGTAAACAGATCAGTGGTTGCTAGGAGTTTCAGGGGGAGAGGGAGCTGAATAGTACTGGGGGCTGTTAGGACAGCATAGCTATTCTGTATGGTACTGCAATGGTGGATCCATGACATTCCTCATTTGTCAAAACCCACAGAACTATGCAGCACGAAGAGCAAATTCCAGTGTCAACTGTGATCCTTAGCTAATGATAACGTTCTACTACTGATTTGTCAATTGTAACAAATGCACCAACCACACCAGTGCAGGGTATTAATAAGGAAAACTGAGGGCTAGGGCGTGTGGGGAGTCTCTCTGTATTCTTTTCTCAGTTTTCCTGTAAAACTAAAACTGCTGCAAAAAAATAGTCTATCAATTACAGCAACAACAAAAACTCGCCAACTAACGTCAAATCAGCTCGCCTTTCAGTTTGCACTATCACAATCAATGTTTCCACCAAGGGTCCAGTTCTACAAGGCAGAAATCCAGAAGTTGACCTTGATACCTTCTTACACTCAATTCTACATCTAATGAATCAGCATGCTGGGCCACTTTGACCTCCCGAAAAACTCTGGATTCATTCTCTTTTCTTCGACCTCTTCCTCTACCACCCCAGTTCACCTGCTGTCACCACGATAGCCTCCTCAGCACCCCACCATTTCCATCTTGACCCTTTCGTTCTTTCCCATGTTGTGTCTACCATGAATTCAAAACACAGATATGAGTGTATCACTGCCTGTTTAAAAGCTTAACACTTTTCTAACGCTCCCAGGATGAAGACAACGCTTCTTCACGAGGCCTCTCTTCACTGTCTGTCCTTGCCAAGTCTTCCAGGCTCCTTCCCCTGCGCCCTCCCTGGGGTATTTCAGGCATGCTGAGGGTCACTCTTTTTTTTACCACTAATCTTTGTACATTCTGTTCCTTCTCTTGGAATGATGCCTTCCCCTTTCTCTTCACTGGATGCCTCCTACTCGATCCCTTAAATATCAGTCGAATGATCACTTCTCTACAATTATCAGTTACCAGAAGTCTTCTCTGACTCACCCCTCAACCCCCAATTGAGCTCAATCTCCACATTTATGCTCCATGCTACCTGAAATTGTGTGTTTATTTGGGATTGATTGATGCCACTCTGTAGGCTGTACAGACCATAAGCTAGGATGGGCCATAAGCTCCATGAAGGCAGAACCGAGTGTGTTTGTGCTGATCGTTGCTTCTCATGTTTGGACATAATGCTCAAAAAACATTTTTTTTTTGCTGAGTGAATAAATAAACAAAAACATCACTAATGACTTTGAAGGTGGTGGTTATCCACTAAAACCTTCACCAGTGGCCACAATTGTTGCCCTTGGTTTAAAGCAAATGAATAGACTGCCTTTCGCTTGGAGAACAGGACCTTTACGAATGACTCAGAACTTCGGAGGTAATGCGTGAGTTGAAGCTGTGATTTTAGAATTTTTTTTTTTTTTTTCTGAAAGCTCACCAACTCAGCTGCAAGTACTCACTCCATTTATGATCTCATTTAGGGAGGAAGCTTTTGAATTTAAACACATTTGGCTGTTGTAGAATCCTGATTGCAAAATAGGGTGACTTCACACTCTTATTTTTTTATCCTCACCCAAGAACATTTTTCTATTTTTTGTTTATATAGAGTGGGAGGGAGAGAGAGGAAGAGAGTGAGAGAGAAACATCGACATGAAAGGGACACATCGAGTGGTTGCCACCTGCACAACCCAACCAGGGCCAGGGACAAACCGCAACTGAGGTACGTGCCCTTAGCAGGAACCAAACCCGGGTCTCTCTGGACCGCAGGCCAGCACTCTAACCACTGAGCAAAACCAGCCAGGGCCACACTCTTCTTTATTCCCTCGTAGAATAATGACAGTTCTCTTCACACTAGGGCCGCCTGGTGAGGAGTTCCCTGAAGGAACAGAAAAACAGTATTTAAGAGACATTCAGTTTTAGCTCCATAAAAGGACCATTATAATCAAGGTTTTGCATGTCCAGTTTTTATCAGTTTTCTGTGTGCCTGGCACAGAATGTCATATCACCAGGCATTAGTTTATCCAGTATGGATGAAATTACTATCATCTTCTGGGGTTCAGAGAACCACCACCTCTTTTTCTACTGAAATCCCATTTCACATAGCATTTGGGAATCCCATAATCCCATTCCCATGAGCTTTCAGAGATAGTTGAAATTCAGCCGGAAGATCTACTTGTTCTCATTTCCATTATTTTTTCATTCAACAAATAGTCAGAGCCCATAAGGTATTAGGCACTATATTTGCCACAGTGATTTCTTTGGCTCTCAATGACTCCTCTTCCTTCTACCAGAGTGTTAGCTCCAGGAGGGTCGGAATCTCTGTCCATTTTGCTCACTGATGTATCTCAAGGACCTAGAATCATGCTTTGCACTCAATAAATACTTGTTGACTGAATGGAGGCCCGGATCCCTTATGTTAAAATGCAGTCCTATGTTTTGCCTGCCCACCATTCAGCATCCATTTCCCCTCTGTTTTGGAATTAGAACCCTGTTTTTCTGTGGAGAAAAGACCTTATCTCACTCTCATACTCTGGGGGCGTGAATGGAGGCCAACCCCACCCACAGGAGTCAAGTTGCTATGACTTGATTCTAGGTCTTTTGCTGAAATTCTTGGGAAGAGAAGCCCTCTCCACAGAGGACTTGAAACTGAAAGGTTGTAAGTCTGTCAGTTGCGGGGACTGCCATGGAGCGACAGCTGGCGTGGGAGTGAGCACAGGCGGAGCAGAGCAGAGCTCGGAGAAGCTGAGGACACTGGAGCTGCAACGATTGCTTTCCTGCTTCCGCTCCTGTCAACTGTGTTAGCTTCCTAGCTGATGTAGCCAAGTACACACACTGCGTGGTTTAAAATCTGGTTATTTTGGACTAGGGACCGTTCTAATGACCTAATTTTAACTCGATTACCTCTGGAAAGGTCCTGTTTGCAAACCAGATCACATACGCAGGTACATCTTTTTGGGGACCCAATTCAACCTATACCATACCTCTTGCGGCTGAGAGCCTTACATACTTAATGTTTCAGTTTTATAAAACAAATTCTGTATTTTGTAGAAAGCCATCTAAATAAATAGCAGAGGTATTTGCTGAAGATGACTGCAGGCAGGACAGAGGGAGGGTAAGTGCGTGAGAGAGTGAGCTAGTGTGTGAGAGAGTGAGCTAGTGTGTGAGAGAGTGAGCCAGTGTGTGAGAGTACAAGTGGACTTGAAAGTGGACAACCAAACTCATGCAGTGAAGAGCTGCAGAGCAGAAGGTTCCTGTGCTGTGGATGGAGCAGCCAGCTACCATAGTAAGCGGCTCTTCAGGGTGCTTTTCCCTGCACAAGGGGAGGTCCCACCATTTTGGAAGATCCCTGGTCTTCCCTGGGAGGAGGCAGTGGGAGCAGCTAGGACCCAGCAACCTGAGCCCACCAGTGCACTTGGCACAATCAGACCCTGTGTCAACACAGACCAGTGCACAGTAGTGGAGCTGCCACAGTGCAGATTGCGGAAGGCGCCCAGCACCATCCCCCACAGTAGCAGCCCAATCAGAGTTGAGATATACCCCCAGCAACAGAGGATGGGGAGCAGACATCCATCCCCAGGCAATAGAAGCACAGACTATCAGCAGAGACCAATCCCCAAAAACTGCAGCAAAGGCTGAGCAGGGGCTGAGCCCCACTGGGCAGCAGCACTCCCCAGCTGCCAGCGGCTCGACCTGGGGCTCCATTGGGGCCTGTGCAACACAGCTGCTTGCAAGAGCAGTGGTGAGCCAGGGCCCCATATGGGCCTGTGTGACACAGCCACCCAAGGTGCAGGCAGGGAGTGCACCTCCAGCAGGGCCTGCGCAATACAGCTACAGGTGGCACGAGCGACCAGTGGGGAACACAGCTTCAGAGGGGCCCACACAATCCAGCAGCAGCACCTATCAGGAAACACTAATACCAGCCCCTGGTAGTCAATCCTCCAGGATCCACAGCAGTCAAGAGGCAACATGCAACAGAATAGTCTGGGAGGCACAGTAGCCTTAATTGTTATACAGTGAGCTGCCTACACATTCAAACATCCCTCACCAGGTCTAGAGCTACCAAACAGCTAAAATGAGGAGACAAACAACACCCAAAGGAAAGAAAAAGAGGAATCACTAGAAAAGGAACTACAGGAAATGGAAGAAAGCAACCTGTCAGATAAAGAATTCAAAGCAATGATTTTAAGGGTGCTCAAACAATTTGGTGAGAACTACAACAACTTAATAAGAATTATGAAGAGCTCATTGGGAACTACTTCAGCTTAAAAAAAGAGGTAGAAGCTATGCATAAAGACGTAGAAGCTATGCATAAAAATCAAGAGGAAATAAAGAATGAGATAGCTGTTATGAAAAATACCTTAGAAGGGTTCAATAGTAGATTAGAATAAGCTGAAGACCGAATCAATGACTTAGAAGACAAGGTAGAGAAAACACCCACATAGAGCAGCAAATGGAAAAAAAGTTTAAAAAGCAGGAAGAGAGTTTAAGGGAGCTGTGGGACAATACAAAATGTAACAACAGCCCTGGCCAGTTTGGCTCAGCGGTTAGAGCATCGGCCTGTGGTCCAGAGAGACCCGGGTTCAGTTCCCACTCAGGGCATGTACCTCGGTTGCAGTTTGTCCCCGGCCCTGGTTGGGTCATGTGGGTGACAACCACTTGATGTGTCCCTTTTATGTTGATGACTCTCTCTCTTCCTCTCTCTCCCTCCCACTCTATCTGAACAAAAAATGGAAAAATGTCCTCAGGTAAGGAAAAATAATGTAACAACATTTGCATTACAGGGGTACTAGAAGGAGAAGAATCAGAGAAAGGAATAGAGAACCTGTTTGAAGAAACAATGCCAGAAAACTTCCCTAAATTGGTAAAGGAAAAAGTCACACAAGTCCAGGAAACACAGAGAGTTCTAAGCAAGATGAATCCCAGAAGACCCACAGCTAGACACAACATAATAAAAATGGCAAACATGCCCTGGCTGGTTTGGCTCAGCGGTTAGAGCATTGGCCTGCGGTCCAGAGAGACCCAGATTTGGTTCTCGCTAAGGGCACGTGCCTCAGTTGCAGTTTGTCCCGGCCCTGGTTGGGTTGTGTGGGTCGTGGCCACTCGGTGTGTCACTTTTGCATCGATGTTTCTCTCTCTCTCTCTCCCTCCCACTCTGTCTGAACAAAAAATGGGAGGGTGTCCTTGGGTGAGGATAAAAAAAGGCAAACATTAAAGACAAAGAAAGAACTTTACAGGAAGCAAGAGAGAGCCAGAAAGTTACCTTCAAGAGAGCTCCCATTAGACTCTCAGCTGATTTCTCAATAGAAATGCTTCAGGCCAGAAGGGAGTGGCATGAAGTGTACAAAGTAATGCAAGGCAAGGGACTGAATCCAAGACTGCTTTATCCAGCAAGGCTATCAGTCAAAATTGAAGGAGAAACAGCTTCATGAATAAAATAAAGCTAAGGAAATGTACTACCACCAAACCAGCACTGCAAGAAATGCTGAAGGGACAACAGTCCCCAAGAAGAAGAAGAAAGAGAGAAAGAGAGAGAGAGATAGATAGAGAGAGAGAGAGAGAGAGAGAGAGAGAGAGAGAGGAACACAGGCATAAAATTAAAATGGCAACTAATAACTATTTGTTAATAATAACCTTAAATGGAGATGGCTTTAATGCTTCAATCAAAAGACATAGGGTAGCTGATTGGACAAGAAAACACAACCCATATGTATACTGTCTACAAGAGACCCATCTCACAACAAAAAACTCACACAGGATAAAAGTGAAGGGTTGGAAAAAAATTTTCCAAGCAAATGAACATTAAAAAAAAAAAAGCTGGTGAAGCAATACTCATATCTGACAAGATAGACTTCAAAATGAGGGCCATAATAAGAGACAGAGAAAGTCACTACATAATATTAAAAGGATCAATCCAACAAGAGGATATAACACTGGTAAACATACTCACCAAATATGGGAGCACCAAAATATATTTAAAAATTCTGGAGGACTTCAAGGGAGATATCAATAGCAACACAATCATAGTGGGTGACTTTAGCACACCACTGACACCACTGGATAGATCTTCTAGACAAAAAATTAACAAGGACACAGAGTCCTTACAAGACAAATTAGATCAGTTGGATTTCATTGATATTTACAGAACATTTCACCAAAGCTGCAGAATATATATTCTCCTCAAGTGCACATGGGTCATTCTCAAAGATAGACCACATGTTAGGACACAAAGCAAGTTTCTACAAATTCAAGAAAACTGAAATCATACCAAGCATCTTCTCAGATTACAGTGGCATGAAACTAGAACTCAATTACAATAAAAACACACAAAAACATTCAAACAGTTGGAGGCTAAATAGCATGTTATTAAACAACAAATCGGTTACTAACGAGATCAATGAAGAAATTAAAAACTTCCTGGAAACCAATGAAAACGAACACACAACAAGACAAAATCTATGGGACACAGTGAAAGCAGTCCTGAGAGGGAAGTTCATAGCACTACAGGCCTACGTCAAGAAACAAGAAGAATTCCTAATTGACTTTCTAACCCTACAACTTAAAGAATTAGAAGGTAAGCAAAAAGAAAAACCCAGAACTAGTAGGACGAAGGAAAGAGTAAAGGTCGGAGCAGAAATAAACAACATAGAGAACAACAACAAAAAAAGATTCAAAAGATTAATGAAACAAAAAGCTGGTTCTTTGAAAAGATAAAAAAAATTGATGGACATTTAGCCAGATTCACCAAGAAACAAAAAGAGAGAAACCAAAAAACAAAATGAGAAATGAAAGAGAAGTAACACTGACACCACAGAAATACAAAGGATCATTGAAACATACTATAAACAATTATACACCAATAAGTTGGAAAATCTAGGAGATAAAAACAAATTTCTAGAAACACACAACCTTCCAAAATGGAACCAGGAAGAGATAGAAAACTTGATCAGACCAATAACAACAAAGGAAATTAAAAATGTAATTAAGAAACTCCCAGCAAACAAAAGCCTAGGCCCGAATGGCTTCACGGGGGAGTTTTACCGAACATTCAAATAAGTTCTAATACCCATTCTCCTCAAACTATTCAAAAAAATCCAAGAAGACAGAACACTTCCAAACTCATTTTATGAGGCCAGCAAAATTCTAATTTCAAAACCAGATAAAGACACTACAAAGAAAGAAAACTACAGGTAATATCGCTGATAAACACAGATGCCAAAATCTTTAACAAAATATTAGCAAATCAGATCCAGCAATACATCAAAAAAATTATTCATCATGACCAAGTGGGATTCATCCCAGAAATGCAATGATGGTACAATATTTGCATATCAATAAATGTGATATACCACATAAACAAAATAAAAGATAAAACCCATATGATCATATCAATAGATGCTTAAAAAGCATTTGAAAAAATCCAGCACCAATTTCTGATAAAAACACTCTGCCATGTGGGAATAGAGGGATCATATCTCGACATAATATAAGCCATATATGAAAAACCTATAGCCAACATCGTACTCAATGGGCAAAAACTAAAAGCATTCCCCTTAAGAATGGGAACAAGACAGAGATGTCCACTTTTGCCACTCTTATTCAACATAGTACTGGAAGTCTTAGCCATAGCAAATAGATGTGAAGGAAAAGTAAAAGGGATCTCAGTTGGAAAGGAGGAAGTGAAACTGTCATTATTTGCAGATGACATGATATTGTACATAGAAAACCCTAAAGACTCCATCAAATCTACTAGACTTAATAAATGAATTTGGAAAAGTAGCAGGATACAAAATTAACATCAAGAAATCGACGGCATTCTTATACACCAATGATGAAGTCACAGAAAGAGAAACTAAAAAATCAATTTACAATCGCAGCAAAATAATTAAGATACCTAGGAATAAACTTAACCAAAGAAATAAAGACCTCTTCACAGAAAACTATAGGTCATTGAAAAAAAAAATAGAGGACGATATATAAAAGTGGAAGCACATACCTTGTTCATGATTGGAAGACTTAACATCATCAAAATGTCCATACTACCCAAAGCAATCTATAGATTCAATGTAATCCCCATCAAAATGCCAACGACATACTTTATAAAACTACAACAAACACTTAAAAATTTCATATGGAATAAAAAAAAAAACCTTGAATAGCCACAGCAATCTTGAAAAAGAAGAACAAAGTAGGAGGGATTACATGACCAGATTTCAGGTTATACTACAAAGCCACTGTAATAAAAACAGCCTAGTACTGGGACAAGAACAGGTAGATAAATCAATGGAACCCAACAGAGAACCCATTAATTGACCCAAGACAATATGCTCAATTAATATGTGACAAAGGTGGCAAGAGCATACAGTGGAGTCAAGACAGTTGCTTCAATAATTGGTGTTGGGAAAATTGGACACCTATATGCAAAAAAATGAAGTTAGACCACCAACTTACACCATATACAAGAATCAACTCTAAATGAATAAAAGATTTAAATGTAACTCGTGAATCCCTAAAAATCCTAGAAGAAAATGTAGGAAACAAAATTTCAGACATTATGTGCAGCAGAATTTTCACTGATACCACACCTAAGGCAAGAGAAACAAAGGAAAAAATGAACATATGGAACTACATCAAACTAAAAAGCTTCTGCACACCAAGAGAAACAATCATCAAAATGGAAAGGGCACCCACTATATGGGAGACCATAATTGCCAATGATGCACCAGATAAGGGATTAATTTCCAAAATATATAGAATTCTCATACAACTCAACAAAAGGAAGATCAAGAACCCAATTAAAAAATGGGCAGAGAGTCTAAATAGACACCTCTCCAAACACAACGTACAAATGGCCAAGAGACATATGAAAAAATGCTCAACGTCACTAATCATCAGAGAGATGCAAATTAAAACAACTATGAGGTGACACCTGTCAGAATGGCAGCCACGAACAAATCATCAAGCAAGTGCTGGTGAGGGTGTGGAGAAAAGGAGACTCTAGTACACTGCTGGTGGGAATGCAGACTGATGTACCCACTATGAAAAACAGTATGGTGTAAGCTCAAAAAATTAAAATTTGAACTGCCATTTGACCCAGTGATCTCAAGTTTAGGAATATACCCTAAGAAGCCTGAAACACCAATCAGAAAGAATATATATACCCCTATGTTCATAACAACACTATTTACAATAGCTAAGATCTGGAAACAACCCAAGTGCCCATCAGTAGATGAGTGAATAAGAAAGCTGTGGTACATATACACCATGGAGTACTATGTAGCTATAAGAACGAAAGATCTCTTATCCTTTGAGATGACATGGAGGGACCTGGGGAGTATTATGCTAAGCAAAACAAGCCAAGCAGAGAAAGCCATATACATGATCTCACTTACTTGTGGGATATAATGAACTAAACAAACTTTTAACAAAATTGACCCAGAGACATAGAGGTGGGGTACAGACTGACAAACCCCAGAAGAAGTGGTGTTGGGGGGGAAGAGATAAACCACAGAACTTACATGCATGTATGCATAACCAATGGACATAGACAACAAAGCTGGGGAAGGGGTGGGGGAGAATGGGAAGGAGGGTGTCAATGGGGAAAAAAGGAGAAACATCTGCAACATAAATTAATAAAAATAATTTTAAAATAATAAATAAAATAAAAATAAATAAAATAAAGAGCAGAATTTTTTTTATTTTCCATACAATTTTTCCATATAATTGGGAAGAAGGCGGTCAGAAACAAAATAAATATCAAACTGAATTTGAGAAGAGCAAGGTAGCATTTTATAAACACACATACATAAACACACGTGTGTACAGTATATATATGTATTCTATGTAATTCTATCTATCTATCTATCTATCTATCTATCTATCTATCTATCTATCCATCTATTATTATCATCATTTATCATCTGTCATCTCCCCATTTGTGGTACAGAATGTTTCACAGTCCTATGCTTTCTTCCTCATGTGTTAATCCTGGGATAAAAACACATCTAACCTGACTAGTGTTGGTCTCCCCAAAGGGATTACTGTATTTACCTGGCGCTGTTAAAATCTCTCCCCAGGTGGCTGGCCACCCAGCTCAGTAGCAGCTTGAGATCTGAGAAGAGAAGGGAAGAAGCTGGAGTTGGGCTTCCCAATGTCAGGAGTCGATGTCACAGATTGGCGTCTCCTTTATGACAGGCGCACCTGGGGCTGAACTGACTCACGATGTTCGCACTTCTCTTTTTGGCCAGTTTCTTAGTGAGCCCACAGAAAAACAGTGAGCATCTCTCCTAGGTCAAGCACTGTCCTAGGTGCTGAGGATGCCACAGGAAACTGGAGAAAGACTTCAGTGTTAAGGGGCTTCCATTCTGGTGGGGTTAGCAGAGTCTCTGTTTCATTCTGGGGAAGCCAGGCCAATATCAGAAGCTCCTAGTCCACACTGTAGTGAGAACCAAGACAGAGAAAGGTCTGGCTTTTGTGTTTCCCTTGGGGTGGCCACGCTGTGCTTCAAACCTGGTAAAGGCGACCTCCGGTCTTCCTCATTGGGACCCCTCGGGTTTGGGTGCCCATCCTTCCTCTGCCCGCCTTTGGCTCCAGCAGTGCACCTCCAAACTGGGGAGATGCCGTGGCATTGTCCTAGCTTCTCCATTGCTTCTTGTCACATTGTTCTTCCTCTTCGTGAGTCCAGTACTGCCTGCTTCCCGCCCAGGTGTGGGTGAGGAGGACGTCCTTCTGCGCCCAGAGAGGGTTCCCCACTTTTTTTCCTGTTGTTGTTCCTGCTGGTTTGTACAGGTGTCCACGTGGGCACTGGCTCAGGCGCTGCTCTCTCTCACTAGGTATCCTCCGATTTTACGTCACCTACACCCTCTTCCAAAAGGAAGTCTGATTTTTAGTTGCTACTGTTTATGTAGCTTTGACGTTTAATCTATTTCCAGTATTTTCTGTACCTTAAAACAGCACATACAATGTCTCTATTCTTTTCTGTTCAGCAGCTTTTAGCTCCATTGTAAAAAAAAAAAAATTCGAAATGTTGAACAAATGTCTAGGAAATGTAACACTTAAAACATAGGGTGTTTTGAATTTTTCTTAAAGTTTTTTGAGTCTTCAGGCTGGCAAAGGTTACACGTTGTCCCCAGAGGGAGCCAGGCTCTCAGGAACATAGAAATGAGGTTCAGAGGGCTCTTCAGCCAGGGTGGAGCAGGAAGGGGCGCTGGGGCAGCACCTGGGTTTGATCTGTCAGGCTGCCTTCCAGCGGTGTGTGCAGGTCAGTCCCCCTGGACTCCATTTTCTCAGCACGGAACGTTGAAAAAGACCATTTCCATGGGATGTTGGGACTCTTGGGGGTTTGAGTGGGCACAAGCAGGGCCTTCTGAGGACAATGCCCCAGAGCAGCTCGTAGCCGGGAGCAGCGGCCTCACCTGTGCCCAGGTGGGCTTCCTGTTGCAGCAGCTCAGTCTGTAGAAGCGCCCGAGGTTTGTCCATCGTTAAATGCAAACAGAACTGAAGTCGATTCAAATCCTCTGTGCTATGTTAGTGAGCTGACCAAACCTCTCCGAATTTAGGAACTCAAAGTCGGGCTCTGTCACTCTCTAGTGTGTCTGACCAAATGACTTACCCTCTCTATGCCTCAGCCTCTTTATCTGTAAAATGGAAGAAATACGAATATATATCTTATTAAGCTGTCAGCAGTCATAAAATGTTTAGAGATGGGCATGGCACATAATAAATATTCAGCACACATTATTATTACAAACCCCACACTTGGACATAATTAATAACCCCAACAGTGGCTTTCAGTGGGGGAGGGTGGGCAGTGGATCATGTCAGAATCACAACTTTGACATTCAAAACAACCTTGCAGAGTGAATAGGGCAGGTGTTGTTTTGATGCCTCTTTTATAATGAAGAAACTGTGCTCTCTTAGAGAAGAAAAGGGATCTTCTTAAGGTTCCTGGGGTAGTAAAAAGCAGAACCTAAGCCCTTCCTATTGAGCCACAAGGTGCTTGGAACCAGAATACTTACTGCCTGGGTTTTATAGGTGTTCAGCAGCCGTGGGAGAAATATGTCAGGAAGAGAGGCTGCTGTGCTGTGTCAGAGGCACAGACATGCCTTATTGGATAAGTGTGGGCATACAGTGTCTTGTAGTCTAGGGCTGCAACGGAATGGAAAAGTATCAAGTTCGTCTTGCTGAAGGAAAACCAACATTTTCTGGCGTTGGTCCATATTAAAGAAAGTTTGCAAAAAAAGTGGCCGTTATTTTCTGAACGCTCACTGTATGAAACTTTGAGGTATGCATAGGGTCTGTTGTAGGTCAAGAGAGCCACAGGCCACTTCAGGGTTCCAGGACTTTTATTTTTTTTTTTATCCTCACCCGAGGACATTTTTCCATTTTTTGTTCAGATAGAGCGGGAGGGAGAGAGAGGAAGAGAGAGAGAGAAAAAAAAACATCAACGTGAAGGGACACATCGAGTGGCTGCCACCCGCACGACCAACCAGGGCCGGGGACAAACTGCAACCGAGGTACGTGCCCTTAGCGGGAACCGAACCCGGGTCTCTCTGTGTCGCAGGCTGACGCTCCAACCGCTGAGCCAAACCGGCCAGGGCGTGTTCCAGGACTTGTAAAAAGCAGAAACGAGAAAACAAGTTGTCAAGTTTACCGTGATATATTTCTATCTATCTATCTATCTATCTATCTATCTATCTATCTATCTATCTAGTATTTGTGTAATTTTTACTTTTATTAATTTATTTTTCGATATTATAATTTTTTTTTGTTAATCCTCACCTGAGGATATATTTTAAATAAATTAATTTTTGATAGAGATGTTTCTCCTTTTTCCCACCTAGACACCCTCCCCCTATACCTCCCGCCAGCACCCCCACCCCCTGCCATTGTTGTCCATGCCCATTGGTTACACATACATGCATATAATTTCTTTGGTTTATCTCTTTTTTCCCCCCACGCCCTCTGCTCTGAGGTTTGTCCATCTGAACCCTATGCCTTTCTATGTCTCTGGGTCTATTTTGTTCATCAGCTTATTTTCTTCATTATATTCTACAAAAAAGTGAGATCGTGTGATATTAGTCTTTCTCTGATTGGCTTATTTCACTTAGTGTAATACTCTCCAGGTCCCTCCATGTCCTCTCAAAGGATAAGAGATCTTTCTTTCTTACAGCTGCGTAGTGACCCGTCCAGCAGGTCGAGCAACGAGGACTCTAGAGGGGGAGTGAGGATGAGGAGGGACAAGAGACACGAGAAATGGAGACAAGACAGGATTCTGATCAAGTCTCCTTTATTCGGGGGGAGTTTACATAATATATAGGGGAAAAACAGGTGAAACAGTTAATGAGTATCCCACCTGAAGCAAATTCCAGTAAATACCCCAGGTGGAACAAATGATAAGCAAAGAATGGAGTAAACAATTATCTAGAGGAATGCAGGCACTGCACGCAGAGAGACCCCGCCCTGGGGCCGGAGACAGCAGAGCAGACTGCAACAGAATGGATGCCATGCAAAAGTCTCCCACAGCATAGTACTCCATGGTGTACATGTACCACAGTTTTTTTATCCACTTGTCTACTGATGGATACTTGGGCTGTTTCCAGACCTTAGCAATTGTAAATAGTGCTGCTATGATATAGGGGTACATATATTCTTTTTTGATTGGTGTTTCAGGCTTCTTGGAGTATATACCTAGAAGTGGGATCACTGGGTCAAATGGCAGTTCAATTTTTAATTTTTTGAGGAAACACCATATTGTTATCCACAGTGGCTACACCAGTCTGCATTCCCACCAGCAGTGTATTACAGTCCCCTTTTCTCCACACCCTCACCAGCACGTGTTGTTTGATGATTTGTTGATGGCAGCCATTCTGGCAGGTGTGAGGTGATACCTCATAGACATTTTAATTTGCGTCTCTCTGATGATTAGTGACATTGAGCATTTTTTCATATGTCTCTTGGCCATTTGTACGTTGTGTTTAGAGAGGTGTCTATTTAGACTCTCTGCCCATTTTTTAATTGGGTTCTTTATCTTCCTTTTGTTGAGTTGTATGAGAAGTCTATATATTTTGGAAATTAATCCCTTATCTGATGCATCATTGGCAATTATGGTCTCCCACATAGTGGGTGCCCTTTCCATTTTGATGATTGTTTCTCTTGGTGTGCAGAAGCTTTTTAGTTTGATGTAGTTCCATATGTTCATTTTTTCCTTTGTTTCTCTTGCCTTAAGTGTGGTATCAGTGAAAATTCTGCTGCACATAATGTCTGAAATTTTGTTTCCTACATTTTCTTCTAGGATTTTTATGGATTCACGAGTCACATTTAAGCCTTTTATCCATTTAGAGTTGATTTTTGTGTATGGTGTAAGTTGATGGTCTAACTTCATTTTTTTGCATACAGCTGTCCAATTCTCTCAACACCATTTATTAAGAGGCTGTCTTGACTCCACTGTATGCTCTTGCCACCTTTGTCAAAAATTAATTGAGCATATTGTCTTGGGTCAATTTCTGGGTTCTCTGTTCTGTTCAATTGATCTACCTGCCTGTTCTTGGGCCAGTGCCAGGCTCTTTTTATTACAGTGACTTTGTAGTATAACCTGAAATCTGATTGCAATCCCTCTTACTTTGTTCTTCTTTTTCAAGATTGCTGCGGCTATTTGGGGTAATTTTTGGTCCCATATAAACTTTTGGAGTATTTGGTCTAGTTCCATGAAATATGTCATTGGTATTTTAATGGGGATTGCACTGAATCTATAGATTGCTTGGGGTAATATGGACATTTCAATGATGTTGATTCTTCCAATCCATGAACAAGATGTATGCTTTCAATTTTTATCTCTTTCTTCATTTCTTTTTTTAATGTCCTATAGTTTTCTAAGAACAGGTCCTTTACGTTTTTAGTTAAGTTTATTCCTAAGTATCTTAGTTTTTTTTTTCTGCAACCATAAATGGGATTGTTTTTTTAGTTTCTCTTTTAGTGAGTTCACTGTTGGTGTACAAGAGTGCCATCTACTTCTTGACGTTAATTTTGTATCTGCTACTTTGCCAAATTCATTTATTAAATCTAGTAGAGTTTTGATGGAGTCTTTAGGATTTTCTATGTACAATATCATGTCATCTGCAAATAATGACAGTTTTACTTCCTCCTTTCTAATTTGGATCCCTTTTACTTTTCCTTGTTGTCTAATTGCTGTGGCTAAAATTTCCAGTACTATGTTAAATACAAGTGGCAAAAGTGGGCATCCCTGTCTTATTCCTCTTATTAAGGGAAATGTTTTTAGTGTTTGCCCATTGAGTATGATGTTGGCTGTAGGTTTTTCATATATGACCTTTATTATGTCAAGATATGATCCCTTTATTCTCATGTTGCTGAGTGTTTTTATCAGAAATGGTTACTGGATTTTGTTGAATGCTTTTTCAGTGTCTATTGATATAATCATATGGTTTTTATCTTTTATTTTGTTTATGTGGTGTATCACATTTATTGATTTGTGTATATTGTACCAGCCTGGCATCCCTGGGGTAAATCCCACTTGGTCATGATGAATAATTTTTTTGATGCATTGCTGGATCTCATTTGCTAATATTTTGTTAAACATTTTGGCATCTGTGTTTATCAGGGATATTTGCCTGGAGTTTTCTTACTTTGTAATATCTGTATCTGGTTTTGGAATTAGAATTATGCTGGCTTCATGAAACAAGTTTGAAAGTCTTTCTTCTTCTTGAATTTTTGGAATAATTTGAGGAGAATGGGTGTTAGATCTTCTTTGAATGTTTGGTAAAACTACTCCGTGAAGCTGTCAGGTCCTGGGCTTTTGTTTGTTGGGAGTTTCTTGATTGCATCTTCAATTTCCCTAGTTGTTATTGGTCTGTTCAAGTTTTCTATCTATTCCTCGTTCAGTTTTGGGTGGCTGTGTGATTCTAAAAATTTGTCCATTTCACGTAGATTGCCTAATTTGGTAGTATATCATTGTTTACAGTATTTTTTAGCGATCCTTTGTGTTTCAGTGGTGTCAGTTGTTACTTCTCCTCTTTCATTTCTGATTTTGTTTCTTTGCGTCCTCTCTTAGTTTCCTGGTGAAGCTGGCTAATGGTCCATCAACTTTGTTTATATTTTCAAAGATCCAGCTCTTTGTTTCATTGATCTTTGCAATTGTTTATTTAGTCTCTACATCATTTATTTCTGCTCTGATCTTTACTATTTCTTTCCTTCTACTTGCTCTGGGTTTTTCTTTTTGTTGACTTTCTAGTTCTTTAAGTTGTGAGGTTAGATAGTCAATTAGAAATTTTTGTTTGTTTGTTTCTTGAGGTAGGCTTGTAGTGCTACAGACTTCTTTCTCAGGACTGCTTTTCCTTGGTCCCATAGATTTTGTATTGTTGTTTGTTCATTTTCATTGGTTTCCAGGAAGTTTTTAATTTCTTCCTTGATCTTCTTGGTAACCCATTCATTGTTTACTAGCATGCTATTTAGCCTCCATGTATTTGAATGTTTTTGAATGTTTTTATTGTAATTGATTTCTAGTTTCATGCCATTGTGATCTGAGAAGATGCTTGATGTGATTTCAATCTTCTTGAACTTGTAGAGACTTAGTTTGTGTCCTAACATGTGGTCTTTCTTTAAGAATGTCCCATGTACATATGAGAGGAATGTGTATGCTGAAGTTTTGGGGTATAATTCTCTGTAGATATCTATTAAACCCATTTGGTCTCATGCATCCTTCAGAGTCTCTGTTTCCTTGCTCATCTTTTTGTCTAAAGGATCTATCCAGTGATGTCAGTGGGGTGTTGAAGTCCCCTGCTATGATTGTGTTGCTGTTGATTTGTCCTTTGAAGTCTTCCAGAAGTTTTTAAATGTATTTTGGTGCTCTTACATTGGGTGCATATATGTTTATCAAGGTTATATCATCATGTTGGATAGATTGTTTCAATATTATGTAGTGGCCTTCTTTGTCTCTAATTATGGCCTTCATTTTGAAGTCTATTTTATCAGATATGAGGACAGCTACCCCAGGTCTTTTTTTCTTTCCATTTGCTTGGAAGATTTTTTGCCATCACTTTACTTTCAACCTATGTGAGTCTTTTGTTGTGAGGTGGGTGTCTTGTAAACAAAATATATATGAGTCATGCTTTCGTATTCAATCAGCTACTCTGTGTCTTTTGATCAGGGTGTTCAGTCTATTCACATTTAAGGTTATTATTGATATGTACTTATTTATTGTCATTTTTGTTTCTTATGGTTATATTTTTCTTCCTATTTCTTCTGCTAATTACAGCAGTCCTTTTAACATTTCTTTCAATGCTGGTTTGGTGCTAATATATTCTCTTAGCTTTTTTTTGTTTTGTCTGGGAAACTTTTTATTTCAACTTTTATTTTGAATGATAGCCTCACTGGGTAGAGTAGTCTTGGATTCAGATCCTTGTTCATCATTACCTTGGTTACTTTGTGCCATTCCTTCTGGCCTGTAGTGTTTCTTTTGAGAAATCAGCTGATAGCCTTATGGAGGGTTCCTTTGTAGGTAAGCTGTTTCTTATCTTTTGCTGCCTTTAGGATTCTCTCTTTGTCTTAATTTTTGGCATTTTAATTATTATGTGTTTTTGTGTGGGCCTACTTGGGTTCTTCTTACTTAGGGCTCTCGTCTTTTGAGCTTGTATGTTTGTCTCCTTCACCATGTTAAGGAAGTTTTCTGTCACTATTTCAAATATATTCTCTAACTCTTGCCCATTTTCTTCTTCTGAACCTCCTATGATGTGGATGTTGTTAAATTTTGTTATCCCACAGTTCTCTTAAGCTGTCTTTCTGGTTGTGTTTTGTTTGTTTGTTTTCTGTTTGGTTCTCTGATTAGGTGATTTTTTTTTTTTTTTTTTTTGTACCCTTTCTTCTAATTCACTGATCTGATCCTCGGCTTCCTTTACTCTGCTGATTATTCCTTCAAATGTGTTTTTATTTCTGCTCTCCAATTCTTCATTTCTGTTTGGTGATTTTTCATTTCCAATTGGTTAATTTTCAATGTTTCTCTATCTTTACTCATGCTGTTGAGCTCTTTACTCATGTTGTTGAGCTTCCTCCTTATCATTATTCTGAACTTTACTTCTGATAATTTGTTTAATTGCCTTTATCTCTCGTTCTTTAGATTGCTCTTGTTCTTTAATTTGGGGTTTGTTTCTTTGTTTCACCATTTTGGCTGTCTCAGTGGATTTTGGAGTCTACCAAATTTTCCTTGTGGGTGTTGGTGTTCTGCTGATTGTGGCTTCCTCTACTGGGTTTGGATGAGTGTGGGAGGACCCATGTTAAACACCACTGTCAAGTCTTACTTTCCTGGGTAGATTTGCACGCCAATCAAAGGTTCAGTTTTCCTGTAGCTTTTGCCTGCAGGCTATTAGTCTCAGTTAATTGATGAGAGTTGGGTTGTAGTCCTCAGCTGAATGAAAAACTCCCTCAGGTGTTCAGGGTAAGAGGATTTCCAGAGGTTGGGGAAGATGCTTCTTAGCTGTCTTTAGCTATTAATAAGCCTCAATTTGCATTTCTCTGGTCTGGCCAGTGGTGTTAAATTCCTGAGGGAGGGGCTGTTGCTTCTCCCAGGGGCTCTGGAAAGTGGCTATTTGAGTAATATGGCCACTGTCCTATGAGGGAGTAATTTAGTATAAAACTCCCAGTACTCTCCTAGCTCTCCAAACTCCTAAGCCTCTCCACACAATTTTAGTCCAGTCCACCCTCCCTCTGCTGGAGCCCAAGGTGAGCGGTTGTAGCTAATTTAGTGTTCTTTCCCAGCACTCTGGGCTGTGGAGCTGGCTTGGGATTTTAACCCCAAGGAAACTACTCACATATAAAAGAGCCCTCAGATGCTGCCCATAGCTTCCATTCCATCCTCTTGCGCCTTCACAGTTCCTACCAGGCTTGACTTGGTAACATCTTCTCATCTCTTCTCATCTCTGGTTATACAGGTTCTCTCCAGCTGATTTTCTGTTGATTTTTCCTGATGATTTGTCTTCATTTTAGTTGTAATTCCAGTTTGGTCCTGGGAGATGGTCTGTGTAGCTTCTATTCACTCTGCCATCATTTTTTGATGTTCACTGTGATATTTTTGATACTTACATTGAAAAAGTAATGTTTTTATGTTCCACATTATATATCATCAGGGAGTTGCAAATTAAAATAACAATGAGAAACCACTACACCTATTGTAATGGCCAAAATCCACAACATTGATGATACCAAAGGGTGGCCAGCATGTGGAACAACAGGAACTTTCATTCACTGCTGGTGGGAAAGCAAAATGGTGCTGCCATGTTAGAAGACAGTTTGGTAGTTTCTTACAAAATGGGACATACTCTTATTATATGGTCCAGCAACTGTGCTTGTTGGTATTTATTCAAATGAACTAAATCTTATGTCCACACAGAAACCTACCCACTAATGTTTATAGCAGTTTTATTTGTAATTTCTAAAACTTGGAAGTAGCCAAGATGTTTTCCAGGAGGTAAATGAATGAGTAAGCTGTGGGACATTTAGACAATAAAATATTATTCAGTGCTATAAAGAAATGAGCCATCTAGCCATGAAAAAATATGAATGAATTTGAAATCTATATTACTAGTTGAAAGAAGCCAATCTGAAAAGGTTACATACTGTATGATTCCAACTATATGATATTCTAGAAAAGGAAAAACCATGAAGACAATAAAAAGATCAGTGGTGCCTGGCAAATGTGGCTCAGTGGAGTGAATGGTGTCCCGTGCACCAGAGGTGGCTGGTTTGATTCCTGGTGAGGGCACATGCCCGGGATGCTGGCTTGATCCCCATTAGAGGGCGTGCAGGAGGCAGCTGATGGATGTTTCTCTCTCACATCAATATTTCTATCTCTCTCTCCCTCTCCCTTCCTATCTTTCTAAAAAGTTAATAAAAATATATTTTTTAAAAAAGATTAGTGCTTACTGAGGGATGGGAGAAGATGGATAATAAAGCACAAGGGATTTTTAGGGCAGCAAAAATATTCTGTATGATAAAGTGATGGACATAGATCATTATCCCTTTGCCCAAACCCATAGAATATACAACACCCAAAGTGAACCCTATGCTAAACTATGGATTTTGAGTAATTATAATGGATTAATGTAGGTTCAGCCTTGATAAAATATGTACCATTGTGATGAGTGATATTGATAATGGGGGACACGGTGCATGTGGAGAAAGGGGATATCTGGGAAATCTCTGTACTGCCCTCTTAATATTGTTTAAATCAGAAACTGCTCTAAAAAATAAAGTCTTTAAAAACAGGTAATGCTTTTCAATATACCAAAACTACAGTGCAATATCATTGCTCTATTTTAAATTAATTATAGGATTTCTAAAAAATAATAATTCTATAATGCCCAGCAGGCTGTGTACCAGGCACATTGCCAGTCCTCTGAACCTTGGGTGTAGTGGTAACTAAAACACAGTTACTACTCTTAAGAGTCCATTGACCTATTGGAGTAAACAAACATGTGAAGAACTAACAATATTACAGCAAGTTAAGCATGAATAGTGTGCTAGGGGAATTCCAACGTAGGCGTGGTTAGCTTTGCCTGGTGGGGTCAGAGAAGGCCTCACAGAAGCCTAGCCTTAAGAGTAGAGTTTTGCAAAGTAGAGAAGAGAGCATTCCAGGTGGAGAAAAAGGCATGAGCATGCCTAATGGAGCTGGGCATGGTTAGCATTCTAGAGCAGCGATTTTCAACCTGTGTGTAGTGGCAGGCACACCGGTGAGCTGTAAGAATTTTAAACACATACCTGACTATTTATTCAGGGGCACTGACCTCTTTCCCTTAGGTTGTGAGATTTTTAAAAATGACAATAGCCAATTCAACAATAGCTGTCCAGTGTGAATGAATCAGAATTATCCTATTTTTTTTTTTTTTGTCAGATTGGCAAAATATATATATATATATATATATATTTTGGTGTGCTGCAGAGTTTGAGTAATTAGTTTATGTGTGGGATGAGATGAAAAAAGTTGAAAATTGCTGGACAAGAGTGTCTCACCAACACCACTGGCTTGGCTCTTAGGGAAATCCTCAAAAGGTTCTGTTCAGTTTTTATGGGGCAAGATTTTGCTCTCATTCCTTAAATCCTTATGAGGTATTTGAGTCCCTTCTTCCTCTTTGTTCGGGGGGCTGTTGAATGGTAGATGTCCACAGCTGGTGGGTCAGTGAGGGTCCACAGTCGAGGTCAGCTTGACACAGAGTCCCTTCCTTTTGGTGCTCCTGGACGGTTGTTTCAAAGGATCGGCTCTTTCTCCTGCCTTACCTCTTACTCCCTCTATGGGCACCCCGTGTAGCTACAGAGTTTCTTTTGGGAGCATGAACTCATATTAATAGTTGCCAACGAAAAATGAATTAGATATGTGGATCTCTTGCAAAATAAATTACGCAAAGTGTTCCAAAGAGTAAAACAGAATTCCTATGGGTTTGTCTGCTCTTCTGGATAACTACACTGTAGCATTCTTTCTGGAGTGGAAAGCTGAGGTTGACTGGGGGAAATCTGTCTTGTGCTCCAATGTGATGACACAATCCAAGGCGGAGGGTTTTGATGTATATCTAAGAGAATTAACAGACAATCCGGACAGTTTGGGACATCAGAACTGGCAAGGAAGTGCTGAAGGAGCTTGTGGAGGGAGTACCTGTGTATATAGGCTTCATATTTAATACTCTTTCTTTGTTGTTTGCCAACTTCTTGATAAACTTAGTAACTATCACGATTTGTTGATAGATCTTTAACTTTCTCAGGTTGCCGATGTTGGAAGGGAGAAGATAAAGAAAAAAATAAACATGCAACATGTCTACATTCATCTATCTATGATCTATTTTGGATATCTAGCTAGCTAGCTATTTAATCTATCATTGTCTGTTGTTTATTAAATGTATCTTTTACCTATTTTCTATTTCATGTAACCTTTGACATGTATTTGAAAAGATAATCAATAGATATTTTTCTTTCCCTAAACAGCTTTATTGAGATGTACTTCATGTTCCATTTAACTCACCATTTTAAATTGTACAATTCAATGCTCTTTAGTATATTAATAGAGTTGCAAAGCCATCACCATCGTCAACTTTTAGGAAATTTTAATCACCCGACAAGAAACTCCACGGACGTTAGCTGTCAACGCCCAACCATCCCATCCTCCTCCAGCCCCTGGCAACCACTAATTTCTTTCTATCCATATGGATTTTGCTGTTTTGGACATTTCATGTAAATGGAATCATAAAATATGATGTCGTTTTGTGACTGGCTATTGTTGACTGTGAGAAGGAAGATACCTACTGAAGGACTCCCGGTGGTTAATTTAAAATGGAGCCTAGCAGCTATTTCTAAACAGGAGCCTCTCGTGCAAACCACACTTCAGGCAGCAGCCTGCACTACGCTCTCTGACTCGCACACTGAACTGCCTGCCAACGCTGTGGTCCTGCCATCTGAGCCAATCCTTATAGAGGAGTTCCTGCAATCCTACTTCAGTCAATGACTAAGGCTTTCTCAGTCTTATCAGCACTGTGTACTTATGTACACATTAGCGTCTTCAGGGACCAGTCCAGACCGTGCTTTTTGGAGCAAACAAACTGGGAGGCTTTGTAGTCCTCATTTGCATGAGCACTGCCTAATCAGGGACCAGAGGCAGGGACTTCTCTACGTGTAAACCAGTGTCCCTCTGGCTCAGAGAGCACACTTGCCTTTTCTACCAAAACCTGAAGACTGCATTTTCCCGGCTGGAGCTGAAATACCAAAGATGTTTGGCTGAAGCAGACCAGAGAAGAGCAGAGCTATCTAGTTGGAGAGGGGCCTAGACTGAAGGCTGCCTCACCCCTGGGTCACCTAGTTTCTGGGCTGCCTCTAGCCAGGCTTTTCTCATAGCTGTGCTGTATCACAACTGAGCTGTTTGCACCGAACAAAGTTCTTTTCTTCATCGAATTCTGAATTAGGGATTTCTGTTGGCGTTGACATTATATGGCGTCCAATGTAGGGCTCTGAAATGACAACCTGACATCATGCTGAAGTGAACATTCTTATTGCCTCAGGGTCTGAGGGTCTTGGGTAAGTCCCCTTAGATCTAAGATCTTCCACACTTGTGGTTGAAGTCTTGGAGATTTTATTCAGTTTAGGTAGGGGACTCTCATCCTGTGACCTCTGTTCAAATGTTTGGACCAAAAAAGCCCCTCCATACATTCGAGTTGGTGCCTAGAAGGGATATCACTCTATCGTGTTTAGCACCAGAGAGGGTATCCTCCAAGGAGGGCTTTTCTTCATTGCGTTTGGTACCTAGGAGGGTATCTTCCAGATTGGCACTAGGCCTTGTCCATAAAGTTTATGGGGATGCCCACATTAAAAGGTACCTGAAAGGAAGTTTTCATGTGAAGGCGTGCGTGTGAGAATGCTCGTGTTAATGGGCACCTAAGGGAGATGCTGCCCACAAGGAGTGCAAAATCATAACCCATGCTCTAAGTTTTCATGCTAATCAGCCGCTCCCTGATGGCAGCAGGGGTACTTGGCTGACTGCATGAACAAATATTGCAATCCAGACATTGTAATGGGCTAGGCCTCTGGACAGAATTACAGAAGATGATCTCAAGCTTTGTTGGCCATGATGGGGTTTCTCTGAAATCCCAAAGCTTGTCTATTTGCGTGCTGTTAGAACAAAAATAATGCAATAACTTCTAGAAAAAATGTGAAGCTTTTTTCTTTTAAATTGGTAACTTGAGAGCTCTAAATTAAATCAAGATGATACCACCTCCTCCCTTAGGAAAAAATAATTCTAAATTGGGTAAATGCCTTAATAAATTCAAAAGGAAATGGGTGCTCATGAAGCTAGAACAAAAGGGGGATCATTAGAAAACTTCTCCTTTGACCCTTGTGCTTGGGGCTCTAAAGCCAAGTTTATTAAAAAACCTTGGAAGAGCCCTCATTTACCAGCCCCTCCCCCACCCTCTGTCTACAGATGCATAGCAGACATCTCATGGTCAAGTTTCACCTCCAGAGCCATTTGTCAATCTTCTCTCCAAAAAAATCTGCCCTTTAGAGGCCACTTTTCGCTTCTTGACCGTTCCAACTTTATTGTGCACTTTTCCTCTTGTGTTTTTTAAAATTTTTTTTTTATCCTCACCCGAGGATATTTTTCCATTTTTTGTACAGATAGAGTGGGAGGGAGAGAGAGGAAGAGAGACAGAGAGAGAAACATCAACGTGAAGGGACACATTGAGTGGCTGCCACCCGCACGACCAACCAGGGCCAGGGACAAACTGCAACCGAAGTACATGCCCTTAGCGGGAACTGAACCCGGGTCTCTCCGGACTGCAGGCCGATGCTCTAACCGCTGAGCCAAACCAGCCAGGGCTCCTCTTGTGTTTTTTGATAAGCTCACCTTAAGAAACTTTAAAGGAGAGGATCTCAAACCTCTCGGAGACAGTGGAATGCATTCTTTGTTTTTAAAAACAACTTTAAAGAAATTCTTAGAGCATGCAAAATCTTTGGCCATCTGAGCAAAACCTCAGTGCAGTCCATCTGCCAGGAAACATATTTGAATCCATGATTTTTTTTTTTTTTGAGTTGTGTGTATTGTGCTGTCTGTGTGTTTACATATGCCTTCGTATGCATGTTATAGATAAGGTATATTTCACTGCTAGATAGTATTGCCAACATTGATTTGTAAATTCAAATTTAGATTGTAAAAAGGCCCTATTCAATTGGCTTAAAACAAATGAGCGCTCATACAAAGTGAAGAAATAACAGAAACTAATGCAATTGCTTTTCAAGTGCATGTGCTTTAGAATTAATCTTTAGTAAATAAAAACTAGCTTAAGGAAGCTGGTTCAATTAAGAAGGACCTGCAGTTGCCTCTGCTCTGCTCGCTTTGGGGCTAACCGGCCAGATGGGAATCCAGGGCAATAAGTTTGGAGACGTTGGTGTATCATTTTGCAAGGCTAGAAGGGCACAAGCAGCCTCAGATTAAGATCCAGCCACTCACAGGAAGGCTGATTGGGCTGTTACAATGATGGAAATGATGCATATGAAGAGTAAGGAAAAGAAGGTATGAGGAATGGAAATACATTTTTTTTTCTTTATTGATTTTAGAGAGAGAGGAAATGAGAGGGAGAGAGAAATAGAAACATCAATGAGAGAGAACATTGACTGGCTGCCTCCTGCATGCCTCCCACTGGGGATTTGGCGCACAACCTGGGCATGTGCCCTGACCAGGGTTTCACCCAGCAACCTCTTGGTGCATGGGTTGACGCTCAACCACTGAGCCAAACCGGCCAGACTGGAAGTACATTTTTATTGAAGGAAAAGAGTAATTTTGTTCTGAAGTAATGTGATTGTTCTAGAATAATAAATAAAAAAGGATAGGACAAAAGCTGAAATGTGTCTACTTAAACCCACCGTATATATTGGTCACACTTCTCCCACAGTTGGATTAGTCACTGGCCACTCATTATCACATCACTACCTATATCTTAAATGTCTTACATCTTGTTGTACCTATTTCAACCCTGACCACCGTCAAATTCCCTTTGTGCGTGGAAAGAACCTACGCTGTCAAGAACCTAAGTGTTCACTCTATAACGTTCAAACATACTGGGAAGGACTTCTCAAGTGATGTTCAAACCTGACTGAGCCCTGCTGGAAAATGTTCTGACCTCCTTTCCTATTAATAAATCCATAAATGAACAAACTCTTGCAGACATCCTTTGTGCCCCCACAGGTTAGCTTATATCTGTGATATGAAAATCAACTTGGCACTTGATTGATAGCTAAAGGCTAGCTGGGCAATGCCTTTTGGGTCACTTAACATCCTTGTTTACAAAATAACAACAGCTACCTCTTCAAATTCTCATCAGAGGAAAAAGAGGACTTTTTCAATTACTAGTAGATGACTACTCTGATGAGGATCCCTCTATTTATGAAGATACCTCTTGTGGCCTTTCTGTGGAATGTGATTTGCCAGCAGGTTATTTTTAAGCAGATGAGGCTCTCTCAGAATTATATTTTCATGGGGTGGCCTTAAGACTGCTCAATTAGACATAATAATGTGAAATCTAACTAGAACCACCAACTGAATTGCTAGCTCAGCCACTAGACCCACTTGATCCCAGCACACACCTTCAGATTTCTTAGCACAAGTTGTCCTGACAGCCCAGTGGCCCTTGATTCTGTGCTCCTGGCCCAAGGAGGAGTTGGTTCCACAGCCGGTACCCGCTATACCTGGATAAATACTTCTTTCCAGGTCAAATGAAAAACAACCAAACTCCTCAATCTTGCCAGACCCCTTCAGAGACATTCCAGTTTTGCTTCTAGTGTCAATGGTTAGATAGAATTTAAATCATGACACTTTCAGTTGGCTTCCAATTGCTTGGAGCTATTTTAAGGTCTGGGTTGTAAATTGTTTTGCTTATTGTTATTCTAGTTTGCTTGATATATTTCATGGTCAAGCTATTGATGTTCTGTATAACCAAATGTTTTAAACCTCCTACAAAAATTCAAGTAATGGTTGTGTAAAGGCTGGAGATGACCCACCAAGCCACTGTACCCCCTGCCTTTGTAGTTCACGATGGGTAAAACCTAACTTGTGATGCCAAATGCCTTTTGTCAATTACTTCTAATTGCTCTTGTGAACAAAGTGCATTTATTGTTCTTTAACCTTTTCCAGCTTGTTTTGGCTGCCTTTATAAGAGACTGTGAATTTTTTAAGTTTGGCAGGTGTATCTGAGAGGCTTGTTATAAGCAAATGGCTCTGGTTGCTCTACTGGCTACTGCCCTGCACAGGAGTCCTGCCAAGGGACGAGATGGAACTGGAGCAGGTAGTCAAACCACTCCAGCACTGACCAGGGACAAACTGACCTGATGGATCACCAATGCTGCCCACAGGTTTTTACTAAAAAGGGGAAATGTCCATGCTGAGAAAGAGGATACGTACTAAGCAGGGCTCCCTGTGGCTAGCTGGGCTCAAATTTAAAAATAGAGCCTAGTAGTCATTTCTGAACTGGGGTCTCTTGTACAAATTGTACTTGAGAGAGAGGCCTGCAGCAAGCTTTCTGACTCCCACACTGAACTGCCCGCTGACACTGTTTCTGTCATTTGAGCCAGTCTGTATAAAGGAGTTCCTAGAATCCTATTTCAACCTATGGAACTGAGACTTTCCTGTCCAATCAGAACTGAGCAGCTATATCCTCATTAACATTTTCATTGACCAATTAGAGTAACTCCATTCTGACCAATCAGGACAGTCTTTCTGGACCAATCAAACTTTGAGGATTTAGAGTCCTCATTTGCACAAGGACCGCCCAATAAGCATTCAGGGATGGGAGACTTATCTCTATATAATTTTGCTCCCTTCTGTGTCAGAGAGCACATGTTCTCTTTCCGCCAAAGACTGAAGACTCTTTTCCCCCAGTTGAAGCTGAAACACCAAAGATATCTTGCTGGAGTAGACCAGAGCAGAGTTGCTGGAGAGGGGCCTTTCCTAAGGGTCACCTCACCCTTGGGACACCTCACCCCTGGGATGCCTTGTAGTCATGCTGTTCCACAGCAGGCTCTCTCATAACTGAGCTGTAACATTACTGAATTGTTCCACAACCTTGCTGTTCTCACAACTGTGCTGTATCACAATTGAGTCATTTGTGCTGAATCAAGTTTCTTTCTTCACCACACTCCAAATTGGGGATTCCTGTTGGTGTTGTTGAATTGGTACCAACGACCATCTATTGGTTGATATTACACTGTACCCAACATGGTGCTCTGAAGTGATAACCCTATTCCCTGAAGCTGCCCTGAAACCAACCAACGAGTCTTGGTTCCTGCAGGACCCCCTTGCACTTGAGTTGTTTTCTTGACAGTGCCTGAGGGTATCTGGATAGTACTTTCATTTAGTCTAAATTTTTTAAGATTTATCCACATAGTAGTTATTTTTCTTGAGAAAAATTTGTGGGTCAGGTGAGACAATAAAAGCATTATTGCCTTCATGGAAGTAGAGAAGCAAACTTTTCATGTTGTAATTGTCCAAATAAAGTACTGCTAAATTAATTTTGCTTTATTTAAACTAAAGTCCTAGGCACTGCAACTCCCAATTGGACTGAGACACAAGTTCTGACTTCCAAGATAAAGTTCTGGTTAAGCAGGAAGACTCTTTAGCCATGTTGCCTAGGTTCAAATCCTAGCTCTTCCCACCTGTTCTTTTCCTAGATATATGACCTTACTCAGGTTATTCAATATCTCTTTTTTTTTTTTTTATCCTCACCCGAGGACATTTTTCCATTTTTTGTTCAGATAGAGCGGGAGGGAGAAAGAGAAAGAGAGAGAGAGAGAAACATCGATGTGAAGGGACGCGTCGAGTGGCTGCCACCCACACGACCAACCAGGGCCGGGGACAAACTGCAACCGAGGTACGTGGCCTTAGTGGGAACCGAACCCGGGTCTCTCAGTACCGCAGGTCGACGCTCCAACCGCTGCGCCAAACCAGCCAGGGCTATTCAATATCTCTTAAACTCAGTTTCCTAATCTAAAAAATGAGGATTAAAAATTGTACCCAATTTCTAGAAAAGAGGATATAACCCTTGTAAAATTTATATACTCAACATAGAAGCACCTAATATATAAAGAAAATATTGATGGACATAAAGGAAGAAAAGTAATAAAGTCATAACTGGGGACTTGAACACTCCATTGACATCAATGGATAGATCATCTAGACAGAATATAAACAAGGAAACAATGACTTTAAATGACACATCAGACCAGATGTGTTTAATTGATATTTTCAGAACATTTCACCCCAAAGCAGTAGAATATATACATTCTTTTCAAGTGCACATGGAAACATTTTCCAGGATATATCACAACTTAGGTCACAAAACAAGTCTCAATAAATTTAAGAAGATTAAAATTGTATAAGCATCTTCTCCCATCACATTGGGATGAAACTAGAAATAGTTTCATTGGGATGAAATTGCAAGAAGAAAACTGAAAAACACTCAAACACAAGGAGGCTAATTAACATGCCACTAAACAATAAGATCAAGGAATAGCCCCGTCCATGTGACTCACTGGTTGAGCGTCGACCCATGCACCAAAAGGTTGCTGGTTTGATTCTCAGTCAGAGCACATGCCCAGGTTGTGGGCCCAGTCCCCAGTGGGGGGCATGCAGGAGGTGGCAAATTATTCTTTCTCATCGATGTTTCTATCTCTCTCTCCCTCTCCCTTCCTCTCTCTCTCTGAAATCAATAAAAGAAAAACTTTTTTTTTAAAAAAAAGATCAAAGAATAAATCAAGCGAAACCTTGAGACAAATAAAAATGAAAACACAATGACCAAAAAATTCATGGGGCACAGTCAAAGCAATTTTAAAAGGGAAATCTATAGCAATACATGCCTACCACAGAAAACAAGAAACATCTTAAATAATCTAACCTTACACCTCAACAAACTAGGAAATAAAGAACACACAAAGACCAAGTGAGTACAAAGAAGGAAATAATAAAGATCAGAGCAGAAATAATTGAAACAAGGTCTAAAATATACCCTTCAAAAGATCAATGAAACCAAGAGCTGGTTCTTTAAAAAGATAAACAAAATTGATAACTCTTTAACCAAACTCATCAACAAGAAAAGAGAGAGGACACAAATATAGATAATCAGAAATAAAAAAAGAGCAATGACAATTGACATCACAGAAATCCAAAGGAGTGTAAGAAATATTATGAACAATTTTATGCTAACAAGTTAACCTAGAAGAAATGGCTAAATTCCTAGAAATATACAATATTCTGTGACTGAATCAAGAAGAAAGAGAAAATTTAGCCAGACCAATAATTACTAACAAAAATCAAATCAGTAATAATAATAATAATAATAAAAAACTCCCAAAAAACTACAGTCCTGGATTGTATGGCTTCATAAGTAAATTTTAACAAACATTTAAAGAAGAATTAACATCTATCCTTCTAAAACTATGCCAAAGAATTCAAGAGGAAGAAAGAATTCCAAGCTCATTTTATAAGGCCAGTATTACCTTGATTCCAAAACCGAATGAGGACATTATAGAAAATAAATATTACAGGTCAATATCCCTGATGAATATAGATGCAAAATCCTCAACAAAATATTAGTAAACTGGATTCAGCAATACATTTTAAAAATTACACACTATGATATAGTAGGCTTTATTCCAGGGATGCAAGGTTGGTATAATATTTTCAAATCAATATCAATAGATGAAGAAAAAACATTTGAGAAAACCCATCGTCTATTTATGATAAAAACTATCAGCAAAGCGGAAATAGAGAAAACAAACCTCAAGATAATAAAGGCTATATATGACAAACCCACAGCTAACATTATACTTAAAGGTGAAAAGCTAAAAATGTGTCCCTTAAGATGAGGAACATGAAAGGGATGTCCATTTTTATCACTCTTTTTTTCTTTTAATTTTTTTTTCTTTATTGATTTTTAGAGACAGAGGAAGGGAGCAGTGGAGAGAGATAGAAACGTTGATGAGAGAGAACAATTGGCCACCTCCTGCATGCCCTCCACTGGGGATCAAGCCCACAGCCTGGGCATGTGCCCTGAACGGGAATTGATCCTACGACTTCTCAATGCTCAACCACTGAGCCACACCAACTGGGCCATTTTCACCACTCTTATTTAACATAGTACTGGAAGTTCTAGCCACAGTAATCAGAGAAGAAAAAAAAGGCATATAAATTGGAAAAAAAAGAAGTAAAACTCATTATTTGCAATGACATGATAGAGAGAACCCTAACAAGTACCAAAAAACTATTAGAATTCATAAATGACATGTATAAAATAGCAAAATACAAAATTAATATTCAGAAATCAGTTGCATTTTTATGCACCAATAATGAACAATCACAAAGAGAAATTAAGAAAACAATCCTATTTACAATTGCATAAAAAATACCTAGGAATATATTTAACCAAGGAAGCAAAATACCTGTATTAGAAAATTATGACATTGAAGAAAGAGATGAAAGAAAGTACCAGTAAATGAAAGCATATACCATGCTTATGGATTGGAAGAATTAACATTGATAAAATGCTCATACTATCCAAAGCAACCTACAAATTCAGTGCAATTCCTGTCACAATATCAATGGAATTTTTCACAGAACTAGAACCAAAAAATCCTCAAATATTTATGGAACCACAAAAAAACCACAGGTAGCCAAAGCAATCTTGAGAAAGAAGAACAACGTTGCAGGTATCATGCAACCTGATATCAAACTATACTACAAAGCTATAGCAATAAAACAGTGTGGTACTGGCACAAAAACAGATCAATGGAACAGAATAGAGTCCAAAAATAAACCCATGCTCATATGGTCAATTAATCTCTGAGAAAGGTGGCAAGAATATACAATGGGGTAAAGACAGTCTATTCAGTAAATGGTGTTGGGAAAACTGTACTACTATATGCAAAAAATAAATAAATAAACTAGAGCATTTTCCCACACCATATACAAAAATAAACAAAAAGTGAATTAAAGACTTTAATGTAAGACTGAAATCATAAAACTTTTAGAAGAGAACATAGGCAGTAAATTCTTTGACATTGTTCTTAGTAATTTTTGATGGAGGGGGATATGTCTCCTCAGGCAAGGGAAACGAGAAAAATTAAACAAGATTACATCAAACTAAAAAGTTTTTGCATATCAAAGGAAACCATCAACAAAATGAAAAGACAACCTACTGAAATGTAGCAGATATTCACAAATGATGTATCTGATAGGGGTTAACATATAAACTTTATAAAAATCTCATAGAATTTAACACCAAAAACCAACATAATTCAATTAAAAAATGGTCAGAGGACTTGAATAGAAATTTCTCCAAATAGGACATACAGATGGCCAATAGACAAATGAAAAGATGCTCAACACCATTAATCATCAGAGAAATGCAAACTAAAGTTACAGTGAGACATAACTTCTCACCTGTCAGAATGGTTATCATCAGTAAATCAACAAACAACAAATTCTGATGTGTATATGGAGAAAAGAAACCCGTGTGCACTGTGGTTTGGATTGCAAATTGGTGTAGCCACTGTGGAAAACAGTATGGAGGGTCCTCAAAAAATAAATGTAGAACTGTCATATAAACCCACAATTCCACTTCTGGGTATTTATTTTAAAAATCAAAAACACTAATTTGAAAAGATATATGCATTTCTATGTTCATTGCAGCATTATTAATAATAGCCAAGATATGGAAGCATTCTAAGTGTCCATTAATAGATGATTGGATAGAGAAGTAGTACATATATACAATGGAATATTTCTCAGCCATAACGAGAATGAAATCTTACCACTGCAACAGTATAGATGAAACTAGGGGGTTTTATGCTAAATCAATTAATCTCTGAGAAGGGAGGCAAGTAATCTCTGAGAAAGACAAGTACCATATGATTGCACTTATATATGGAATCTAAAACACAAAATAAATGAACAATCAAAACAGAAACAAACTCATCATAGATACAGAGAAAAAAACGGTTATTTGCCAGATGGGAGGGTGGTTGGCGGGTTGGGTAAAAATGGTGAAGGAATTAAGAAGTATAAATCGGCAATTACAAAATAGGCACAGGGCTATAAAGTACAGCATAGGAGATATAATCAATAATATTGTATTAATTATGTATGCTGTCAAGTGGACACTAGACTTACCAGGGGGATCACTTTGTAAGGAATATAAATGTCTAACCACTATGCTGTACACCTGAAACTAATATAAATAATATTGAATGTCAACTCTAAGTGAAAAATTAAAATGTAGACTTTCCATTATGTGGATGTTCCATATTTTAATTAGTCTCCTCTTGACCAGCGTTTAGTTTGTTTCAAGACTCTTGGCATTATAAGTCACGTCACTAGATGCATTCAATTTTAGGCCATTATGTTACTGTTTGAGGTGCCCATTCCCCTGCCTGGGGAGTAGAATATGAATTTCAGAATTAGTATTTCCCTCCAATAGCTACATTTCTGTACTTATTTCAGTGGAGAAGACCTTGCACTGCATTTTGCTCCCCGCCCCTACTCCATCTGTGTTTTTTCAGCTAGGATTATATTCAATTCTGAGTGGCAGGAAATCCCAAACAGTGGCTTAACCCAGGTAGAAGTTCATTTCTCTTTCATGTAATCACCCGGCTACAGGAGGCCGAGGTGAGCGTGACCTCCACAGTGCCTAGGACTTGAGCTCTTTATCTTGATGGTCAGCTGTGTGTGGCTCCCATTCCCAGCCATCATATGGTACAAAACGGCTAACCCGGCAGCAGCCTTCATGTCTGTATTCCAGGCAGCAAGAAGGGGGGAGGAAAGGATGAAGGCACACTCCCTTTTGAGGTACCTTTCCTGAAAATTGCATACCACTTTCACTTAAATTCATGGGCCAGAGCTTCGTCTCGTGGCCATCTGGTTGCCAGGACGGTTGGGAAATGCCATCTGTATTGGGGATGGAGGTGGGCTCGGCTACAAATCAGATGTGAGAATTGCACTGCGCGTGTGAACACGGGGCTGTGGGAGCTAACTGTACCCAGTGGGAAGTCCGGGAAGGCTTCCTAGAGGAGGTGATACTGGAGCTGGCCTGAGATGGGCAAAGTTTGCTTTTGTTGAGATTTACAAAAAGTAATCTGGGGATTAAAGGTAAATTCAGTTAAAAATTGACATCGCTTCCACACCTTTCTCATTTTCTCAGAAATTCTGTGTAAATTTGTTAGCAAGAGTTACTGGCCTAACTCAGGAATTATCAGTCGAGTCAATGAGGGAGTCGGGGGAATGTGTCGTGAATGCCAGCCTGTGACGTGCGTATAGCTTCCGTGGCTGACTCCATTTCTGAAGATGCCACAACTCCTCCTACCACACACGCTTTTCCACGCGTCTGTCTTGACATCTCCATCCGAACGTGAGATCTGTTTGACCACCTTCTTGAATCTTGCTGAATGCTGTGACTCCTTTGACCAAAAGAATGTGGCAGCAGGGACACTGAGCTAGTCCCAGAAGTAGCCCTGAACGGGCCGTTGCTCTGCATCAGCCTCTGCTGGTGAGGGGTCCAAACCACATGAAGGATGAGACACCATGGAAGAGAGAGAGATGAAAATGGGTGGGGGTGAGTAGGGAGAAAACGAGACCAAGGAGCATCCAATTCCAGGCATGTGATGAAGAAGTCACCCTGGAAATGGACCCTCCGGTCCAGCTGTCCTGGCTGGTGCCATGCGGGTCAGAGATGAGCTGCCCTGCTGAGCCCTTTCTGAATCCCAGGCCACAGAAGCTTAAGTGAAATAAGTGTGGTTTGCAGTGCAGTAATTACTCTCCGGAAGTCTACCTTGAAAAGCTATGTTATGAAGTATGCAGGGCTGTTCTTGGGGAGAGAGGGCGGGGTTCTGCGTGAAGGTCCCGTGGGGAGCAGCTGAGGGGCGGTGAAAACGTGCCACAGAGAGCTGTGGGAGCGAGTCTCTGTGCAGCCCCCACGACCAACCACTCTCACCAAGGAAGAAAAATGGCTTATCTCATGTTCCAGGTGAATCCAGAACAGCTTGTCACAAACACAGCAAGGAGGCCATCAGAGGTCCCTAGGGTCATGCCAAAAAGACTCGGGAACAAGCTTGAAAGGTTCAGACTGGCCAGAGCAGGAAC
Organism: Molossus molossus; assembly: GCF_014108415.1. Lineage (NCBI taxonomy): Eukaryota > Metazoa > Chordata > Mammalia > Chiroptera > Molossidae > Molossus > Molossus molossus. The sequence goes on along the minus strand of NW_023425354.1, from coordinate 55,556,821 downwards.
CATGTGGGCCTTCATTCGAACACGAGCTGCAGTGGATCAAATCACTTCCAAATAGTTCAGTCCATGAGTTCATTACAAAACCCAACAATTTTAGTCACTTTTGGAGCATGCAAAGTATCCAATTTATTGTTTTGAAAACTGATATAGAAGGGGGGGATTCAGGATCCCCCACTCCCAAACTGCACCTCAGTGTAACCAAAGACTTGACAAAAAGTATCTCCTTATAGAATAAATAATTCTGGGTCTAACCAAAAGCAAAGAAGAAGTTATATAATTAGAATGTTGCCAATTGGAAGTTTCTGATGAAATAACTCTTTTCGTCAACAACCATCAAAGCTGCTAACATCACAAAATGAGAAACAGCTGGGGGTGAGGTGCTCGCTGGGACTTACACCACCATCTCGGAAAAGCAAACTGACCGGGTCAAGGCTGTAGATTCCCACTTTATAGGGAACACAGGAGGAGAGAGAGGAACCCATGGTGATGTAATCGGCACACTCTAGACTGGAAAACTCCGTTTCTTCTACAAATAAGGAAACAGAATGAGAGAGGGAAGGGGAGCATGTCTGATACAAGAGACTCAAGAGGCATGTCAATTAGTTGCAGCATGTGGATCTCATCGGGGTTCACCTTGACCCCTCGGGGCCTGGGTGCCGCTCAGAGCACCCTCTCAGCTTTGGTGCCTGCTGCCCAGTGCCAGCTCTTTCCTTCCCTCCCGCGGTGTCCCTGAGAGAACTGCACGGGCCTGGGTCCTCCTTGATGTGACAATATGTCCATCGTGGCCCTATTTGACTGAAGGTGCAGGGCCCTGCGAGGACGGGGTGATGTGTGACATGGTTGAACACCTGGAAGGCAACTTGGGGACCCAGAGGGAGAGCTGTCAAACTTCTGACCGAAAGCGTTGATTTTACCCAGACTTTCTTTTGTTTCCTGAAGCATCTGAGTGTGCAGACCAAAGAGATGTGTCTGAGTAGATTCAGCCGTGGTTTGGGGCGGGGCAGAGGGAGGAGTAAAGAACAGTGCATGCAGGGAAGTAGGAGGAGGGGCCTGGGTGAGCTCCCGCGGACTTCGAGTGGTCCTCCCACTGAATTGATGCAGAGGGCCACCTGGGCTTCCTTAGTGACTCACATTCTGGAGTGACATCTGATTCTTTCATTTACGAATGATGTGTCCGTGAGCAAGTCGTTTGACTTCTCTGTGCCTCAGTTTCTTCATTTGTAAAACAGGGGTTAACATAGTAGAACCTCCCCGTTAGTTCTCTGTAGAAGACTGTGACTTTGGGTGACTCCGTGCATGATGAGCTGAGAACAGCGTCTGGCATTGGGTGTGTGCACGGGTGACCTGGAGCCGCCCTGGGACCCTGGGTGCCTCAACTCATGTGCCCGGAGTGAAGGCACGGGACGCTCAGTCCCTGCCTTTCTGGAGGTCAAAGGAGTGCCAGTGACAAGGCTGTGAGGTACCCCGAGGGACCCTGAAGCCCTGGGGTGTCTCGGATGGCCGGCCAGCACTGGGAGGGACACTCACACAGTCTCTCCCTCTCACGCCCATACAAGCTGGTGGGTGAGCCTACACGCACACGCTCACTCATGGGGAATTTGCTGCCCACAGAGGAGGGAAAAATACACCCTCCCAGAGCCAGCAAAGCCAGGCAAGCCCTGTGGGACGAAAGTAACTTGGGCTGTAGATTTTCTTTTTGGGGCTTGGCGTCTCTCCACGAACAACACAGACACAGACGTGATTAGCAGCATGGCCTCCCAAAGCGCCGTTGTGTGCTGGCAGGTGGCAGGGCTGATGTCACCCCCAAATGCCACTCCGGCTCTTTAACCAGTGGGCCCAGGGCTCTGGCTCCCAGCTGGGCTCTGGCCCTGTGTCCTGCAGCACGAGACCCATAAGCAGCTCAGAGCCACTTCCAGCCACGCGGGGCTTGAAGGCTGGCATCTTCGGAGGTTCTTGTGAGACCCAGGGGTAGGTCAGCCTCTGTCCCTCACGCTTCCAACCTCTCCGTGCCCCTGGCCTGTGCACACAAAGATGCCCACGGTTTTGCCACACTTGCCTGGAGAGAACACAGACCCTTCCCAGACCTCACCTCCTCCCTGGGCGATGCACGCCCTCCAGCATCTCCGCACTTCCAGGCCAAGTGCGCTCTTCCCCGCTCGGAGTGTCTTTCACGACGCCCGAGAAGAGACCCGAGGCTCGGCCGCACTGGCTTGCGAGTGCAGAGTGAGGAAGGATTCTAAGGGGAAGGTGACAGTGAATTGAAGTGGACCTGGACTCCGGAGAGAAGGAAGGATGATACAGAGGAAAGCTTTGGAGAAGAACAGCCACAAGGAAGGGGCTGATGGGGCTCTGGCTTCTAGGCAGTAACAGACGGTGGATTTGTGTTGGGGAGCATTTAGGGCGCATTTTCCTACCACTATGTGATAATGATGCAACAGAGAGACAGATCTGCCTTCTAGTCCTGGGCCTTTTCCATGGATGTCTCTCTCCCTAGATGCCAGTGAACCCTGAAGAAGAGGAGACAACGGGGAGTTGCCGATGACATCGAGGAGGGGGAAGTACTGGCTTTGGTTGCAAAGAGGCCAGGGGACTTTCGATTCCTGGCTGGACCGGTTACGGGCAGGGGCTAGACTGGTGGGGTAGCACTGACACAGTGGATCCCTGGAGAGAACCTTCAGAGGAATCACCAGCAGGGCGTGGTGACTGTAGGAGGAAAGTCTTGCCTGGCTCCCTGATGCTATCCCAGTGGACACCTGCCATGAGGAGCCCCAGTCCCAGCCTGCTCTGTGTAGTCCTCCTTGAATCCCAGAGGATTTTTCAGCGTTGGGGCTGCAGTTGAGGTTAGCTGCACAAGACCCATCACAAACATGGACAAGCCACTGGGGGACGGGAGGGGGGCTGATTCCAAACAGTTTTTTGGTAGCAGCAATTCCCTCTGCTTGCTTCAGGAGAATGCCGGGAGGAGCTTGTCAGAAAGATGAGTTCTTGAGCTGCATCCCTGATCTACTGAGTCGGAAATTCAGAGGTGAGCCCGGTGTGGCTTAGTGGACTGAGTGGCGTCCCATGGACTGAGAGGTCCCGTTTGATTCCTGATCAGGGCACATGCCTGGGTTGTGGGCTCGATCCCCAGTAGGGGGCGTGCAGGAGGCAGCCAATCGATGTTTCTCTTTCACATCAATGTTTCTATCTCTCTTTCCCTTTTTCTTAAAAAAAAAAAATCAATAAAAAATAACATATTTTAAAAACAAACAAACAAAACAAAAAACTCTGGCGTGGAACCACGCAAACTGGGTCGTCCCGGGCTCCACGATTGTGGCACTGGTGGACCCTGGTGTCACCCGTCTCTGTGCCTGGCCAGGTCTGACACAGAATAAGTGTTTGTTAAAATGAAGTGACCTAAAAGATCTCATTTCCTCCTCGGATACTAGAGATTTCAAATGAGGTCATACCCATGCAGTGCCTGGTCGAAGGTCCAGCTCATAAAGGCGTTCGCTGGGGCGGCAGGAAGGGCTGTCCCGTCACCAGGCCTGAGGACTGCATCCTTGGACGGGCTGGGCTCAGAGGAGGATGAGAACAGGGGCAGAAGATTCAAGGGTGGGAGCATGGCAACTGCTGATGTCACAATGCCCCCATTTACCTCTGAATCCAGGCTCCTGGACCACCCGGGGGTGGCAGAGAGGGGATGGCTAGTAGCAGAAAAGAAAGGACAAAGGGGGAAGTGGGATCGAGGACACTGGGACATTTCTAGACAAAACATAAGCACCAGGCAGCAGAACCACCAAGGTACTGAAGGAAGCATGGGGAATCACAGAAGCCTCTTAGGTAACGGTCTGGGCGGGATGCTATTCCACACACGGGAACACCACGTGTCTCCATGAGGAGAGTCTAGGGTGACAGTTAAAGTGCAGGGACCCACTCCCAGGAGGCCACGCCCTCCCAGGAGCCTTCTGCTGGTGGAGGATGCAGAGCCCGGCATTTCCTCCGGCAGTTCCAGCTCTGCTTGCACAGCCCCTGGACACGCAAACACTCTGCTGCCAAGCTCCAGCTCCTGGACTCTGATCGGCTTTGTCTGCACAGGTCTCAGTTTTTAGAAAGAGTCAGGTGATCCTCCAGAGCAGTCAGAGCAACAACTCTTCTTAAACAGGAAAACAAACCGAAACCACCACACACTCAATATACCCATGCTTCCTCCCGGCTGGCAGGGGCAAGGCGTCGGACTGAGCTTCGCCCAGAGATGCCTGGTGTCTGGACAGAGCTGAGCACCAAGGACATGTAAGCTAGCACGGTTACGAGCCTTTTCTATTACCCATAAGAACCTCTAGGGAAGATGACCGACAGCCACACGGACAGTAGATTTAAGAAAAAGTAATAATGAATATTCAAGTTGCTTATTTAAAAATGATTAAGAACAGGGAATTAAACGTGTCCGTACATAAGAACAGTTCGCACACCTTAGGATCCATGAAGGCACTGCAGTGGGGCAGTGAGGAGAGCAAGCCCTTCATGGGTGAGGAAGTCCTCCCCTCCTCCCCTCTGCCCAGCCCCAGGCACTGCCCCAGGGTGTTGTTTCTGGCATCCAGAGACCCCAGGGGCCATTCTGTGCTGGCAGCTCTGGCTCAGCAACTCTTGGAGCTACATCAAGTCACTATGAGAGAAGCAGAAAGGCGAGGAAGGGCAAGAACATGGGAAGCCAGAGTTCCTGGGTTCAAGTTCAGATCTGCTCCGTGTTGGAAGAGGGCGGCTGGCTATTGTCGGGGAGCGGGCTCCTGTTTCTGTGTGCACTGTAGGCAGGTATCTGTGTTTGTGCATGTGTGTGTCTTGTGCTGACCTTCTGGGTCTTAAGGTTACAGTCTTCCTCCAGGCCTCCTGACAAACACTTCCCTCTCGGATGTCTTCCAGGTGCTTACAGCTGGGACTTGAGCACGTGCAAAGATGTCTTCCTCTCTAGTTGTAGAACTTTCATGCCCCGTAAACCTGGACTTGCCCTGGGTGTGGCAATTCTAGCACCCTCACTTTGTCCTTCCGGTGCTGCCCCCATTAGAGGTCTGGAGTCCTCGGGCTGAGCAGTGGGTGGCCCTGTAACTTCCTTCTCGCCTCCTCGAATCAAATTGAGAGCACCCTGGGTGCCATATGGGATGGATTAGTGTGTGTGTGTGTCTGTGTGTGCTTGTATGTTGGAGTCTGTTTCTGTGTGTTTGTGTGTGTGCATGTTGTGTGTGTCTCTATGTGTAAATGTGATTGTATCTGTGCACATATGCCCATGTGTGCACCTGTGCATGATGTTCATGTGCACGTTTATGTGTGTCTCTGTGTATGCCTGAGTATCTGTGTGTGTGCATGTTTGTGTGTATATTCCTATGTAGATTTGTGTGTCTGTGTGTTTGTGCCTATATGTGTTTCTGTGTATATCAGTGTATGTCTTTCTGTGTGTCTGTGAGTCTCTCTGTACTTGTTTGGCTCTGACTCTGTGCTTGTGTGTGTGTCTATATTTGGGTGTGTGTGTATATTTCCATGTGTACTCAGGTGTTTATGTGTGTTTGTGGCCCTGTGTGTGCCTGTGCGTTTCTATGTTTGTGTGTGTCTCTGTAAGTGTGTGCCTGCACACCCACACTTTCTAGAGGTCCCTGATGGCTGTGCCTTCTACTCCAATGTGCCCAGTGACTGTCATAGAGTTTTGAGGGTGGACAACAGGCGGCCAGGCCTTGGGGAGTGTGGAAAAGAGCAGCAGCTGATCCAGGATGTTCCCTGGGGGTTTGGATAGAATAAAGGAGAAAAATGTAAGTCAGGAAACTTAGGGTCAAGGAAAGAATTTTTCAGAGGAGCTGGAGACTTGGGAACATTTGAAAGCAGAAAGGGAAGGGACAGTAGAGAGAGACACTTGGACATGTTGGAGAAGAGGCAGGGAGTGAGGCTGTGGGATCAAAAGTGGAAAATGGGTATTAGCACAATGGCTCTCTATCCCAGGACTGTCACCAAGCTTGGAGGTAGCTGAGACCTCAGCACCCAGTGCTGCTACTGTCAGGGATGAACCCACCAGCCAAGGAGCAGACAGCATAAGCTGTTAAAAGGCAGACACTCATGTGAGGCTAATGTTATCACTCATGCACAAATGGATGTTCATTTCTTCATGTGGCTCAAGTCAGGGCTCTCTCTGCCTTTTACAGTCTCAAATTCCATTGGGACATAGATGTTTCAGATGAAAGCTTGTCTTGCCCCTGGGTCTTCACCTGGGCCCACATCCATCCCTATCCCCAAACCCATTTCCTCACCCACCCCATATGCATCCCCATGGCCATCCCATCCCATCCTCATCCCCATGCCCACCCCCACCCCCATGCCCATCCCCACCACATCCCCATCCCCATGCCCATCCCCACCCCCATCCCAATGTCCATCCCCATGCCCATCCCCACCCCCATGCCCACCCCCACCACATCCCCATCCCCATGCCCATCCCCACCCCCATCCCGATGTCCATCCCCATGCCCATCACCACCCCCATGCCCATCCCCACCACATCCCCATCCCCATGCCCATCCCCACCCCCATCCCGATGTCCATCCCCACCCCCATGCCCATCCCCATCCCATGCCCATCCTCATCCTCATCCACACTCCCATCCTCATCCTCATCCCCATCGCCATGCCCATCCCCAACCCCATGCCCATCCTCATCCCCATGCCCATCCCAATCCCCATGCCCATCCTCATCCTCATCCCCATGCCCATCCCCACCCACATGCCCATGCCCATCCCCATCCTCATCCCCATGCCCATCCTCATCTCCATGCCCATCCCCATGCCCATCCCCACCCCCATGCCCATCCCCATGCCCATGCCCATCCCCACCCCCATCCTCATCCCCATCCCCATGCCCATCCCCATCCCCATGCCCATCCTCATCCCCATGCCCATCCTCATCCCCATCGCCATGCCCATCCTCATCCCCATCGCCATGCCCATCCTCATCCCCATCCCCATGCCCATCCCCACCCCCATGCCCATCCTCATCCCCATCGCCATGCCCATCCTCATCCCCATCGCCATGCCCATCCTCATCCCCATCGCCATGCCCATCCCCAACCCCATGCCCAACCCCATGCCCATCCCCATGCCCATCCCCACCCCCATGCCCATCCCCATCCCCATGCCCATCCTCATCCCCATCTTCATCTTCATCCTCATCCCCATGCCCATACCCACCCCCATGCCCATCCCCATGCCCATCCCCATCCCCACCCCCATGCCCATCCCCATCCCCATGCCCATCCTCATCCCCATCTTCATCTTCATCCTCATCCCATGCCCATGCCCATCCCCATGCCCATCCCCAGCCCCATGCCCATCCCCAGCCCCATCCCCACTCCAATGCCCATCCCCATGCCCATCCCCATGCCCATCCCCACCCCCATGCCCATCCCCATCCCCACCCCCATGCCCATCCCCATCCCCATGCCCATCCCCATCCCCATCCCCATGGCCCATCCCACCCCCTTCCCCCCTGTCCATCCCCATCCCCATGCCCATCCCTCATCCCATGCCCATCCACACTCCCATCCCATCCCATCCCCATCCCATGCCCATCCCCAACCCCATGCCCATCCTCATCCCCATGCCCATCCCCACCCCCATCCCCACCCCCATGCCCATCCTCATCCCCATGCCCATCCCCACCCCCATGCCCATGCCCATCCTCATCCTCATCCCCATGCCCATCCTCATCCCCATGCCCACCCCCATGCCCATCCCTATGCCCATGCCCATCCTCATCCCATGCCCATCCCCATCTCGATGCCCATCCCCATGCCCATCCTCATCCTCATCCCCATGCCCATCCCCACCCCCATGCCCATGCCCATCCCCATGCCCATTTCCACCCCCATGCCCATCCCTATCTTCATCCTCATGCCCATCCACAGGCCTATCCTCCTCCCCATCCTCATCCTTATGCTCATGTCCATGCTCATCCCCATACCTATTCCCATCCCCATTTCCATGCCCATCCCCATTCCTATGCCAATACCCATGCCCATTCAATCCCCACCTACCAGAAAAAAAATGAGGTCAAGAAAGGTCAGTAACTAACCCAAAGTTACACAGCTAACTAATGGACTTGAATATAGTACCATCTGATACCAAGGGCCAAGCTTGAACTCTCATGCCATATTCCTAGATGGTCCTTGTCCCCTGTCTGACCTCTGTATTTGCTTTCTGTATTTGTCTGCTCCTGACTTGGCCCTTCATTGCTCAACTTGTAGTCAGCTTCTGCATCTCAGCTCAGCCTTCTGTACCAGCTACCTGCCTCCAGCTTGACCCTTGCCCTATTTCTTTTCCGGGACTTCAAGGGACTTCCCCAGCCCCAGTTTTCCTCAGGTCACCACATCTCTGGTGACAGGACAGACAGATAGGCAGGAAGAAACCCAGGTTCAAAGGAAGGTGTTGAGGAGAAGGTATTTTAAGTTAAGTGGGCCAACTTCACGTCTATGAGGAGTACATGGCCAGGTGGGGAGTCCGCTGCAGAGGGAGAAGCTGGTGAGTGAATCCACAGCTCACAGAAGGTGAAGCTGTGTAGAATGAGCCAGGAATGAATGAGAAAGGAAGCAAAGGTTTGCCAAGTTACAGTGACTTGAAACCAGACCCTAGGAATGTGCAGCTAGGAGGTCAGGCCTGCTGCCTGGGAAATACTTGGTCTACTTTGATGTTCAATGTTCATTGTTTATTTCTAAAATAAATGTTCATTTTACCTTTGTAATTTTCAAGGTTTTTAGGAACATGGAAAAGAATGATTCTGTATTGGTTTTAGACACTTTTTTTCTTAGACAAAAGCCAATTAGCTAATTACAGCCTAAAGTCACTGACTGATGGCCAGGTCTCTGAAGGTACAGCTGCAGGGCATCTTCAGACACTTCTCCAGCTTGGCCCATGATCCATATTTCACTCACATCAAGACTCTAACCCTCCTCACTCCACTGCCCTTTTTTGTTCTACCACACCCGATCTTTTTTCTCCTCTTCTTCCCTACCCTCAATCCAAGTCTCCTCATTGATGCTAAAGAGAATCTCTCTCTCTCTCCCTCTCTCTCTCTTACACACCCACACCCACAGTCATCCACACCTGCATACACTCACCCAACACCCACACACTCATACCCACACCCAGTTTACCCATTCATACCCACATACCCACCCAAGCCCATCCACCACACATCCACACATACCTATATCCATCCATACCCACACGCACACTCATTCACACCCACATCCACTCACCCACACTCCCACCCTCTCACATTCACCCATGCATTCCCACAGGCTCTCTCATACACACATACATACCCTCATACCCTCACACACATACACCCACACTCATACATGCACAACACACACACATACCACACTCAAGCCCCTCACGCCCTCTGGTAACCCTACAGTCATGTCAGGTTACAAGAAACACCCAACATTTCTTCTACACAATCTTCCACTTCCATTCTTTCCTCAACTTTTGCTTTATTCCTGCCCACCTTTTTCACTCCCTTTCCCAGCCCTAACATTCTTATACCTTTAAAATGTTTTTCAAAATGTGAAATTACATCAAGTGCACAAAGACATAGAGCTTACATCTTTGTGATATATCAAAAGTGTACCGCTGGTAATAATCGCTCATGTCAAAAGTAGGACACCATTGGGCCCCCAAGCCCCCCCCATATCCTCCCATCACACACCTCTTCTCTAATCCTCAGAGGTAACTATTCTCCTAAAATTGAGGTCATCAAGCCCTTGCTTTACACTGAAGAAATGTATCCCTAAATGCTATAGTTTGCCTGACTTCTTTCACTCAATATTATGTCTGTGAGATTCATTGTGGTTGCACATAGGTATAGCTTATTCATTATCATTGCTGTATAGTATTCCATTGAATGAATATACCATAGTTCATTCTATTCCATCCCACTCTGTGAATATAATTGGATTATTTCCAGTTTGGGGCTATTATGCGTAATACAGTTATAAACATTCTTGACCATGTATTTTCATGACACACATTTCTGAACCTGGATGTGGAGTTGTTTGGTCAATGAGTGGGTATATGTGTCTTTAGCAGATGATAGCAAATGTTCCATTTACGTTCCCACTGGCAGTCGTATGGGCATTCTCATTGCTGGATCGCTTCTCTCCACTTGGTATGGTCAGTTTAAAATAATTAACCCTTGTTGCCCTGGCCAGTTTGGCTCAGCAGTTACAGCATTGGCCTGTAGTCCAGAGAGACCCAAGTTCGGTTCCTGCTAAGGGCATGTGCTGTGGTTGCAGTTTGTCCCTGGCCCTGGTTGGGTCGTGCGGGTGACGACCACTCGAAGTGTCCCTTTCACGTCGATGTTTCTCTCTCTCTCTCTCTTCCTCTCCCTCCCACTCTGTCTGAACAAAAAAATGGAAAAATGTCCTCGGGTGAGGATAAAAAAAATTTAACCCTTCTTATGGGGGTACAGTGGTATCTCATTGTGGTTTTAATAAAAATTTCTTAGAGACTGAGTATCTTTTATTTTGTTTATTTTACTATTTGGATATCATCTTTTGTGATGAGCCTATACAAGTCTCTTGACCAGTTTTCTATTTTTCGTCTTTTAAAAATTGATTGTAGGGTTTTTAAAATTCAAAAAATATTCTGTACACGCCATTTTTGGTTATACAGAGTACAAAAATCTTCTTTCGTGCTGAGACTCGCCTTTTCATTTTCCTAATGCTTACTTTCAGTGAACAGAAATTCTCAACCTTCAGAAAATTTTTTTTACCCTGATGGCATGAAGACATTTTCCTATGTTATCTTCTAGAAGCTCTATTATTTAGTTCTAACATTACAAACATTTATGAGTACAACGCACCTGGACTTGCTTTTCTCGATCTCGTGACAGGGTAGAAGTTCAGTGTAATTATTTTTCCATGTGGATACTCAAGTCATCTAGGATCACTTATTGAAAATACTGTCCTTTACTCACTGTCCTGCTGGGCCATAGAGAAACTTTTCTGAGCTTTCTGGTCTACGCTATTTGTCTGTCTATTGTTACACCAAGTCTATACTGTTTTAATTATCTGGGGTTTGTAAGTTTTGAACTGCAACATAATATGTTCCTCAAGTTTGTTCATCTTCAACACTGCTCTCTCTAATCTTAGCTCTTTTTATGTCCATATAAAATTTAAAATAAGCTTGTCAGTTTCTACTATAATCCTGTTGAAATTTTGGTTCAGATTATGTTGAGTCTATGGCTCAATTTTAGTAGAATTGCCATCTTGACAATAAACATGGTATATGCCTCCATTTACTTAGATTTTAAAGGTGTTTTTGCAATAATGTATAATTCTCTGTGGGGTGGGTTTGTATATCTTTTGTTAGATTCATTTCTAACTTTGATATTTTTGAAGCAATTGTACACAGTATAATTTTATTTTTGTTTATGTCTTATGCTTATGTCTGATATTTAGGAGTACAGATGATTTTGATACAGTGTTCTTATATCAGCAACCTTGCTAAATGCACTGATTCTTATGGTTTATTTGTAGATTTGTTTTGGTCTCTACATATACAATCATAGCATACTAGTTGAGAACAATGGCTTTAGAATCAGACTGACTTGCTTTTGAATTCTAACCTTACCACTTAATAAATGTAGGACTTTGAAAAAGTTGCTTGATTTTTTTTTAAGCTAATTTCCCTCTCACAGACTGGTGACTTGCTTGGGTTTATAGTAAGGAGTCAGTGAAGTGAAGCGTGTGTCATCTGCACGGTGCTGGCACATGCAGACCCCCGATGATTCATTATCACAGCCATTGCCCTCATTTCCTCCCTTCCCATGATCGCTACAGCTCTCCACATCTGGCCTTTATCCTCTCACTTACTGGAATTACCCTCATCAGTGCATTTCTAATGTCAATGTCAATGGGCTCATTTAGCCCTTGGATTTCTTGATGTGTCCGTGGCCCTTGACATGTCATCTCTGTGGTGTCTTTATTCTGACACCAAATGTGTGAGGTTTTCCACCCTGACCAATTCTTCAGTTCTCAAATACCAAATGAGTGTCCTATGATTCCGTTCAAATTAGACATTAATAGTGCCGAGTTAGGGTAGACGCTGCAGGTTAAGGGCTCAGTCCCATTAGACTGCCCTTACTTCAGATACTAGTTTCAGGTTCCAGAGGCCACCTGAATTTCAAACTGCCTATAAATTCAGGGGTTCCTACAACCCGTTCCTCTGGTTTGATCACTTGCTAGAATGACTCACAGAATTCAGGAAGATGCTTTACTTACGTTTACCACTTTATTTTAAAGGCCACAAGTCAGAAACATTCAAATGGAAGCGACCGAGGTGGCATGGAGCTTGCATGCCCTTTTTAAGCATGCCGTCTTCCCAGCACATCCACCTATTAGCAAACCTGGAAGCTCCCTGAACCCCAGTTTACAGAGATGTTAATGGAGGTTTCATATTGTAGCCGTGATGGATTAGATCACTGACCACTGATGAGTGACTCAAGCTGCAGCCCCCTCCCCTCCATGGCGGTTGTAATGGGGCTGAAAGGTCTACCCCTCTGGTCACACGCTGGCCTTTCTGGCCACTGGTCCCCGTTTTGAAGCTATCTAGGGCTCCTCCACAAGCCATCTCATTAGCATACAAAAGGCCATATGTCTCAAAGATTTTAGAAGCTCTGTGCCGAGAGGAGAACTAAGTCAAAACAATTTTTTAAGTAATTCTTATTATAGCACAGTCTTCTCTGCAGGTATTTTCTTGTGGCTTCCTGAGCCTGCTCCCCAGTTCTCCTTCCTTCTCTCCGGGGGATTCTGCCCAGTGATGCTTCAGTTATCATCCCTTTTCTCAACTCATTCTAAGCAAATGAGATATATGACAATCTTTATCGTCATTGGTAACCAAATTTATATCCATAACCATGGCCAGTTTCTTGGATACCAGATTCATATGAACAATTGCTCACTGGGCGCCCTCCCTGGGTTTCCCACCATGCCCAAGTGAAACTACGTGCCCTCTCCCCAAACTGGCTCTTCTCTGTTGCTTTTCTCCATCACCAAACTCAGAGGATCATTCGAGACCTGTCTTTTCTCCATCCCTGTAGTTAGTTGTGATCTTATTCTGTCCCCCGATGTCCATTCTCATTGCCATTAGCTTGGTTCCATTTCATATATATATATATATATATATATATATATATATATATAGTCTTTTCATTTGGCAAAGAGCTTATTTACTGATCTCTGTCCTCCAGCCTTGCTGGCCTCCAGTCCATTTTTATAGCAAGGTTTCAGGGCTTTATTAAAATATCCCCAGATGCTGCAACAAATAACCCTCCACATATCAGGATTTCACAAAACAGAAGTAAAATTCAGTTGGGTGTTTTGTGGTTAACTCCCACGTGGTGATTCAGGGGTCCAGGTTCCTTCCTTTATGTGGTTTTTCTGTCTCCTGGGAACTTGGATTTTATGAACAGAGAAAGAAAGACAATGAAGGGTCATATGGCCTAGGTCTGCAAGTAGGCAGAAGACAGACAGAAACGAGACTACTTAGATACAAGGCGAGGGAAAGAGAACTCTTGGCTGGGCCATTGATTCCCAGAATCAAGTTGATACAAAGTACGTGATGTACACATCCTTGGTGGACAGCCGTAAGTCTCTGCCACGGGGCTCTTTCTAAAAGGCAAAGTTGATCATTCTGCTCCCTTCTGAAAGCCATCCAACAGTCACCACAGTCCCACAAGACAAAGGTCACTCTTTAGCAAGAATGTCTAGGCGAGGAAACAGGGATAACATCCCAAGGTGGGGCCCTGCATGGTTCGACGTCTAAAAGGTCTGAGCTGGTGGGAGGTCACATCCACAACGCAAGGCAACGCGGCGCACAACGGCTTTGTTGCAGCGCCTGGGTGCAAGCACGCTGAGCCGAAGAGGGGTCAGCCTCAAATAACAGTTGGGGTGTAGGTTATATACTCTACTTCTAGCTTCCGGCAGTTCCTGCTGACATACTCTGCCTGGCCCCTTTGTCCACTTTGCAGTTGAACTGGTCTGGTATCGTCCTGCATCTGCTGGGTGATTCATTGTTTTGTGGATAATCTGACTCAACAGAAGGCTGAGCAAAGGTCGTGCAAGGAACACATTTTCCACCGTTTTCACCTTTTGCTAGCTTTTACCTTTACCCTTTAAAATGTTACTAACCCGCCCTGGCCAGTTTGGCTCAGCAGTTAGAGTGTCAGCCTGCAATCCAGAGAGACCGGGGTTCAGTTCCCGCTAAGAGCATATACCGCGGTTGCAGTTTGTCCCCGGCCCCTGTTGGGTCATGCAGGAGGCAACCACTTGATGTGTCCCTTTCACATCAATGTTTCTCTCTCTCTCTCTGTCTCTCTCTGTCTCTCTCTCTCTCCCACACACACACACTCTATCTGAACAAAAAATGGAAAAATGTCCTCGGGTGAGGATAAAACGAAAAGTTGCTAACCCTTTCAACTTCCACCTTTGTTTACAAACTCACTTCTTTCTACAGTCCTCTCCCTCCACCTGTGTGTGCCCTGCGTTAGCCACCATTTTGAAGTTCTCTGAGTATATACTATGCTTATTTTACTCTGTTTTTAAATTTTATTTTTCAATTACAGTTTACAGTCAATATTATTTTGTGTTAGTTTCAGGCGTACAGCATAGTGGTTAGACACTCATATACTTTACGGAGTGTTCCCATGATATTTCTAGTACCCACCTGACACCATACATAATTATTACAATATTATTGACTATATTTCCTATGCTGCACTTTACATCCCTGTGACTATTTTGTGGCTACGAATTTGCATTTTTTCCTTTCTTTTTTTAATCCTCACCTGAGGATGTTTTCCCATTTATCTTCAGATAGAGCGTGAGGCAGAAGGAGAAGAAGGGAGAGAGGAAAACATCGATGTGAGAGAGACACATTGATTGGTTGCCACCCACAAGGTACCAACTGGGGCTGGGGACAAACTGCAACCGAGGTATGTACCCTTGGCCTGAATCAGACCCAGGACTCTTTGGTCCGTGGCCAGGCCCAATTTTTATTTCTTAACCCCTTCACCTTTTTCACCTGAAATGACCAGAAGCTGTCTGCGTGATACACCTGTGGGGAAGGCCATTCCAGGTGGGGGAAGTAGCTAGTTTGGTGGGTTTGAGGCAGAGAGAGGGGCCGTGTGATTGAAATGGAAAGACAGAGGAGAGAATGAAAGACCTGAGAGGTGGGCAGAGGTTGCCATGGAGGAGTTTGGATTGCTTTTGTAGGACTCCATGGAAACCACTGGGGAGAAATGTTCAGGTTGGGGAGTGACTGATTACTGGTCCATGATTTGGAAAGGTCACTTGGCTGCTGGGCATATAAAACAAATTATACCGTAAGTTCCTCACTTACTGTCATTGATAGGATCCGTGACTTTAAGCGAATGATGTGTGTAATGAAATTAGTTTTAGGCTACGTGCTTTAAACAAGAGTTAAGTTCCTGGTGTCTCATCTACCTTACAGTGAAACAATGTTGAGCAAATATGGCAACATTCGAGGACCTGCAGTGTGGAGACAGAGGGCAAGCGGGAGGCCAGTTCAGAGGTCACAGTGTGTCCTGTAGACACCAGGCAGCATGGTGTCCGGTCAGGTGGGTCTTGGGGCCAGCTGCCGCAGCCAGTCCTGGCTTCACCACAGGGCTGCGTGGCTGTGAGCAGGGCACTGAGCCTCTCTTTGCCTCAATTTTACCTTCTGTAAGAGGGGCTAAAAGTAGCCCTTAACTCATAGGTTTTTCGGGAAGGCTCAATGAGTTAAAACGTGTAAAACACTGTGAGCTATTATTACTATTAGTAGTAGTAGTGGTAATAGTAGTAGTAGTTGTTGTCATCAGAGGAGAATGTAGAGAAAATGATGGATTCAAGATACTGTATTTCTATGGGGCTTGAGTTGATATGGCTTGATGATAAATTGGATGTTGAGGATGAAGAAAAGTGGGAAAAGACCCCTATTTCTTTTGGCATATGGTTTGTTAGCTGTGCTGTTTAATAAAAGGTGGAAAACGAGGCACTGTAAACATCCAAGGAGAATTGTCCCGCAGGAGATGTGCTATATAAGCCTGGAGCTCATGGCTGGAGACACACATGTGGGAGTCGTGGCACAGTGATGGGGTCACCCTGAAAGTGTGCACATGGGGAAGAGATGGGTGCCTGGCCTGTCTCTGAAGGTAGAGCAGAGGAGCAGGGTCTAGCAGAGAGTCTGAAAGAGCAGGCAGTGAGGTGGTGAAACCAGGAGGAAGCGGGGGATGATGGAGCCCAAAGAAGGGCATTTTGAGAGCTGCCCATGGGTCAGACAAGCGCAGAAGAAGTACAAAGTAGAGACTTGAGTTTGGCGGCATGGAAGACATTTGCTGAATGGACAAATGAAATTTTACTTCATCGGTTGGTACTTTTATTTAAAATCAACTCAGAAGGTCTGGCTGTATACTTTCTTTGATGTCCATTAAGAATTAGGTGAGGGGGCAACACTCTTCGCAAAGTAGACTTCAAAGGAAGCCGTGGTGCGCAAGGTAACAGAGACCCACTTGTTCGATTGCTCGTGGCCGGAGCAATGGCTCCGCCTCTTCTTCAAAATAAAGTTTTAGAAACCACCAGTGAAGGGTGACCAAAGTGAAAAAGTGCTTCTGAAAGTGGGATCAGAGTTTCCAGTGACACCATCGTTTGGCACAGCTGTTTTGAATCTAGGAGCATATTAACGTGCCATTTCTACAGCTTTCCTGAAGCAAACTTTCAGCTTTTCTCTGTTGTTCAGTGAGGACAGCTCCAGGTTAGATTCAGTGGTTCTTAAACGTTTCCTCAAACTTGTGTGCGTGCTGGCATCGCTGAGAGGGTTTGTTAAAAGGCAGGTCTCTGGGCTCTGCCCCAGAGTTTCTGATTTAGGCCAGGGTGAGACCAGAGCAAATACTTTTCTATCAAGCTACCAGGTGATGCTGCTGCTGCTGCTGGTCCAGAGACCACCCTGAGGACCCCCTGTCTACACCCTACTCTCTCTGAGAGGAGGGAAGGTGTCCCTCTGGCTCACCTGCTTCTTAGGAAGCACTTAATAAATGTGCAAAAAATGAGTGAATTAAACGCACTTCTGTGGACTCCTGAGGGCCCAGGTGTGGTGTGAGCGCTGAGAACCAGAGGCAGGCTGGCCCTGGATGTACTGCTGCCCTTGCTCCTGGGCAGTCCCACCTGGAGGACGCTGCTTAGAGCTTCCTGTGGCAGAGGAGCCATCTCTGGACCCTGCATTGGCCTGGAACCCTTCCTAACTCGCAGGGTTTGTTTTTGTTTACATTCTGATGGTCAGAATCCTTTCAAAATGCATTTGTGGGTGGGGTTACAGCAGACCTCAGGCAGAGGAACACCATGACACAAAAGATTTAATGGCTAGCGTTTATTTTCCTGGCACCCGTTATGCAGGCCCCCAGTAAAACAAGTGCTACTCTCTGCTCTCCAGGGCCCAAGGAAACGGGGCGGGGACCTGGCTCAGGGCTTCGAGAGATGGAATTAGTTAGGCCTCCGTCAAGGCGCCGCGAGTGCTGGGGGCCACAGCCCGTGGAGCACACACGTCTTCTGGTGGAGGCCCTGCGCCCTCCCTGCACAGACAGAGCCTCTTTCTTCCTCAAGGAAAAGTGCCTCTTTCACAGGCTCCCACAAGCAAAGGAAATGGAAAGTCCCAGAGCGTCCTGAGCCCCGCTCTGCTCCATCAGGGAACTTTGCCTCCAGCTTTTCCCGAGTCCAGGGACAGTGCTAGACCTTTGCACGCAGGCTGGGTCTGGGGCAACCGCGAGTTTTGTAGCTGGAGGCCAAGGGAAGCACAACCCTCAAGGGGAGAAGCCCGATGTGCTGACCTCCCACCCGGACCCCGTCTCAGCCAGAAACCAGCTCGGGAGCCCCTCTGGCCCCTGGAGGCTGAAGCCCCAGGCAGAGCGCTGGGACCAGGGTTCCACTGAGAAGCTGCTGATCTCAACCCTGCTGGCTCCACATTCCTGGATGATGAGGAGGGATTCCAGTGTTTACTTTGAACAATGTTTTCCTGTGTCTGAACTGACGGGGTGTTAAATTCTTCCAGATTTCTGGCTCCACATTGCAGTTGCAACAGGACAGACATGGGTTTATGGCAGTTGGCAAGGAGTGGAAGCAGAGTCCAACTGGGCACCTTCTGTGTCTGGAATTTCCACGCAGTGGATGGAAAGACTTCGAGCCTGGCTCTGTGGGCTCCGTGCCCAGAAGGGGTTGTTGTGGTCTCCGCTCAGAACTCTGACTGCGCCTTTCCTATTTCCCACCCTAGAGAGTAAAAGTTAGCTTTTCTCTTTTGAAATGAGGCAAGGAGGGAGAAAACCAGCCAAGTCCTGAAGGTCGGGCCTTGCAGTGTTTTCTCTGTCAGTATAAACCCAGAAGCTGAGCTCACAAGGAATTCATGTGGTGGGGTACCGGAAACGGGCGTGCATTCCGGGTTCCGGGGCCTGCTGTGCTAGGGGGGTACCAGGAGGTCAGAGCTGGATGGGAGATGAGAGAGTTTCTAGCCAGGAGGGAATAAGCACAGGGAGGCCCAGTGACCCGAGGGATAGAATGTTGGGCTGGAAGACCTGTCCCCGCACAGCTGGTTAGAACTCTCAGAAGTGTGCTGGTTGGGACTGTGGTAACCTATAACTATTACTATGACTTATTGCTGAGCAAGATGACCAGTGACAACAGCCCACAGGAGACACTCTTTTCTGTGTTGATACATCAATGGCTTGAGAGACATAGAGAACTTCAGAAACCAATGGATTTATTGAAAAGATAAAGGTGCTCCTCTTTTCTCCTATGTATAATAAACAGGTTCTTCATCCTTGCGTTCTGGGGTGATGAACTCAGGGGACACCCTCATAGGACCCAGGATAACTTGTACTCTGTGGAGTCTTCGGTGAAGTTCCAGCCTCTGGGCAGGTGCTGTTCTGCCTCCTTTTTAAAAACTATCTTCAACCAAGGATATGTTTCTATTAATTTTAGAGATAAAGGAAAGGGGAGAGAGAGAGAAAGAGAGAGAGAGAGAAAGAGAGAGAGAGAGAGAGAGAGAGAGAGAGAAACATTGATGTGGGAGAGAAATCTACTCCTGAACCCCTTTTCTGGTGTGTGTGTACACGTGTGTGTGTGCACAAGCAGGAGAGGAAGATGGGTGGCCATCCTTCTGACTTCAGGACCTAGGTGGCATCCATACAGTCTGTATACGGTGGAGTTGGATAAAATAGTTCCTTGATAGAAGTTGTCATTCTGATTTGTCTGCTTTCACAAAGCCATTTTGACACCAGGGACACTTTTACTTGGTTTTAAAAAGAAATCACTACAATTTCAGCTTTCTATACCCCTTGAGTAATGTGCAAAGCAAGCACCCTAGTACCCTCTATGAGCCCCCTTCACACTTTGTCCACTCCCTTCCTCCAGTCCTGACCCCTCTGGCGGAATCAGGCGATCTGTTGTCTCCAAATGGCCTTTTCAAAATTGACTGTTAGACAACGACTTCATTTTTAAAAAATATTTTATAACTATTAATTCTTTATTTACATATGTTCTCTTCAAGTAGCGGCTATATTGTTCTCTAGCGATGGAAGCGGCATGAAAGGAGTAGTTACTCAGTGAAATGGCTCCCCCTGCTGGCAGAGTACAAAGCCCGCCTTTGTTCAGTCTCCTGGGCAGGAGATCCCTCTGAACTGGTAAGGCCTTGTGTCGGTTATCTCTTGCTGTGTAACAAATTACATCCAAACTTAGTTCCTTAAAGCAAACATTTGTTCCAGTTTCTGTGCCAGGAATCTGGCTGTGACTTGCTGCGTGCCTCTGTCTGTAGGTCTCTGCACAAGGGACAGTCGTGGTTCTGGCTGGGGCTGTGGTCCTGTGTGGAGGCTCAGCTGCAGGCAGATCCACCTCCACGCTCACTTAATTATTGGCAAGATCAAGTTCCTCACAGCCTATTAAACCAGGGGCCTAGTTCCTGGCTGGCTGTTGGCTGGAAACCTCCCTCAGGTCTTTGACATGTGGGCTTCTCCACAGGGCAGCTCATCAAATAGCAGCTGGCTTCCCGCAGAATGAAAGAGATGGGGTGGGGAGAGAGAGAGGGAGTGTGCAAGAGGGAAACCACACATTTTTTTATGCAAATCTCAGAAGTAACTTCCTGTCACTTTTACCATGTTCTGTTTGTTAGAAGTGAGCTGCTAGGTGTTACTCATACTCAAGGAAAGGGGTTTCACAAGAATGTGAAAACCAGGAGGTAGGACCCATGGGGACCTGTGGGAGGCTGCCTCCCTCAGGCATCATGGGCCCACCGGCTGCTGAGTGTGTGCAACCTGTGGGCTCTGCTGCCCAGCGCGCTGACCAGCCAGTGGCTTGACAGGCGGAGGAAAATGAGTTCCGTGTTCGCACTTGGGAACTTTGTTGATAGCATTCTGAAGACTTCTCAGAAAAAATCACAACCTAGGTATGTGCCCTGAACGGAACCAAACCCACAACCTTTTGATGCACAAAACAATGCTCCAGCCAACTGCACCTCCAGCCAGAGCAGGCATAAAGTACTTTTATCTGAATTAATCCAATCATTATAACATCTATTGAGGCAGAATGTTTCTCATCCTGTATACAAAGAAACGGAGGTTCAGAAATATTAAGTAACTTGCTCAAGATTAGACATAAAAAGGTGAAGCTGGATTTCAAAAGCAACTCTGCAGACTAAACCCTGTGCTCCACCCTACACCCCCTGTAACACTGCTTGCATACCTAAGTCTCCAGATTATTCCCAGTAGGAATTTGGCCAGACTTCTTGGCCCAGTTTCACTCATTAAGTCATTTTACACCAGGCTTCAGTGACCTGAGAAGAGAAATAGAACTCAGCTGGGACAGGGGCTGTCAAAGCTGGAGACTGCACAGAAGACACAGCCGCTGAGTCTGGAGAGTTTGTGTGAGTGTGTGTGTGTGTGTGTGCGTGCACATGTCCATGCACACTGAGTGTGTGGTTCATGGACTCTTGCTCATACCAGGGAATAATCATATGACCACTCAAGGCGATGTGTGTACATGTGCACATGAATACATGTGTCTACAACTGAACACAGATGCCTCAGACATGCACAAGGTCAAGAATGCTCTCCAGAGGGTCTCCTTCTGGTGAGCAGAGGGTAGAAGTTGTATAGACAGGGCTGTTGGGATCTGAAAAGTGGGGCAGATGACGTGAGGTGGGTGAGATGTGGGGACAGCCGGGTGGCGGTATTTCTGTTACAGGGTCCCCTGAACCCACCTGTGACCTCCTGCTGTTCCAATCTCTTTCCTGATCATTTGTGAGATGCATTTTGTTACTAATTCCTCCAGCTGGAAAATTGGACCATGATGTTTTAGCCTGTGGACAACATCACAGTCCTGCACATTAATGTTGATAACAGTTCAGCCAATGGGCTCTTACCACATGCCTAGGCCCCGTGCTCGATGCTTTATGTGAATCATCCCACCACAAAAATCCTTACAGCAGCGTGGATAGTTCCTATCATTGCCCCTATTTTACAGATGGGGACAATAAGACTTAGGAAGTTTAAGCATCTCATTTCCGCTCACAGAGCTAAGAAGCAGTTGTCCTGTCCTGAACACATGCTCTTAATTTTATGCTACACTTTACTCCAAACCACTGTGTTGGGTTTTTTGTTTTGTTTTGTTTTGCAGCTTTTTCTTATTAGGAACTTTGGCTAGTTCTCTTACTAGTTGCCCTCTTCAGATACTGAAATACATATGTGATAATATCGCAGGAACACAGCAGGCGCAGCAGGGAGAGGGCTGGTTCTCTGCAAGGCCGCTGAGGTGGACCCAAAGGCCCGGCCCTGCGAGGGAGAGGGACCCGCACACTCCGTGCACAGCCGCTCACGGACCGACAAGCATCCGACGCATCTCTCCACTGTGCCAACGAGACACATTACCACCCTTGTTGTTTAACTGGGTTTCTGACTCAACAAAACTCCTTTTGTCAGAACTTCAAAATTCCCTGGCATGTTACCCACACATATTTTCTATGTGGTTAACAGTTATGTTTCATTGTATACTACTTGTGTATATTTGTGCCTAGAAAGATTCATCTGAAACTAGTAACTAAATCTCTCTCCTCCATTTCGAAAGACCTCTTCCTTGACCTCGGGGAACTGATCATTGCTGTTTTCTCTTTTAACCACAGGCAGCAGCTTCCTATATAGTCAACTGTCCATTCCCCCCAAACTGCCCATGACAGTTACATGATATTTTGCCAGTTTGCCTTCCTCATTCTGTTCCTCAGGAACCTGGTGAGATGAGCTTCTCCAGCGACCCACAGGAGCCTACAGACAGTAGTGAGCACAGGAGGGCGTCAGAACCAGGTGAGTCAGCCTGGCCTTGGGTTTAGACCATGGTCAGTCCTCAGAGTAGACAACTTGTGGGCTAAGGGCGGACTGGAACTTAATTATCTTACTCGGAGCCTTAAGAAACACAGTGTGAGGAGAGAGAGAGAGAGAGAGAGAGAGAGAGAGAGAGAGAGAGAGAAATCAAGCCAGTAACACAATGGGGTGGATGGTCCTAAATAGACCAGGCAGAGCGGGCTTACGCACAAGCCAACCTAGAGGGCTGGCTGGTCTCCCAAGAAGAGTGTCATAGGAGCAGCTCTGGACGGAGACATGAAGGGACTGGATGGAGAGCAGGGGCCACACGTCTAAATTTACAGCCACTCTGAGGGAAGAACACAGGTGTTTGGGAAGAGGCAGGTACACCCACTGACCACAAGCAGAAGCTGCTCCCCACGCTGCCTGGGGGTGTGATCTGGCCATGTCTGACGGCAGTGGAACACACACTGGACAGTGGGAATGGAAATGGAGGTTCAGGGGAAAAGTGGAGTTTGAACTAGGTACGTTTAGGCCCCAGGGACTTTTCGTATCAGACAGGTGGCCCGTCACCTACGATGAAGCCTGAATCCTGGACTGCTCTGGCTCCGAGTCACTCTTCTGGGCACTTCACGTGCAGCCTCAGTGAATCGCTCAGTCTTACAATAATCTTACAAGGGAACCCTAGTTTGGCTCCGTGGTTAGAGTGTCGGCCTGCGGTCCAGAGAGACCCGGGTTCGGTTCCCACTAAGGGCACGTACCTCGGTTGCAGTTTGTCCCCGGCCCTGGTTGGATTGTGCAGGTAGCAACCACTCGATGTGACCCTTTCACATCGATGTTTCTCTCTCTCTCCCACTCTATCTGAACAAAAAGTGGAAAAATGTCCTCGGGTGAGGATAAATAATAGTAATAATAATAATAATAATCTTACAAGGGAGGTGTGCCATTCCCATGTTACAGATGGGGACAGTGAAAGCCGAGAGAGAGAGAGAGACAAGTGTAGGAGCTGAACCCTGGCCATTCCATTAGTTATCTGTATGCATCATGTTTATTAGGATAATGCCCAGAATGCCCGCCTTCTGCCAGTTGACCTCATCACTGGTGGCTACTGTCAAGCCGGCTAGCCTGCGGTTCCTCTGTGTCCTGAACACGTGTGTGGCTGCCTGATGTTCGGATTCCCAGCAGTCCTTGGCCACCCCAGGGGAAGTTGCTGTCACGATGGAAGTAATATCTGTTCACCTAACAGATCTGATCCAAGGGCCTGAGGACACAGCAGTAAAAGAGATCAATGAGATCCCTATTCTCAGGGAACTTACCTTCTAGTTGGTTAAAAGAAAATAAATAAGTGAGAAAAATTATAAGAAATACCAGTCAGGAATAGTGCTGTGCCAACAGGAGTGTTGGCAGCAGAATGATTTGATGTGATTTATGTTTAAATGATCGCCCTGGGTCTTCTGAGGAAAAGGAATCGAAAGGGAAAAGAGTAGTGACTGGCGGCTACTTCCAGCAGCCACAAAAGTCCTCATTGAAGGTTTACGTTTGGGCTTATAGGAAGGAGGGGCCTGCTGGAGGAGGACCCTAACCTGGTGTGAGAGATGAGAAAGGCCAATGGCTGGCACCGGAGTGGAGGGAGTTGCGCCAGCTCAGGCTCTGAGGACAGGGAGGACCTGGTCTCGGAGAGTCCCATAGGCCGCGGCGAGGCGTGTGTGCTGTCTTACATAGAGCAGGAGTGTTGGCGGCAGAATGGTTTGATGCGATTTATGTTTAAGTTATCACCCCGGGTCTTCTGAGGAGAAGGATTTGAAGGGGGAAAGAGTAGAAGCAAGGAGACACCTGGCAGGTGTTTGGTGGTCCAGTGAGCAGATGTCTTGGATAAGGATGAAGATGTAGAGAAGCTAAATGATGACAGAGGGTGGTGGGGGACAATGAGGACTGGCTCTCCCAGTGAGGAGCAAGAGGGATCAAAGACATCTTGAATTTTTGAATTAGGCACTGTGCGGAGTGATGGTTTGTCTCTCTCTGAGATGGAAAAGACCGGAGGGGAACATATCAGGGAGTAAGGTTAGGGGTTCTGTTCAAACCATGAAAAGTGTCACATCTTGCCAGGTACTACACAGATGAAGGTGTGTGGATGGTGCTTGGATATGGAAGTTCAGACTGTGGGGAAGGGGTAAAGCTAGAATTAAGGTTTGGCAAAGAGATGAGAGGTAAATGCCACAGGAGTGACTGACGCCACCCTGGGGACAGGTGGAGATGAAAATTTAAAGAAAGAAGAAGGGAGCCCAGAGACCATCGGTGGTGAGTGACATGGGAGGGACACAGGTGTGTGTGGTGTCGCGGATGCCAAGTAGAAATGGGTTTGAAGAACACGAGAGGGTCAGCTGCATCCGGGGCCATTGCATCTTGGCAGGTAGGAGGGGAGGGGCCTGAGGTACCGCGGAGAGACCTGTGATAAGAATAGGGACGCTTCCTCCGTCAGAGGGGGGGGGGGGAGACTTACGAAAGCAGTTGGAAGGTGCGGTGGTGGGAAGAGATAAGGGAGTTCCTGACGGATTCTCGAATTTTTTCCCCAAGTTGGTTGAGGCAGGGACATCAATTGAGAGGGAGGGGGAGAAGGAGGTAATGAGGTGATTTAAAACAGTTGTTTGGGGTGTGGGAAAGTGAAAAAACTTGGAAAAGGGGGTTAGTAGGGTCGGCTAGTCATGTCGACTGACCGAGAGGAGCAAGAGTGTGGAACGTGGAACAAAGGGATTCGGCAGCTGACAGCCCGAGTGAGACCTTGAGTGATGCTGGATGGGCTACTGAACATCCCTGTGGGCCTCGGTTTCCTTTCTCGTAAAATGGAGATAATATGGCATCTAACGCATGGGGTTTTGGTCCAGATGAAATTAATACAGATGAGGTGTTTAGACTGTACCCAGTAGAGTACACAGCACAGAGACCAGCCAGTATCATTCGGAGTGAGTGTGTCTGCTCAGGTGCACTGTCCCCGCGGGTTCAGCTGCTGAGGTGGCCCGCTCAGGGCAGGCCAGCACCTGGGTTCCAGTAGTACCGGGGCTTGGTCATGCAAGTACGGTAGAGGCAAGGGTTTGGGGGTAAAGGTCGTTTCCCAGAAATTATAAGGAGGCACCATGGAATTTCAACAGGATAAAGCAGAAAGCGAGGGCGCGGAGGGGGCTGAGAGAGGAAGGTAGAATGAGTGGGCTGAGACAGGATTACTAGATTGGGAGCTGCTTTCGGTGGTGAGCTGAGCTGCAGGGGCAGAGGCGGTGTGACGGGAGCTCGCCGCTGGGACTGTGCTGTGGTGTGGCCTCGGTAATGACAAGAAGAACGGACTGACTGCAGCGGTGTGGCAGACATTCCGAGGAAGACAGACGTGTGGTGCTATGTTATCCCCATTTGAATGGAGGTGAAGAGGTCAAGGAAGGTCGGGCTAGGGATTTGTATGTATTATTTAGGACATGATGAAGGAACCACCAACGGTGGTCGGAGTAAAAGTGCAAAGGAAGCCAGTGTCCAGGAGGTAAAGTTGTCAGCGACTGAAGGACAGAGCCCAGGGGCCAGAAGCTGGTAGCAACCAGGTGGATGTGGGGTAGTCTGATGGCATGAGCTTCAAAGAAGCAGGGAGGAAAATGGTTTGCAAATGGCAGTGGGGAGGATGGGGGACGAGTGTCCACCTCCTGGTCCCGAGACCTGTAGGCTCTGTGGGGACAAACAGCACTCCCCTGAGAGACCTGTAAGGAACCTGGCTCCTGGCAGGAGGTCTCAGGGAGGGGTGGAGGTGGAGGTGTCTCCAAGCTGCAGCTTCTCACCCTCAGCTGTTCACATTTGAACACAGTTTACAGTCTGCTCAACACTGAGCAAATCCCACACTTTTTGTTCGCTGACAATTTCCTCAACATAATGTGGTAAATGCTACTTATCAGAGGGTCACTTTGTCTTCCTTTGAGAGCACAGGAAGAACAGATTCTTCCTGAGGGAGGGTGAGGAGAGGTTCCCTGAGCGGCCGAGCCGCGCGCTGGGTGCGGAGGACATGCAGTCCCTCAGAAGCGGGAGTGGGAAGAGAATTCAGGACAAAGGCCAAGAAGTAAAAGCTCAAGAGCTTGGCGTGTGTGGGGGGTGATGGGGTGCTCGGTCACTGGGGTGCTGAGTGTGTGTGTGTGTGTGTGTGTGTGTGTGTGTGTAGGGAGAGAGTTGTGGTGATAGGAGCCAAGCTTGGGAGTCTCTTCTAGGGCTGCATTTGGTTGGAAGGGTCTTGCTAAGGACGTGCATTTATTGTACAGGCAATAGGGAGTAAGTACGTTTTGAACAGAAGTGTGACGGGATCGTATTTTTTCTCGGTTGGTTTTCTCTGCTTAGAATGTCGTGCCTGGTGGTGTGCTTGGCACAGCATAAACATTCAGTAAGTAGTTGTTGAATAAATGGATAAATGTATTTATAAACAATAATTCTTGAGTAGCCATGTGGAGGATAATCGAGGGGGAAAGGGAATGGAGAGGCTGGAAGGCCTGTGTGGGGAATGGACCCTGAACTCAGGGTACAGGAGGCAAGGAGGAGTCAAGTTCTGCTCTGAGGTCAGGACGGATGGTGACGTCATTGCCAGAAGCAGGGCCTGAGGGAGAGGAGACTGTGGAAGTACAGGGTGGCGAACAGTACTGAGCTTCCTTTCTAACAGACTTCGGTTGGATGAAAAGGCAGCACTTGTTTAATAAGCAGTTGGAAAGAAGAATCTCTTAGAAGAGAGATGGTTGCTAGGGATACACTTTGGGTAATTTATCAAGGTCCCAGGGCTATTGAAGACACAGCTTTTGGGAAGTGATTCAGTTTGGGAAGTGACTCAAAGGAAATCAATTATCAGAAGATTGCTGAGTGAACAGGAACAAAAGGGACCACTTTCATCAAGTCATCTAGTCAATGAAACGCCCTTTTACTCACTCACTTCTCAGAGAACAGGTGCTGGCATTCCTGAGTCCTCGGCACCCTGTCCTTGCACGGTGCTGGGTGCTGGAGGAAACATGCAGACTTTAGAAGGACCTTCTCCACACTCTCTAGCTTTCTCAGTAGAAAATATGGGACACGATATGACAATTTCTTGTTGGCTCAGGGACCTTATTCAGAGCACCGATGGTGTTTTAGGGACAACACTGCTGGAAAGGCTTCACTAGAGGTGGAGGCTGGGGTGGGGACTTGAGATCAGCGGCCCCATCACTAAGTGGCTCATGCTCTCTGTGCTGTTTTAGGAAATTGGTTTGCTCTTCATGGTTTTCCAGTTCCTCAAGTGTCACACAGTTGGCTGGATTATTTTGCATCTCCTGTTTGGAGAGTGTTGGTGGGTGACCTTCACTTCGCTCCTACAGTGTGAGCTCTAGGTACCACACCTTGAAGTTCAGAGAGTATTTTTCATTGATCCCATTGCTATTTCTTTGCTAGTGCATACAATTTTCACAAAGCATCCAGGTGTGCAGGATACTTTGCGGGGCTGGGGGAGGGGCAATTTTCCTGTGCGTGGCTGGTGTTGGCCACAGGGAGCTGATTCTTTTTCACTCCTTCCCTGATGCTTCTATGACTAGCGGCAGAGGGCTTTGCTCCAGCTCTCCTGCCTGAAGTCTGCCCCAGGCTGCAGCTGGCACTCGCAGACTCCATGTCGGTCTCCCGTCTCATCTCTACGGGCTGTGCTCCAGCGAATGGCAGCCTTGGAGCTGGTTGGAACCCTAGAGACCATTGTAGCAAATGTCCTTACTGCTGTTTGTCCGTGAAGGCAGGGGAACATGGAGGACACCACTTGCCTGTCAGGGCGGAAGCGGTAGTGGCTTTGTCAATATTGAATTTGGGGGGAGACTAGCAACCATGAACAGCCAACATTTTCCAAGCACCTTGCTCTACAGAGGTTTATAAAAACAGGAAGAGTGAATTTTCATTTTAAAAGACACAACTGATTACTTACAGAGGCTAAAATTAGAAACATCATAAAATTCCCAAATGGAGACATGATTAATGCTGGTTCTTCAGTTGATAGATTACTAAGCAGACTCTAAAATGATTCTGAAAAATCTTTGAGAACGTAAGAATATACAGTATAATGTTAGAGCAAAAATGATGGATCCAAAAGGGTATGTGCATTTTGTGACCACAACCATGTAAGAACTGGGTGGGAACAGACAAGTGATGACTGTGTTGTGGTTAAGGGGATTATACGATTAAAGTATAACATTTCCCAAGCTTTCTATAATGCTGATGGATTATCTCAATTATGAGAACACACACAAAAAATACAGTAAAGCCCAACTGGCCATCATTGACGTGACACACACGAATTGCTCTTCTAGGAAAGAGGATTGGTTCCAGCTCCTCCCGATGACCCATCAGTGAGTATGGGGCTGGCCACTCATGGGGAGGAGGCTTGGACTCTGCTCATTGCGTAGGGTTGTCTGTGAAGTACTGAAGTTAACCTCCTTTGCCCTGGCTTCCGTTTAACTGTGCTGAGTACCATCTCCAGAGCTGTCCCTGCTTTGCTTCATCCCCACATGTTGCATTTTCCTTTTGTTTAATTTCCACTTTGCAAGTTGTTTTAGGACTAAAGTTACTGCTGAGTATGAATAAAGAGATTCAGAGTATGAATAAAGAGATTCACCTTCTCTTCCTGAACCTGTTTCTTGACATCCCTCCCCACTCGAGCTGTTAGGAAGCTTATGGTCTGTCTCTTCATGGGTGAGCTCCCTGAACCAAGGCTCTGACTCCTGCTCTGTGTCCTCAGCACCAGCTGCCGTGTCTGGTGCATGGAAACACTCCACACCATCTGCAGAGTGACTGATTTTTAGGAGACGGTTTATTTTTTAGGAGACTCTTAATTTTTAGGACACAATTTATTGGGATTGTGGTTTGACTCAGGAGAAGTCATCTCCAGCCACTGGGAATTTTGATTTAATCATAATTTGAGGTTATCTGTTAACCAAGAATTGAGTGCAATGTGTGATACACAGATTTTCTCACACCTGGACATGCACTGGGATAACTATGATACTGAAGACATGCTGTCAGTCGGCTGATGAAATCATCAAATCCTACAGAAGGCAGCCACTTTAGTTCTTTGCTTCTTGGCGAAATCTCGAGTGTAAACCAGTTTCTTCAAAGCAGACGCTGTCCTGAGTGGCAGTGCTTGGGGCACCTTAAGGAGGGGGTGGCCTGGCCCCTTGCTTGAGGCAAGTCTTGGGAAACGCCTGTCTGTCTCCCCCATGCTCCTCTAGGTCCGTAATGACGGCATTGTTCCCGTGGGGCAGGACTTCCCTTTCCTGACTGATTAGACTCAGGCCGCACATTTTCACGGTCTCATGGCTCAGGAGCCAGCTGTCAGGCAGACGGTCTCTGAGCACATGTTGCCTGAAGCCTTTCATGCTCCGTTTCCTGAATGTGAGATTGCAGGGCTATTTATTTTATTTTCTTTATTGATTTTAGAGAGAGAGGAAGGGAGAGGGAGAGAGAGATAGAAACATCGATGAGAGAGAACATCGATTGGCCGCCTCCTGCATGCCCCCCACTGGGGATTTGGCCCACAGCCCGGGCGTGTGCCCTGACCGGGAATCGAACTGGCGACCTCTTGCTGCATGGGTCCACGCTCAACCACGGAGCCACACCGGACGGGCTGCAGGCCTATTTCTTGCTGCCTGTTTCTCTAAATCTTTCCTACTTGTCTGGCTAGTGGTGTAAAATATCTACCTCAAACTGTCCACAGAAGGAAAGGCTGAGGGGCTCTCCTCTGATTATGCCTGTTTGGCTTGTTCTGAAATTTTCATTTTAAAATTTGAAACTTGACCTATAGGTAATATGACCACATATACTTTGTGCCTAATGGGTTTTCGTAGTACATCTTAAAATGGGAATTTTTGTATTTATGATTTAATATTCCCTGAATCAATATAAAATAAAATTCACGGTTATACCTGAGAGGTAGACATTGCCCAGTGCTTTCTGCTGTAGCGGATTTGTAAAGCATTTATTCAGCCGACTCAATATTTCAGTTGAGATGCAGAAAACATAGCATTTGGAGACAGCCCATATGACCTGCACACTGGAAGAAAAACGTGAGCCTGAGCAGAGAAGGACTTCCCTCAGGATATGGAACATTGAGGCTGGCAGTGACGCACCGGCTGCCCATCATGCTCTCTGTCCTTCAAGATTTAGCACAAGCACCTTCTCTTCCTGAACCTGTTTCTTGACATCCCTCCCCACTCGAGCTGTTAGGAAGCTTATGGTCTGTCTCTTCATGGGTCTGTGAGCTCCCTGAACCAAGGCTCTGACTCCTGCTCTGTGTCCTCAGCACCAGCTGCCGTGTCTGGTGCATGGAAACACTCCACACCATCTGCAGAGTGACTGATCTGACTTGTTTTAACCTGTGTACAGGGATGTCTCTCCTTTTTTTCTGATGACAAAGATGACATGGATTACTCTTGTTTGAGTTGTCGTTGGTATGGGAAACAAACCTGCTTTGTGGACCCTTGACACTGAGAAGCGTAGACCCCAAAGCAAGAGGTGAGTGTGGAGAATCCATAATGTGTTTTGGGTGGGCACAGCACCTCGCCAATATAGATGTATTGAATGCATGTATGAGTGGGTGAATGCATTGATGCTGCATGGCCACAGATACCCGAACTCTGCTTCCACTGTTGTGTCTCTCAAGGTGTACACATAATTCTTAGAGGAAATACAGAGAGTACAGAAGCATTACCAACAAGTGGGGATCCCCCTCCCGCCTACCATAAGTGGTGAATTGACGCCAGATCTCTATATGAAGATGGGCACCTCTGACTCGACTCCCACTTCCCTACCCCAGACGTGATTAGAGATCATTGCTTTTTCCCAGAAAGAGGCAGAGTCCATATTAGAATATGCTCACAACTACCAAAGCTGCCTTTCATGTGCAACTTGATTTTTCACAGAGTGCAATAATGGGCTTGTTTCTCCTCTCCTAGGAGTGTGTGTGTGTGTGTGTGTGTGTTTGGAGAGGGACAGTGATGAGGAAGAAAAGGGGACCAGCTTACAGAGGGGCCAGAGAACTCCTTTTCTTTCCTGAAAGACCAATGAAAGACCAACTTTCCCTCCCCACCCACTTCCCCTCTGTCTTATCAGCTTTAAGATTCCCAGTGCTCCCAGCATCAGTGTTGCTAAAGGCCCATCAAACCATTACCTTGTGCGCACCCCCATGAGCCCATCAGGTAGAGGTGGGGCTATAGCAAGTTTCCATCGCTTCAGTGGGACGGGGTAAAGAGGTGGAAGGAACCATGATCAGCTGGGGCTAACAGGGAGTCTGTGGTGTGCACTGTATTTTCCCAGGTCTGAAATGCAGGGGGTCAGAGCATACGCTGGGCCTGTGAGATGGGGGCCACTCGGGATGGAGAGCACGACGTAGAACACACACTGTGGCCCTGCATCAGGCTGGTTCCTGCTCAGGAGCAGTTCTCCGCGTCCTAGAGAAAAGCCGAGACACTTCGGGCCTAAGTGGCAGCTTCCTCTTCAGCCAAAAATAAACAAGGAGCAGCCAGAGGGCAGACAAGGAAACGGGCAGGGGAGGAAATGAGAGGCTGAGGAGCTAAGATGTCAGGGTGAAACGAAACTGCATCAGTTTCCTGTCTCAGATCACGTGGTTGCTCTTCTGGGGCAAGACAAGACTCTTAGGTGTGGCCGAGGGGAAGAGTGAGAGCTGAGGCAGCAGGACCAGTGGCCCGCAGACTGGCGCAGGGAAGAGGGGAAAAGGCTGGACAAAGGGACGTAAGTCTAGTTTCCAGTGGAGCATTAGGCCCTCGTGTTGGAGTGCTCTGGGTGTGAACACCGTCCTGGGACCAGCCGCTGAGACCGATTTCAGGGCAAGTGAGCCGCTGAAGGCCCAGCTCTACCTTGAGCAAGTTCACCCTCCCATCCTCTACGTCACAACATTTCCTAATGCTCACTCTTCCAAAACAAGGGCTGCAGGAGGATTTCAGAATCCACAAGAGTGTTTTCCTGGTGACTGGTTCGTGAGACGCCCTACCCGATGACTAGTGAATGAACAGCTGGTGAATGATTCCCTGGTCAATGCGATGACAGTTGCTTCACTGTAATCTGCTGTAAATCGATGTGCCTTTGGAGATGACAGAACGAGTCAACACAGTACTGGCTCTGAGAAGTCCTGCACCAAAGGAATTTATTTAACATGTCATTTTTCGACTTACCTGGCTGAGGACAGGCCGGCTGAATGTCTAGTCCACAACATCATACACTATGTTAACAGTGCCCCTGCATCACACAGTTAATGTGGCCATATAGGGTGATCCTTGCCATGGACCGTTTTCCCCTTTAAGGAACACCTGTTAGCATCTGGAGAGATCCTTGCGTTCTGTGGGACACGGTTTAGGAAACAGGGTTAAGGTGATGTCTCGCCGATCGTGAAATTGCAGGTGGCGCTACATTCACAGTATTTCTGGGGCTAGAGGTCTGAGTGGGGTCGACTTGTGCCAGCGCATTCATCCATCAGGCCTGCTTGGAACCCACAAAATCCTTTTGCAAGATGGTTTCCTGAGATAAGGATGCAGCTGTGGCCACAGACAGAGGGTGAGATTAGCTTTGCTGAGAGTCATTCACAGCCACAGTTTTCTTCGCTCAGTGCCCTGGCGTTTTGATCTAAATCAATTCCGGAATAGGCGGGTGGTGGTGGGAATGCTCCATGGCCCTTTAAATGTTTAAGGGTCACCGATGTGCAGGACTGAGTGCATGTGATAAAGAATTCCTGGAGGGAAATGTGGCTCAAACCGCCAAGGACTGGATTGGTCTCCTGCACACGCTTCCCAGCTCTGAATCGGCTAGTGTCCTATAAATCTTCAACGTTTTTGGTTCAGATTCTCAAACAGCAGTTCCCGAGTTTTGCTGTGCATTAGAATCCAGCTTTTAACTCTGATGCCTGTGCTGCGTCCCATCCCAACGAAACCACAGTGCTGTGGGTGGGAGTCAGGCATCTGAAATTGTAAACCGCCCCAGTAATTCCAATGCGCCGCAGAGCTGAGGGGTCGCCGGTTTGGAAGCACTTTCCCTTCCGGGCATTGCATTGCCACAGACAGGCCTCCTTGGGCAGAGCAGGGTCCACCCCGTCCTCATCTTGGTCCATAACAGCAGCCCCAGGAAGTTAAGGATCGTGATCAAGGCCACACATTGTGTCAGGTTTCAGGCAAGTGTCACTCCATTGAATTTATTTAGGTCAAACCCAGTGTATCAAGATAGATTCTGGAGATGGTGGGATAAGAGATTGGGGGAGGGGTCGCTGGGATTAAAACCCCAGTGGACTGAACATGGGTCTTTGTGTCTGAAGGAGAAACGAGGAAACCCGTCAGTGCCGCCTGCCCTGCCTGTCAATGCTGTTTCTGTCTGTGGATGCGGGTTTGCATGTCATTTAGAGAGACAAAGCGGAGCCTTTGTGCCAGAGATGAGGGACATTATCAAAGCCCACAGCTGGTCTTCAGACTGAATGTCAACTATTTGTCTCCTCTCACTTTGCAACAAACAAGTCCTCCCCATGAGTCTGGGGCTGTCTCAAGCGTTCACGCCTTCGGTTTTCTAGTTTCCTCGTTCCTGCATCAGCAGCTATGAGAAAAACCTGCCATTTTCTGGAACTGCGCTATCAGCCAGAGGGCTGGTGTCGGGTCCTGTGATGTGTGGGGTAGGGTTTTGAGAAGATAGTAGCTTATACAATTGCAGGCCCATGTTGAAACAATTTGCTCATAACTGGACTCCTTTGAGGCTTCAGAGTTTATTAACTAGAAACTTAGAGGCAAGGATAAAAGGAATTATCCCAAATTCCCCAAATACCACCAACTCAAAACAGTTTTTCACCACCTGGCGTCATTGAGTCGCCCTATGGTACATATGGGGTGAAGTACGAGCGCACCGTAGGTAGACGGGTGGGCTGAGAGACGCTGGGTGATGCGCTCTGTGTTACTGGGAACTTGGGACATGACCTGAAATTCTGATAGTCTATGGTAGGTGTTAGAAGAAATAAGATACTTCTTTTTTTCCCCTAATATTATGTAAGACTCTCAAGGTTAGAGGATGATTTCAGCATTATTTCTTCCCTAGCCTCCAAACAAGGACGCCGGGAATTCTCCTTAGAATGTATTTTCATGAAAGATTGCCACTAAGATAAGAGTTGTGATCTAGAAAGCCTGGATCAGAGTTGGTTTGACAAAAGCTAGCTTGTTTTTTTTGTGTTCTTTTTTTTTTTTTTTTTGGTACGTGCACCTAGCGGGAACCGAACCTGGGACTCTCTGGTCCATGGGCCAACACTCCAAACGCTGAGCCAAACTGGCCAGGGCTAGCTTGTTTTTTAAAGATTATGAATGAATCTCTAGGATGCCATCTTTTGTTAGGTGTGTTATAATAAAATACTTAATTTGTGAATCATTTACTTTATAAATATAGTGGGATTTAAGGCTGTTCCTGTCTACAGCACACTGACCTGTATTCCACAAAGCTTCCTTGACTAGAAGGAAAAAGGGGTGGAGGACCTGGGAATCGCTTACTTCAGGGGAGTGTTTCACATGTGAGCAAGTCTGCTGAAGAAAAGATTTGGAATCATTTTACAGCCTAACCTGGAGCTACTCCGAGGATGTTCCCCAGACCAGCTGAATGACTGGGGCAAGGTAGTTAGAAATGCAAATTCTCAGACCCACAGAGCAGAGTTGATGAATCAGACCACTGGCTGATGAATCAGAACCACTGGTGGGACCCAGCCCTCCGCACTGTAATTCTAGAGCTCACCAAAGTTTGAGAAGCGTTTTCCTAGAGTGATCAGTGTGATCTCCTGACCAACATCTGCACCTCCTGGGAACATGTTGCAAACCACCGAGACCCTCTCACCAGGCATGGGCAGGTGGTAACAGAAAGGCTCCAGAGCACTTTTTTTTTTTATCCTCCCCCGAGGACATTTTTCCATTTTTTAATCAGGTAGAGTGGGAGGGA
This sequence comes from Molossus molossus, assembly GCF_014108415.1. Classification (NCBI taxonomy): domain Eukaryota; kingdom Metazoa; phylum Chordata; class Mammalia; order Chiroptera; family Molossidae; genus Molossus; species Molossus molossus. The sequence continues at coordinate 55,521,445 of NW_023425354.1, read as the reverse complement.
GAGAGAGGAAGAGAGAGAGAGAGAGAAACATCGATGTGAAAGGGACACATCAAATGGCTGCCACCCGCACGACCAACCAGGGTCAGGGACAAACTGCAACCAAGGTACGTGCCCTTAGTGGGAACTGAACCCGGGTCTCTCTGGACCGCAGGCCGACACTCTAACCGCTGAGCCAAACCGACCAGGGCTCCAGAGCACTTTTAAATGTTCAAAGGCCACAGCGATGGCCAAACTGAACGTATCAAATAAGGAACTCTTGGATAGGAATTCTCTGGACCAAACTGGGAAGACCTCCTGGACCTGTTTCCCAGCACTTGGTAATTGATAAACCTTACAATGCTCAGCGGCTCCCTCCCCCACCTTTGGTTAGAGCACTGGCCGCTGCTGAACCCCCAGCCCGGGAGGCGGGGCCCAGACACCCGTGTTGTAAGAAGCCCCACAGGTGGATGTACCCTCCCGGTTCGAGTCAGGAGCTACAGTGCCCATCAAATTGCCCACTGCATGGCCCTGCAGAGATTAAGACTTCCCCGCATCAGCCTATGTGTGGGGCCCCTGAAGCTGACTCCTGGCGGCTGCGCATCTCTGTCAGTTCCAGGCTAAGGGGTGCAGCCTGGAGGGGCCCCTGGGTCCACGTGCAGTAACATGGCCACACTCAGACCCAGGGAGAGAAGATGACATGGTTGTGAAGTGGAGACCTTTCTTTCTCCACTTTTTCCGTGGTCCAACCTCCACACGACCGAGAAAGCTCAGAGACCAGAGAGCAGAAGGCCTGAGACCGCCGCTCACAGGCACTGGGCTCGCGAGCCTGCCTCCTGCTCCAGGGGAGGCGCGTCCTCTCGGGCATCCGGCCTCACGCAGAGACCTTCTGCTTGGGATCCCGGGATGGCTGCTAACCGCTTTCTTCTCTGGTTGCTTTGGGGTGGCTCCAGCTAATGAGTATATTTTCTCAAAGGTATTTGGACCCACCATGTGAAGAGGTCTCTGACACTGAACAAGGGGACTGATCCCGGAAAGATGAAGATTGATAAAGGTGGGGCTTGGGGCCTTTACAGGGAATTTCTGCTGTGGGGCTGGCGAAAGTCTGAGGAGCTGAGCGGGGGCGGGGGGGGGCAGCTCCTGTGGGGCTGCGAGGGAGAATACAGCATGAACGGGAGATGAAGGAGGGCTGCTGCTCATTGTGTCCCAGGGGGTGTTAGTTTACCTCTGCCAGGCGTAAGCATGTGCCCTAACCTCCTAGATCTGTGAATTCTGCACTTGCGCTGAGGAGACAGCCACAAACAGCCCAGTAGGTGCCTGGATGCTTTGATGCACATTTTCTAGAGAGGGGAGATGTCACCCACCCTGCCTTCCTGAGACAGAATAACACTGGCAGGGACCCGGACCCTTTCACCACATGCTCTTTCCTGGCAGACCTGTCTCCAGAGGAGCTCCAGCTCCTGAGCACGCACCAGGCAGCCTGGGAGTCCCTGCTTCTCCTCTTACTGTCCCTGAATTCGTGTTTGTCACTAAATTCAGGTTGGAGGTAGCAAGAGGAACCTTTTAGCTCTGCTGCCTCTCAAACTCCTATTGGAATGACCAAAAAGTAAATGCAAAATTGAGGGAAGTGTGTGCTACTCGAGATAACGGAGTGTCAAAGCTGCATGGGAGAATTTAAGGCATTTTCTGCGACAGAATCAAATTGCAAAGGGAAGAGGGAAGGACCGGCCTGCCCATGACTCAATATCTACACAGAATCAGGCTGCTTGGTGAACTAATGGGTAGACTTTCTAGTAAAACCCCCCACTCCCCAATCACCCAGAACATCTGGCCAGCAGCTACAGTACAAACGTATGAATGTTTGAGCCCCTTAGACTTGAGTTCAGACCTGCTCTTTGCTAGGTGTGCGATCTAGTCAGCCTTAGTCTCATCCACTGTTAAATGGGGGTAATACTCACTCTAAGGTATAACAAGGATTGAGTAAAACAGTGCAGGCAGCCCTGACTGGCTTGGCTAAGCAGCTGGAGCATTGGCCTGTGGACCAAAGAGTCGCAGGTTCAATTCTGGTCAAGGGCATGTACTCAGTTGTGGTTCGGTCCCCAGCCCTGGTCGGGGTCATGTGGGAGGCAGCCAAGCAATGTGTCTCTCTCACATCGATATTTCTCTCTCCCTCCCACTCTGTGTATAGAAATGTAACAATATCCTTGGGTGATGATTAAAAAAAAAATTAGTGCAAGTAAGGAGTCATAGTCAGAATGTCCATGGTTACCATTTATTGATTACTGTATGCCAGGTACTGTGTGTGCTATTACTTTCCATAAATGCTTTCCTTTAATCAACAAGAAAGCTCTGTTCAGTTGAATCTTATTCTGATCACCATTTTCCACATGAGGCAATGAAGGCTTATGAACGTTGAGACACGTGCTCAGGGTTCACAGCTGTCAAGGGGAGAAGGAATTTGAACTCAAGCTGTCCAAGTGCAAAGCTCATATGCTCAAATCCTAATCTATACTGTTCCAAACCCTTCAAATGTATTTCTTTTTCTAATCCTTACAATAACCTTATGGTAACCATTTTTATTGGTGAAAAATAGCAGTTCAGAGCCAAGAGATGTTATATAAAGATCTGAAACCAAGTCTGTGTGACTCTAAGTTCTCTACTCTTTACTCTCATGCTGTCTTTTAATTAATATACTCTATGGAATGTCATTCTGTTTCCCAATTTTGTATTATATTTTATTCCCCCCTGAACAGAGGTGTGGGATGGCTATTATGCATGATTGAGAAAGATTAAAAATATAGTTCCAACACCCTCTGCTTCTTTTTCAAAAAAAAATTTTTTCTTTATTGATTTTAGAGAGAGGGAGGGAGGGAGAGATAGAAATATCAGTGAGAGAGAACACTGATTGGCCGCCTCCAGCATGCCACCCATGGGGATCAGGCCCACAACCTGGGCCTGTGTCCTGACCAGGAATCGAATTGACGACCTCTTGGTGTGTGGGTTAATGCTCAACTACTGAGCCACACTGGCCGGGCAACCACTTTTTTTGTGTGTGTGTGGTACGTGCCCCTAGCGGAAACCGAACCCGGGACTCTCTGGTCTGCAGGCCGACGCTCAACCACTGAGCCAATCTAGCCAGGGCTGAGCAACCCTCACTTTTTGAAGAATTGCATTACTACTGTCTGTGAGAGCCTCTAAACTGCCCAATTTCCCTTTGTTTGCAGAACTCACAGCAAACATCGGGCTTCCTCTGGAACTGCTTCCGAAGCATGAGCCTTGGCCAGCCTATGTGACATACACCTCCCTGATGGTGGAGCGACTCGTCGAGAAGAGCAAAGCCAGAGAACGGGAGTGCATGCAAGCTCTCGAGGAAAGCCGGCGGAACCTGGATCAGGACAAGACTTCCGGCATCGTCCAGCTGAGAAGGAAAAAATTATCTAAGACCTCTGGCAGGATGGCGCTCAAGGACACGAATTCAGAGACCGTGCTATCCCTGTGGAGCGCTTTCTCGACAAGTCCCACCAACGGCCCAGAAACCATACACATTCATACAGACTCCCGAGGAAGTCCCACTGCAAACTATAACAAGATCATCTTCTCTCGAAAACCTTTGATGAGGATGCTTCCATACAGCTCACTTCTGGCCAGCAAGGAAAAACATTTCAATGTTTAGCAAGGAGTCCCTGCGACCGTCCCCCAAGGCTGTACAGAGATTAAGCTTCACTTGCCGCAAATGTCACTATGTCCTTGAAGGCTGAACTTGCTCCTGCTCGTGCAGAGGTTGGCTGAGATCAGCCAGATCAGAATGTGAGCCTTGGCGGGTGGGCACCCCCACTCCAGATGCATTCAGATCGGGCTGGGAAGCCCCAAGTTCCAGTTCCCACTTAGATGCTTCGGACCTAACCGTGGGTAAATTAGTCTGAGTCCAGACAACAGGCAGATGGCACACCAGTTATATTATTAGAGAATTTAATATAAAGATTGATTAACTAGGTAACTGAAAATGCAAGAAGAGGAAAAAAAGTTATCCATGGAGGTGGTGCCTACAGGGAACAGTTATCAACTTTGAGGCTGGGGTGTGGGGAACAAAGGGAAGATATGGGATAACCTAAAAGTGAGCCAGCTGGAGAAGGGGCATGTGGGCTGATTCTCAGGTGTCTGAGGGAGGGAGAGGGTGTGCTTCTTAACTGGGGGTCTCCGAGCTCAGAGGACAGTCCCTGTGGGGATGGTACCCCTGCCTCTGAGGAGGGGTGCTGTTTTGGCTGAGGTTGATTCTGTGAGTGTTAGGAAAACCAAAAACTGACCTCAAATGCTTCCGGAATGAAGTCACACTACCTAAGTGAACAAGAAGCATTGCTGGGGGAAACAGACAGGGACAGGAAGCCCACAGAGATCAACAGGAAGTAAACCAAGAAACGAGTTCCTTTTCTCCTCCAGCCTCGTGGGCTCCCTCTAGCACCCACTACGGGCAGAGCCTTCCAGGGAGGACAGCAGGAAGGTAATCTGCAGAATCCCAAACCCAGCATCTCAAAAAGGATGGACTTGAAGCCCAAGAGAAAATTAGCTTGAACCAGCACGGTAGGGTTCAGGGGAGCCCGCCTGCTGTTCCACTTGAAACCCGAACCTGGTAGTGAGGAGTTTTTGCCTTGGGTTGTCCCCTGCTGAGACATGGAGGGTTTTCTCCCCTGTTCTTCTTTGATCCTTGCCTTGTGGAACAGAGCTGGTGGGGGAGAAATTCGTGGCTGGACCTCAGCTGTTATTTGTCAGAACACAGCTAGAACCGGTCTGCTCGTGTTCTCAGCTGTCCCTGATTGGTCCCAAAGCAAGGGTTGCTAAACAACTCAGTGTCAAAGCAAACAGGCTTTGTCTTTATCCCCAAGGAGATCCGGTTATGCTGGCAGCCCCAGCTGCCTCAGATTGGGATTTATCTTCTGGGCACAGCTGACTGGTGGCCTTTCTTTCCTTTGACCTCACCTGAGCTTCTGAGTTTCCGTTCCTAAAGCATATCGATCACGCTGCCCTTACAGAGATGTAGAGGTTGAAATGTGCTAGTTGCTATAAACGCTATTTGAACAAGTTGAGTTTGCCCTACGAATGCTTTCTCTCCATCCCAGAGTCTGTGGAGACGTTTGCACTCAACTCTGGCTGCTGTGAGTTGTGCGGGACACCTGTGCACACGGAGCCCCAGACGCATCGTGAGTCCGCAGCTCTTGGCCGGAGTAAACCCTGAAGAATATCAGTGTTTTCCAGCTAACCCGAGTGACTGTATTTCTTGTGCATTGAGCACGCAAAGACATGGAGGCAGTGGATAAATTCCTCCAAGAATGTTTATCTCTTCTATCCTTTCATGGAAGTTTATAGCCAGAGTATATTTAGGAAGCTATGGGTTATAATGCCCCGTTAAGTGTTAGAGTTTATAGGAATTTGGAAGTATTTCTTCCAATCCCTTTGAGGGCAGGGCAGTTACATTTCTTTTATTATTATTATTAAATTTTTAGGTGTTTAACAGTTTTTATAAAAATGTATCATCTCTAAATTTAAATGAGTGTTTTACAAGTAGCACTGTGCGGATGAACTTAATTCTCAGCCTGTTACAACACCACGAACATGAGCCTGACCGTGGTGGTGAGAATTGGCTGCATCTGCGACTGCAGTTCAGACTCATTGCCTCCTGAGGCGATTTTAACAAAGAAAAAGTCTAATTCGTTTTGAAACATAGGGCTCTGTTCGAGCCCAAGCTGGGGTTCATGGGTCTGGCCACATTTGCATGAGGACAGAGGAGGCTGCTGGGAAACCATTCTCCCAGGGAGGAAGCAGCTGAACAGCACTAGCTGAACCATGCGAAGCCTTGGCCAGTGGGGAGGGGGGGGTCCTGAGTAGCCTGTGGTCTGTTGCTTAGATTTGTCTCCATGGAAGTGGGGTCCTGTGAGTCAAGTTCTTAGAGGGTTCTTTTGCTAAAATCCTGGAAGGCCCTGCCGTAGACATGAAGAGTGGGGAAGAAAGCTTCTTCTTGGTTTCACAACTAACCAGCATGCAGCGACCCACTGCCCTGGGTGTGGACAAGCAGCAGCCGGCCCGGCAGACACTCGGCAGCACCAGCTTTGTTCGTGAGAACCTGACAGGCATCCCTGGTGCTCCCAGAACAGGCATGAGACCCTTCCAGGGCCTGAAGCCTGTCCCCCCGAGCAGGCAGGGCACGGACTGGAATGTGGACTATTCCTGTGTGACCTCCTCTGCCTGTCCAAGCCCCAGGGGCCTGAGGTAGCTCAGGTTACCTGGACACAACGAGCTTCCATCTCTAGGAGGGAACGAGCTGTCTCTGATGTTCCACAGCCCACAGCCCCTTCTTAGCTATCTCCTCAGCATCTGGAATTTTCTGTTTGGCCGGGAGTTGCGCCTGTCAGGCCCTTGATGCAGTGGTTTACGCAGCAGCAGGATGTGCTGTTGGCCTGCTGTGCGGGTCTGTAACTCGGGTCCCACTCTGCCACATACCAAGGAGTGTTTTTGAACAAATTCTCTGGCTCCCGTGCACAGTATGGTATTTACCATCTGCAAATTCCACAGTCGGTGTTGAAATAGACGATGTTTACCCTCAGCAATGAGAAGGAGCCTGCGGGTCATTTTAGCTCTGCCAAGGCTGTCAGGACCTCACACAGGTCCACATTTTGCTGCATCCTGTCCCAGCCAGGGCCTGGGAGCACACCTGGAAGGAGACAAGGTTGCTTGACAGATATGAGGCTGCAGGAAAGTCTTCAAGGACGTAACCTCATAAACAAAGGTGCTAGTGCAGGTGTGTGCGAGCCAGGTGCTTGGAGTGGCCTGGGAGCCCCTACCTGGAACGGGAAGCTGAAGCAGGACCTAAATGGAGGGGCCTGGAGAGCCGGGCTTCATCAGCAGCTCCAGTGACTCGTGCTCATGGTCAGCAAGTCCTGATCCTCCTTTTGCCGGCCCAGGTCCTCATATAGGAAGCAGAATGCCTCTCAGATGCCTCAGTCTCTTTCTTCAGGACGGAGGACAGCAGGGGGTCCTGAGGTGGGGACTTTGACCCTTGGACCTTCAGGGGAGTCCTTAGAGGCAGCCAAGAAATCTCAAGAAACTGGGGTTATTGCACAGGACTCCAACCAGGGACCGAAGGTGTGTCCATGGAGACAAAACCAGGAGCAGAAACCCCAACTCTGACACAGAGGCGACAGAGACCGAGGAGGTGCCCTGGGAGATGCGGGTGGGCTCTCGGCGTGGCTGTCATTCATTCCTAGAATCGGGAGGAATACCCATCCTTCTCCAGCGACAGACACATTTCCAGAGCCTGGGCTTTATTGGCGCCAGATCTGATGGAACGCGACCTGAGGTTTACTGACCAAACGTCCTCAGAGCCCGACGGAAGCTCAGACCCGGGTTTATGTTTGTGGAGCAATCAGGAAATTCTCACTCTTCCTCCCCTTCCCCCATCTCCATCTTTCACAGGGACCCAAAGCCTCAGCAGCTACTTAGGGACTTGGAAATCCCACGACAACACCCTAAAGCTGCAGGGCATGGCTGGGCCGAGCTGTCCCCGGCACCAGGCATGTACATGGGCTTCCCCTTGGGCATTGGGGGTGAAGGGGCAGGCAGGGCCACGGGGGATGCGGAGCACTTCACGCTTAGGTGGGGCCCACTGCCACCTCACCTCTGTGCCTTGATCCTGACCACGATCCGATTCCCGTGTGGGACAGGGCAGGTAACAGGTAGAGGACACTGGCCTGCTGTAAAGACCTGTGTCTTCCCCCAGCCGCTGTACTCCAGGGCAAGTGGAAACCACTGTGCCCCCACCCACCCCCAGGCCTTTGTAGGAAACGTTGCTGGAGCCCAGCAGGCTCATGACACCAATCCACCTACTCTCTAGATTCAGCTACCCAGAACAGTCCGTTATTTTGGGTGGACAAGTGATGTGAGAACGACACGTTTTCAGGCCTCTGTGGAGCCATTTCTGTGTGTGTGCCTGTGGGGAGGCTTTTGCAGAGAGCAAAGTTAGTACCAGAGAGAGCTGCTGGCCAGGAGTCCGCCCTGTGGCCACCAGGCCGTCTGCCATGCTTGTGCACACTGGAGCTTGTCCACGTCCACTGTACTGCCCACGGGCTTATATCCTGCTTCCCCACGGACTAGCCAACACCAGTTAGCGAGCCCCTTGGGACTGAAACCAGGCTCTCAACTCCAAGGCTGCTCCCCTACACCCAGTCCCCTCCCCCGCCCCAGTTTCAGCAAGGACAGTCCTCTCGGGGTACCCTCGAAGAGGTCAGTGTTGGTACCTTCGGTTGTGAACGGCTTTATGAGGAGTCTCCCCTTCGGGGACACAGTTACCCAGGGCCCATTTCCCAGGTGCCGCCAGCCCAGCAGAGCAGGGCTGGGGAGTTGGAAGGGCCACGGGACCTAGACAAGGCCAGTCACGTTCACTGTCCTGTTCCCAGAGCCCTGTCCGTCATGATCTGGCTGGTGCTTAACTGTGTGTTGGGAAGATGATTCAGGGAGTCCTCACCCTAAAACCAAATGGAATGGAAACAGATGGTTTCTTTCATACTCACCAGAAGCTGGAGGAGCCGCTTGGCCAGGTTTTGTAAGAAGCGCGAGGCACTTAGTGAAAGTTCCTTCTAGTCCTGATGACACGGTTCCAGTAAGGGATCCATAGGCACCTTGGAGGTGCCCTTCCTTGGAGGGTACTGGATGGATAGAAGAAAGAGGAGTTTGTCTTTGAAAACATAGCATCTAGTTCTTTTGTTCCTTTAAACCACCAATCCATGCATATGTGGTGAAATTCCAGGTTGATTATGTTTTTCCTCTGGCCCTTATCAGAAGGGATGTAATTTCACAGACTCAACTTGTTCTCTCATTCCGGTGTTTGCAGCCGTGTTGATGCGCCCAACAGGTTTGCTCTGGGTGCTTGGTGGTGCCTGGCACGGTGCCTCGGGCCCAGCCACAAGCATGGCAGACACACTCGGGCTCAGAGCTGGCAGTGAGGACGGGACAGCCACCTTATGCAACTGCAGTCGTGATGCATGTCACAAAGGTGCACGGGGCTCTGCGAGAGGGTGTTTGCCTGGGGCTCGTGACATGTTCTCTCCAGTCTCATGAAAAAGGGATGACGAAGGAGGCAGGCTTAGTATCAAGACAGCTGCTCATAAAAAAGAGTGAGGTCACTGTGACTCTCTGGCCAAGTTGAATTTTAGTGGCCTGGTAAGTTTTTCAAACTTTGCAAAGCTGCCTTCAGTTTATCCTTGGCCCTGACTGTCCTGTTTGTTTCTCTAGCACCATGGAGCTGTCACCCAGCTCAGATGTGCTTCAGAGGGGGCCTTTGCCTCTGGACCGCTTGCAACAGCACAGAGGCAGGACACTGGCTTCTTCCTGCCCTGCTGTCCTGGAGGAGTGGGCGTGGCTGCTTCGGAGGAGACCACAAGGCTGCTCTACTGCTCCCAGAAGACTGGGCAGGGCCAGGTCCGAGCCTTCAGCTCTGGGCCTTGGCCCACTGAGCCTAACCTCAACTTGCCCAGGTCTCCAGAGCAAAGCAACTAGTTCTGACTTCCCATCTCCTCTTTTTGACAGTCCCTGTTTCCTGCCAGCCCTCCAGGTTTTGTAGGCCCCTCTGTGGACTGGGGCATGGGGTACATTTCAACCCGGGGAGAAAGCACCATGCTTCTTTCATGATTCCCCGGCTTGACCTTGGCCTTACTCCACCTCCTTCCTCCATCTGATTATATCCATAGAGCTCCTCCCTCTCTCCATCCCTCTTTTTGTCCCCTTTCTTTTCATCTTTATTGGCATTTCATCTTTATTTTTTGTCGTTGCAAAATTGAATGATTCTGTTTTAAAGAGACATGGGCTCTCGCTCTGGCTGATACGGCTCAGCGGCCTGCGGACCAAAGGGTCCCGGTTCAATTCCCGGTCAAGGGCTTGTACATGGGTTGCAGATTCGATTGATCCCCAGCCCTGGTTGGGGTTGGGTGGGAGGCAACCAGTTGATGTGTCTCTCTCACATTGATGTCTTCTCTCTCTCTCCCCCCCCATCCCTCCCTTTCACTCTAAAACAATTAATGGAAAAATATCCTCAGATGAGGAGTGACAACAACAATAAAATTTGTATATTTTTAAAGATTTTTTAATTGATTTTTTAGAGAGAGAGGAAGGGAGAGATAGAAACATTGATGTGAGAGGAAACATTGATTGGCTGCCTCCTGCATGCACCCCCTGCCCTGCACTGGAGATTGAGCGCAACCCAGGCATGTGCCATGTCTAGGAATCGAACCCAGACTACTCAGTTCATGGGACCACATTCAATCTACTGACCCACACTGGCCGGGCCAAAAAAAAAAAAGAAAAACCAATTTAAAGAGACTCAGGCTCCCTAAGTATAAGTGATAAAGATGACCCTGGCCACTTAAACTTGAGGAGACGCATATCCCTTTAATGCACAGATACCAAGAGGCTGAGCTTCTATTCTGAGGACAATGAGAAGGTCCCAGGAGTTTCTGACAAACTCTGAGGAATGCTTGCATAGTCCACAAATCCATCCTCATGGCCACCTGTCAACCCCACATCATCTCACTTCTAAAACAGCTGCTTCAAGGTCCCAGGTCTCTGCTGTCTCACTTCTCCTCAGCCCAGCCTCTGGGTCCCCGCAACTTCCCAAAGCATAGCTCTGACAGTTGTGACAGGCGGCAAGTCGCCCCACGGGCTTGGGGATGGCAGAGGCACACAGAGTACACACAGTTGCTACCAGAAGTGCCTGCTTGGGGAAGTCCGCAAGCTCAAGTCGGAATTCTGCTCCTTGGTGATGGCCAGCTCTGTCTCCAGCATGAATCTCAGTGCATCTCCATGAACTCAGAATCCAGGTCCAGTTCCCTTAAACCTGGAGATATTGGAGCCACACCTCTGCCTTACTTTCCCCTGTAAATATACTCCCTCTTTTCTTCGTCACAGGCCAGAGTGCCTCTGCCTCATTTACACGTGGTTTAGTCTTGGCCTGGAAAAGATCATCACGGTACTCAACATAGTGTCCTTGGGCTTCAGGAAAGTTCAGCAGGGCCGAGAGCTTGTGTCTTGTCCTCTCTAGGGTCCCACTGCCGAGATGTGGGGGAAATTATGCTTTCTGATGTCTGGGAGTGGCTAGTTCTTGAACAGAACACACACAGCAGCAACACCACCACCATTTCCATCTGCAACTCTGACACCGTCACCATGAACACTCACCACCTTCACTTCCTTCATCTGCACCTCCCTCGTTACCACCGACACCATCACCATGACCACGCATCACCTTCTCCTCCAACTGCAACTTCATCATTATCACCATCACCAGCACATCACCACTGAACAAATTTATGAAAGTGCAGTCTTTATTTATTAAAAATTATTTTCTATATAATGAACATAACAGTCTGAGGAATGGGGTAGTCCCAGAGACATGGAAGTGGGGTACAGACTGACAATCCCCAGAAAGGGGTGGGGGGGAGAGATAAACCACAGAACTTATATACATGTATGCATGAACAAAGGTCATGGACAACAACGCTGGGGACAGGGCAGGGAGGGCGGGAGAGGGGGGAATCAGTGGGAGAAAAAGGAGAAACATCTGTAACAAAAATAAATTAATTAATTAAAAATAAATAAATAAAATAAATGAAAATAAAAATTATTTTCTAAACCAGCAAGAGGTCAGTCTTTAAAAAAAACAATTCTGTAAGTCAGATAGAGAAAGACAAATACTATATAATTTTCCTTATATGTGGAATCTAAAAAAGACAAACTCAGAGAAACAGAATAGAGTGGTGGTTTCCAGGGGCTGGAGGGTAGGGGAAATGGGAGATGTTGGTCAGTTATAAACTTCCAGCTATGATCAAGAAGTATGGAAATCTAATGTACAGCATGGTGATTATAGCTAACAATACTATATCATATACTTGAAAGTTGCTGAGAGAGTAGATCTTAAACATTCTTACCACAACCAGAAAATGGTAATTATGTGAACTGATGGAGGGGATCACTAATGCTATGGTGGTGATCAATTTGCAATCCATAAATGTATCCAAACTTACACAATGTTATAGGTCGGCTAAGTCTCAATAAAGCCAGAAAAAATGACCTATTTTATACTCTACCTCAACTAACAGAACATTTAACATCTCCATGAGAGGCATCTGCATTTGGGTTATTTCACTGACTGGACACACTAAGCACGCGGACCTCTCTCTCTGCACAGATAGACTCCCTGGAGTGCATCCTCCGAGAAAAAGAGGGTGTAACCAAGAGACCGGTGCTGACTTCCTGGATAGCAGAAACCATCAGGGTTTCTAACCTGAGTTCCATGGACCCCAAGGAGTCCACAAATAGAATTCAGGATAGTAAAAAACTTGCATCTTTGTTCTCACTAACCTCTCACTGAATTTTAGTGTTTCCTCCAGTGAAGTGTTTGCAGTCCCTATGACTTTGTCACCAGTGGAAATCAGAGGTATTTTCATACCACATGATATTTGTGGGTATCTTGAAATAGTGTTCAGTGCTTCTTTGAAATTCTGGTGGTCATTAGACTAGCTGCTACATCTTGTTATTTAATGCATTTTTTAAAATCCATAGTACAATTAGCAAACTTCCCTTGTAAAAATACTTTGATTATTTCGTTTCAAAATAACTGGTATCTTTTTTAGTATGTATTTTATTTTAGAAGTGTTCAGTTGTCATGAGTTTCACATCTTGTTTTTATTGAGCGTCTGCAATAAACAATGGAAGCCATCCTCCTGGACATCTACCCCAGGACATAACCATTGTTTATGGTTTGGTGTGTATCCTCTCAGACTTTTTTTTCCAATGTAAATATAGATGGATTTAATGTATGTATACACACAATACATGCATGTCATAATATACGTATTTTTTATTTATTTTTTTATCCTCAGTCGAGGACATTTTTCCATTTTTTGTTCAGATAGAGTAGGAGGGATAGAGAGGAAAAGAGAGAGAGAGAAACATCTACATGAAAGGGATACATCGAGTGGCTGCCACCCATACAACCCAACCAGGGCCGGTGACAAACTGCAACTGTGGTACGTGCCCTTAGCGGGAACCGAACCCGGGTCTCTCTGGACCACAGGCCGATGCTCTAACCGCTGAGCCAAACTGACCAGGGCAATATACATATTTTTAATGGGATGCATATTCTGCAACTTGCTGTTTCATTCAGCATCTCTCTCTGTACATGTATATAAATTGCCCCCTTTCTTTTGGACCGCTATTTCTCCCCTGATGGCTATTCAGGCTGGACCCACTGTTTCCCCATCACAGCTCACGCTGCAGTGGACCTCATGTCGTTCTTGAGGGTCTCCTCCCTCCACCTTCTCATGCCCACTCCCTTCGGCATCAGCCACTTTCTAAGCTGTTCCCACTGAAATCGTGGTGAGCCGGCTAATGAGTGTGGTGTGGGGACCCATATTCAAGCTTCTTTTCTCGTAGTCTCTGGAGAAACCTATGTGCTTAGCGGTGGGAGAGCTCAGAGAGATGATGAAAGATCCTAGTGCACAGGTGACCCCAAAGCAGGGTTATTATGCAGCAAAGCGAGGGCAGCGCCTGCCTTGCCTTCTCCTTGTGTCCCCAGGTCCCTGCACAGTGTCACAGTTCAGGGTCCTAGCCCCGTGCACATGCTGAGAGCTGCACAGCTTCAGGTGATGGCGGGGAGATGTGATTTTGATGGATTATAGTGCAAATAACACTCCCTGGAGCGATGCAACATGACACCTCTGGCCTCGTGCGGGTTAATGCCTAAATAAGTGTTTTCTTTATTTAAAAAAATAATTGTTGTAACAAATATGAGATCTTAAAAAACACATTCCTTTTGCTTTTCTCACTTAAACATGGATATCCACGAAGCCAGCAGGTAGAGATCTAGCTCACTCTTTTAAAGAGTGGGTAACACCCCCCAGTAATCACAACGTTTCTGTTTGATCCCAGCAGTCTCGGAGAGGTGGAGCGCCTTTCTCCCCGCCCGCGCCCAGGCTTGGCTCGGGGTAACAACGCCTTGTATTTTGTGGAGCTTATACATTTTCGGTGTTCACTTTCCTTCCTTAATGCTCTGGCCACTCTGAGATGGAGAAGACCCAGGTGAACAGAGCGTCCTAAACTCAAACAAGCAGAGAAATTAGACCTGATTCCAAGGTTTCAACTTTTCCCACCAGACACGGTGGCATTTCCACGAAGGTATCGTGCCCTCTGCGGGTTCCAGATACCCGATCTGTCCTCCTGCGTGGGCAGCTCATGGCTCCGCCAGCGAAGGCGCATGCAGCCAGCACCCCCAATGTGCCCTGGCAGACAGCCACGGAAGTCTGCCCCGACAGAACCAGAACTCACACTCACTGGTGCTGCCAGCGGTCTGGAGTCTGTCACACGGCCTGGAACCAAGGCGTGGTGGATGGAGGCCGAAGTCCTGCGTGGGGATGCCTGTGTTCGCAGCTCTTCTGTGCGTCCCGGGCGAGCAGTGGGCCACGTGAGCTGGGGCTGCGGGGTCCCTGAGATGGCCCCCCTGCTAGGTGAGACAGATATCTGAAAATACAGGCCTTTCATACTTTCAGTCACCTGCTGAAAAAGTATGTGAATGAACATACAGATGCAGTGGTGACTGCACACACCTGCGCAATCACCTGTGACCATACAGGGTGGCTCTGGAAGTGACACTTGAAAAGTAAGTAGGATTTAGCCTGGGGGTAGGGGGGTGGGGAGGGAGGGGACTTCTGGCGTGGGGCTTGGGGGGAGAAAGTCATTTTCAATTAGAAAAACCTGCACTGGTGAAGGTGTTGAGGTAAAGTAGTGTTTTTAAAAATATGTCCAAAAATTCTTTGATACTCCTCCCTTAAAAAACTTGAGCTTGGGGACAGACTCCTCTTGGGGATCGGGCCAGTCGTACTGACCCACTTCTGATACATGAATGACTGCAGAAGGTGTGGCATGTCACCTCCAAGGCTGGGTTACAAAGAGACTGAGTCTCAGAGCGCCTTCTGCGCAGAGCACTGGCTGGGGGAGGAGCACGGGCCCTCCCTCCTGTAGCAGACCACTGGCTGGGGGAGGAGCGCGGGCCCTCCCTCCTGTAGCAGACCACTGGCTGGGGGAGGAGCGCGGGCCCTCCCTCCTGGAGCAGACCACTGGCTGGGGGAGGAGCGCGGGCCCTCCCTCCTGTTGCAGACCACTGGCTGGGGGAGGAGCGCGGGCCCTCCCTCCTGGAGCAGACCACTGGCTGGGGGAGGAGCAAGGGGCCCTCCCTCCTGGAGCAGACCACTGGCTGGGGGAGGGGCGTGGGCCCACCCTCCTGGAGCAGACCACTGGCTGGGGGAGGAGCGTGGGGCCCTCTCTCCTGGAGCAGACCACTGGCTGGGGGAGGAGCGCGGGCCCTCCCTCCTGGAGCAGACCACTGGCTGGGGGAGGAGCGCGGGCCCTCCCTCCTGGAGCAGACCACTGGCTGGGGGAGGAGCGCGGGCCCTCCCTCCTGGAGCAGACCACTGGCTGGGGGAGGAGCAAGGGGCCCTCCCTCCTGGAGCAGACCACTGGCTGGGGGAGGAGCGCGGGCCCACCCTCCTGGAGCAGACCACTGGCTGGGGGAGGAGCGTGGGGCCCTCTCTCCTGGAGCAGACCACTGGCTGGGGGAGGAGCGCGGGCCCTCCCTTCTGGAGCAGACCACTGGCTGGGGGAGGAGCGCGGGCCCTCCCTCCTGGAGCAGACCACTGGCTGGGGGAGGAGCGCGGGCCCTCCCTCCTGGAGCAGACCACTGGCTGGAGGAGGAGCGCGGGCCCTCCCTCCTGGAGCAGACCACTGGCTGGGGGAGGAGCGCGGGCCCTCCCTCCTGGAGCAGACCACTGGCTGGGGGAGGAGCGCGGGCCCTCCCTCCTGTCGCAGACCACTGGCTGGGGGAGGAGCGCGGGCCCTCCCTCCTGTCGCAGACCACTGGCTGGGGGAGGAACGCGGGGCCCTCCCTCCTGTCGCAGACCACTGGCTGGGGGAGAGCGCGGGGCCCACCCTCCTGTCGCAGACCACTGGCGGGGGGAGCTGCTACATGGCGTCGTTGTGGGGACATCCTTGTAGAGCCTCTGCCACAGCCTTGCCAGCGAGCTGGACAGCAGGTTCTCCTGCCTCTCCACAGACCGTGGCCCAGTCCAGCTCCCCTGAGATCCCATGAAAGACCGTGAGCCAGATCGGCCTGGCTTCGGCTCCTATTCCTAACCCCCATACGCTCCAGTCTAGGAGATGTGTTGCTTTAAGCTGCTCTGTTTGGGAGTAATTTGTTGCACAGCATTAGCTAGCTAATTCGGGGTGGGGGGGGCTCCGCTCATCAAGACGTTACCAGGCTGGTGGCCTAGCAGAAGCAGTGGTTTCCCAACTTCAGTTTGCCTCCTGTGTGTACTAAGAATACCCTGACAGTCAGAGGCCCTGCTGCTGTGGGTCTGGTCGGGGGGCAGAGACCTGCATGTTGAAAAAGCTCCTTCCACAAGTTGACAGATGTGGCTTGGGGTCCACTCCTGGAGAAGCCCTGTGTGGACAGTCTAGGCTGCATGACCCAAGGGGACTCTGGTGAGGGTGGGAAAGAGTGAACATGAATCACCACAGAAACGCAGAACAAAGACAAATCTTCCTAAGAAGAGTAGACAGCAGTGTAAGGACTTAAGCAGAACAACATTAAATCTAGAAACAGGTGAAAACCTATTTGGACTTCCTCTCTCGGTGGCCTGGCTTATCCACATCCTGGGTCAGAACCTTGAGCATGGGAGATAGGAGAAGCAGGGTTAAGGCCTGTCTTTGAGGAGCTCACAGTTGTTTCACCACGTATATGCAGGAACTTGGATACTCCGGTGAGAGCGGCCCACTGACTCCATCAGTGCAACAGGTTATGCCCTCCTTCCAACAAAACTGGGATGCCCAGAGCCTTCCAGAACCCCATTCTTGGTCATCATTTTCCAAGTTAGTTCAAGAGCTATCTCACAATCCAGCCGTGTCAGAACCACAGGATGGTCATGATTGGAAGGGTTGTTTGAGATCATTTTGCAGAGAATCTTTAAGTTCACGCAATCATCTTGAAGATAAGAAAGTGGAGGGTCAGCGAGGCCCAGCGATTGGGTGGAGAATCTGAACTTAATACATCCAAGTCTTCCAGGCCCATCGCGGACATCTGACACGGACCAGGGAAGGAGGCCCGGTGTGTGGGTGTGTGTGCTCAGCATCTCCTGGTAGCTGGACAGGGTGAGTGGGATTCCTTTGCCAGGCTCCTGGCAGCGTGAGCATGTCAGAGCTGGGCATGGAGGAGGGGAGTGCGGTGAGCGGGTGCGAGGAGAGAGTAGGTATGCTT
Organism: Molossus molossus; assembly: GCF_014108415.1. Classification (NCBI taxonomy): domain Eukaryota; kingdom Metazoa; phylum Chordata; class Mammalia; order Chiroptera; family Molossidae; genus Molossus; species Molossus molossus. Next base: position 55,504,125 of record NW_023425354.1, on the reverse strand, counting down.
GGTGTATCCCAAAACAGGGTGCCCAGAGAGGGACAAGTACCATGCGATTTCACTTATATGTGGAATCTAAAGAACAAGTAACCAAAACACGTTTATAAATACAGAGAACATTTTGACAGTTGTCAGATGGGAGAGGGTTGAGGGACTGGGTGAAAAAGGTGAAGGGATTGAGAAGTACAAATGGTAGTTACAGAATAGTCACAGGATGTAAAGCACAGCATAGTAATATAGTCACCAATTGTGTAATGACTCTGTATGGGGCCAGGTGGGTACTGGAGATAAAGGGGAACGCTTTGTAAAGTACATGATTGTCTAACCACTGTGCTGTTCGCCTGAAACCATCACAAAATAATATTGAATGTACAGTGTAATGGAAAAGAAAATGGACAGTAAGAAACAGAAATAGACTACAATCTACAATTTCTTTAAAAAAAATAAAAGAATTGGCAAACCATAGATTCTCCCGAACATATTTTTAAGAACCGTTTTCCCCACCAGAGCACTACAAGATGCTGTTTGCACCCACGCCCTGCTCCAGGGCATGCTTGGTTTCTCTCGGGCCCCAGGGGACCAGGAGAGAGGTGGATTTTGTGAAACTCTAGAAGCTCATCCCCGTTCCTTTGATTTATTCCACTTCCGTGTGAAGTGAATTGCGGAGAGCAGTGCCTATTGCAGAGAGCAGAGTGTAAAGAACTTGTTTTAGAAAGACCTTTGTGTCCTGTAGCAGAGAGCCCATGACCCCTCCCACTGCTGCCCTGTCCCTGGGACCTTTCTCTCCACACCCCGGCGGAGGGCCAGGGAGTTAAGGTCCCCAGAGCTCCCCTCAGAAGCTGGGGGTCAAATAGCCCAGCCTCCTTGCTCCTAAGGTGGGCAAATAAGCCTGAGGCATGTCCCACGCGGCTGCAAATTTCCCAGCGGGATGGAGCCTCTGCTGCCTGAGGGTTAGGGTTGGGGTTGGGGTTAGGGTTCAAGAACATACCTCGCACTGGCCTCTCTTCCTCTGTATCACTTTTCCATTCCTCTTCATGTGTCCCCTGGGTTGACCTCCCAAACGACTCCTTGTTTCTGAATCCTCATCTCAGGGTCTGCTTTTGGGGAACTCACCCTAAGACACCATCTGGGCGTCCCTAGCGTATCGGGCCATCCAGGAATAAAGGGGTCTTTTCAGGGAGGAGGTCTTTATTTTGCATTTTACAGGAGGCAAAGGGGCTCTCTAACAAAATAGAAGAAAGCAGTGAGTGCTTGGCAGAACAGTGACAAACAGCCTGGAATATAGCAAGGCCTTTCTCTCCCCACCGCCTCGCTGCCTGCCCCCCACCATTCCTCTCCCTGGAGGTGTCCAGACACTAAGTGGGTTGATGTGCGTCCCCTGGAAACTTTCTCTGTCTCTTCTTAAAACCTGAGGTCTGGTTAGTCATGTGACATCTCCTCTTGGCACAAAGCCCACGGGGTCTCTGATCTACCTTTTCTGGGGCTCACCTCGAAAGCTCTCCCTGCTCCGGCCTCCTGGGTTTGCTGGCCCTCCCTCGCCCTCCCGCGCCCTCCCGCGCCCTCCCGCGCCCTCAGTTCACCTTGCCACCAGGCTCCCCTTTGGCTTCCACAGCCGCTGCCCTTCTCCTGCCTGTGCACAGCTCTCTTCTGCACCTCCAGCAGTGAAGCCTTTTCTGAGGGCCTTATTTAAAGATGCGACCCTTCCTCTGTCCTCACAGGCTCTTGTTTAAAAAAGAAAAAGAAAAGACCATCTTGCCCAGCTGGTGTCGTTCAGTGGATTGAGCGTTGCCTCAGGGACTGAGCAGTCCTGGTTCGATTCCTGGTCAGCACACATGCCCAGGTTGTGGGCCCGATCCCCAGTGGGGGCGACCAATCGATATTCTCTCTCATCAATACTCTCTCTCATCGATGTTTCCATCTCTCTCCCTCTCTCTTAAAATCAATACAGAAAATTTTAAAAAATCTTTATTACACTATTAAAAAATGTAAAAATGTGTTGTACTTGGTTACAAAGGGACAACCACAAATCTGGGGGGAAATGCCACTTTATCTTTCTTATTCATTATTTCTTTCTCTAAGGCTTCTTTAGATGGAACAGTCTTCACAAAATCCTGGAACCTGTTAACCCCCAACAGCTCCTAATGACTCCATGACCTGTCCTGTTAGGCTTGGAAACCAGCATCGGCCAGGCAGGAGCGCTCCGCGTGGGAGACCAAGGCCACCGGTCATCCTTCAGGCGGAGCCTTGGATCTGTGGGGCCATTGACTGTTCACAGGCTCTGTACAGTGGCTGAGTAATATTATCACAGAATGTAAAAGTTGAGGTAATGATAGTATATATGTTGCTATAAATTTCTGTTATGACTTCTGCTTTTTAGATTTTTTAATATATATGCATACTATGAGCAGATTGCTACTATTTCTTCCTTTTGACAGAGATACAGATGTATATGTGGATAGAGCCTAAAAATGTTTTTGAAACAGTCTTTTAAAAAGATCAAGGTAATCTCTCAAATTTTAAGAGGTTGGAAGAAAGGAGACCTAGCTTAGATCTGAGGAAGAATTAGTTAAGAGAGTTGATATACTCTGGAATATGTTATTATATAAATTGTTTTTAAGGTTCTAGGAATCAGCTACAGAGTGGATGTTTTTTATTTAAAGATTTTTTTAGAATTGGATTTTAGAGAGAGAGCAAGAGAGATGCTCAACCAACTGAGCCACACCAGCCAGGGCTAACTAGTGAATTTCTAAAAACTCAGTTTTGAAGCATAACATACATTTAGAAAAGTACACACTTTATTAAGTATATAACTTAATGGATTAATATAAATTGAACACATTCATGTACGTATCACCCGGGTGAGAAAATGGAACATTCCCAGCAACTCAGAAGTCCCCCTCAGGCCCTTTCCAATGATTACCTCTACCTTCTACCCCCCAAAATAGCCATTCTATTTTTAAGCACTTTTATAAAAGCCAGACAAATTTACTGTATAGCTTAATTTGTTGTATTCTTCCGTTTTACCTCTAACTTAATAACTTGGGCAAGAACCTCTCCTTACCTTGACTTTTAGGTTGGTATATTAGAGAAACAACTTAGCAAAGTCATTTTTTGGGTTTCAACTAAATAGGGCATCAGGCTCTTAGATGTTATGTAATTAGCATTTGTTGTTATTATTAATGGTAGTAAATGAATTCTTATATTGATATCTGCAATTACTGCATCAGGTCAAGTTCAGTGAAGACCAAAACTGTTCTTTTTTTATGTTTGTTATTGAATTATTATATTAAAGCATGGCTTTTCTCTATGGTTTAATCACAGTCAACAACCAGTTATTAAAAGTTACTTTGTTCTATACTAGGGATATACCAATAAGATGTTTTTTTGTTTTCAGAAGCTCATTCTGTTAGAATAGGGATCAACAAACTTTTATAAAGGGCCAAATGGTCAATATTTTAGGATGTGTGGCTCTGTGGTCTCCATCATAATTACTCAGCCCCCCATCATAACATGAATGCAGCCACGCATATCACATAAGGCTGTGTTCCAGCAATATTGTATATATAGTAGTAAATTTGACTTTCATATATTTTTTTAATTTAAATCATTTTTATTTTTCAGTTACAGTTGACATGCAATATTATATTAGCTTCAGGTGTACACCCCTTTTCTGTAAATTATTCTTTACTTCAGTTAGTGTATTCTTCATTTTTGACTAGCTCTTTTTTATGCTGTGGTAGTTCTCACTAAACTCTTTGAGCATCCTTATAACCAGTGTTTTGAACTCTGCATCTAGTAGATCGCTTGTCTTCATTTTGTATAGATTTTTTTTTTCTGAAGTTTTGTTCTATTCTTTCATTTGGGACATGTTTCTATGTTTCCTCATTATGGCAGCTTCTCTGTGTTTGTTTCTATATATTAGGTAAAGCTCCTGTGTCTCTGGGCTTGGTAGAGTGGCCTCATGTGGTAAGCATTCTGTAGGGTCCAGGGGCATAGCCTCCCCAAGCACCCAAGCCGGGCCCTCCAGGTGAGCCTCCATGTGTGGGCCACCTGCGCCCTCTTGTTGTATTTGAGCTTTGATTTCTGTTGGCACATCAGTAGCAGAGATTTACCCCCAGGTTGATCTGCTGCAAGGACTGGCTACTATCTCTGACCACTGTGGATGGTCAGCTGTGCAGGGGCACCCCACAGAGCAGGACTTACTTTAGCAGGGCTCTGGTGCCTGCTGAGTCTGACTCTTGAATGTGTCACTTGTGGAGGTGGTTGGGTGGTGCTTTGACATGGTCTGAAGCTGTCCATTGGCCGTGCTGGCTCTGGGGCTTCCCAGGAGATGCAGGTCAAGGTAAGCTGCTATCTGTGTTCTTTCCGGGGCCACCTGGCATGAGCTGCTACTTGTGCTAGGCATCGAGGTGCCCAGGCGAGGCCAAGCTGTGAACTGAGGCCAGTTGCTGCTAGCGCCGGGTCTGGGGCCACTTAGCGAGAGATACAGGGCATGCTGAGGCCAGATGCTGCTTGTATGAAAGATTTTAGAAAAATCTGAAGCATGGGGCAAGATAGGCCATACATGTGGGAATGCCACTAGACAGTGTGGGTGGGGTCGGGTCTTAGGGAATCACTAGGGCAGGAGGAAGAGTGTGAGCCAGGTTGATGGAGACTTAGATATGGTGCCTGCCTGTCGCTCTGTTTAAGAGAAGGCTGTCCCTTCAGTTCTCACCCTGATGCCAGACAATTCATCTCCTCCCTGTATGTCCCTAGTGCCTTTCAAGCAGCTGCCCCAGTGCTGGAGCTCAGAGTGAGTCTGAGTAAGACCATCTGCAGTGAGGAACTGCCTGGGACTCTAGATTTCTCTGTCTCAGCCACAATCCCCGCTGGCTTTTACAGGAGAAGTTATGGAGATTTCTCTTCCTGGCATTGGAACCCTGAGCTGGGGGGACTGGTGTGGAGCTGGGATCCCTCTCTCTCCTCAGAGGGGACCTTCACAGCTGAGATATCCCTCTCAGTTTTTATCTGCCACATGGGAATGTGGGACTAGCCCATTCCACGTCTCTGCCCCTACTACCATTCTTGATATGGCTTCTTCTTTAAATCCCTAACTGTAGGACTAGATTGCAGGCGGTTCTGAATGATGGTTGTTCTGTAGTTTAGTTTTAATTTTGATGTGGTTGTGGGAGGATGCATTTACCTACACTGCCATCCTGACCCAAAGTCCACAAGTCTGTGTTTTGTTTTTTTTTAAATGCTCATCCGAGGATATGTTTTTATTGATTTTAGACAGAGAGGAAGAAAGAGAGAGAGAGAGAGAGAGAGAGAGAAAGAGAGAGAGAGATTAGTTGCCTCCCATATGGTACAATGCTCCAATCAACTGAACCACCTGGCCAGGGCCAAGTCTCTTCTTTTTTAATTAAAAAAAAAAATTTAGTTTGTATACAAAATTATATTAGTCTCAAGTATACAATATAGTGATTTGACATTTATATACTTTACAATCTGATCACCCCAATAATTCTAGTAACCATCTGTCATGGTGCAAAATTGTCACAATATTATTGACTATATCTCCCTTCATCTTTTCACCCATCTCCTGTCTTCATTTTCTTTTGTTTTTTAATTTTTAAAATATTTTTATTGATATTTTAGATATTTTAGAGAGAAAGGAAGGAAGAGAGAGACAGAAACACTGATGTGAGAAACATCGATCAGCTGCCCCTGCACGCCCCCTGCTGGAGATCAAGCCTGAAACCCAGGCATGTGCCCCGACCAGGAATCGAACCGGGACCTCTCAGTTCATGGGATGATGATCAGTCCACTGAGCCACACTGGCCAGGCCTTCTTCATTTTCTTCATTTCCATCATGTGGCTGTGTACCTTAAGAAGCCACCTACTAAGAAGGGATTCTAGTGACTAACTGGGGTAAAATTAAAAACAAAAACCAAAAAACAGCCTAGCAGCTGTTTCTACACGGGGGCCTCTCACACAAACCACACTTCAGGGAGAAGCCTGCACGGAACCGCCTGCCTGCACTGTTTTGGCCACCTGAGCCAGCCTTTATAGAGGAATTATTGGAATCCTAATTCAACCAATAAGACTGAGGTTTTCCATGTCCAATTAGAGCTATGCGTTCTGACCAATCAGAGCGGCTCCATTCAGACTAATCAATACAGTGCTTTTTGGACCAATTTAACTGTGAGAATTTGGAGTCCTTATTTGCATGAGGAAGGACTAATTAGGAATGAGGGGTGGAGACTTCTGTTCATATAGGCAGCTCCCCTGTGGCTCTGAGAGCACACTTTTCATTTCACCAAGAGTGTAGATTGTATCTCTTTGGCTGAGCTGAAACACTGAAGATGTCTTGCCAGAGCCAAGCAGAGCAGACCAGTGACGACAGGGCGGAGCTTTCACAAGTGTACTGTATTACACTGAATAACATTTCCTTCTTCACTTGAACTGTTTTGCACTGAATAAAATTTCCTTCTTCACTGCACCATAAATTGGGGATTTCTGTTGGTGTTAAACTGACACCAATGACAATTGGTTGACATGGGCCACCACACAATGTACTTATTGCTTACTGTTTTTCTCCTATGAGAACACAAGCTCACGAAGGCAGAAATTTTGTCTGTTTTGCCAGCTGCCGTGACGCCAGGGCTTAGAACTGTTCCTGGCACATGGTAGCTGCTCAATACAGGTTTGTTGAATGAATGTACAAGTGTGTGCATGCACACACACACAAACACACACACTCATGTTATACAACACACATGCTGTTCTGCCCCTATTTTTTTTACTTAGCAGTCTTAAAGATGATTCCTCTTAGAACATATAGAATCACGGTGCCCTTTTAGAATAGGCTCTTGTGTGAATGTTTGCCAAGTAGTTAGCCAGTTCCCTCTTGGTGAACATTTCCATGGTTTCCCGTCTTGGGTCATGGCCTATAATACTGCAGTGTCTGACGTCTTTGCTCATAGGAGGTGGTGCACCTTCAAGATGAGTTCTTGGAAATCAGTAACTGCATATGTACATTTTTATTTGGGTGAATACTGCCAAACTGCCCTCAGAAAAGGTCACACCCACTTACACCCCTCTCCCCAGAGTTGTTTCCCCACATTTTAATCAACATCTAGTATGATCAAACTTTTTTTTTTTTCCTCAACAGAGGATATTTTTTCTGTTTATCATCAGATAGAGTGGGAGGGAGAGAGAGAGAGACAGAGAGAAACATCAATGAGATAGAGCCACATCGACTGGTTGCCTCCCTCACTACCCAACCAGGGCCAGTGCCGAACCACAACTGAAGTACGTGCCCTTAACTGGAATTGAACCCATGACTCATTGGTCTGTGGGCCAATGCTCTAACCACTGAATCAAACCAGCCAGAGCTGATCAAACTTTTAAATCTTTATCAATCTAATTGGTAATACATTTTATAGATTTTAATTTAGTTTTTTCTTTGCATTTCATGTACTGTTCTTATTTCTTTCTCTTGCTCTTGGGCTCTTTTTCTCTGTGAACTATTTGTTTATGTTTTGCTCATTTAAAAAAATTGAGTTGTTGACCTTTTACTTGTAGTTCACAAGTCCTATTTTTATATTAAACCCCTTATATATTCGTACTTTGTTCATAACCTGTCTTTCAAATATTTCTTCCACCTTTTCATTTGTATATTAACATCTTTTTAGTATTTTGATATGGATTACATTTTATTTATTTATTTTAAAAATATTGTTTCATTGATTTTTTAGAAAGAGAGGAAGAGAGAGAGAGATAGAAACATCAATGTGAGAAACATCCATCAGCTGCCTCCCACATGCTCCCCCACTCCCCCAGGGTTGAGCCCTGAACCCGGGTATGTGCCCTGACCAGGAATCGAACCGGGACCTCTCAGTCCATGGGACGACGCTCAATCCACTGAGCCACACCAGCTGGGCTGGATGATATATTAAATATTTATACAGTCAACCTCATCAATATTTTTATTTATGGCTTCTGTTTTCTCTTAATTAGAAAGGCTTTATTTTCTACTAAGATTTTTTGAAAATATTATCTCATGTTTCTTTCTGGGTACTTTTGTAGCTTTTCTCTTTTGTAAATATATTTTCACTTGTAATTAATTTATAAGGACGTGAAGGAGGATTCCATTTAACTTTCCCCCTATGGTAAGCCAGTCTCTCCAACAATATTTATCCACCTTTCCCTCGGTGACTGGAAATTTGCCTTTCTTACACGTTCAATTGTTCTGTTTTCCTCTTTGGGGACTCTTATTTTGGCTTGTTGGTCTGTCTGTTTATTTATGCATCAGAATCAAATTGTTTTCATTAATGTAGCTTTAAAATCTCTTTTGCTATCTGATAAGTGTAAGCCCAGAGGGCCTCTTGGAATTTTTCCTGATTGTCTCTGTACCTTGTGGCAAGAATGAAAGTGACTTCTTCGGGGTAAAATTGCCCTCTTTTCTCTTAGGTGATTAGAATGGTTAGTGGAATGGAGGCCCCTTTATCCCATTAAAGAATGAACCTCATTTCCTGCTGAAAGTTCAAACATTATAACAAAGTGAGAGGAAGATAAAAGCTAGTTGCATTCTTTCTCTTCCCCAAAGTTATGAAGCTGCCGCAACCCTGATTGTTGAAATTGTGCTGTGACTTGGATTACCTCTAGTAGGTGTGATAGGAAGGGTAGCAACCTGAATTTACCAATAAATGTAGTAGTCTGAAGGTATACTTTTTCTACTTAAACAAAAAATACCAAAATAGGAAAAAATACAAGTCAGAAAAAAATTTCCACCCTTGGCACCCTTAAAAATGACTTGCGCAAAAGATTCCATCAAATATTTAAGAAAAACTGAAAGCCTGGAGCCTGGGGCTAAGACTGGGGCTGACATGCAGCCAGAGCTAGTGTGGAATCGGCTTCTCTCCACCCCTTCCTGACCCACCCGGGGCAGCCTCACGTCCCTGGGCACTGATGTAGTGGGAGCTTGGTATGAAGTTAATGTTTTGAGTGGGTGAGGAGTAGGAGGCAAAAACAGATATTTAGACATTTCTTTCTCATAGAATAGTCCCAGCTTCTACAGGAAAAGGCCCCCATTATACACCCTGCCCTGGGCAGCCCGGCTAGGGTGCTGTCTGCAGCCTCGCCCATCAGAGAATGTGTGGGGAGCCCAGGTTGCACAGCTCAGTTCATCAGAGAAGTAGCTATAAGACAGCCCCAGATGCACCCCTACCCAGCCCAGAGCAAGCAGTTGCAAGCACTCAGCTGGACGCCTTCGGCTCCCCTCGCTCAAGTGCCTATTTCTGCACGATCACTCAGACCTCACGAACATGGAAGGAAGGTGCCCAGAGCTTGGCACTTATAAGCCAAGATGAGCCCAGATCATCTTTACACACATGCCAAGGAACACCATTTCGGGTTGGGCACCCTCTCGTCTCTTTCTCAAAGACCACGTTGATATGTTTCTGAAATGGACAAGGGCAGGTGAGGAGAAAGGGATGTTCTGATTGGAACATTTAAGCTATGAGTACAGGTCTGGTGAGAAGGAAGTCACCTGCCTCAGCACAACCTCAGAGCCCTCCTGGGAAGTTCAGTGTCCAGTTTGCCTGAAAGGTGTTTTGCAGGACCGGCTCCAGTAGTGGGGACAAGATGGGCCAACACACCTGTAAGTGGCATGACTTGTGGGATGTCCTCATGGGTGCCATTTCTAAAGCCCCCCTGGGGGCTCCAGCTGACCATCTAGCTAGCTCTAGTTAGCCATCTGAGGTTACTTCTGCCTAGCTCTCTTACTCAGTTAAAATGCTCTTCTCTGTTGCAAAAGTTCCCCCCATATGTGCTGCTTCTCTCTTCCCAAAGTTTCCCACTTTGTCATTGCATTAATCAGTGTTTCCAGAGAACCAGACCAATGGGGTATATATGGAGATATATAAGAGGCTATTTGTTATAGGAATTGACCCATGCAGCTATGGAAACCAAGAAGACCCACGGTCTGTCTTCTACTAACTGAAGAAGCAGGAAAGCTGGTGGTGTCATTTGGATGAGAACCAGGGGACTAATATATAAACCCTGGTCTGAGTCCTCCAACACCTGAGAGCCAGGATCACTGGTATCCAAGGGCAGGCGGAGACATATGTCTCAGCTCAAGCAAGGAGAGGAAGAATTAGCCCTGCCTTCGCCTTTTTGTTTTGTTTAGGCCCTTAAGGTGTCACATGAGGCCCACCCACAGCAGTGAGGGCAATCTTCTCTACTCAGTCTACTGATTCCGATGCTAATTCCATCCAGAAACATCCGCACAGACACACCCAGAAATAATGTTTCACCAGCTCTCTGGCATCCCTTTGTCCAGTCATTTTGACACACAAAATTCATCATCACAGTCATCCTCTGGGAGGTCTGGTAAATTGGGAGTTGGAGTCAAAAGATGAATGTGTAGCCCTGGCCAGTGTTGTTCAGTGGTTAGAGTGTTGGACCATGAACCAAAAGGTTACAAGTTCAATTCCTGCTCAAGGGCATGTACCTGGGTTGCAGGTTTGACCATCAGGGTGGGTGCAAGAGGCAACCAATTGATGTGTTTCTCTCACATCAATGTTTCTCTCTCTCTGTGTCTCCCCCATCCACTCTCTCTAAAAATCAATGGAAAAAATACCCTCAGGTGAGGATTAACAAAACAAAACAAAGCAAAAGTGTAACATTGCCTTCCCAGTAGACCAGTAGGTTGTACACATGTTCTTTGCTCTCACCACACATGTGCTCAGCTCCAGTCAGCTGTTTGATGGACATCTGCATCATTTGGCTGTTGAAAAAATTAAGAAATTGTGGGGATGGAGGGTTGGTAGATGGACGATTTGTAACCTTGTGATATGCATTCTCACGACCTGGCCAGCCTAGGATCAAAGTGTGTGTGTGGACAGGTTTGACTGATAGACAGAAAAACTGCTTTGGATGCATATGAATGCTTTGTTTGCCATCAGGTTTGCATGACAAAGGCTGGAACACCACCTCAAGTGGATAATGAGTTGTAGGACTCAAGAACATCTGGGCTTGTTATTTTTTAGCTTTAAAGTCTCTTTCTACTGTAAAAGGCCAGAGAGATGAGGCTAGGCTGTATGGTTTGCAGAGACGCCATCTCAAGGAAATAATTTACATAAATCCACATGTAACTTGGAGAACCATTCTGCAAATAAATTGGGCCACATCCAGAGGTCTGGAGCATTTGCTCCCTTGATATGCTCCCTCTCACTCCTACCAGTGTGTGCTTGTAGTTCATTGCATTGCGCTGACCCCGGCAGACTGAGAGAGATGGCAAGAGATAATGTATGGAGAGGAAATGACAGTTTGTTCATTGAGTGTTTACTACACGCCAGGCACTTCTTACTGGAAGTCATTTTGTATATAACTTCATTCAGTCTTCACAAAACCTGTGAGGTATTTCTATTATTTCTGTTTTTAGAGATAAATTATACTGAAGTGCTAGGATATAGTGAGCATAAAAAGTGCCTACGTCATAGAAAAATCTCATAAATGTGGTGGCTGCAGCCATGTGTACTAACTTATTAGGGCCAAGTGTGCACATCTCTTTCCAACACCATGAACAATTGGCCGCTTGCCAGCTCCATGACATTATGCTGCAGCTTGACCATGGTAAGAGTATTTACACCACAGAAATCAGCAGACATGACCTATCAGGGTTTTTTATTTATTTATTCATTTTCTGAAGAGGCCGTTTCACCAGCATGAATACTAATATTATACTCCTATCAACATTGAAAAGATCTTTGAATTGGCCCCTACAAAAATTGTAAGTGGAATCTCATGAATATAATAAACTGGGATGTGGGGGATATCTGTAATACTGTCAACAATAAAATAAAAATTTTAAAATAAAAAATTTAAAAAAGAAAAAGCTCATGGAAAAAGAAAAAGGGAAGTACAGATTAGTAGTTACAAAATAGTCATAAGATGTAAAGTACACATAGGAAATATGCTCAATAATATAATAATAACTAATTATGGTGCCAGGTGGGTACTGGAAATATCAGGAGGACCACTTTGTAAAATATATAATTGTCTAACCACTATGCTGTGCACTTAAATCTAATACAAAATAATATTGAATGTAAACTGTAATTAAAAAAATTAAATATAGCCCAGCTGATGTGGCTCAGTGATTGAACATCAACTCATGCACCAAGAGGTCGCCAGTTTGATTCCTGGTCAGGGCACAGGCCCAGGTTGTGGACCAAATGCCCAGTGGGGGGCATGCAGGAGATGACCAATCGATGTTCCCTCTCATTGATGTTTGTATCTCTTTCTCCCTCTCCCTTTCTCTCTCTCTAAAAAAAAAAAAAAAAATCAATGAAGAAAAATAAAATATTAAATATATATAAATTACAAAATAAAATAAATAATCAGTGGCTAAATAACTAAGTTCAAGATTTAAAAACATTGTCTTATTTAAATGTCATCTTTTCTTTGGCTAGTTCTTGATATTGGTTTCTTTTTCCTCTCAGGACAAAGTTAGTTTTAGGTACATGGAAATGTTCATTATTCAACTGGATAATTATAAGTATTTCTAATGTATTAGTTGGACTATAATTAATTCTAGATATTTATTTCGTTTAAAGTAGGTTACAAAACAGATGTTCCTAAAGAACTCAGAGTAAAGCTGCAATAATTTGTAAATCAGAGGGTAAGAGCAATAATACTTAGAGGTTACCCAAAGAAACCAAACCAATATTTCAGAGTGAGTATATTTACCACTGCCTATATGCAAGACAGGCTAAATAACATTACCCTTATGTCTACTTCTCTACCAATTAAAATAGGCGTGCCATGAATCATGTAGAATAAACTAAAACTCGATGTGATCCAAAATACAGAAATGATTCTATTTTTTTTTCTTTACTGACCCTAGAGAGAGGAAGGGAGAGGGAGAGAGAGACAGAAACATCGATGAGAGAGAATCTACTTGCTGCTTCTCTCATGCCCCCAACGGGGGATCCGGCCCAAAACCTGGGCATCTGCCCCAAATGGGAATTGAACTGGCGACCCCTCCCTCCCCCTGTGCATAGGTCTATGCTCAACCACTAAGCCACACCGGCTGGACAATGATTCTATTTTTTCACAGTCACAAATGCCTTAGGATAATCAACTTTCTTTTCAGACCAGGGATCTTGAAATCTACTATTTTAAGATGTTTAAGTTACATAACTCTTAGAATAAGATTTCTATGAATCTCTTCAGTGCTTTCCCTTAATTTTATACTAAGCACAGTTGAACATGTAAAAAAAATCAATACACCCTCACACCTTCCCAGACTTCTTAAATGGAGGAAACATCTTCACCAGAATGATGATAAAATTGAATCAGGGAAATGTTGAACTTCCGTGGGCTTCAACTGTGGGAGCAAGAGAAACCTTAAAAGAGGCTTGTCGTCAGGACAAATGGCTTGGAAATCTTCAGGTCCAGGTTAGTGGCCATAAAGTCTTCTTTCTTTCTTTTTTTTTCTTTTTTTCCATCTATAAACTTAACTTTTTCTTTATTTTTTAAATTTATTTTTGTTACAGGTGTTTCTCCTTTTTCACCCATTGACACCCTCCTCCCCCTCCCTCCCAGCCCTGTCCCCATTTATGTTGTCCATGTCCATTAGTTATGTGTACATGCATATAAGTTCTGGGGTTTATCACCCCCCACCCCCTCTTTTGGGGATTTTTAGTCTGTACCTACTTCCATGTTTCTGGGACTACCCTGTTCTTCAGACTGTTATGTTCATTACATTCCACAAGTAAGTGAGGTCTCATGATACTCGTTTTTCTCTGCTTCACTTGTTTCACTTAGGATAATACTTTCCAGGTCCCTCCATGTCGTCTCAAAGGATAAGAGATCTTTCTTTCTTACAGCTGCATAGTACTCCATTGTGTATATGTACCACAGCTTTTAAACCCATTCGTCTACTGATGGACACTTGGGCTGTTTCCAGATCTTAGCTATTGTAAATAGTGATGCTATGAACATGGGGGTACATATATTATTTCTGATTGGTGTTTCAGGCCTCTTAGGGTATATTCCTAGCAGTGGGATCACTGGGTCAAATGGAAGTTCAATTTTTAATTTTTTGAGGTAACACCATAGTGTTTTCGATAGTGGCTGTACCCGTCTGCATTCCCACCAGCAGTGTACTAGAGTCCCCTTTTCTCCACACCCTCACCAACACTTGTTGTTTGACGATTTGTTGATGGCAGCCATTCTGACAGGTGTGAGGTGATACCTCATTGTTGTAATAATTTGCATCTCTCTGATGATTAGTGATGTTGGGCATTTCTTCATATGTCTCTTAGCCATTTGTATGTCCTGTTTGGAGAGGTGTCTATTTAGTTCCTCTGCCCATTTTTTAATTGGGTTCTTTATCTTCCTTTTGTTGAATTATATGAGCACTCTATATATTTTGGAAATTAACCCCTTATCTGATGTATCATTGGCAATTATGCTCTCTCATACAGTGGGTTGCCTTTCCATTTTGATGATTGTATCTTTTGCTCTGCAGAAGCTTTTGAGTTTGATGTAGTCCCATGTATTAATTTTTTTACTTTGTTTCTGTTGACTTAGGTGATGTATCAGTGAAAAGTCTGCTGCATATGATGTCTGAAATTTTGTTGCCTATATTTTCTTCTAGGATTTTTATGGATTCATGAGTCACATTTAAGTCTTTTATCCATTTTGAGTTGATTCTTCTGTATGGTGTAAGTTGATGGTCTAGTTTCATTTCTTTGCATGTAGCTGTCCCATTTTCTCAACACCATTTATTAAAGAGGTTGTCTTTTCTCCACTGTATGCTCCTGTCACCTTTATCGATTATTAATTGAACAGAATGTCTTTGGTAAATTTCCATGTTCTCTGTTCTGTTCCACTGATCTATATGCCTATTCTTGTGCCAGTACCAGGCTGTTTTGATTACAGTAGCTTTGTAGTATATCCTGATATCTGGTACTGTGATCCCACCTACTTTGTCCTTCTTTTTCAAGATTGCTGTGGCTATTCGAGGTCTTTTTTGGTTCCATATGAACTTTTAAAGTGTTTGTTCTAGTTCTATGAAATATGTTGTTAGTATTTTGAGGGGGATTGCATTGAATCTATAGATTGTTTTGGGTAGTATGGACATTTTAATAATGTTAATTCTTCTAATCCATGAACAAGGTATGTGCTTTCACTTTTTTATATCTTCCTCTATTTCTTTTTTCAATATCCTGTAGTTTTCTTCATAAAGATTCTTTACTTCTTTGGTTAAGTTTATTTCTAGATATCTTAATTTTTTTGCTTCAATGGCAAATGGGATTTTGTTGTTTGTTTTTTTTATCCTTACCTGAGGACATTTTTCCATTTTTTGTACAGATAGAGTGGGAGGGAGAGAGAGGAAGAGAGAGAGAGAGGGAAACGTCGATGTGAAAGGGACACATCGAGTGGCTGCCACCCGCACGACCAACCAGGGCCGGGGACAAACTGCAACCGAGGTACATGCCCTTAGCGGGAACCGAACCCGGGTCTCTCTGGACCGCAAGCCAACGCTCTAACCACTGAGCCAAACTGGCCAGGGCGGGATTTTGTTTTTTAATTTCTCTTTCTGTGAGTTCATCATTGGTGGACAAGAATGCCATCAATTTCTTGACATTAATTTTGTATCCTGCTACTTTGCCAAATTCATTTATTAAGTCTAGTAGATTTTTGATGGAGTCTTTAGGGTTTTCTATGTATAATATCATGCCATCTGCAAATAATGACAGTTTCACTCCCTCCTTTCCAATTTGGATCCCCCCTTTTTTTCTTCCTGTCTGATTGTCTAAGACTTCTAGTACTATGTTAAATAAGAGTGGTGAAAGTAGGCATCCTTGTCTTCTTCCTGTTCTTAAGAAAAATGCTTTTAGTTTTTGTCCATTGAGTATGATGTTGGCTGTAGGTCTTTCATATATGACCTTTTTTATGTCGAGATATGTTCTCACTATTCCCAGATTACGGAGCATTTTTAACAGAAATGGGTGCTTGATTTTGTCAAATGCTTTTTCAGCATCTATTGATATGATCATATGATTTTTATCTTTCATTTTGTTTATGTGGTGTAACACATTTATTGATTTGTGAATATTGTACCAGCCTTGCATCCCTAGGATGAATCCCACTTGGTCCTGGTGAATAATTTTTTTGATGTATTGCTGGATCTGATTTGCTAGTATTTTGTTTAGGATTTTGGCATCTATGTTCATCAGGGATATTGGCCTGTAGTTTTCTTTCTTGGAGTGTCTTTTTCAGGTCTTGGAATTAGAATTATGCTGGCTTATTTAACGAGTTTGGGAGTCTTCCGTCTTCTTGAATTTTTGAGAATAGTTTGAGGAGAATGGGTGTTAGTTCTTCTTTGAGTGTACAGTAAAATTCCCCCGTGAAGCTGTCCAGGCCTGGGCTTTTGTTTGTTGGGAGAGCCTTGATTACATCTTCAATTTCTTTTGTTGTTATTGGTCTGTTCAAGTTTTCTATCTCTTCCCAGTTCAGTTTTGGGTAGACTCTGTGTTTCTGAAAATTTGTTTAGATTGTCCAATTTGTTGCTGTATAATTGTTCATAGTATTTCTAAATGATCCTTTGTGTTTCTGTGGTATCAGTTCTCCTCTTTCATTTTTGATTTTGTGTATTTGGGTTCTCTCTCTCTGTTTCTTGGTGAGTCTGAATAAGGGTCCATCAATTTTGTTTATCTTTTCAAAAAAACCAGCTCTTTGTTTCATTGATTTTTGAATTGTATTTTGGTCTCCGTATTATTTGTTCTGCTCTGGTTTTGACTATTTCCTTCCTTCTACTTGCTCGGGGTATTCTTTTTGTTTGCTTTCTAGTTCTTTAAGTTGTGAGGTTAAGTAGTCAATTAGAAATTTTTTTGTTTGTTTCTTGAAGTGGGCCTGTAGTGCTATAAACTTCCCTCTCAGAACTGCTTTTGCTGCACCCCATGGATTTTGTGTTGTTGTGTGTTCATTTTCATTGGTTTTCAGGAAATTTTCAATTTCTTCCTTAATCTCCATGGTAACCCAGTTATTGTTCAATAACATTCTGTTTAGCCTCCATGTTTTTAAATGTCTTTGTGTGTTCTTATTGCAATTGATTTCTAGTTTTATGCCATTGTGATCTGAGAAGATGCTTGATATGATTTCAATCTTCTTGAAGTTGTAGAGACTTAGTTTGTGCCCTAACATGGGGTCTGTTTTTGAGAATGTCCTATATGCACTTGAGAAGAATGTGAATTCTGTAGTTTTGGGGTGTAATTCTCTGTAGCTATCTATTATATCCATTTGATCTAGTGCTTCATTTTGAGTATTTTCTTGTTAATTTTTTGTCTAGAGGATCTATGCAGTGGTACCAGCAGGGTGTTGAACACCCCTGCTAAGATTGTATTGCTGTTGATTTCTCCTTTGAAGTCCTCCAGAAGATTTTTAATATATGTTGGTGCTCCTCTATTGGTGCATATATGTTTACCAAGGTTATATCTTCCTGTTGAATAGATCCTTCGAATATTATGTAGTGGCCTTTTTTGTCTCTAGTTATCGTCTTCATTTTGAAATCTAATTTATCAGATATGAGTATTGCTATCCCAGCTTTTTTTCCTTTCCATTTGCTTGGAAAATTTTTTAATCCCTCTACTTTCAACCTATGTGAGTCTTTTGTTGTGAGGTGGGTTTCTTGTGAACAATATATATGTGAGTCATGCTTTCTTATCCAGTCAGCTACTCTGCGTCTTTTTATTGGAGCATTCAAACTATTTACATTCAAGGTGTTTACTGATATGTACTTATTTATTGCCATTTTTGTTTAGTGTGGTTCTATTTTTCTTCCTATTTCTTCTACTAATTACAGCAGTCCTTTTAGCATATCTTGCAGTGCTGGTTTGGTGCTAATATATTCCTTTAGTCTTTTTTTGTCTAGGAAACTCTTTATTTGACCTTCTATTTTGAATGATAGCCTTATTGGTAGAGTAGTCTTGGATTCAGATCCTTATTTTTCATGACCTTAATTACTTCATGTCATTCCTTTTTGGCCTGTAGTGTTTCTGTTGAGAAGTCACATGATAGCCTTATGGGGGTTCTTTTGTAGGTAACCTGTTGCTTATCTCTTGCTGCCTTTAGGATTCTCTTTCTGTTTTTAATATTTGGCATTTTAATTATTATGTGTCTTGGTGTGGGCCTGTTTGGGTTCTTCTTACTTAGGACTCTCTGTGCTTCTTGAACTTGAATGCCTTCTTTCTTCACCTATTTAGGAAAGTTTTCTGTCACTATTTCTTCAAATATATTCTCTAATCCTTGCTCATTTTCTTCCTCTTCCGGGACTCCTATGATGCAAATGTTATTACATTTCCAGTTGTCCCACAGTTCCCTTAAGCTGTCTTCTTGTTTTTTAATTGTTTTTTTCTTTTGGTTTCCTGATTGGTTGATTTTTTTCTACCCTGTTTTCTAATTCATTGATCCTATCCTCAGCTTCCTCTACTGTGCTAGTTGGTCCATCCAATGTGTTCTTTATTTCTGCCATGTCATTCTTCATTTCCACTTGATTGATTTTCAATGTTTCTATTTCTTTACTCATGGTGATGATGTCCTTACTCATGCTGTTGAGCTTTCTCAAGATCATGGCTCTGAACTCTACCTCTGATAAATTGCTTGACTGAATTTCATTTATTTCATCTTTAATAGAGTTCTCTTTTCCTTTCATTTAGGGTTTGTTTCTTTGTTTCACCATTTTGGCTATCTTAATGGGTTTTGAAGCCTGAAAAATTTTCTCTGTGGGTGTTGGTGTTCTGCTGTTTGTGGCTCCCTCTACTGGGTTTGGATGAGTGTGGGAGGGCCCACATTAAATGCCACTGTCAAGCCTTACTTTCCTGGGTAGATTTGCAAGACCAGGAGAGGTTATTATCCTCTAGCTTTTTGCCTGGAGGCTCTTAGTCTCAGTTACTCAGGGCCTTGGAAGTTCTGAGTAAGAGGATTTCCAGTAGGTGGGACAGATGCTGGTTGTTAATGAGCCCCAATTTGCATTTATTTGCCTCACTGGGAAGGTGCGGAATCTCTGAGGCAGGGGCTGCTGGTTTTCCTCACAGCTCTGGGAAGGAGCAAGCTGGCCACCGTCCTTTGTGGCCATGACTCAGCAAAAACTCTGAGTGCCCTCCATATCCCGAATGTCCCCACAGAGTTCTAGTCCAGTCCACCCTCCCTTTGCCAAAGCCCCAGGTGAGTGGCTGAAGCTAATTTAATGCTCTGTCCTGGCCCTCTGCACTGTAGAGTTGTCTTGGTATTTTATCCTTGAGGGCACTGCTCACAGCTAAGACTGCTGCTGTCTGTGGGCTCCCAGCCTGCCACCCTCTCACACCTCCACAGATCCTACCAGTGTCCCTGGTTATATGGTCCTGTTCTGCTGCTTTTCTGTTGCTTTTTTCTAATGATTTGTCTTTATTTTAGTTGTAATTCCCATTTGGTTCTGGGAGATCGTCTGTGTGGCTTCCATTCATTCTGCCGCCATTTTTCTCTGCCCATAAAGTCTTCTTGATAAGTAATTGTCATCACTGGGTGAGTTGGGTCTCCTTGTGCTCTGCCACAGAATTTTTCTTTTTCTTTTTCTTTTTTTTTAAATTTTTGTTTTCTTTATTGATTTTAGAGAGAGAAGAAGAGAGAGGGAGAGAGAGATGGAAACATCGATGAGAGAGAACGTCAATTGGCTGCCTCCTGCACACCCCTACTGGGGACGTGGACCACAACCTGGGCATGTACCCTGACCAGTAATCGAACTGGCGACCTCTTGGGGTAGGGGCTTATGCTCAACCACTGAGCCACACGGCCGGGCGCTACAGCATCTTTCTGAATATAAAGATGCTACTCAATAGATCATTTAAAGGGAGCTATAAAGAGAGGGTCACTGCAGTAGAGGTAAGGAAGGAGACGAAGTGAGCAGATTAGATTTGGCATGGGGTAATGTGCAGTTCCAGGTTCATGTTCACCTTCCTGTGGGAACTCAGGAAAGTCAGCTGGAGTCTCTGATCTTTTCCATGAAATCTGGGATTTGATGGGGAGAAGCTGCGGCAGCTACCCAGCCCATCACTGGCAAATGCAGATGCTTGGTTCGCAGGATGCTCAGAAGACTATAAGTCATCTCGGCAACGCAACTGTCATGATTTCATGATCTCATGTCTCCTTACTTCAGCATAAAACCAAGAAGCAGTGTTGCAAGGACAGACAGCTGGGTTGGTGTTTCGACGTCATGGCTAACAAGCAGAGAAAGAAGAAACTAACTGTGTGCATATCTTGTTTTTCGAGCAACTCACAAATTTGCTGAGGACCTGTAGTTATTGACTCTGGGCTGGCTCCATCTCTGGCACACATTTCTTCTTGTTGCGGCTAATTTCTAATTATTTCTTTGTCTCCCACAGATTATGAGATTTTTTTTGGAGGGCAGGGCTCAAACTGTATTCATTTCTTCACCAGATTCTACTATGTGCTTCAAAGGAGATCAGAGGCCAATGAAACACGATTCTTCAGAGAGGCACTTACTGGCAGGGGGATGGAGAGAGGAGAGCGTGGGCTCACAGGAGGCAGGAGGCGGTGGGGTGCACTCCTTGGAAGTTGCCGACCGAATGTGCCAGTAAAGTTGAGAAGAGGGCTCAGGAAGAGGCAGGGGTTGAAGAGTACACTCAGGGAGACTTGGACTGAAGGTGACAGTGGATAATGTGACTTTACCCAAGGAGCTCAATAGGGACACACTCCTGTGCTCACGGGAAACATGAATGGAGCCCCTGGGCCAAGGCAGAAGTAAGAGATGAGTGAGATGAGAACTCTCCGGAGCAGGGTGAGCAGCGGGTCTAAGTAACTCAGTGCACAGGCTGAGCTGGGTTACGGAGCCCTGTCTGCTCAGGTCACCACACAGGCTCCAGGGCTGAGGGGGGGAGTGGACTGAAGAGGGCACCGTGAGCTCCCCGACCCTCTGGGGTGGGCTGGGCACATGCCATGCTGGAAGATGCACCTGGAGCCCGGAATCCCTGTGCTGGGGGCCCTGGGCATGCTGACCAAACAGACACGTGGGGGACATCACTCCTCAGCCTTCGCTCTCCCCTGTGCTGGAAGCAGGCTCTGCAATCCAGGTGCCTCTCCGCGGATGCTCAGCTAGTCCCAACCCCTGCCCAGGTGTAGTGAGCACCCTGTCCTGAGGGTAATCAAATAATGCCATCCCATGGGCATGTCCTCGAGGGTTCCAGCATGACCAGTGCTAGGGTTAAAGGTTGTGAAGGTTGCTTCTAGCACTAAAATTCTACCTTTCTGTAAAAGTGCATTTGTAATGCTAGAGGAATTTATAGACCAAGAATCCC
The DNA here is from genome assembly GCF_014108415.1 of Molossus molossus. Lineage (NCBI taxonomy): Eukaryota > Metazoa > Chordata > Mammalia > Chiroptera > Molossidae > Molossus > Molossus molossus. The sequence continues at coordinate 55,482,787 of NW_023425354.1, read as the reverse complement.
TAAAGAAAGTCCCATCATGGACTGCAGGTGACTTTTCCAGGTGCCTCCCCATGCTTCCGGACTGGACCCTGCCTCACCTCGGTACCCCTGGGACCAGAATGGTACACCTTTTGGATGGCACTTTCCACAAGACAGTCAATCATCTGTGCATAAAATTCTCTCTCCAACTGCACTGGGAGATCCTTAAAGGCAAGGACCACTCCCTTCTCCTCTTTGTACCCCCAGCGCTTAGCACAGTGTTTCCCATATAGAAGGCACCCCGCTGATACTGGGGAACAGAATTAAAATGGGACACAGAGCAGGCAGTCATCTGATGCTTCTTCTTCCAGCCACTCTGCTTACAGCACCCTGTGTCCAGATGTAAGAATCTGTAGTCCCCCAAGACAGAAATGTCAGGAAAATGGCCCCACGACCCGCTCCCTGTGAGGCAGAAACACACAACTCTGGGACGATGCGCAGCCCTGCCGGCTCCGAGCTTTCTCCCCGGAAGTGGCTTCCCACCTGGGCTAGAACATTTTGGCTTTTGTGGCCTCTTTGGGGAAGAAGAGCTCCTCTCAGTTGGCTTAATATTGCAATGCTAATTTGGCACACCCAGTACCCCAAGAACATCCGAGCCAAAGATTGATCTGCTCCTGGAAATTCCTCGTTTTTGATGCTGGAACATCTTTCCTGGAAATAGAGTTCCTCTCAGGTTAGAGTTTGTTCCTTGTTGTGTTGAAGATAGTCTTCCTCGTTGGAAACAAATTGTAGACATCTATGTCAAGTTCTTACAGACGATGTGATCCTGGGAAGAGATCACAGGTAAACCGAACATTTATATGTTGGATAATTTTATATGCACGCAAAACTCACGAGTTCAGTCAGCGATTGTACTCAGCAAACTTTGTAATCATGGAGACTTTTCTCCCAGTACATCATGTGGGGAGCCCGCTGGGAGCCAGGCGGGACGCAGGGCGAGGTTGTTGGTCTCCCTCTCCTTGGAGCAGGCCACAGGGGCCTTTGTGTGAAACCTTAGCATGCCCGGGACCTCAGCAGGAAAGCCACTAGTTTTAAGAAGCCCTACAATTATGAATCTTTAAGACAGGATTCAAACCATTTTCAAATGTAAATTGCTCCTCTTGTGAGCCACGCTTCCCCGGTGTTTCATGCCAGGAATTTGGGTTTTCATGGGAACCGTTTACTCCACCTACATAACCAGAAGGGGTGGAGCTCAGCGCCTCCGGGGAACAGATCCTCCCGCAGGCCGCAGCCTCCGCCCGCTCTGCTCAGGCCACAGGGCTCAGTGCCCCTTGTCCGGCGGTCCACCTCTCCCCCTTTGCCCAAGTGACTCGGCCCGGCCTGACCATGGTCTCTGCTCCCCAGTCCCTCCAGCTCCAAGCTCTCCTGCCATCCACAGCTGAGAACCCAGGCTTTGAGGGGCAGATCCACCCGACAGGGGCCAGAGGAGCCCCTGGAAATGAGACCAAGGCCCAAGTGTGTGTCCCGGCAACGCCTGGGCGGGGGCAGGGAGCTGTCTGTCCAGCCCTGTTCCAGGACCCGCCTCACCACGCCGGCTGAAGCTGTCAGCAGTGGGCCTCAAAACATGGGAACAGCTCTTTCTCAACGAGGGGATGTAAGTCTGACTGTGAGGGTCGCCTCCCTCCTCGGTTACCTCTGAATTCACCAGAGATACAAGCATAGGAAAAATCCGGTGAGGTCGCCAAGCCAGAGTTGTGAGGAATTTCTGCGAGACACCGAGGGAGGAAGGGACAGCTTGGGAATGAGCACGTGGGAAGGAAAAGGGGAGGCGTCCCCCAGAGTGGCCTCCAAGGTGGGGGGCTGCATGGGCCATGGGGCTGTCAGCAGGTGTTAGAGGTAGAATTGTGTCCCCCCAAACCCACAAACTTCAACACTGAAGTCATAAGCCCTGGTACCTCAGAATGTAACCTTATTTGTGCACAGAATCTTTATAGAGGTACCAAGTTAAAATAAGGTCATTAGGGTAGGCCTTAATCCAATATAACTAATGCCCTTTTCAGAAGGGGAATTTGGGCACAGTCACACACACACACACACACACACACACACACACACACAAGAGAACACCGTGCAAACACCAAGGTGGCCGTTTACACTGAGGGAGGGGCATGGAGCAGATGCTGCCTCACAGTCCGCAGAAGCCACCAACCCTTATGACACCTTGATTGTGGACCTCGAGCCGCCAGTACTGAGACTCACTGAGCCACCCAGTGTGTGGTACTTGGCTCCCGCAGCCCATGATGCCAGCCATGGTGATGTGCTGATGCTGTGGCTCATGCTGGGGCGGTGGGACCATGGGGTCTGGGTGGGCCTGGCTGACAGCAGCTGTCTCCTGCTGCTCAGCAAAGACGGAGTGGGGCTGTCTCCCCAGGCTTCTCGGGGCCCCCCTTTATTTGCTCAGCTGGTTGGGGCATCAGAATGATTCCTGACCTGACAGCCAGTACATCCTGCAGAGACACAGACCTGAGCCCCACCCTGGAGGAGTAGTCCGGCTCTCCACTGCAGCTCCTTGAGGGGAAGCAGCGCGCGGCAGGTTGCAGAGTCCTGTAGTTAGTGTCACCTACCCTTCTCTCCCAGGGTCCCGCGTGGCCGGGCCGCTGCTCGCTGGCTCTCTCCTGCCTCGCCCACCCCTCTCTGTTCAGGCTCTTTCTGCTTCTTCCCCACTTGGTGTATTCTCACCCCCACCTTCCAGTTTGGGTAGAGTTGTGCTTTTTCTTATGTAGATCAAATTAGTTTGTCTCAGCTTTTCCCTAGTCTCTTCTCCAGCCTTTGACCCAAACAGAACAACAAAGGCCTGAGAAGATTCCTTCCACATTTTCCAAGAGGAGTTTGCAAAGACATCATTAAATATATATGGTGGATTGTACCAACAATATAATAATTGCTAAAGTTACCAAAGTAACTTAATGTGAATGACTTGTGCTACTGCTTGGAGTGTACCAATTAAGGTATATTTTAAATTTCAAGCTCATCCTGATCAGAAAATAGAATAAACAGCTCAGACTTATGTGGCTAGTATAAATAATACATCTAAATGTGTGTTCATTAGTGGATATGATACAGACAATAGAATTCATGTTGTGAAGGTCAGTGTAAGGCTAAGACTGGTGCACTAAGAAATATAAACATCAAGAATGCTAGCGGGCATTAAGGCTCCTTGATAAATAATCACATATATACTAAGTACACACACACACACACAGATATACAGTTGACCCTGGATCAACATGTTCAGGGCACTGACCTCTCATGCAGTTGAAAATCCACGTATAATTTTTTACTCCTTCAAAACTTAACTACTATTAGCCTATAACACATATTTTATACGTTATATGTATTACATATTGTATTCTTATAATATAGTAAACTAGAGAAAGTGCTATTAAGAAAACGATAAGGAAGAGAAAATACATTTATAGTATTTATTGGAAAACCATCTGTGTATAAAGTGGACCCACACAGTTCAAATCCATGTTGTTGAAGCAACTGTATATACTTTTAATCCCAGTCACTAGTAAAAATACAAAATTTACACTTTTTTGCATGTAGGCCTAAAACATTTGTGCAGAGATACCCATGATCTCAGCTAGAACTATGAACTTCCCAAACGACACGCGCGCGCACACACACACACACACACACACACATTTTTTTCTATGACTACAGCATCTGCTACCATCTCATCTCAGGGCCAATGTTTTCTTGAAACTCTATTTCTATCTTTTGATTTCACATATAATACATTTATCCTAAAAAATATACAGAGAAACTAAAAGAAACAAATTAATCCTACTACTTAGAGATCATTATGAACACTTTTGTATATATCCTTTCGGATTTGTTGTATTGAAATATACACATGAATATCTGTCTACAAATATACATCTACAAAAATGGGTTAAATACATACTGTTTGTATTTACAAAAATGACACTAAATGCATGCTATTTTGTAAGCCCTCCTATCTCTCCATGTCAATACACTATTTGTAGCTTCATTTTCAGTGGCCACTTGAATTATTGTGGAAGGTGCTGGGCAAGTAATTTTCTTCAGGAGGAGGAGGAATTAGAGTCAGTGGCTTTTCCACACTCTGATACACAGGCCTTCATAAAACAATTATTGATGGATTGAGGAAAACATTAACGAAAGATTTCTCAAAGAGAACAGCTAACTTATCTGGGACACATCACAGTGACTTTAACAGAGGGGTTGGATCACGAGAGGACTGTCCTTAAATGAGTTGAAACGCACTATTCTCCACAACCCTGATAACTCCGGCTTGTGGACTCATTGTGATATTGAGTTGAAAAGGTCTACATCCCACAGTCAGCTGACAAAACTTGCTAATGAGGGCGCCCCCTGGGTCCCAAGGACCTCCTGAGGGTGTTCCAGTGAAATCTTTAGACTTGTTTTATGGACACACCCACGCTTTGAGGGAAACTTTTCAAATCAAACTTTCTGGGATTGATGCATCACCACACAAAAATTCCCCTTGACTGAGATGACCAAGAGGGAAAACAATACTGTTTTTCATAAACAGTTGATTCTCTTGGCTCAGGAGCTGTGGCTGAGGAAACCTTATAAACAGAGTGAATCATACAGATGGCTACGTGACTTTGTCAAGGGCAGAGGCAGACCCGCTTCTGGGTGATGGTCGTGGTGGAGGTTAAGAGGGGGCAGTACAGGCATTGCAATGCCCCAGAGACCGAGAGTCATTGCTGAGATATCTGACATTCTTAGACATTCCAGGCAGTGCGGGGCTTCCGACCGGCCTATGTGAGTGTAAGGGGAGAGACATGGTTATCCCTGGAGAGCCCGTGACCAAACTGGATCCTGGTTATCTGTGCTCTCTGATGATTGGAGGAAGGAGACACTCCCAGGCCTGCAGCTCTCCCCTCCCCACCCACTCGTGTCTCAGAATGTACACTGACTTCCTGTCCTTTCTGTGACTGATTTCTTGGGGTGCAGATCGGCCCCCTGCCCTGCCCCACTCAGTGGCCTTTTTTTATACCCTTCTTGTCAATGAGGGAACTCAGGGCTGCTTCAGCTGTACAGTTGGGGTGACCCATAAACTCCACCCCTCTTGGTTTGTACAGAAAAAAACCTGTAAATTTTGTGAGATGGTACCGAGAAATATGTCCCCAAGTGCCAGTCCCATGTCGCACGTGGAAGTAGAATTGATCTGCTGATACTGGGATCAGTCTCTGCCTTTCCCAGCACCTTTGAGCTCTAGGCATCGGCATTTCCATCTGGAGGATATTCACCTCCATGACCGCCAGTTATCGATGTTGTTGGTCAAGGCTAACTCTGTACTAACAGGTTTAGTTCCAACTTTGGGGGGTATGAGAAATCTGTCTGGGTATAAGACGTGCTTGAGGTGAGAGGTGGGCACTGGTGTGGCTGCCCTGGCCCACATCTGCCCCCGGCGTGTTTGCCAAGGACGCGCTCCCACAGGTTTATCTCCCAGAAGCTGAAGTCTGGTTCCTACTGATATGCTCAATAGCTTGTTGGTTCTACCTCCTTGAACAGGGCGAATTGTAAAAGAGAGTCATTGATCCCTAGGTCAAAAGGGCCCGATTTTTCAATTTTCTAAAAATATAGTATAGTACACAGTATCAAATTTACTGTCTTAGCCATTTTTATTTTAATCCTCACCTGAGGATATTTTTCCATTTATTTTCAGATAGAGTGAGAGGGAGGGACAGAGAGAGAGAAATGTTGATGTGAGAGAGACACACCAATTGGTTGCCTCCCTCACGACCCTGACTAGGGCCGGGGACCCAATCACAACTGAGGTACGTTCCCTTGACCGGAATCAAACCAGTGACTCTTTGGTCCTTGGGCCAATGCTCCAACCAGTAAGCCAAACTGGCCAGGGCCAGCTGAGCCATTTTATTTATTTTTTATTTTTTTATTTTTATTTTTTTAATTAATTTATTTATTTTTGTTACAGATATTTCTCCTTTTCCCCCCATTGATTCCCCACCCCCCGACCCTGTCTCCACCTTTGTTGTCCATGTCCATTGTTCATGCATACATGCATATAAGTTCTGTGGTTTATCTCTCCCCCACCACCCCCCTCTTCAGGGGATTGTCAGTCTGTACCCCACTTCCACGTCTCTGGGTCTCTGGGACTACCCCGTTCCTCAGACTGTTATGTTCATTTTATTCCACAAATAAGTGAGATCATGTGATATTTGTCTTTCTCTGCTTGGCTCAGCTGAGCCATTTTAAAGTGTACAGTTCAGTGGCATTAAACGTGATCACTTTAGTGTGCAACCATCACCACCATCCGTCTCCAGATCTCTTTCGTCTTGCATACCTGCAAATCCATACCCACTAAATGACTCCCTGTTCTCCCCTCCCCATCCCCTGGCATCCACCACTCTGCTTTCTGTCTCTTTGAATTGTATGACTCTACAATATTTGTCCTTTTATGACTGGTTCAGTTCACTTGACAGAATGTCTTCCAGGTTCATCCATGTTGTAGCCTGGGTCAGAGTGTAATTCCATTTTACTGCTGAGTAATATTACACTGTATGAATCTTCCATATTTTGTTTATTCATTCATCTGCCCACGGACATTTGTGTGTCTTCCATCTTTTGACGATCGCCTGTAATGCTGCTATGAACCTGGGTGCACAGACATGGTCCTGCCTTTTTCATTAAACGTTTTTACTTTGAGATAACTGCAGATTCACGTGCAGCTGAAGACATTAGACAAGGGCATGTGTGTGTGTTTCATTGTATGCAGTTTTATTACTGGCTTAGGTTCATCCTTCTGCCACCCAAGTCAAGCTGCTGATCAGCTTCGTCGTCACCAGGGTCCCTTGTGCTGACAGGCCTGAGGTTCACACTGGATTTCACGCTCCGCTTTCAGCGGGCGATACGCAGTCACGTAGCTTAGCCCTCATCTGGTGACTGCTCCATGTTTCCGCTGGCACACGAGAGACTGCATCTAGGTGATGATTCCACACCCAAAGTGTGAGCCTCCAGGGTGGGGAAGGGGCAAGGGACAGAGCAGAGGCCCCGGTGCCCAACAGCCTCAGCCATTGTGCTCATTTCCCACCCCGGTCCCGTCAGCATCCACCACGCCTGCATCGTCAGTCACCGCACCGCTGGTCAAACCCTAATCGACAGCGCTGGATTCGACCCTGGGAAGGGGCCTCTTGAACCAACGCTTCCCGGGAACACAGCAGTGCCACCTATAATACATTTTAAGTTGGAAAGAAGCCACACTGAAAGCAAACAGAAATGCTTGAAATTAATTTTAATAATACACTGCATTTAATCCAACATATGCAAAATATTATCATTGTAACGTGAAAGCAGCATCAACCTTTTCAACGAAGTGATTTAGCTCCTTTCTCTGAGACCAGGTCTTGGATGTCCGGTGCATGCTCAGCACTCACCGCGCATCTCAGTGTGGACCGGCCCCGTTCAGGGGCTCCGAGCCTGGGTGTTCTGGATGGCGTAGATTTAGAAACGCATCCCGTGCAGTCAAGCTCTATGACTACTTGTTGTCCAAGGAGTTCGTTCATTCCATTGCTCTGAGCATCTGCATGGATCAGCGCTCAGGTAAGCCATGCCTCAGGCCAGCAGGGAACACACCAGCCTCACTCTTAGGGTTTTGTTACCTTGGGAACCCATCACTTATCGGCAGCCTAGTTGGTCCAGCTGTTTGGTGGCCCCAACATCCGAGGACCAGAGAAGCAAGACCGGCCCTGCCATGCACGAGGACACCCTGGGGCAAGGGGAGCAAAGCTCGCTGGCAGCGGTCTTCAAAGGGACCGCAGTGGACTCCAGACTGTTGGAAAGGGGTGGGGCTCCGCTGGCAGCTGACAGGTCCCCGGACCAGGGACTTGGGAGTTCCACCTTTGTCATCTGGGCTGCGTCACAGGGGCTCCAGCACGAGGCAGTCCCTCTGCCTCCTGAGGCCCTTCGGGCCCAGCATCCTCCCCGGGAGCTTGCCCTGGCACCCACGTCCAGCCACCTCAGGGGATAGCTGGAATACCAGCACCTACAGGCGTCCTTTGTCAGCTGAAAGCTCAGGGCCATGGGTGGTTGGATAAAAAGTCCTCTGTGTGCTGGAGGCTGGGACCATGTCCATCACGGCCTACTCTTCCATTATGGGGATTTTTCTCCACGCTTAATGCTCCTGAGCGAAGTGTGGATTTTCTGCAAAATGTGTGGTTTACTGGGCTTGCACACTGATTGCTTTTCTGGGAAAGGCTGCTATGCAGAGTCTGACCCCCACGCCCCATCCTCATCCCTTCCGAGCCCAAGCAGGCGAGTAGTTTTGAGCTCCTGGAATAAAAAGTGTGTCCAGAGGGAGTGTATATAGTTCGCATGCTGGATGAAATACGGTATTTAGGTGAATTTCACCTGTTTCATTTTACTTGTTAATGTGGTTACCTGCAAGCTGAAAGCTCCATCTGTCGTCTGCGTTGTTTCTTTTGAGCAGCACTTCCCCGGTGGGTGCTGGACACCGGCTCACCCCCGGGAGTCGTGAGGTCCGCATCCCTGTGCCGTCTGTCACACCGGCAACCCAGAAGACGCGAGCAAATCCCTTTCCTGGGCCTCAGTGCCCTCATCTGAACTAGGACTGTTAAACTAGATAATATCCAAATTACCCACAACTTTCAACTTCTCTGCTCCCCCGAAACGTGGGTAAATGAGAAAGGAACGATGGTTTGGCACAGCGGTCTCTGTCCCTGCAGAAAGACAACTCACACACACAGCGCTCTGATAAAAAGTTAAACAGCAGAGCATTGGTAAATGGACAAGCACTGTGGACAGTCTTTTATTTATTCATCAGCCATCTCCCCGCTGAATTCTCTGAGGACGCTTCTCTCTCTGGTAGCCTGAGCTCCTGACTCTCATCGCAGCCCTGCCCCGGAGGTGTTACGAGCCTGAGAAATCCTCTTCGCTGCCAGCCTGCAAGAGCAGGAGGCCCTTCTTCTCAGAAATCCATTTCAGGGCAAGGGAGCCAAGGCATTAACTGTCTTTTCCAGGAATACTTGCACAGAAATCTTTTAAGAGCTGGCGTGGGGGAGTGCATCTGGGCTCCTGCATTGTTTATGCATGCAAACATTGAAATAAATATTTAAGACCAGCAAATACTAAAGCCAAAATTACTCACTGGTCTCTTTCGCATCACAGAAGCCTGCAACTGGTCTCCCTGTTTCGCCTCTCTGTGCGGATTCCTTTTTCAGCAGCTGCCAGCATTTCCTTTCTTGCTGGTCACTTCCTTGCCTCACAAGCCTTAGCTGCTTTTCTCTTTCTTTGAGGACAAAGTCTAGTCTGGCTTCCCTTCACTGTGGACTTACTCTGTGGCCCGGCTGTACCTGCTTCACCTCATTTCATCCTCCAACCCCCACACCTGGTCGCAGCTGTCACCAGGGAACGGAGGAGTTTGAGCCCAGCCAGTGCACTCTGGAGCCCACAGGTGACCTGACGCTGACTCCTCCCTCCTCAGGACTGGGGGCTCTTTCCTCTGCATTCCCTGGTACGGTTTCTAGCGTCTGTCATGGCGCTTGTACGCGTGTGCTCAACTGCCGTAAGGAAACCCAGCCTGGGGTGGGGGTGAGGGAGAAGTAGCAACAGGAATTCATCATGTCACAGCTCTGGAGGCTGGAAGCCCAAGAGCACCCTGTCAGCAGCACTGGTCTCCCATGAGGCCCCTCTCCTTGACTTGCAGATGGCTGTCTCCTCCTTCTGTCATCGTGTGGTCCCCCCCTCTGCGTGTGTGTGTCCTTACTTCCTCTTCTAGGCACCCGTCAGATCAGATTAGAGCCCAGACTGGTGACCTCATTTTATTAAAAAAAATTTTTTTTCTTTATTCATTTTAGAGCGAGAGGAAGGGAGAGGGAGGGAGAGAGAGAAACATGGATGAGAGAGAACATCAATTGGCCGCCTCCCGCATGCCCCCCACTGGGGATCGGGCCCACAACATGAGCATGTGCCCTGACCTGGAATCAAACCAGTGACCTCTTGGCACACTGGTCAATCCTCTACCAGTGAGCCACACTGGCCGGGCAGGTGACCTCATTTTAACTGAATTACCTCTTTAAAGACGCTGGGGATGGGGGGTAGAGGTGGAAGAGGGCATAGAGGGGATAAAATGGAAAAATTAATAAATAAAAGAGAAAAATTTAGAAACACATGACCTTGGGTGAGAATTTAAAAAATGTCATCAGGCCTGGCTAATGTGGCTCAGTGGATTGAGCACTGTCCCATGGACTGAGAGGTCCCAGTTCAATTCCCAGTCAGGGCACATGTCCGGGTTGCAGGCTCGATCTCCAGTAGGGGGCGTGCGGGAGGCAGCTTATCAATATCTCTCTCTCACATTGATATTTCTATCTCTCTCTCCCTTTCTCTCTCTCTAAAAACCTCACTACAAACATATTGTTTAAAATTTTGTCAGTGGCTGTCTCTAAAAAAAACAAAGACCCTGTTTCCAAACACAGTCATATTCTGAGATGCTGGGGGATTAGGACTTCCTTCAACATATGAATTTTGGAGACCCAATTCAGCCCGTAGCAACACTGATCACAGCCGACTTCCCCTGTGGTGGGCCAGGTGAGACCCGTCCGCCCTCCGGGATGAGACTGTCTGACTCAGCCCTGAATCCAGCTCAGCTCTTCTAAGGAGACACTCCCCCTGGTGAGCAAATCTGCACCCGAAGGCCCAAGACGGCCACGTGGTCTTCTGTGTCTGACAGGAGAATGAGTGATGTGTTTTTTGCTTCCTGAGTGTCTCATTTGTGTGATGGAAACAGAGGAACGGGGCTATCCGCTCTTCCTCCAGCTAGAAGGGATCTGAGAAGGCCTGGGGACTTGTGTGAGCCCTGGGCTCGGAAGGGGGGCTGGAGGCTGAGCTGCAGGAGGAGACAGCAGGCAGGCATGTGGCAGAGTGGAGGGCAGGGAGGGTGTGCAGGCTGCTCTGGTGCCTGGAATATACTTGTGTAAGTGCAGGGCAGTGAGCGAGGGGCAGAGTGTGACAACTGAAGCCACCAAGTGCAACTGGGGTTAGCCTCAGGATGCTGTGGGAGTCAGCCTAGGAAATGGGAGTTTGCTTCCTCACTGCATATGAAGTCCAGCAACAGGGCTGAGATGAGACATGGGCAGTAAGTGAGCAGGGCGATGCTGAAGGGGCTGAGGGCTGGGGCACACTCGGCCCTTCCTGAGATTCGTGGAGCTCCCGGGAGGAGGAAGGGGCATCTTCGGTCCTTACTCTTTCTTTCTCTTTTCCTCCCTTCCTCCCTTCCTCCCTTCCTCCCTTCCTCCCTTCCTTCCTCCCTTCCTTCCTCCCTTCCTTCCTCCCTTCCTCCCTTCCTTCCTCCCTCTCTCCCTCCCTCCCTTCTCTCTCTCTTCTTCTTCCTTCCTTCCTTCCTTCCTTCCTTCCTTCCTTCCTCCCTTCCTTCCTCCCTTCCTCCCTTCCTTCCTCCCTCTCTCCCTCCCTCCCTTCTCTCTCTCTTCTTCTTCCTTCCTTCCTTCCTTCCTTCCTTCCTTCCTTCCTTCCTCCCTTCCTCCTTTCCTCCCTTCCTCCCTCCCTCCCTCCCTTCTCTCTCTTTTCTTCCTTCCTTCCTCTCTCTTTCTTCCTTCCTCTCTTTCTTCCTCTCTCTCTCTCTCTCTTTCTTTCTTTCTTTCTTTCTTTCTTTCTTTCTTTCTTTCTTTCTTTCTTTCTTTCTTTCTTTCTTTCTTTCTTTCTTTCTTTCTTCTCTCTTGTAAGAAAGAGAAAGATACAGAAAATCCTGCTGAACTGCCCCCCAGGGTTCCCTGTCTTAGTAAATGCCACCATACTGATGCCCAACTCACAAACATGACCCCCCACCCAGACTCCTCTCTGAACCTCACTCCGTGAATGAATCCATCTCCAGATCTCAGAAACTCTACCTCCTCTGCACCACGCGGAAGCCACCAGCCTCTCTCTAGGACCACTGTAGGGTGTGGGCTTCCTGCCACAGCACAGACCCTCCTCTGCAATTTGTTTTGCACTCACCAGAGACATTTCCCAAAATGTGAGTCACTGCCCCGCTTGGAACTTTCTATGGGTGCTGCATTGTTCTTTGGGCTAAGTCCAAACTCTGTGTGTGACCTCCAAGCCTCAGGCCCCTCGCCTCCCGTTGCTTCACCACAGCCCTCCAGGGGGCGTGCAGAACACACTCAGCATGAACCCCCTTCCTGCCTGCCTGAATCCCACTCATATCCACATGCAGCGCCACCTCTCAGGGGAGTCACCTTTGATTCCCAGTTTGAGGTCACACGCTACTCCTCACCACCCCTGGCACAACATTCGCCCCGTGGAGGGCCCTGTTTACCTGGCTGCACCTTCCATAGAGTCCAGGCTTCTTTACGAGAGCCGGGTCTCCTTGTAACCCCAAGGTCTAACACGGGGTGCACAGAGGGAAAATGTATGCTTGTCAGTTCTGTGAGCAGGTCACGAATTCCTCTGTGACCAGTCACCTGTTTCTGCTTTAACAGCTCTGACTTCTAAAATGCTGATGGGCCTCATCAAAGCTGAGTTCAGAAGTTCTGGTTATTTGAATTGAGGCCCACACTCTCCACCAATATAAATAGCTCCAACAGTCCCGGTCGGAGGGGAGGAGTAACCCATCAACCTGGGGCGCTCTTTCTCATTTCTCTGAGTGCCCGCTGGCCAGGGCTGTGCGGGAGGAGAGCGTGAGAGGGCGGAGCCAGAACAGAGTAGGGCTTGGACAATGGCAAGGCCCCTGTTGTTCAGAAACAGCTCCTGTACCAGGGTGTTATCGCGTAGGGTAGGTCAGGGGCACGAGTGTTCTCACTGTGTGTCTGCTATACCCTGAGTCATCCTCTGTCCCCCCCGGGGCACTGGGGCTAGGCTGGCTGAGGGCTGTTTGCCTTATCGGTTCTGCGCTCTCATCTCCCAAAAGGGCCTCAGACCCTTGGGCAGCCCAGGACAGGATAGAGGGTGCAGCCCGACCAACTCTGCAGTCTGCCACCTGCCAACAGTGAGGGTGCGCTGAACCCCACAGGGCCCCAGCCGGCATGGCCACCCAGAATTGGATGCTACAGGAAACTCGGTGATTCACAGGACGGTGACTGACTCCACATTCCCAAATCAACAGGGTCTCCTCAAGGCATCAGTTAAAAACCCTTTTTGTGCCCTGGCCGGTTTGGCTCAGCGGTTAGAGCATCGGCCCACGGACTGATGAGTCGCGGGTTTGATTCTGGTCAAGGGCATGTACCTCAGCTGCAGTTCGTCCCTGGCCCTTGTTGGGTCGTGTGGGAGGCAACCAGTTGACGTGTCTCTCTCACATTGATGTTTCTCTCTCTTTCTCTCTCTCTCTCCCCCTCCCTTCCACTCTGATGATAAACAGAAAAATGTTCGCAGGTGAGGATTAAAAAAAAAACAAAAACCTTTTTTGTGTTTGTCTAGAGAAGTGCCTTCCACGGTGGCAGCCACAGTGGCCAGGGCTGCGTTGCAGCGGGGTGGGGGTAGGGGGCATGCAGTCAGTGCAGAAAGAACTGAGCAACACGGACAAATGGCCCCTTGGGACTTCTAGTTAAAGAAGACATGTTTATGAAACCCCATCAACATTACAGCAGAGGCTTCAAAAGAAAAGGCAGAGAGGGCTGTAAGGACATAGACCACGAGAAGCACTCGGTTGCAGCATCATTTTGGAAGATCATGAACAAATAATAGCTAGTTGAGCAGACATGGGGGGCTCATTGCTAACCCTGAGTGAGGAAAGACGGTGAGCAGTCCCAGCTATACCCCGGCTCTACCCAGGGCTCTCCAAAGACCCAAGGACAGCAGCACTACGTGCCTCCAGGGACAGAAGTATACTCCTGAAGAGAGTATACTTGAAAGCTGTTTGCAAAGAAATTGGACCCCCTTCTTGACTCCTTCTCCCCTCAGCACAGCCAGGTGACTGCCTGGCCCACATGCTGAGAAAAGAGAAAACATTTTTTTCCTCTGAAGATGTTTAAACTGAACATCTCTGAACTGGAGGACACTGGGCACAGTGAACCAATACTCAAATGGCCATTTTGGAATGCTGCCTAAAGGGGATGAGTCGGGCCTCCTAATGGCCCTGAATTGATGAGACAGGAGGAGGTTTTGTGATGGGAGGATGACTCAGGCCAAAGCACAGAGGCCAGAAAGGGCCAGCTTCAGAGAGACTGTCTTGGCTGGAGCTGAGGGGGTGGTATCAGGTCAGTCGACAGAAATGAGAGAGAAGGTGAAGTAGGCTTTGAGGACATCTTTTTTTATTTTTATTTATTTATTTTTTGTGTGGTACGTGCCCCTGGTGGGAACCAAACCCGGGACTCTCTGGTCCGCAGGTCGACGCTCAACCGCTGAGCCAAACTGGCCAGGGCAGCTTTGAGGACATCTTGATGCCAAACTGGGGTCAGTTTCAGAGAGAAAGATGCTCGCCGTGTTTGTAAGCAAGGACATGAAATGATGAGGACAGGACTTCAGGAAGACTTTTCCGCAAGTTGAATGTCTAGGTTTGGGTCTGGAAAGATGCAGGGAGCCCAGAAAAAAGCCTTTGACTACACCCAAGGGGAAGGAGGGTGGGGGCTAGAGCAGGGGAGAGAGAAAGGGGGAACCATGTGAACTGCAGAGCCCCTTTGCAGCCTCGGCAAATGCTGTCTGTTCTGTACATCTGTTCATTGGCTTTCCTGGGACACTGACACTCTTCAGAAATGCAAACATTGTTGGTAGATAAGAACGCTAGATTTATGGAAGCAAAGTCCCAGATCATTGAATTATTTGAAGACATTCTAGCCAAAAAAATGAACTTGACTTTAAACAGAAAAATACATTATCTTAAGGGATTTCTCTTTTATCAATCTTTGGCCACCCACAAAGCACTGGATGTACTGTTCTTGCAGAGAGACCATCCAGAAAGGCAATGGGGCTATGCCCACTGATCATGGGTCTGGAAGCTTCCCCCAGGTCCTCTCCCCCCACCCTTTCCCACCCTTCCTTCATCCTGGGCCCCGCGCTCTCCTCTCTAATGCCAACCCTGAGTACCTCGAATTGGTAGAAAGTGCTCAGTAGAACCAACTGTTGTTTTCAGTCATTACAGCAAAACCTCATTGATTCTTCACATGGCTCTGTTGGATCAACTTTTGACCTACAGGGGAAGTGAGACTCAGAGTGTCCTGACAGCACACAGCTGCTTCCATGAGCACCATGGTTGGGCACAGAATGCTATTGGCTAATTTTATGTCGTCCTTCTGTATTCAAATTCCAAGACATGTCCTGTCTTGTAGCAGAGATGCGTCCTTTGCCAGAGGTCTAAAGGGTGAAATCAAACGTCCTTCTTTGCCGCACAGTGGAAGTCTCCCGTGTTTGGGCATTTTGTTTAATCTAGACATGGATCTGTCACCTTTTTTTCTTCTACTGACTTAAATTTTTTTTTTTTTTTAATATACACAATGGTCTGGCCAGTTTGGCTCAACGGCTAGAGTATTGGCCCATGGACCAAAGAGTCACAGGTTCAATTCCAGTCAAGAGCATGTACCTCAGTTGCGGTTCATCCCTGGCCCTGGTAGGAAGCAGCCAGTCAATGTGTCTCTCTCACATCAATGTTTCTCTCTCTCCCTCTCTCTCTGTCTCTCTCTCTCTCTTTCTCTCTCTCTCTCTCTCTCTCCCTCCTTCCCTTCCACTCTATCTGAAGATAAATGGAAAAATATCCTTGGGTGAGAATATATATATGCAATGCAAAATTTAGCATTTTAACCATCTTGAATGTACAGTTCAGAGTCATTGAGTACATTCACGTTGTTGTGCGACCTTCTCCTGATGTTTTCAACCCAATGTCCTGTCCACAGTCTTCATGAACAGGCTGCTCTCTTTTGCTCCCTCTGAAGAACGCTCATTCTAGTTGCAGTCTTGGAGTCAGTGGACACTCAGAAATCAAGCTGTTCCAACCTCCAACCAGACGCAACTCTTTCTGCAGCCTCCTCACATCTGGTCTCCAGACTTCTGCTCAAACCTGCCCGATAGGAAGTTCCCCAGTCAGTGAGCTAGACCACTTTCCTCCTGGCCACTCTAATGCTGCCCAGCCTTACTGGCCTTTCCGTACTGTTGTCCAAGGCCCCTGCTAAGCCTACTTAAACACATTCCAGAAGGCTCTCCTTTGTTCTGCAGGAGAGTTCATCAAATATCTGAGAAGTTATGCGGCAGCAGAAACCCCACTGGCTCTGCAGTCAGATCCGAGTTCAAATCTAAAATCTTTTCTTCCCCAAGGAAATGTTCTCTGAGCCTCAGTTTCCTCTTCTGGAAAATGGGGATTCTACCCTCAAAATACCATCTGGAAATCATTTCTGTTTAAAAGCAGAAAAGATTGCTCTGATGGCACATCACCAGTAGCCCCCCTCTCCCCTCATGTGACAAGGTGTCTATTTATCCATAATCAACCCCCTCCACTGTCATTACATATATATTCAATTGAGATTCTATGGTTATCCATTTGCATTTTAAAAACTGGCCTGCACTTAAGTTTGACTAGATGATCCAGAGAGTTAGTAAATAATAATCAGCCACCCATCAAATGTTTATAACACTGTGTATTTACACAGAACTAGAGGCTTTGGATATTATTTATATAACAGTCTATGATTATTTATGTAACAGCTTATGATTATATAACTACTTACAAGCCTGAGATGGAATCCAGACATGTCTGGGGGGGAGGGGTGGGGTGGACCTTGCCAAGTGTGTTTTCATGAGAGGCTCAAGGGCATCCTGAGAGGGTGTCCATGCGAAGGCATGAGGAGCCAGAGAGGATAAGGCTCTTTCCAATCAGTGCAAAGGATGGGTGATTCCATGTGAGCGTCACTTAAATCTATCCCCAGTACGGCTTGTGTGCATATATCTAGGTTATAAAAAAAGAGAGAGAGAGAGAATCTGAAAGCAAAATTGGAGCTGTGCTATTAAGAATGCTCATAGTCAGTGGGTCAGGACCAGGGGTTGGCCAAGAGCCAGACAACTGCCTAATGGTGGTGAGGGCAGGAGAAATTCAAGTGAGTTAAGTACAGAGTACTGCCCCGGGGATGGCCGAGTTCAGCAGGGGTTATAAGAGAAGAACATAAGTGGCCATAAGAGGGTTAGGAGAGGCAGGATGAACTACTGGAGGAGTTCAGGAAATGGAAAGGTAGCTTGTGGAGGAGGCGGGGGTTGGGTAGAACAGGTAGTTCTGATCAATGGCGTGGCTGGCACTGATATGTGTCCTCCAATATCAGTTCTTCCCACTTTCTATAATAATCAAACTCCCAATTTTTAACTGGGAATATGGTCACTCACAATGTAGACATCTCCCAGCCTTCCTTATGGCTGGATGTGATTAAGTTCTAAGAGAGGTAAGCTATACTGTTAGGTGGCAGTTTCCAGAAATAGTCCCTAAAAGACATCTGCCATGCATCCTCTCCTCTCTTTTCCTTTGTCCTTCCCGGCACTCCGATTCTCGGGATATGAATGTGATGAATGGGCCCACCTCGGCCCCGTTGAGTGATGGAGCAGTGAGCTGGAAGGAGTCTGGGCCTCTGCACTTTTGCATGAGGAGAAATGAACTCTTATCTTGTTTAAGCCTGATATTGTTGGTGTCTGTTGCTCCTAACTAACTCTAACTGAGAAAGATGGGCAAGGTTGAGATGAATGGACATGGGGGCTGGGGAGGAATTTTCCAGGCAGAGTGATGACGTGAAGACAATAAAGTGAGGGGCATGTAAGCAAAAACTAGAAAAACTGTGAGTTAAGGCCAGTGAAGGAGAGGAGGGTGAAATATGATTGGGGAAAAAAATCTCTAGATCCAGGTGCTGTAAGACTTTGAATGGTGGATGAAGAAGACTAGACCCTACTCCGTGTGTGATGGGGAGCCACGGAATATTTTGGGGTGAGAAAGTATTCTGATAAGAACAGACTCTTAGGAAGATGGAGCAGACAGCAGCAGAGATCATGAAGCCAGTTGCAGGGGTGTTATAATGTCGGGGCAGGGGAACGGGGGGCCTGAATAACAGCAGGGGCAGAAGGAATGGAGAGGAGAGGTAAGATCCTCAGCTATTGTCCCAAAACGTTCTTCAGGAACTTCTTTCTGAGAGGAGTTTGGTTAGGAAGAGAAGATGAACCCTGAATGCAGGAAGGAGTGAAGGAGAGGCCGCTTGGGAAAAGGCACGGCACAGAATGTGGAGTGAGGGGTATCTGAAGACAAACTACAGACTGTATAAAAAATGGATTCTGTGAGACATAGATACCCACTCATACTTCAGAAAATTTGAGACAACACTAATTGTAATCACCTAACCTTCATCAGGTGAGAGAAGCGAGCCGCTGCTCATGGTCATCAAGAAGTGGCCGAGTAAGAAGACCTACTCAGTTCTCCAGGCAGAGCCTGTGGTCTCACCTTTTCAGAAAAATGGAAACAGGTCATTACACCCTGAGGAAAGTGATGTTACCCAACTCACAAGAGCCTGATGTGCCAAAGAATACAAGGTTATCATGGGAGACCTATTTCTGGGCATTCATATTTTTCTCCAAGGAACTTCTGCGCTGCTATCTAGGCACCATTATTAGGATTGATTGGCAAAGGATGTTTTGTGAATCTGAACTCAGAGCGATGGGACCTAGTCTTAGAGAGTGCCTGGCATCGGCGGGGGGGTTGCTCCATAGGCTAAACCCGTGTAGAATTTGTGTCTACCTCCTGCCTCCTCTCATAGTACAGGGCTGGATATACACTTTCCAGATGTTTGGACCACCCGTCTTTGGCCATGGCAGCATTACCTGGCCGGGCATAGTCCTTAGCGCAGAGTCCCATCATCTGTCTGGGCTGTCGCTTCCTCCTCTATTAAGCAGAGGTCCCAGTCACATCATGATGAAGTCAGGTCCAGCCCCAACACTCAGGATGCTGTGAACACATCTTACAGCCCTGGGACGTTAGGGTAACAGCATGGTGCCCGAACCACCTCTGCTCGCTGGAGCGGGGCACAGAGCAGCTGGGCGACGGCCTTGGCACAGTTGCGCTGACGGTTTCCTGAGAGTTGTGAAGTGTTTCAGCCACAGCAGTGCTCCCTGTACACTCCTGTTCAGCTCGACTGGATAATGAAACCAGTCTGCTGAGTGTGGAGGGCCCCGCTGTTTCCCGATCAGGCTCCTTAGGCTGGAACTTTCCATGAATGAGTGGAAAGAGGCTGAAAGCAGCCTTAGCCATTACACACCGGACCCCTCGCCACATCTTCATGAAGCATGATATGAATTGTCCAACTTATGTTAGGATGAAAATGCATTCTTTCTGTTCTTTGCTGACTAAGAAGAACTCAACTTGCCCCCAAATCCTCTTTTCTTCCCCAGGTAGTACCACTAACTCCTCTCACATGTTGGAAGAGATTGGGATGTTGAAGCAGGGCCTGGCCCAGGTAACTTCCTTTGTTGCCCAACCCCCTCCCCAATTTCCAAGGCTGGTGGTTGCCCCACAATGCGTTTCCCTGCCCCTCTCTCCTCTGCTCTTGTATCTGTCCAACAACCGGAGGTCATTGTCCTCTGCTCTCCCAGCTCACCGGAGTGATAGAGTTCTCATCCTTCTTTTCATGGGCAGGTGTTCAAACCAGCTAGGACCTGGTGTTCAGAGGGTCCGAGCAGTGCGTGTTGGGCCCTTTGCCAGTACAGAAGTCCGTGCCCGCTGCCCTGCGTCAGAGGTGCTCGTGTGATGGGGACAACGTGGTCTGCCATGTGTTCTCGTCTAAAACCGAGAGACAGCTACTGGGAATTAGGGATTAGGATGGTGCGGGCAACAACGGCATGGGAATTAGGGATCGTGGAGATCAATAGGGGTCAGCATAAGGCTGAGAGGGGCAGAGGTCAGGTTGGGCAGTGGAAATAAAGGGCCAGCATCTGCCCTAAGCTGCGCCTCTGCTGAGTGGTGTCTGTGCCTGTGCCTGGGAGAACATCCCCTACCCATCACCTCTTCCCTCAGGCAAGCTAATAGCAAAACAAATAGAAACAGGAGTGTTTCCACCTTAAATTTGTCAACCCTGTATTCTGTCACAAAGTCAAAACTACTCCCCCCACCCTCAGTGAGCAGAGTCCTGTTGTTTCCATGGCCTTATCACCTCTCAAACCTATCCTTCGTCCAGCCCATGCATTTACCCCCTCACGGAGAGCATTGTTGCCTCCTCGGGCCTCATGGCTGGCACCCCGGCCTCGTTGCCCGTGAGCTCCAAACAACATGTGCTCCATGCCCGGTTCTCCTGCTGGGGTCCTGCTGTCCTTCGGGGGTCCGCCCAAATGCCACGTCTCCGTGAGCCTCTCTTGGGAGTGCATGAGGGTTCCAGTTCTCTACGTCGTTGCCAACACTCGACATAGTCAGTCTTTTTAATTGTAGATGTTATAGTGGCTGTACAGTGACATCTCATCACAGTCTTTTTTAATTAAATTTTGGGGGGGAGATGAAGATTAATAAGACTATATAGGCAAAGTCAAATCATCTTCCCTCACATATATTTGACCCCCTTTACCCTTTACCACCTCCCCACCCCCATTCCCTCCGGTAATCACCACACTGTGTCTATGAATTTTCATTTGTTTATTTTTCTTGTTTGTTCATTTGTTGCTTTCAGTTTTGTATCCACATATGAGTGAAATCATATAGTTCTTTTTTTTTTATCCTCACCCGAGGACATTTTTCCATTTTTTGAACAGATAGAGTGGGAGGGAGAGAGAGAGAGAGAGAAACATCGATGTGAAAGGGACACATCGAGCGGCTGCCACCCGCACGACCAACCAGGGCCGGGGACAAACTGCAACCAAGGTACATGCCCTTAGCGGGAACCGAAACCCGGGTCTTTCTGGACTGCAGGCAGACGCTCCAACCGCTGAGCCAAACTGGCCAGGGCGAAATCATATAGTTCTTAACAGCTCTGACAAGGGGTTAATATCCAAAATATATAAAGAACTCATACAACTCAACACCAAACAAACAATCCAATTAAAAAACGAGCAGAGGGCTGTCATAGTTTTAATTAGCATTTCCCTAGGCTAATGATGTTGAACATCTTTTCATGTGTTTATTTGCTGTATATATATCTTCTTTTGTCAAGTGTTTATCCAAACATTTTGCCAGTTTTATTGGGGAGTTTGTCTTCTTATTAAGTTATAAGAGCCCTTTATATATCTTAATATAAATCATTTGTTAAATATGTTTTGCGAATATTTTTTCTTAATCTGTGGCTAGGCACACTATATTTTAGGAAAAATCTTTTCCCTATGAGAAAACTGGATTTAATTTTTTTCTCAGGAGAAAAATTAAAATTCTATTCATTTGACTAGAATTATGACAAGGAAGATTAAATTATTCAATAAATACAGCAACTAATGAAATATTTTCTTCCATATTACTGGAATGACAGAGGGGAAGCAAGGAGAAGCCAAAGATTGGTCACTGTTTCCTACACATTTGCTAATTGTATTTGAAATGAGATATCATTGTTTTATTTTTATTAGCTAATCTTTGAATAATGCTGTTATTCTTATTTGACTTTAATTATGACTGAGACTCAACATCTTTTAAGTGGACTGACCATGTGTGTTCCCTTTCTCTGAAATGTCTGTTCGTCTCCATTCGCCGTTTGTCTAGGGGATGGTTTGCCTTTTTTGCTGTTGATTTGTATGATCTCTGTATTAATTGATATTTGTATATATATTCCCATACGACTTGCACATATTTTTTTTTACCAATTTGTTATTTGGTTTTGTTGAAAAGGGTGAGAGCGGGAGGTAAAAATTTCTTATACTTGACAGAGACCACACCTGCCTTTGTCACTGGTGGGCCACTGAGATGCAAAGAGGTTCCAGATACTAGGGAAAAGGATCAAGAACCACTGGACTTGTTTGGGAAAGATTTATGTATGGAGAGCAGGCCTGCGGGTTGAGGAGTGTTGGGACCCCACGCTGCCCTCGCTCAGCATCCTGGCAGGAGACAGGACAGCCACTCCCTCGGGGTCTCTGCTTTGACGGTGTTAGAATACAGGATTTGGTGCAGATGCTTTCCAGAGTCTCTTCCGGCTTCAGCATTATTCACAAGCAGACTGGGTCGCCATTACCTTGCCTGTGTCTGCTGCTGGCTTTCCTGGGTCAGGCAGCATTGAGATACCCAGGACACTCCAGTCAGCCTGGATGCTTGGGAGGTGTCACCCCATTTTCAACTTTCTCCTCGGTCAGCTCTTCTGCACATTTCCTTTAAATGGTCTTTGCTCAAAACATGCAGCCTGTGGAGAAGGGACAGGAAATTGCATAAAAGCCTCAGATGATCCTCGGTGTCTGGAGTTGGCAGAAAGGCAAGAGCCCTGCTCCAAGGGCCTGATGGGCTTGGCCCTGATCCCAGCTCTGTCCCTCACCAGCCACACAGCCTTGGATGGGCTCTGGAAACTCACTGGGTGTCCATTCCCCTCCATAGAATTTCCTTCTCCTAGATCATTGTGAGAATCAACAGTAAACAAATATATACTCTTTCACTTATTATAATAAAAAAATCTAATAAACATAAATACACTAATACATTAGGCTTAGTAAGTGCCTTGCATCTAATAGGTGCTTAATAAATACTTGTTGATTAAAGGAATGTAGGATGTTGAGAGGGAAATACACGCTCATTGATGGTTCGTGGGGCTTCAAACAGCACGGTATTTTGGAGACTGATCCAGCACTACTTATCAGTAGCCTTAAAATGTGTAAGCCTTTTGCCCTGGCCGGTTTGGCTCAGCGGTTAGAGCGTCGGCCTGCGGTCTGGAGAGACCCGGGTTCGGTTCCCGCTAGGGGCATGTACCTCGGTTGCAGTTTGTCCCCGGCCCTGGTTGGTCGTGCGGGTGGCAGCCACTCGATGTGTCCCTTTCACGTCGATGTTCCTCTCTCTCCCTCCCACTCTACCTGAACAAAAAATGGAAAAATGTCCTTGGGTGAGGAAACAAAAAAAAAATGTGTAAGCCTTTTAATCTAGCACAACTTTTTCCTAAGAAAATAACCAGACAAAGACATTTGGTGCCACAGTGTCTATAACAGTGAAAACACCAGCAACACTGTAAATGCACAGTCATGGGGGATTGGTCCAATAAAGTGTGGATCATGCTGGAAGCAGAGGTAGCATTCGGTGTAGAGAAGGAGCCTTGGGGCCTATGATGAAGTCCGGCTCTGCGGCTGCTAGTTCTGTGGACTTGGGCAAGTTTACTTAAGCTCTCAAACAGCAGTCTCCCATTTGTAAAGTGGCTCTAATGATGCCAACCTCACCGGGTCAGGAAAACTTGGACAAGTGCTCAGGACAGCTGCTGGCAGGCTGCCAAGGCCCCAAAAGGCAGGACGGGTAAATGTACATGAAAGTATGTAATACGTCACATGGAAAAATGTAAGCTAAAACACCAACGGTTCACATTTTTGTGAAAAATAAATACACTTACAGGTAGATACAAATGAAAAGAGTCTGACAGTATACGCACACATGTCAATAGTGGTTATCTCAGAGGGGTAGTGTGGATGGCTTGAGATTTTTTTGGTTTGTTTATTTGCATTTTCTGTTTTCTACTATGTAATATGATCATTTCTGCAATGAAAACATGTTCAAATTATATATATATATATATATATAGAGAGAGAGAGAGAGAGAGAGAGAGAGAGAGAATAATTTCTAGGGTATTTGGAAAAGGATTTTTGCACTGTTTGGTATAGTTTATTATTTTCCATAAAAATGGAGTACCTGATAGGCATTTTTATTTAATCTGATTAAAGTTTGTCTGATAAGTGGTCCAATCCTTCTGAATGACTCTACATTATTTTCCAATCAGGAGACTTTGGATGCTAATTCTTCAGGCAGGGTGAGGAACACAGAGCTGCGTCAGCACCCACCGCGGCCCTGGAGGTCAGTACTGGCAATAATCTCACTAACAATTTATGAAGCTCTTGTTGTCTGCCAGGCACTGTACTGAGCACTCTCCTATAACCCTGCAATATGGAACTATTGCTACCTTTATTGTGTAGATTAGGCAATGAGTGTATAGAGAGGCTTAAAAATTGCCAGAGGCCTCATGGCTACGAAGTGCTGCAAACAGGACCCACTGTATTCAAGGTGCTGCCTCCCCGCTGGAGAGCCCTGGCCTGGGGGCGCGGACACACCGGGCACCCGGGCAGCAGCCCGCTTCGCGTCCACGTGATCGTGCGCACGTTTCTGTCACTACGGTGGCAACATCCGGGCTCGTCGTGCGAGATCCACGAGCTACTGCGTGAGAAGCACTCGTCCCAGGAGACAGATGAAGTGACCGTGTACTTACATGTTTGCATGTTTTCAACATATGTTTTGTGCATAGGTTTCGGCATGTTTCCTACTGAGCCCCATGGAAGAACCCTTCCCAACAGGGCCCCACGGCCGCCCCAGCAAACCAGAGCTGAGAGGGAAGACTCCCGGGTGGCGTTCCCCATGCTGTCCCTGTCTAGACATCCGATGTCATTTCAAGCCACACGAGCACCAGCTCTGGCCGTGTGTGTCCGTCCTCTCCCACCCCTGTGCCCACGCCAAGGTCCACCGACCCGTGAGCCTCTCCAGCTGTCCGCTCGCTGTCTTCCTTCCTCGGGGGCAGCTCCGAGGTTAATACAGATGATCGTCATCATCATCATTGGAGACTGTCAATAATCCTGTTTTTCTGTATTAAGGTGCAATTAAAATGAACATAATGAATTTTTGCTAATTACACTCAAAATTCCTGTTCACGATGGCATCTGTATTCTCTTATCTCCCCTTTCTCAAGGGCTGTCTCGCCACACAGTTCACAGCTAGAGGTTTTATTTTCTTGCGAGGAGAGGCAGTGCTATGAATCACGTGCTACGCACAGTCACAGGTTTTGCTCCATACATTCCGGCCCGTCAGTGCAGCCGTAAAGCAGTGCGTTTGCTGCGGGGAGTGCGGCCGCCGCGTGGCTGCGCGGTCCCCTGAGGCCGCTGGCTGCGGGTGCGGGCGGAGCCGCCGCTGCAGGTGAAACGCCCAGGAGCTCCAGGAGAAGCAGGCTTTTTGGATCTCTGCCAAGTGGGCATGGCCACATGTTGTATAAACATCATTCTCATTCCCTTTCCTACTTTTCCAGTGGGCTAAATATTAAGTGTCTTAAAATGAAAATTATATGGCAAATCCAGTGGAATTCAGTTATATAAAAGTGAAGAAGAGAAGCCAGAGAAAGACAAGTACCACATGATCTCACTTATTTATGGAACATCATGGACAAAATAAGCTGTCGATCAAAACAGATGCAGAGACACGGAAGCAGGGAACAGACTGACAAACCTCAGAGGGAAGGGGGTGGGAGGGGTGGGAAGAGACAGACCAAAGGATTTATATGCATATATGCACAGCCAATGGACACAGACAGTTTGGGGAAAGCAGGAAGGAGATGGGAGCAGGGAAGAGGGGGCCAATGGGGGGGAACAGGGAGGACATCTGTAATACTTTCAACAACAACAAAAAGTGAACAAGAGCAGCCGTCTCAGAAAGGTCTAGAAACTCAGAAGTATGTGGATTTATTATCCTAATAAATACAACAGTGTTTCATTCAATTTTTCTTTGTCAGAAGGAAAACGGTGGAATTGCTTGCACTATTTCAAGCATGAAAGCCCATAGTGAGGTCCTCTCAGTTTGGGGCTACTTGCCTTTCTCTATTTCCCTTAAAGAAGATGAGAGAGCTGGGAATGATTAGCTATCATTCACCAAGAACATGCCAGTCACTGTTCCAAGAACTTTATATATTTTAACTCCTTTTGTCCTCACCCCAGTCTCATGTAATAAGTGCTTACATTTGTCAGACTTCACTGATGATAAAGCTAAGACCCAAAAGAGAATTTACCCACTTAGCATGTAGTAGAGTCAGCATTTGAACACACGTGGTTCGATCCTAAAACCTGGCTCTTAACCTACGTATTATTCTGCCTCCTAATTAACAACCCTTGTTTTTAAGCTACAGTCCATCTTCATTACTTGCATTTCTGGGTTCTCATTGTTTGAGAATTTGTCTCCTCGCTAGAATTTATTTGTAGCTCCCAAATTGGCGCTCACTGCTCCCGGTCCTTCTAAGACACGCCTTAGACACATGCAGGCAAAGCGAGGCCTCTGACCTGAGAACAGGGCCACGTTCTGTCTTCTTGTCTTGGATCTCTGGACTACAGTATATTTAGTGCGACATTCTTCACATTTTTTAGCCTGTTTGTTGGCGATTTTGCTGTTTAAAGTGGCCTCTAAGCGTAGTGCTGAATTGCTGTCTAGAGTTCCTGAGTCACCAAGGCTGTGCTGCGCCCTCTGGAGAAGCCATATGTTTTTTGTATTCTGTACACGTGCTTCGTCCACTATGCATTAGGGTGGTATCGGCTGTGAATTTAATATAGTGACTCAACAATATATACTAAGTAAAGCAGCTTTAAACAGAAACACACATTAAGTAAGGTTATGTGTCAATTGGTTGATGAAAAGGCTGTGTCCAAAGGCTCACAGGGACCGAATTCTATTTCCCCATGAGCAATGGTTCAGCCTTCACTAATTCAGTGTTTTCAGTGACTTTATGGATCATAACTACCGAGATAACAAGAATACTGTACTTATGTTATCTGTTAAGATAGACTTCAGCAAAGTTAAAATGTATCCTTACATGAAGACTCTACAGCAGGATGGGAAAGTGATCCCTCAGTCAGAACTGACTCAGAGCCGCTCCCTTGCTGAGCTGCCTGTCATATAGGACATTGTATGCTCCTGGGACACTGACCAACTGGGGACAACGGTTATGATGATGATGATGAATCATTGCAGGTGGTTTGAGATGGATCAGCCAGATGATTTATAAAGTAGGCATTAAACTCACACCTTGTTCCCTCCCTTCCACGAAGAAAAGGTTCAAACTTCATAAATGATATGATATGCCAAAATGCAGCGGAAATAAATTATTAAAGGTGAAATTCTCAAAGAAATTCCATATGAGGCAAGAAAGTGAGTTTATCACTTAATAAGGAGGGCTAAGTATGTCTTAATTTACTTTTCTTTTTCTTCTTCTTCTTCTTATTATTATTTTGCAAAGATTTTCTCTTATTATTTGAAACTTGACAGCCCTGAGTTGGTTCAATTCAACTGAAATCATCATGCATCATCCAAAGATTTGGATTTGTTAATTTTTATGGTGGTTGGCTGGTGTTTGGCCTTGAGACAGACCATGGTTAATTTCCACAAAGAAATAAAGATGAACAATTATATGTTTTTACAGTTATAAGAAAAATTAGATGTAAATTCATTTCCTCTTATTTTATTGTGTATGCAGATGAAGAAAAGAAGCCCCCCCCCCCCCATTAGTGAATGAGGCAGTCTCAGGTCTAGACCCCTGACTTCCATTCATGGTCTGGTTAGCATACTCTCTCCTTAGGGTCAATGGAACACATCCTATCTTCTTGGAAAATATATCAAAAAGTGCACCATCAATCTGTCCAGCCACTTCCTGAATGTATGTGATTAGCCCCAAAGGAGATAAAAAATGTGTGCCTTGGTGTGAAACCCTCCAATCTGGGGAAAAAACCTTTCCAAGCTTATCCTACTGATTCTGGACAGGCTTCACCCCCTATAGTTCTTGGGATAAAAGAAATAGGCCCCATTCACTGCTCACTAACTGCCAGATACTATTCTACGTACTCCACGTTTTCCATGCTCCCGGAATTCTGTTGTAGAGGCACTGCCGTCAGGTCCACGGTAAAGCTGAGGAAGACACAGCACAGAGCTGCCCTGGTCTTGTAGCGCAAGGTGGGTGAGGCAGACGGAGACGCGGGCACTCTTACCACCGAGCCAGGGTTTCCTCTCAGGAGCAGGGCTCCTGTGTGGTAGATCAGATATCCCGATAATGCAGGCTGACGGATCTGCATTAAAATTTCGGCTCTGCCAGTCGGCCTTCTTCCAGCTACTTAACTTCTTGGATCTTCAGTTTACCCGGTTCTAAAATGGGGATAATAACATCTACCCACCTAATGAGCAAGTATTACTATGTCGATCTACAATGAGAAAGATGTAGTTTTAAGATGATTTAACTATGAATCAAAATGATTAAACACATCTTTCTGTGTGTGCATGAGGGAATTGGGGCTGGGGGGGGGATGGGGGTGCGTGAAGAGGGAAAGATGTCTTTTTATGGCTGGATCTATATGCTATTAACAAAATAACCCACCCGCTTTCTAGACACCAAGTCCTTAGTAAGCAAAAGTCCTCCACCCTAAAATCAACTCTTTAGAAACTGGCACTTTTTCTTGAGGAGGTATTTGCTTTCCTCCTCCTTCCAGAGACCACGGTCCATGAATTCCTCAAATAGTTTCGCTGTAAAAGCCAATATCGGGACATCTACAATCAACTCTCTGCACTATATGTCTGTGTTCACTCCCACTGGCTGGAATTTTTTATGGGAGTTCAGACAAAGGCCATTTTGTGGCTACTCCCTCTGCTCCTGCCCAGAACTGGCTCTGCTGGAATGCACTAATTGCCTCTGAACAAAAGGACGCCTTATGTCCCTCTCTGTCCCAAGGCTTTGCATTGGTTCTTTATGGTGTTGGTATTAAAACTGCCAGTGTTTCCGCTCGAGGTCTTCTCGCAGCAGCAGAACGTGGCACCTCGGTCTCCCTGCCCTCCCTGCTTGTGGGGCTGTGGTATGTGTGAGATGACAGGCTCCTCGTACCCAGCACCCTGTGCAGGAAAGCACCTTCCACTGCTCACAGGGGCCCCTGTCTGTTCGCGCATGAGTAGCTGGGGCTGACTCTGTGGATCCAGCCCGAGCCTGGACAGCCACTCAGCACCACGCAGAAGTATTCAGTCCCCCAGCTGAGTGTTGAGCTGAGAAGAAACATGGCCCCACCCGGAGAGGCTTTTAAGGAGAGGAGAAAGAAAGGGCATGGCAGGGGGGTGGACTGAACACCTACATGAAAGTCTCTTGAAACATTAAGACTAGGGGGCAGCTTTTTGAAGATGGGGGCAAGCCGGGACAGCAGAAGGGGTGAAGCCGAGGATGGCTCAGTGAAAGGCTGCCACACAGGTGCAGGGTGCGAGGAGGCCCACACCAGAGTCTTCAGATGAAACACAGGCACAGGTAGGACTCCCGGGCTTTCTTCGGGGGTGTTCCTTGGAGAGCTGCACTTGGAGGGCCAGCTGGGCGAGGCCCCCCTTTCCTGACTTCTACTGCAAGCAGCAAGGGCTGTACCGACCTCAGGAAGGATGGGACACCCACACCCAGAAAACCCCTCCTCGCTGCCGCCGAGAGCAGGCACAGTGAGAATGAGCCACATCCACCAACAGACAGAGGGTCCCCCATGCAGAGGAAGCACAGGAACCCCAGAAAAGCAAGCATCGTGAAAGGGAACCACCAAGCTTAGAGAGGGCGAAAAATCATCCTCCAAATAAATAGTGAAAACAGAAAATACTTTAAAATATATATAATCAATATCTTATGATGAGTTAATTGGGATCATAATAAAATAAGAATAGTTGATGTAAAAAAAAAAAAGAACCAGGGTAAGATAAAAAAAAAAAAAACTTCAATGTATAGAATGACTAGCTCAGTGTGGGAAAAAACAAAAAATCAATATGCCAAATGGTCAAATAAAGAACTTCTCCTTGATTTTAAAAGAACTTATAGATTGAAAATACTTTAAATTGAGTTAAAATACATAAACATAAAATCTGTCATCTTGATCATGTTCACACGCACGGCTCAGTGGCATCGAGCACATCACACTCAGCTCCAGACCTCTTCGTCTCGCAGACTGCAAATCTGTGCTCACTAAACACTAACTCTCGTTCCCCCGTCTTCCAGCCCCTGGTAATCACCGTTCTGCTTTCCGTCTGTAGGAACTGGATTCCTCCAGGTGCATCATGTAAGTGTGATCATGCAGTATTTGTCATTTTATGTCTGGCTTATTTCATCAGGTAATGTCCACAAGGTTCATCCATGCCCCAGGATGTATCAGAGTTTCCTTCTTCTCTAAGGCTGAACATATCCCATGGTATGTTGAAAAAGTGGTCAAAATCTAACTCTTAAAAGGATACAAGGCCCAGTTCTTTTGCTTGGACAAATTCTACCAAGAAATATATTAACTCTTCCAGAACTTAGAAAGATGTTTAAACCTTTCCAATTCATGTTCTGAACTTAATGAACTTAACTGGACAAGAATAGAAGCAACAGAAAGGACCTGATAAAAGGTGGCAGATTAGCCCTGGCCGGTTTGGTTCAGGGGTTAGAGCATTGGTCTGCAGTCCAGAGAGACCGGGGTTCAGTTCCCGCTAAGGGCACATACCTTGGTTGCAGTTTGTCTCCACCCCTGGTTGGTCGTGTGGGCTCTCAATGTGTCCCTTTCACGATGATGTTTCTCTCTCTCTCTCCCTCCCTCTATATGAACAAAAAATGGAAAAATGTCCTTGGGTAAGGATAAAAAAAAAAAAGGTGACAGATTAAATATAGGGGTGTGTCTTTTCTCTCTCCCCATCTTTCTACCCAAAACCACTCTAAAAAAATTATAAAAGGAGCCCTGGCTGGTTTTGCTCAGTGGCTAGAGCATCTGCCCACAGATCAAAGAGTCGCGGGTTTGATTCTGGTCAAGGGAACGCACCTTGTTTGCGGTTCGTCCCTGGCCCTGGTTGGGGTGGTGCGGGAGGCAACCGATCGCTGGGTCTCTCTCATCGATGTTTCTATTTCTCTCTCCCTCTCCTTTTCCCTCTCTCTAAAAATCAATAAAAGAAAAAAAATTATGAAAGGACAAAAAGTATAAGTTCACCAGGACTAAGAAGGCAGGACAGTGGACAAGAGATTTAAACACATTTCTGGGAGATGAAAAACATGGAAGAGAGCAAATGACTCAGTGAAGAGAAAGAAACTGCAGATGCTATTTAAGCAGGGAATACCGAAGGCAAACAAGCTAATTAATTCCATAAAACCACCGGAAGACCCTGGACTCCAGAGTATCAGGCACCACAGAAAGTTGCAGGTTTAGGTTCTGGACAGATCAAATAGCGCTGGTCTGGGCACTGCAGGCACAGTGAGGTTAAGGGGGTGTGATACAAGAATACAAATGGGTATGAAATGAAAGTCTGCATCTTCTGCTCCCATGCTGGCTCCCTTCTCTTGCTCTGCTCCCAGAGTGCCGGCAGTTGTGCACAGGGGTGAGCATTTAGGGTGTATTTCCAGAGAAAAGAGCTCCACACGCTGAAATCTGGAGGCACCCAGATGCAACTGACAAGCCTCGTTCCCGCGCTTAGAACGTCCGTCAACGTCTCGGGGCTTCACACTGAAAGATAAATAGGATGTCAGGGATCCGCAGACATGTGAGGCAAATGTCCAACACAAACATGAGGGAAAAGAAAAGAAATTATGCAGGGCCAAGAAGAAAACGTAAAATACTGTATCACTGATGCTTCTCAGGAGGTAAGCGATGACTTTGCACCCACACAAGAATACTGTTCTCTGGGGAAAATCATAAGACAATAAAGACTCTTGGAAATTAAAAATACATGTAGCAGAAAGGCTGGAAAATATAATTGAGGAAATCTTCCACTGTGTGAAATTCAAGGGGCAAAGTAATGGAAAATAGGAGGGAAACGAAACATTAGAGAATTGATTCAAGAGGGAAAAAAAATCCATCCAATATCCATTCCCAAGGAAACCGAGATGACATTATTAAGGAAACAGTATGAGAAGGTTTTCTAGAACTGAAGGACATAATCCACAAAGTAGGGACCCACCCCAAGTGTCCAGCACCAGGACAAGTAAATAAAATAAACAGCAATTGTATTACTCGTCTATTTTCATAGGGATTAAGAAATGACCCTGAAAGTTCAAAGAGAGAAGCCAGGTCACATTGGATTGGGAATCAAATCACACAACTTTGGAAGGTAAATGACAAAATGCTAAGGACAAATTATTTTCAATCTAGAATTTAATACAGAGACAAACTGCCAATCAAGTGTGAGGGAAGAATAATGCCATTTCCAAATATATAGGGAATCACACATTTTACTGTCCATGAATCTTTGCATAGGAAGCTACAAAGACTTATTCCACTAAAGTGAAAGAAGACAATCATAGATGAAAAAGGCCAATGAGCCAGAAACAGAATATTTAATAGAGAAAAAGAAGTAAGTGGAAGTGTTGGGAGGTCACCTCTGTGGAGCGGTGCTCACGCATGCTCTAGGAAGCCATGTGGGCGGGGTTGGGGATGCTGCACCCTGAGTCAGGGCACCCAGATTCCGGTCCAGGTTCTCACAATGGGCATTTCATTGACCCTCCTTGGCCTTTACTTTGATCTCCTTCTTTGTAAATAAATGTGATTGAACTGAGTCACTTTTAGTTCCCTTAGATTTCTAATAGTCTTTGCTTTGCAGAATAAGAGGAAGAAGTCAGTGAATAACTTTCTCCAGAAAAAAAAAAAGAGCAAGCCTATGTATTTTTCACTTCCTGTGGAATGAAACCTTGATACCAGAATAAGACAGAAATGAAGACAAAGCCAGTTGACATCATTTCTACTTCTAAACATCTATTATTAGTCCCTTTGTGTGAGTGACCATTGCAGTTAAATTTGGCCTACGTATGTGTGGCTGTTGTGAAAAGGAACTGAGCCAGGTGAGAATGCAGTAGTCATCATCTTTCTTGAGGGCTTGGAATGGCTGTCATGCTGGCCCGGGTTTCTTCTGGTAGCGCCAGAGGTTGAGGCATCTCTACCAAACACACTGCCCATTAAATTTAGCTGATATTTACATTCAAAAGCATGTTCTTGAATCTTAAGGTTCTTTTTAGGCAAACAAACCTCTGAGTGAAAAATAAGTGAAGCCTTTTTTGACCCAATACACTCTTTCCTAATACATGCCAGTCCCGTTGCCTGGTGTTGCCACTTGGACCCATGTAAGAACGAGTCCCACAGCTACTCAGGGCTGTCTGCTCTGAGCTCTACATCGGGGATGGCGGATGGCATTCCTCCTCTTGCTGTGCCTGATGGTTTGCCCAAGATCTGAGAGCCGAGCATCCCAGACAGTTTAAATAAAAATCAAGTTTCTTATGAAGAAACAAACAGTGTAAGAGTCAGGGAGATATAGATTCAAATTCTAGTACCATCACATAGTACCTGGGCAAACTAATTTAGCTCTCTAAATTTCAGTTTTCTTATCTGTAAAATAGGATGAACAATATAACCCCTTTGTACAGGGTTGTTGAGTTTCCATGATGATGCATGGGAAGCACAGTGTCCTACCTAGGACACAATGAGCACTCAACCCACACTTATGGCACTGTCTTAAGCAAATGCAAGTTTTTTAAGGCATTCTAGAACTTAATAGATGTGAAACAGTTTGTAATATGGATACAAAGTAATTTGGTGCATAGATAAAAATAATGAATCAGCAAATACTTCAGGAAAAAGAACTTTTGTTTTCTAGCTTCTGTTATTTGTGATAGTGTGTGGACTTCTGATATATACTCTAATGTTATTTCAGAGCACTGTATAAAAATCATATAATCATATAAATGTTTTTTTGTTTTTATTTTAAATCCTCACCCGAAGCAACTACCCCCGCCCCATTCATTTTCAGATAGAATGGGAGGGAGAGAGAAAAAAAAACAGCGTCGTGAGAGAGACACATCGATTGGCTGCCTCCTGCAGGACCCCGACCAGGGCCAGGGACAAACCGCAACCGAGGAACATGCCCTTGACTGGAATTGAACCCGCGACTCTTTGGTCCATGGGCCAACATTCTAACTGCTGAGCCAAACTGGCCAGGGCTCATATAAATGTTTTATAATACTTTTCTTATTCTCTATATATGCACACATATATTTAAAAGGTTTCATTAAGCCTTGGCTGGATAGTGGAAATGCTGATGGATATATAGCTGCTCAGCTCTGATTGGATGGGGAAAGTCTAAGTTTTATTAGTTGAAATAGGACTTCAGAAACTCATTTAGAAGCGTCGGCTCAGATGGCAGGAACACAGTGCAGGTGGGCAGCTCAGCACAGAGGCGGGCAATTCACTGAGGCTTCTCCCTGAACTGTGCTTTGTGCGGGAGGCCTGTGCAGAAACTACTGCTGGGCTTTATTTTTTTCAGTTAGAGCCCAGTTAGCCACCAGGAGCCTTTCTTGGTAGATATCTTTTCTCGGGTCCACAACATCTTCACCAACACTTGCTATTATTATTATTTTTTAAATTGTAGTCATGCTAGCAGGTGTGAAGTGGTATCTCATTGTGGTTTTCATTTGCATTTCCCTTGAAGGCTAACGGGCATCTTCTCATGTGCTCATTGGTCATTTGTTTGCTTACTTTAGAGAGCTGTCTACGTTCCTTGCCCATTTTTTTTTTTTAATCCTCATCTGAGGACATTTTTCCATTTTTTGTACAGACAGTGTGGGAGGGAGAGAGAGGAAGAGAGAGAGAGGGAAACATCGATGTGAAAGGGACACATCGAGTGGCTGCCACCCGCACGACCAACCAGGGCCGGGGACAAACTGCAACCGAGGTACATGTCCTTAGTGGGAACCGAACCCGGGTCTCTCCGGACCGCAGGTGGACGCTCTAACCGCTGAGCCAAACCGGCCAGGGCTCCTTGCCCATTTTTAAATTGGGTTGTCTTTTTGTTCTTGAGTTGTAAGACTTCTTTATATTATCTGGACAGTTATCAGATATATGATTTGCAAATATTTTCTCCCATTTTTAAATTTTTCTCACTTTCTCAATAAAGTTGTTGATGCACAGATGTTTTATATTTTGATAAAGTCCACTTTTTTCTTTTGTTGCTGTGCTTTGGGTGTCATATCTAAGACTCCATTGCCATATCCAAGATAATGATTTGTTACTATGTTTTATTCTAAGAGTTTTATGAAATGAGCTTTATATTTAGGTCATTAGGGCATTTTAATTAATTTGAATATATGGTATGAGGTGGGGATCCAGCTTCATTTTTTTCTATGTTAACACCTAGTTGTCCAGGACAATTTGTTGGAGAGACTATTCTCTTTCCATTGAATGGTCTTGACACCTTGTTGAAAATCAATTGACCATACATATAGGGGTTTATTTCTGGACTTTCATTCTATTCCATTGATCCTATCTCTGTCTTTAAGCCTATACCACACTGTTTTGATTACTGTTGCTTTGTAGTAAGTTTTGAAGTTGAGAAGTATGAATCTTTTAACTTTCTTCTCCATATTCAGGGCTTCTTGCAATTTCATATGAACTTCAGGATTGACTTTTTCATTTCCGCAAAAAAAGAAAGTCACTGAAATTTTGAAAGGGATTGTGTAGATTACTTTGGATAGTATTGTCATCTTAGCAATATTTAGTTTTCCAATTCATGAACATGGTTGCTTTTCATTTGTTTAGGTCTTGTTTAATTTCTTTCAGCAATATTTTGTAGTTCTCAGTGTACAAATCTTTCACCTCTTTGTTAACTGTATTCCTAGGTATTTTATTTTTTGTATGCTCTTGTGTGTCCACACACATTTTATTTATTTTATTTTTTAAAAAATCCTCACCTGAGGATATTTTTTTCATTTATCTTCAGGTAGAGTAAGAGGGAGGGAGAGAGAGAGAGAAAAACATTGATGTGAGAGAGACATATCAATTGGTGTCTCCCTCACGACCCTGACCAGGGCCAGGGACCAAACTACAACCGAGGTACATGCCCTTGACCGGAATTGAACCCAAGACTCTATGGTCCGTAGGCCAACATTCTAACCACTGAGCAAACCGGCAAGGGTTGTCCACACATACTTACGGACATTTAAGATTTACCAAAAATCTAAGCTGCTCCGGATACTTGAAACAGAATGCTGTCCAAATAAGTACATTATTTTAAGACACTCCAGGAAAGATGGCAACCAAGAATGTGATCTAGCTTCTTTTGCCACTGTTGTTTCTTGGTTAAGATTCTCAAGAAAGATTCTGGTCAGTGCAAATCGCTCCAAGTATCTATCCTTCATCTGATGAGACAAGTGCTAAGTTGTCAAGTGCTTCTCAAACTTGAGTGTGCATACAGCTCACCTAGATATGTAATTACACTTCTGATTCTACAGACCCGTCATAAAGGCAGGACCTCAGATTTGCATTTCTTATAAGTTCCCGGGTGATGCTGCTGCTGCTAGTCTATGGACAGCACTTTGAGCAGCAAGTCTGTGCCCATGGGTTAGGTAGAGGTGGGCCCATTCTTGATCTGATTACTGAATTACCTGTGAACAAAGCTCTCCAATCATGAAGGCAGTCATGTTACAACAACACATTTTCAGAAGCTGCACGAGGAATGTGAATGTGCCCATGTGAGACAAGCAGAGGTTTGTAACGAGGTGTGCTCGTGACATTGCTCATGATCTAAGCCATCGGTCTGTGCAGTTCTATGTGCTTTCTGCCCAACTGAAAGCAAATGGGGCGGGGCCTTTGCAACGCCATGCAGCTGGTGAAGTTTTCCTCCGGAATGTACAGCTTCTGCTTTTGGTGGCCTGTTCTGGAAAATGAAGGCCCCTCCTTGTCCTCATGGAGCTTGGTGCCTCCTGACTGCCACTTCCTTCTCCTTCCTCAACATTGAGATGGGCCTGTTACCAGTCGGTCGCATTAGCTACAACACCCACATTTTGGTAGGGTTATCCAACTTGGTGGCACACCCCAGCCAAGTTTCATCCCAGGCTCATCTTTCTGTCTCCTTATCATGTTGGAGAAGGATGTTACAACAAAAGCCACACATTTATCCTCACAGAGAAGGAGGTTGACTCCTAGTGACACTGGGTAGATGGCTGGTTCTTTTGTAGGTGCTGATAACCTTGAGCATGGGTGTGGGGAGGATACATTGGCTTTAGGATTAGGATCGTCCCTGGCATGTTCCCTCCACATCCTTTCTTTGCTTCATCCCCTTTCATTCCTGTCCAAGCTCAGGGGAGGGCCACCCTGTCACCCCTGCAACCTTTTCTTCCACCCCAGATGTAGTTAATGTTCTCCAAGGACTGCTCTTATTTTAGCTAGTATTGAATCACATGTTTGTCACCTTTCTTATCTCAAGGTTATGAACTGAAAAGAGTCCCACAATCTTTCATGTTATTTCTACCTTTGTGGAAAGGTATTGAGTAAAAAGTGTAATACTAGAAAGTGTCTTCTTCCTGAATAAGTCATTTGGGAGCCACCCCTGAGTGACAGCGCTGTGATCAGCAGTCCTGAGGCAGAAAACTGGAAAGTGGGCAGAAGTTTCTTGGAAGTTGGGGGCAGGAGTTGCCAAATCGCCACCACCTGGGCACACTAGAACCACAGTATTCAAAATTGAGGGCTCATGTAACCTTAAAAGAATTTTGCAAAATTGTGTAGTTTCTTGCACTTTTTTAAAAGTGATGAGTTAAAAAAATTATTACAAGTTTAAATAGTTGTAAGGTAGCAATTTTCCATGTAATGCAAATATTGATATTTATATCTTTTCCACTATTTTAAAAATCTATTTAGTTAATTATCATAGTGCATAATGCATCATCCATTTCGAAATAAATTGACAAGTTATTCTTAGCTGTCAGAAATTTCATATCATTTTTTGAACTCATTTCCCCGTTCCACTTCCCCGCAGAATTTTATTTTAATATAATACACATTTAGGCTTGAAAGTCTCCCATGGATCACTCAATCATATTTCTCTGCTGCAAAACTATGTATATAGTTGAGGTATTAATAATGCTACAAGTATAAAAACTTTTAACCTTTCAATGATTAGTGTACTAGTGATCTAAATAACATTCATTTTATTATTGAACTCCCAAAGCAAAATTTTATTAGAAATGTAGCTGTCCCTGAGGTGGGCGGGACATTGTCTACATATTTTACCATTGGCACATATGTCATCTCTGGCCCCAGGGTCCGTTCGGTTCACCACCTCATTTCTATAGATGTTGGTGTTGAGAAACCTTCTTCATGCTGATTAGATAAAACAGCAAATCTCTTTATCAGTGTCACTTAATTTAAAATGTGACTCCTTCTGCGTTAGATGCCCAAAATAACAAGATCATTAATTATCAAAACTTATTTGATGAATGGACAACTGTTTAGATCTCCCTTTCATTTAATAGGCAACAACCTGAAAACCACTTGATTGGCCAAGTAACTGCCCAATTATTAGCATGGTACACTTTCTGACCCAAGTGCCAGGTCTTTGAATTTTCCCTTTGTTTGGCACCCCAGGATGTTTTATACCCGAGGGCAACCCACTTCTGAAAGCAAGAAGAATCTCCAGCAGGTCGGCTGTAGAAACGCATATACTGCATATTGAAATGCAAGACTGGAACTTGATGCCCTCAAACCACTGAGGGCCTACATACTCCTTGGAAAGTGCTCCAGTATCTCCCGTCGGCAGCAGTCTCCTCTGGGCTGAGAAGTGGAGGGGTGCTGCATCTCGGACCTTGCCCCAGACCCAGCTGAGACTTCCTGTTCGCCTCATGGTCCCAATTCAGAAGCATAGGCTCCCCATGCCTCTGTCCTTTCCGTCTCTTTCTGGCTCTCTTAGAGACTCCAAAGAAAGAGTGCAACACCAGATAAATTATCTCCGTTTCCTGTGTGTGTGTCAGGCAATAGAAATCAAGTAAAAATAAATAGAAATCAAGTAATATGTTTCCATTATTATTTCTAAGCTGTGCGCTTGGACATGCATATGAACTCCAGAGCTAGAGAAGCAGGAACAGAAAGATCAGCTACAGGATTCATAATAAACCTGATCTAAAGGAGGCCTTGGGCCAATCTATCTTATGCTGAGAGAAAAGAGAAGAAAACAATTTTTTTTAAGAGTCTAGTCATTTAAAAATAGTTGTCACCTTTCAAGAAGCCCTCCGTCATTTTCTGTAAGAACTGATGAGCTCATCCAATGTTGTGGCTCATTGGCAGCCACCTATAATTAAGCTCTGTCTTGCAGTGGTTCTATTGCGAGATAATGCGATGCTTCTGTCTTCCCGCTGCCTTGCCATGGGAGGGGAGGGTGAGGAGGCTGGGGGAAAATAGCAGCCCTGTGTGGCCGTGGAGGTTCACAAACCTACTCTCTCTCATTCCACGGGGACAACAATATGCTCCACAGTGTGGAAGGGAGCTATTATTTCACCTGTGGTCTTACTTAATGTACATAACAACTTGTGGAATTGGTATCCATTTTCCCAACTTTACAAATCAGAAAACTGAGTGTCAGAGAGGTCAACGACTTGGTCATTGTCTTCGATCAGTAGGAAGCGATATCAAGACCACCGGTGCAGGTCGGCCTCCTTACTGAGCCCATGTCCTTTCCAACATGCCAGGGACCACCTTAGTCAGAGGAATGTCTCCCATTGCTCTTTTGGTGGGGACACCAGTTCCGACCATGGCCAGTACCGGGCGGGGCGTGGGAGTCTTCTACTGCAGATGGCCGTGGTCTCTCCAAATGTGGACAGACACGTGTCTGAAGCAGTGCTTCTCAGCCCTTTCCAGGGCACAACATACAGAGAAGAAAAGGATGTAGTTTGGTTATATAGAAGAAACTGTCTAAGCCTGGAGGTTAAGGGCCCAGCCTTGACCTGGCTTCCGTAGGCAGCACACTTGTAATCTAGTCACAGCATGGGTGCTGGGCGCTCCGATGCACAGTGCACAGTGCAAATCCAACGTAGTCTAAAGGAACAGCCACTGTTGCAGCTGGACCCCTGCATCCCTTCATGGGATAAGCAATAGATGATTGATTCTACTTTGAATTCATAGTGATGACACACTTGGTGTCCTGGGAGGATTGGTGACTTTGGATGATGAGGTGAAAGAAAGTGAAAGGACACTGTGTTTGTGGGGAGCTATGAGTGATGGCTTGTCTGGGGAGCAGAGAGATGGCATGAAATTGCCTACAGATCATAACATGACTGACTCACTGTGTTTTCTCCTTCTTGTGATTCGGTGACAGTCCAAAGGTTGTGGTGAGTGAGTTAAGAAATGATGCAGTGTGAACTTTATAACTCTCACTTTGGACACAGCTACTTTCAGGGAAGTAGAGAATATATAAATGTACATATATACATAGCAGCCCTGTGTGGCTGTGGAGGTTCACAAACCTACCCTCTCCTGTTCCATGGGAACAACAATACGCTCCACAGTGTGGAAGGGAGCTATTATTTCACCTGTGGTCTTACTTAATGTACATAACAACTTGTGAAATTGGTATGCATTTTTCCAACTTTACAAACCAGAAAACTGAGTGTCAGAGAGGTAAATGACTTGGTCAGTGTCTTAGATCAGTAGGAAATGATATCAAGTGCAGACGTATGTATGCGTGCATGTGTGTATATGATGTGTGTGCGTGTAGAGAGAGAGAGAATATATAAGTGTAACTATATGTGTATATATATTTATTTATATATATGTGTGTGTGTGTGTGTATTTTTGGCTCTTAGGTAAATGAGAATATACTGGAGTATCTCAAGGCATAATACATTTTCTTTTTAAAAATATTTATTTTAAATCTTGAAGGCTCTTCCTTAGGGAAGCCTCAAGGCAGTGATGGATGGATGCTGGGTCGCTAGGGTCTCATCAAGCAGAGAGACAATGGAACTGCTTAGGTGGGATGAGTTCAAAGATAGTATGCCCATCCCCCCAAGTCGACTGAAGTGCTGCTTGCAGAACAAGATTAGAAATTAAGCTCTAAAGAGAATACTCACATCAGGCCTCACAGGTGTAGGGGAGACATCAAAGGCTGTTGGGAACAGGTCTCTCAAATCACTTGAGTGACATTGGGCAAATTAATCAAACTTGTTGGCTTTAATCCTCTCATCTAATAAAGGAAGGTGGACTGGGGGAGCTATTAAGATCTTTTTGGATTTCACTTTCTATGTTTCAACTAACTTCAGTTCAGTCACCTAAAACCTCTTTTGAAAGACAATGTGTGCATCATGGGACAGCTGAGGGAGACACGGGAGAAATTTAAAGCAATTTAAATGTTTCCTGGATACTTAAAAAATTAAAATTAATTCAAGTCAGAATATAAGTAACTATTGAAACAAATCTCACTCATAAGCAAAAAGTTGGTAACTTGTTTACAATGTAGATTAAGTTTAGAAATATTTTTCTCACAAAGGAAATCAGAATACATAGTGTTGTTCTTTGCCTTTATAAATGCCCAAGATTAAAGTAAGGGCAGCTAAACAAAATGCAAGATCTGGTTATATTGCTCAAATCCAAGTAAACTCCCCCTTGGTATGGATTCCTAGGCCCCGACCTACTTACTGAATCATATCCTCTTGGGATGAGCCCCTGAAATCTGCAACTGTGAAATCCAGAAAGATCTTAAGAGCTACCCCAGTCTACCCCCCTTTATTTGATGAGAAAATTGAAGTTAAAAGTTCTCTGGACAGTTCTGCTGTGTCATGCTCTGCAGTTGGAATGTTCCCACAGAGCTAAGATGTCTGTGAGTTGTGACTCTGATGAGCTCATTATTGGCCCATGAGGAGCACTTAGGACTTACATGAGCATTCTAGAGAAGTGTGGGGTGCTGATGAGGAAGATGATGAGATTCTAGACAAGCATGAATTCCATTTGTTTGCATTTGCTTGTGTCTGTAAAATTCTGGCTTTCCATTTTTAATACAGAGGTTTGTACTGTTGATATCTTTCATCTCCACACCCTACCTGGCCTGATACCACAGAGATCCTTCAATCTCCATTTCCGAACGAAGATGTCTGCCCTAAGCTCCTACCTCTCTTTGGGCCCCAGTGAGTTGGGTGAGGTCAGGAAGCTCATTTTTAATCTGGTTACAGAGCAAGCCTAGAGCGAGCCCCAGACAACACGCTTCCGTTTCCACTCTAGACTGGTCCTTTCATCACTAGACTAAAGTGCTTTCTTGAGCAAAAGAATCCAAAGCCTCAAAAGGCTCATTATGCCCTGGCAGGTTTGGCTCAGCGGTTGGAGCATCGGCCTGTGGACCAGAGAGTCCCGGGTTCGGTTCCCTCTAGGGGCATGTACCAAAAAAAAAAAAAAAAGGCTCATTAGTCATGGTTTATACACCCCTGGTTTATAGCCTTTCCACTCTTTCCTTCTACTATCAATCTCCTCCCACCCTGAAAGCCTCTCTCTACTGTGGCCCATGAGAGAAGGGGTCGTGAAGACAGAAGGGGGTTCGGCTGCCTCTTGTGCCTCAAGCAAGAGCACTAGCCTGCCTCTCTTCAGCTGTTTAGCATCTCAAACAAGTTCCTTTCAACTCACTTAAATACTCATTTGGCTTCATGTTGCTGTTACTCAAATTATCATGGCCTCCTCGATAATTTTCAGGAATTTTTCCCTGAAGCACTTGGCAAAGGGTGACCAGGAAATTGGGTCCACTGATGAGGTGGTGCCTAGCTGGTGTTCTGGACTCTTTGAGAACAGAGATATCCAATTACTTCAAGGAGTGAGGATTATAGGAAGGAGACACGTAGAAAAAGGAAATTTCATGGGCGGGAAATGTTTAGAAACGGGAAAGTCATTCAGGATGCCATAAGGCTCCAATGACAGGCATTCCGAATCCATGAGTCTCACCTCGAGTTTTGTACTATCAAATATGATGACTCTATGACTGTATAACTCAAGATCAAATCTCCTGAGAGGATCTGCCTGGGTTGGCTTGTGTGCTAGGTCACCTCAGCCTGCTGGCCAGCCTAAAGATGGGCTGCCTGGGAGTTAGGTCCCCATCTGTGGTCCCGTCCACTGTGGCCAGGGAGTGCTGGATGCAGTGAGGATGAGGAGCACACCATGTAGCCCATGGCCACTGTCTTGGTTTGGGTTCCCTACAAGCAGACCCTGAGGATTAGTGTGAAAGTGAATTATTAGGAAATGTTCCCTGGAAAACTAATAGAGAAATGAAGATGAGGGATCTAGAAAAGAAGTCAGGAGAAGCAGGAATATGGCACTAAGCAAACTCCCCAGAAGGTCACTTTGGTTCAATGCCACAGGAGGAG
Organism: Molossus molossus; assembly: GCF_014108415.1. Classification (NCBI taxonomy): domain Eukaryota; kingdom Metazoa; phylum Chordata; class Mammalia; order Chiroptera; family Molossidae; genus Molossus; species Molossus molossus. The sequence continues at coordinate 55,439,816 of NW_023425354.1, read as the reverse complement.
CTCTGGAGACAGGGTATGTCACACCTGTCTGTGTGGGCCCGATCAGGGTCAGGGAACTGGGGTGTACACACCCTGAACTCATTAATATCTGGTTACACATTGTCCTGAAGCACAAATTCCCAGACACTGAAGCTCTTCTCATGTCGACAGAGTACATTCTGGCAGTGAAGGCAACACTTCAAGGTCTGCAGTCTGCTGTTGGGAGTAAGGCAGCCTGCGAGCCTGTGCCCGAGAAATGGCCGAAGGGTCGAGGGGATGTGAATTGGAGCAGTAACAGCACCTGTACAGCCATCTAACGGATTAGCTGGAGAGGCTTCCTTGAGCAGGGTGCGGTGGTCATGGCCGATACCATACGCTGAGTGCCTTCTCTACGTTGCCCAATGGTGACAACAACAAATCGACTTGGGAACTTAGGCTTAAGCTGTGAATGGTACAGTCAGTCAGTTGCCCAGTGCCTCTGTCCAACGTGTGGTATCTTTGGAAATGGCCAACTGAAGCCAGCATAAATCAAAGCAGACTCAAGTTAACACCAGCCAGACTCTGGCTATTTCCAGTTTATAAAGAAGAGATAAACTATTTTCAACCGTGTCAACAAAAATAAATTAACTTTCGCCCAGCCAGTATGGCTCAGTGGTTGAGCATCAACCCATGCACCAAGAGGTCACCGGTTTGATTCCCGGTCAGGGCACATGCCCAGGTTGTGGGCCCAATCCCCAGTGGGGGCATGCAGGAGGCAGCCAATTGATATTCTCATTGATGTTTCTATTTCCTCTCCCTCTCCCTTCCTCTCTCTCTAAAATCAATAAAGAAAAAAATTAATTAACTTTATTAAATCACTGAGAAATGTCATTGTTAATATCTCACAAAACGGTAGCACATCTATCTATATTCACTCCATTTCTACTTCTACAAGCTAGCGTCACTTCAGAGAGCTCCATGATCTTCCTTGGAACATGTAAACCAATCTTCAGTAGTCTCTGGCTGATGGTGCGATTTCCTCTCTGGAACTCCCGAGAGGCTGCATTCCTTGATGGCTCTGGCCATGCTGGGACCAGCATCATTGGTGCTCTGCCTCTGGCCCACCAGGGCATACTCTCTGTAAAGATGAGAGCATGGGCCCACTCAGTTTGTAAACACTGAACAGCTGGCTCTCTGGGAAAAAAAATCTATGTATACAATGACCAATACAGTGTTGCTGAACTTTAAGTTGGGAAGGGATGCCATCATTATGTAGTACTCCCACCTCAGAGAAGTAACAGATGGAGATAAACTCAACAGGATCAAAAGCAGTAAAATGTACAAAAAAATTAGAAAGTGATGACGTTTGAGTACTCGTTACCATTGTGTGAATACAATTTATTTAATTATAGTTATATAATTTAGTTTTCTTTTCTTTCTTTCTTTATTTTTATTAATTAATTAATTTATTTTTGTTACAGATGTTTCTCCTTTTCCCCCCACTGATTCCTCCTCTCCCCCCACCCTGTCCCCAGCTTTGTTGTCCATGTCCATTGTTCATGCATCCATGCATATAAGTTCTGTGGTTTATCTCTCCCCCACCACCCCCTCTTCTAGGGATTGTCAGTCTGTACCCCACTTCCATGTCTCTGGAACTACCCCATTCCTCAGACTGTTATGTTCATTATATTCCACCAATAAGTGAGATCATATGATACTTGTCTTTCTCTGTTTGGCTTATTTCACTTAGGATAATACTTTCCAGGTCCCTCCATGTCGTCTCAAAGGATAAGAGATCTTTCTTTCTTACAGCTGCATAGTACTCTATTGTGTATATGTACCACAGCTTTTTAATCCATTCATCTACTGATGGACACTTGGGCTGTTTCCAGATCTTAGCTATTGTAAATAGTGCTGCTACAAACATGGGGGTACATATATTCTTCCTGATTGGTGTTTCAGGCTTCTTAGGGTATATTCCTAGAAGTGGGATCACTAGGTCAAATGGCAGTTCAATTTTTAATTTTTTGAGGTAACACCATATTGTTTTCCACAGTGGCTGCACCAGTCTGCATTCCCACCAGCAGTGTACTAGAGTCCCCTTTTCTCCACACCCTCGCCAACACTTGTTGTTTGGTGATTTGTTGATGGCGGCTATAATTTGGTTTTTAATAGTGACTGGGTTTAACAACCAGCTGGCTGAATTTCTGCAGGTATAACAATGGGCTCTGGTAAGCCACTATAAAGCAGTTCCAGCACACCACTGCCAGTCACCCGTCATGATGCATGAGTTTGCATGCTGAGGGGTGAAAATGTTCAATGATTGAAAGAGGGATCTGAGTCCAGTACATTAGAGACGTTGACTCTCTGACTCTGACAAGTTCTATCTCATGAATAAAATTCTAACATTCTCCCAGTGTTAGCTGAGCCTGGAAGCCATTTTTCTTAACTAATAAAGGTCCTATTGGCTTATCTGGATGAAATACAGTATATCTGATAGAAACCAGCCTACTCGGATTCATCAGTCTTTCTCTGCTTGTACCATTCACATTTCCTTGATAATATATAGTCTGCAGAATCTTAGCAAGACTATCACAGAATGGGTTCAGATCCTAAAATTTCAGATCTTTTAAGTAGCCTTGATATATTCCCCTGTTTTTTTATGTATAGTATAAAGTATAATCCATAACTTGGTACTATCCATAACCCAACATTTACCACTTTATGATTCTTAACAACATGAAACCAATTTCCCCCCTATAAGTATCCCGTTTGTGTCTTTGTTTGTTTCTTCCTTACAGTGTCAGGATCTTTCTACAGCACGTAATATGAGTCATTTTTGTTTTTGGTGATGATTAATTGACGATGTTGGACTGTCAATAATACCAGGAACGTCTAAATGAAACTTTATGATTGGATTCCAGAGGAGCCTCTGATCATAAAAGAAAAGCTTTTAGATCATAAAGACCAATTATCTAGCCATCTCAGCTGCTGGGATGGTTGTTGATTAATTACACTATAATGCTCTTCACCTGATAGCTCCAATCTAGATTTTTTTTCTTTTAAAGAGAAAGAGAAAGAGAAAGAGTCTCCCTGCCAACCCCTGTAGACATATGGGTCATTCTATTTAGATGGGCTAAGTACTCTTAACATTTCCAGAACCCTCACAAGTGAGCATTCAAACTTCAATCTATTTTCTGGGAAGAACTTCAACAAAACATCTGGCTAAATCTCTTCCTTACAGTCCAGTCCAGAATCATTATCTCATTTTATGCAGAGACCCAACTGACCTGGAATGATTTGAGGATTTACCCAACATCACATCACTAGTAAGTACTAGGAAGGGAAGCCAGTTCCTCTTCCTCCAAGCGCTCATTTATTCATTCATTCATTTACTCAACAAACGTGCTAGGAGTACACTGTAGACCCAGCTTGAAAGTAGGTGGTAAGATAAAAAGGAGAATGTACAGGTAGCATACAGAGCTGTTGATGTGAGGGAAAAATTATGGGTTTGGGGTCAGACAGATCCACATTGGACTCCAGCTCTGTAACCTCCTGGGTGATGTAACCTTGGTTAACTTACTCAACCTGTAAGTACCTGTAAAAGGGGAGTCATTTTACCAACCTTGGGAGGTTATCGTGAGAGTTACAGATGATGTGTATGAAGCTGGCACAGAGCAAGTACTTTAAAACTGGTTCCTTTTACTAAGCCTAGAAGAACATTGTCCCTGTTCTCATAGGGCTCACAGTCTAGTGGTGGAGACACATATTAAATTCTATGACAATGAAATCATGGCTCTGATGGAAACAAACAAAGGAGCGCACCATGGAAGCCCATCAGGAGGCCACTAGCAAAAATGTAACCTGGAGCATGTCTTTTAGCTTCTAGAATCACAGCTCCTCAACTGTTCAACAAGGGAGCTAGAAGACTATAGCTAAACTTGACCGAGTCCATGTACTTTGGCTCTCTGGACGTTCTCCCAACAAGGTGTGCCCTGCAATTTCGTGCTATAAAAGTCTACTCGAGTAAAAGAGCTGACAGTGATACACACCCCAGTAAACAGCTTAGTAACATAGCAAAACAACAGTGACAGCTTTCACATCACTGTTGTAAATGATAAAATCCCCAGTGGATACATCACACACTCAATGAGGTTTCTGTACATTTGGTCTATTTGGATCTCATGCCCAGTTATCTATTGACATTGCTGTTTCCCTAAGTTCTGTTTCTTAATACACCATTCAAGGAAAATAATTTCATTGATATTGATGGTACAAATGGGAATAAAATGCTTCAAATCTGTTTCTAAGTAATTTCCAAGAATAACAATAAAGAATACATTTCAAGAACTTATATTACTCCAAAATTTAGATGGCAAACCTTTCTATTACCTCCCTCACCTTTGGCAGTACAATTGTTTCCAATTTCCTTGTGTAAATAGCCATAAAAATAAAATGATTAGGAGAATTTAGAAGAAACAAGCAGTTGAGAGACAGTTGGTTATAAAAGCAACATTTTCTTTTTTCATTCCTAATCATCCCTATTCACACCACCATTTACCTCGTTCACCTTTCTCTCTCCTTTTCCCTTCTTCCTTTCGTTTTCCATGAGCCACCCTTTAACACACCATGCTCCCCAACCCCCCACATCCCTAGACAGGCTACTTAGAAGGGGAACCATCATCAAATCACAACTGAATTAGAATTGTTCAATAAATACACAAATAACCATTTATTTTTATATGGGTTTGGAGAATATCTGCAATTAGCTAGACATGGATATAAATTTTTCTTTCTCCCACTGACACATATTTTTAGGACATATTTTATTCTAAACCAAGTTTTCCAAACTGTGGGCACGTTAACAAGTGTTCTGAGTTTTAGAAACTGTGGTTGAGCCCGGCCGGTGTGGCTCAGTGGTTGAGCATCATCCCCTGCACCAAGAGGTCGCTGGTGTGGTTCCCAGTCAGGGCACATGCCCAGGTTGTGTGCCCGATCCCCAGGAGGTTTGTGCAGGAGGCGGCTGATCGATGTTTCTCCCCCACATGGATGTTTCTACCTCTCTCTCCCTTCCCCTTTCTCTAAAAAAATCAATAAAAAATATATTTTTTTAAAAAAGAAACTGGAGTTGAATCCTGTGGGAAACACAAACTGGCACACTAAAGACTCTAGAAATTCTTGTGTTAAAAAAAATTACATTGGGGACTTCCGGTCAAGATGGCACACAGGTAAATGCAGTCTCACTTTCTTCCACAACCACACAGAAATTACAACTAAACTACAGAACAAACATCCTTCAGAACTGCCTGAAATCAAGCTGAATGGAAGTCTTATAACCATGAAATTAAAGAAGAAGCCACATCAAGACTGGTAGGAGGGGCGGAGGTGGACAGGCTGGTCCCACACCCACCAGCCCATCTGCTGGTGGATAAAAATCAGGAGGACCCCTCGGCTGGGAAGGTCCTTCCTGAGGACTTTGGGGTCCCCATCCCACACCAGGCCCCCAGCTCAGGTTCCAGTGCCAGGAAGAGAATCCCCATAACTTCTGGCTGTAAAACTAGAGGGAACTGAGGCTGAGGGAGGCTGAGGCTGCTAGAGCCCCAGGCTGCTTCTCTCAACGGAACAACGCATGGACGTACTCAGACTCGCTCCTTCTGGGCTCCAGCATTGGGGAGGCAGCTTGGAAGGCACCAGAGACATACAAGGAAGAAATGAGTTGTTTGGCATCAGGGCAAGGGCTGGAGGGGCAGCTTTCTCCCAGACAGACGTGCTGGTGGAGGCTGCTGTTCTTTGCTGAGCCCTTCCCTGGGGACGGCAGATGGCCGCCATGTCTGGGACTCCAGCATCCTGGCTCACACTGTATTCCTCACCCTGGTAATTCCCTGAGGCCCTGTACTGCCCAACTTTCAGGCCCACCCAAGCTGTTTCCAATGGCTTTACCATAGGATTGGCCGGTTTGGGCTCCTGCTTCAGATTTCTCTCAAACAAGCAGTGTCTGGTCTCAGTGAGCCCCATACCTCTCACAAAGTGGTCCCAGGCCTGGCACTAGAAGCAGCCAGCCTTGGTTCATAACTTGGCTTTTCCTGGGCACCTCCAAGCCCAGTGCAAGCAGCAGCCATTGGAAGATCACTATGTACCTTATGCCTGGTGGCCCCTGGTAGAACACAGGCAATGGCTGACCTTGCCCCAGAGCCTGCACACCCAGTCGACAGCTTCAGATCACACCGAAACACCACCACCCAACCACCTCCACAAGTGACAAACTCAAGGAATGGACTCAGTGGATACCAGAGCTTTGCTGAAGTAAGTCCTGCTCTCTGTGGTGGCCCCTGCACAGCTGATCATCCAAGGTAGTCAGAGGTCGGTGGTCAGTAGGCACAGCCAGTCCTTGCAACTGATCAGCCTGAGTAAATCCCTGCCATTGATGTGCTAACAGCAATCAAGACTCAATTACAACAGAACGGTGTAAAGTCCACAGGAAGAGTTCACCTTGAGGGCCTAGCTGGGGTGATCAGGGAGGCTGTGCCACTGGTCCCTACAGGACACCTACTATAACAGGCCACCTTAGGAAGCCTAGGAGACATAGCAACTCTACCTAATACATAGAAACAAACACAGGGAAGAAACCAAAATGAGGAGACAAAGAAACATGTGCCAAATGAACAAAACTCCAGGAGAAGCACTAAATGAAAAGGAGATGTGCAATCTAACAGATGTGGAGTTCAAAACCCTGCTTATAAGGATACTCAATAAACTTAGGAGGATTTCAAAGAACTACGTGAGAATGTCAAGAAACTTAATGAGGACCTCAAGAGCATGTTAAAGAACCAGTCAGAAATGAAAGATGCACTAACTGAAACAAAGAATAATTTACAGGGAATCAATAGTAGAGAAGGTGAAGCAAAGAAGCAAATCATATATTTGGAATATAAGAAATCAAAAAACACCCAATCAAAACAGCAAAAAGAAAAAAGAATCCAAAAAAATGAGGATAGTGTGAGGAACTCTGGGACATCTTCAAGCATGCCAACATTCGCATCATGGGGATGCCAGAAGGAGAGGAGAGAAAGCTAGAAATCAAAAACCTATTTGAAAAAATAATGACAGAAAACTTCTCTAACTTGGTGAAGGAAACAATCAAACAAGTCCAGGGAGCACAGACAGTCCCACACAAGGTGCACCCAAAGAGGTCCACACCAAAGACACATCATCATCAAAATGCAAAAGGTTAAAGACAAAGAGAGAATCTTAAAAGCAGCAAGAGAAAAGCAGTTATTTATTTACAATGGAGCTCCCATAAGACTGTCAGCTGATTTCTCAAAAGAAACTTTGCAGGCCAGAAGGGAGTGGTGAGAAATATTCAAAGTGATGAAAAGCAAGGACCTACAACCAAGATTACTCTATCCTGCAAAGCTATCATTTAGAATCGAGGGACATATAAAGAACTTCCCAAAAAGCTAAAGGAGTTCATTACCACCAAATCAGTATTATATAAAATGTTGAAGGGTCTTCTTGAAGAAAAATAAGATAAAAAATATGAACGATAAAATGGCAATAAATACATATCTATCAACAATTGAATCTACAAACCAAATGAACAAACAGAACAGAAACAGACTCATAGATACAGAGAACCTTTTGTTGGTTGCCAGATGGGAGGGGGGTTAGAAAATGGGTGAAAAGATGAAGGGATTAAGAAGTACAAATTGGTTGTTAGACTGAAGAACCTCAAAGGGAAATGGGGAGGTGGGGCAGGAAGAGAGAAATCAAAGCACTTATATACATATTTGCATAACCAATAGACAAAGACAATAGTGTGGGGAAGACAGGAGGGGAGCGGGAATGGGGAGGAAGGTGAGGGGAGAGACATCTGTAATACATTCAACAATAAAGATACATCTAAAAAGAAAAAAAGCACATTGGACTTTGTGCCAGAATTTGCAAATTTATTTGATTATAAAACTATTATTGATTGACTGATGGAATAGCCTCTTTAATGGCCCAGGGAACACTCAGGGCGGCATCTGTTTCATGCAGTAAGATTTGTTTTTTTCCTGCTGAAGAGCTGAGGAAAGGACCCCTCTGACTCACTGGGCTGCTCCTCTGTGATGGAAGCAGGCTGCGGCCAGGCTACCCAGGCACTTTCTCAGACACATCCACATTTGACATTCATTCTGCTCATTGTCTCTGGCTCTGCCATGCAGTCTATTAGAAGCCTGTAGACCTTGGAAGGATGTCATAAAGTGGCTATAAGCCACAGGCAGCCACGCAAGCCTGTATTCTGTGGTTCCACTAGACTTTGTGCTGAAAACAAACACCTTCTTCAAGGATGCCAGTTCCAGGACCTTGAAGGGGTGGTGTTGAAATCCTTTGGACCAGCCATTATACCCAGCTCTATGGGCCACTCATGCTCTCTACTAGAGGGTGTCTACATTATTTAGACTGCCTTACCGAAGGTGTTATTCCAAGAAAGTTGACTTTAAAAGCTCCCAGCAGGGGACCTTTGTCCCAGTGCCAGACTTATTTGCTGTGATCAAGCTCAAACAAAGTAACTCAGCCAGCTGTCAGCATGGGCTGGCGCACAGTGGGCAGAAGTGCCTTTCTCACAGGAGTGTTGGCGAGTCAAAGGAGTTCACGGATGTAAGGGTAGCGCCTGGCACGGCGTCATCAATCCAAGCTGCTTCTTCGTAGTCGGTAGTGTGTTTCTGATATATGACTTATTTCACTTTTATTTGCTTATAGCATAGCGGTGACAAGCATGGCAGTTAAAGCCAGACAGACCTGGCTTCCAAACCTGGCTTTTCCTCTCCTGTCTGTGTGGCCTTGGGCATGCTACCTAACCTCTCTCCAAACCTCTTTCACCTCATCTAGAAAAAATAACAGTCTATCCCATATTGCGATCTGCAGCAATCAACTAGGTTTTGTATGTAAAGCTGTGGCATCATATATGGTGTATGGTACAGGGTGAGGGTTCATTAAATATCGACTATGATTTGTATTATTGTGGTGCAACAGTGGTGTATGTGTGAGTGGGTGCATGCGTGTGCATAGATACAAGTTTACAGTCTATGGAGTGATGCTAAAACATTAGTAAATAAATGTAGCATAGAATAGATTATATGATATATGTGATACAAACTAACACGGAAGGAGAAATTAGTTTTGACAAACAAAATCAATAATGCTTTGGAGGGTAGCATTTTCCCTTGATGTGAAAGAATGAGTAGCATTTATACAGGCAAAGATGGGAGGAAGAGAGCTCCATATTGAGGGAAGAGTCTGAGCAAATCACCGATGCAGAAAAGTTACAGGACATTCTTGGGGCCCACTCGGAGGCTGGGAGGCTGGATCAGAGACTGTGTGTTCACCCATGTTTGAGATCATAAAGTGAGGGGGAGGGCTGAAAAGCCAGACTGAGACATGGAGGGCCTTGGATGCCAATCTAAAGGGTTTAGACTTTGTTTTCTAAATTCCGGGGAACCAGAAAAGGTTTTTGAGCAGGGTAACAATGAGTTAAATATATCTGTGAACCCTTTGCTTTCCAGTGGGTGCAGATACCCTGTCTCTTCAGCAGCAGTTTGGGGGGTCTTCTGGTGCCGTGGCTCTCATGTATGTTTTTGCTGCAGCACCTGGCGGAGGGCCACGCATGTAACATGTACATAAATAAATGTATATTGAGCTACTGTCAGAACCTTTGTGTTTTATAAACATTTGAGCAGCCATGTAAATGCTGGGGTTGGCGGGGGAGTTCCTCTCACCTTTCACACCACAGTTTAGAATCAGAAACAATCTGACTTTCAATCCTTTGGTAAAACTGTGAGCTCAGTTGGAGGGAGTGGTGTGTGTGTTTGTGTGTGTGTGTGTGTGTGTGTGTGTCGTAGAAGTTGTTAGAAGCATGGATACATCCTTTCCAGTGCCAGTAACCAGACTAACTGCTGAATATTCAGTGGTGAGCAAGAGACCTGACAATTATATTATGGAAGGGAACTCAGATGTTAATTAAATAGTCATACAAATTAATAAGTAACTGGAAAATGTGATAAATGTCAAGAAAGAAAGGAGCTGGGGAATATGGCAGGGTGACCTAACTGAGCAGAGGGCCTGCTCCTAGGGCAGTGACATTTGAGGGGGAAAGTGGTCCAGGAAGAGGAAAAAACATATGCCAAGGCCCTAAGGTAGGAAACAACATGGAGCATTGAAAACCTGAACAAAGGCCAGTGTGTCTAGCACACAGTGAGTGAGGAAGAGAGAGGTATGGTCTGAGGTCAGCGGCAATAGGAAGGATACAACCATCCAGGATGCTGGCCATATTCAAGAGTGTGGGTTTTATGATAAATGCAATGGGAAGCTGAGACATTACCTTACATTTTATTTATTTATTTATTTATTTTATTATTTATTAATTTGTTTTTGTTACAGATGTTTCTCCTGTTTTCCTCATTAACACCCCCTGCCCCGTCCCCAGCTTTGTTGTCTATGCCATTGGTCATACGTACATGCATATAAATTCTGTGTTTTATCTCTTCCCCCACCAATCCCCCCTCCTCTGAGGCGTGTCAGTCTGTACCCTGTCTCTATGTCTCTGTGTCAATTTTGTTCATCAGTTTGTTTAGTTCATTATAGTCCACAAATCCTTTGAGATGGCATGGAAGGACCTGGAGAGTACTATGCTAAGCGAAACAAACCAAGCAGAGAAAGACAAATATCACATGATCTCACTTACCTTACATTTTAAAAAGATCACTTTGGCTGCTATAGTGGAGCAAGATTAGAAACTAGAACCCTAATTAGAGGGTTATTCCCATAATTCAGGCAGGCAGTGTGGTGGCTTCTACTGGGAAAATGATACTGGAGACCGAGAGAAATGGACAGATTTATACTAATTTTTTTTTTTTTTTTTTTTTAGATAGAGTTGGCAGGAGTTGGCGATGGGTTGAAAATGTGAATGAGGGAACAAGGGGCACTAATGAGGACTCCAAAGTTTCTGTTTGAGCTGCTGGTTGGTTTTTTTCTGGGAAAGCATAACCCTGGCGGAAGGACAGGCTCAACACTGTGCTCTTCACAGCAGAACATTCATAGGAAGACTGAGACACACACCCTACCGTCAGGGAAGGCACCACGAAGCTGGAGAGCCAAGCCTACACCCAAGAATGGAACCCAAACTTGAGTGGTGGGAAGTCCCATAGAGAGTGAGAGCAGGTTTGGTGATGTAGGGCAAGGGGCATGGAAATGTAGCAGAAAAGGAAGCTAGAGAGTAAAGATGCCTCACACATTGCGCTCCTTAGGCAACATTATAAAACAGGCAAAGTCGGCTTTGCTGCTTCTTCATTTCCATATCTTGATGACCTCCTATCACTGTTCATCACTCATTCATTCTTTCATTTAATAAATGTTGATTGAGCACCTCTTTGGCGGCAGTTTACTAAGCCATATATCGCGGATACAGAGATGAACAGAAACATCCCAGAATTAACGAAGCTGCTGAGTAAAGTGTGAGGTTGAATAGCCAAATGCAAAGAGGCTTTATTCTTTTATAAACAAAGACAAATGAGCATTTTAGGAGGCCTCTATTATAAAAGAAAGCTGAAGGGTGAGGCCAGTTTTTAACTCTGGCAAAGACTTGATAATCATGGAACAACTTTTTGCAGAGAGTATCTAAATTATTTTTTAAAGTCATTCAGTTCTTTCTGTGGAGTTGACTAATTTACCCTAAAATTTTATCAGAATATTTTACTTTAATTTTTAAAGCTTTTTTTAAAATATAGTTTTTCTTTATTGATGTTAGAAAGAGAGAGGAAGGGAGAGGAAGAGAGAGATAGAAACATCGATGAGAGAGAACATTGATTGGCCACTTCCTGCATGCCCCCCACTGGGGATTTGGCTAACAACATGGGCATGTGTCCTGACCAGGAATGGAACTGGAGACCACTTGGTGCATGGGTTGACACTCAACCACTGAGCCACACCGGTCGGGCTATCGGGACATTTTAGCGGGAACCGAACCCGGGTCTCTCTGTACCGCAGGCCGACGCTCTAACCACTGAGCCAAACCGGCCAGGGCTATCGGGACATTTTAAAATGTCACTGACTCAGTATATCACCGAAAAGACTAAATTCTGTTATAATTTTACATGTTTATTTTTAAATCACAAATTGAATAAATTTGATATTAAATTAGCAGTGATACTGGGCATTTTGATGTGTGTAAAAGCACAAAAACTCTGCGTCATCTTCAAGGAGTTTGCAGGAAATTAAATCTATTTTATTTTTGTTAATCCTTACTCAAGGATATTTTTTCCCTTGATTTTTAGAGAGAGTGGAGGGGAGGCAGGGATAGAGGAAGAAGGGGGAGAGAGAGAGAAAAGAGAGAGAGAAACATTGATTCAAGAGAGACACTTCAATTGGTTGCCTCCCTCATGTGCCCTGACCATGGCTGAGATCAAAACTGTGACCATTCAGTGCGTGGGTTGACAATCTAACCCCTGAACCATACCAGCGAGGGCTATTTTTTTGTTAATTTATTCCATTTTAGAACTGTTGCAGACCTTTTGGCTGGCAGTATTTACTGTATCTACAACTTACAGGCATCTGCAAGGCCCATCTAGAATTCTAAAAATTAATACAAAAGGCAATACTCTATGTATGAGAAAAAAAAATTTTTTTAAAGTTAACCCAGGGTAAAATAATCTTTTGGCCAGAAATAGAAAGAGTTGCTGGCAAAGAACATAGAAAAACAAAAGGACAAGGTTGGCAGTGCCCTGGTGCAGGGTCTGAGACTGGTCCAGTGCTGTGGCCAGGCAGCTGATCATTGGATGTTGTCTCCATGGTCAGCAGTGTCATGTTGCTTAATGCAAACCCTTTGCAGCGACATTCCAGCTTCTCTGCTTCAGGTTTCTCAGAGTTCATTTAGCCGGAGTGAGCCTCTAATAAACCTGGAAAACACACAGAACTGAGTTTCTGGTCGACAAAACTGAGGCCCACAACCTGTAGTTACTTCACCAGGGTCTGTTAGGGGATGGCCAGACTGCCTCATTCCGGCAGCAAGTCCCCAGAATCATCCTTCTGTGGACTGTCACGCAGGAGTTCCCAACACACCAAGAGTGATTAGCTGAAGGCTTTATTTTCTTCACCATTCGTAGTAGCTCCAGGAGTACCACTGTTCACTCACTCAGACTGCTGCCTGGAAGTCTGTCTTAAAGTTGGACAGATCTGAGTTTTAGTACGAACTCTGCCACTTAGTGTTTAGGTGACCTTGCCTAAGTCAGTGAGCTTCTCCAAACTCGGATTTCTTCCGGCAACATGTAAACTCCTACAAGGTTGTAAGGAGATAGCATGGATGAACAGAGATGGAAGACATGTGGCCCAGCGCCTGCCTAGTTGAAATAGTAAGGACTCATGTTTACAGAAACATTTGCTCAAGAAAGAGGGAAAGTCTGAAATCCTTTCCTTAGAGCGGGGAAGGAGGGAAAATCACTAGATAATCCCATCATGAGAGATGTGCCAGGCACAAGACTCCAGTAAATGTGGGTTCTTGTCAGCATCCTGCGCTTTCGAATGGGCCACCAAGTTTTGCGCAGCTGGAAGAGTTTCGAATCAGGTATCAGAGAAGAGGCGGGGGAGAAGTCACCGTGCCATCTCTGGGGTTGTCCTTCACCTCTTTCACCTCCAGGAACTGCCTGGTCTTCCCGGGAGCCGTGGTTACTAAGCGCGATAGCGTCCGTGGTAACCTGTCCTTCAGTTTCCGTAGCCCGCCTCTCCACCCACCGGCCAATCAGCTCCCGGCGAGCCGACAGGGGCGAATGCTGACTGGTCCGCGGGCGCGTACGTCACGGCAAGGCGGTGCCAGGGCCGGACCGGGCGTGCGGGCAGTAGGTGGTGGATCCGCACCCTCCTCCTCACCGCCCCTTCGCGCCCCTCTCCAGGCACCTCTGACAGGTGAGTGGTCTCGCTGGCTCCTCACTCGGACGACCCCTCCAGAGGCCCCTTCCCCAATCAGAGTTCCAACGTCTGACCTCAGAATTCGGGGTGAAGTCCTGGAAACCATGGAACTCCTACCCCCACCTTTCACTTCTCTACACCCCCCAAATAAAACCACACACCCACAGGCACCCATCCAGGCTCCCACCCCATGCCTTCGTAGTTTACGTTTCTGAGGCTTTTGAAGGACTGAGAAGTAAATGCCGAAACCGAAAAAGGGGCATCCGAACACCCGACCCTCTGCTAACTCCTAAAATGTTGTACACCTGTTAGTAGAGCTGTGCTTTCCCACTGTGGCGTGTGTGTGTCCCCAAACACTGCTCCTCGTCCTTCCTGCTTCACTAGCTGGGTCTTCCAAGTGCAGCCAAGAGGTCAGCAGGACAGTCAGCAGGCGGTTCCCGCCGAGTTCCTGAGATTCTCGCCTGGGCAGGTGCTCCCTCACCGCCCCTGGCCACTTCTGTTGAGATCTGGCTGGGAAGCTCTCATTTGTATTTCAGCAGTTTAGACAACCCCTTTATGCTTTCTCCCTAGATGCTTACCGTGTTTTAGATAAAGACACATTTTCTAAATGGGTAAAATTACTTGTTTGGTCATTGTGGGGAAAAACGAGGAGCAAATATTTTTACAAATAGGCAAAGTGTTTTGAAGTATCTGATACAATATTTCTACTTTTTCTTGACCTAAAGTGAAACAGAGTGTTCCAGCATCCATGGCCCCATACCTTGTTTAAAACCACCACCACCACAGCACTGCAGGATGAGGCCTCCTATATACCCTTGGGAATCCTGCTCCCCTCTCTTCTTCCCCACTGTACATGAGTACTAGAATTTAGTGTTTACTTATACTCTGCATATTTTATACTATTACTACTTATGAATTCATCCCAAACCCAATATATAGTGTTATTTTTAAAATTTACATGGTTATATCATGCAATACATGCTCTAAGTCATTAATTTTAACTGTGAAAATTTTTGAATTTATGAGATGTATGAATTTATCACAAATTATGCATGCATACTCCTGTTGATGGACTCTTCAAGATGTTTCCTTTTAAAACTTATTAGAAACACATTCCTGCACATTCTAATTGTATATATACATTTCTCTAGGTAGATATCAAAATGTTGAACTGATGAATTATAGGGAATGTGCTGTTTCGACTTTACTGGGTACTGCCATGTAGCTCTCCAATGCATAGCATCAATGAAGAGAGTTTCTTATAAACTTTTTTTTTTAAGGAGGAGATTATTCAACTTTTTCTGCATTATTATTTAATATAAGCATAAAGATAAATTACTTAAACACTGAAGTCTGATAAAATGTCTTAATTTGATTCTGGTACTTATTAATATATTGCGGCAGTGTTTTATTTTTGCTCCAGTTTAAAACTGTGAGTATTAAATGAATATGACCAAAAGGACGGGGATTGTATGTGATCATTTCAAGCCTATGCTTCTCACTTATCTGAGGTAGGAACAAGTCATGGAAACTCTCTGCACATGGTATATTTTCTGCAGAAAATGACCTATAGATTTTTATATCTTAAAATATTTATGATCTTAAAGTCTTGCCTAAATTTGCTAATAAAATATGTTTATCCAATTTGAGGCTACCTTTCAGATTGTAAATGAAGTTTTCTAGTACTTGAAATCTCTGTGTGATTGATTATATTTTTTATCATGTAATATTTATGAAACTATTATAGCATTTTTCCAGAATGTAAATGATTATTGATCCCATATGAAATAAACACAGCCAAACATTGTATTTGACTTAGCAGTATGTCTCATTTCTTTAAAAAAAAATTTTTTTTTAGTGATTTTTTTTGGAGAGAGAGGAAGGGAGAGAGAAAGATGCGAAACATCAATGAGACAGAACATTGATTGGCTGCCTCCTGCATGCCCCCAAATGGGGATCGGCCCACAACCTGGGCATGTGCCCTGACTGGGAATTGAACCAGCGACCTCTTGTTGCATGGGTCAATGCTCAACCAGTGAGCCACACTGGCTGGGCACATGTCTTATTTCTTAAAATGCTTTTTTCATGACAAAAAGTATAATAAAAAACAATTGCATGATTTAAGGGATAGATTTTTCCACAGCTATTTTCATTTATTTTCCCAAATAATTTGTTCCGTTTACTTGCAAATACGAGATATTTATAATAACAGGTAATGATCTTAGTATGTGTCATACATACCCCCTTAAGGAAGTGACCAAGTTAGAATTTAGAGAATACAGTCAATTTGCAAAAACCACAATAGAGTGAAGCCAAGAAAGTCGAAGCGCAAACTGGTGAGGGGCGACTGTATATAAATAAAGACTCCTACTTCGTGGAAATTTATTTATCACTGTAGAGTCTGGAACTGATTAACCTCAATAAACGAGGACCAACTGTAATTTAAACACTGAAAAAGGGCAAAGCATCAAAGTACACTATATGCTTTTAAAAATTGAGGCATTATTTCTTCCTTACAAGTTCAGTAGAATTCATCAGTGAACCCATCTGGGTCTGAAGCTTTCTTTGAAGAAAGATTTTAAACTATAGATTCAATTTCTTACTTAGTATAAAGCTACTCAGGTTATCTGTTTCTTCTTTAGTTCATGTTGGTTACTTAGGTCTTGAAAGAAATTTGTCTTTCATCTATGCTGTCAAATTTCTTGGCATAACATTGTTAGTAATATGCTTCATTATCTTTCTAATGTTTGCAGGGTCTGTAGTAATATTCCCTATTTTATTCCTGATATTAGTAGTTTGTCCTCTCTTTCTTCTTCTTTTTTATCTTGATCAACCTAGCAAGAGGTTTATCAATTTTAGGATTTTATTGCTTTTTCCCCCTATTTGTCCATTTTCTACTTTATTGATTTTTCTCTCTTTATTATTTCCTTCCTTCTACTTTAGATTTACTTTTTTTTTTCCTAGCTACTAAAAATGAAAGAGTAGCTGATTGATTTTAGCTCATTCTTATTTTCTAATATAAGCATTTAAAGCTTTGAACTTGCCTCTCAATACTATTTTAGTTGCATTTCACAACTTTGATAAGCTGTGTTTTTATTCTCATTCAGTTGGAAATATTTTCCAGTTCCCCATGTGATTGCTTCATTGACCCAGAAGATATTTAGAAGTATGTTGTTTAATTTCCTGCTATTTGAGGATTTTCCAAATATCTTTCCATTGCTGATTTCTAATTTAATTCTGATATGATCAGAGAAACTCCTCTGCATGGTTTCAATATTTTAAGTTTATTTTGACTTGTTTCATGGTTCAGAATATAGTCTACCTTGGTCACTGTTCTTTGTGCTGTGAAAAATATTTAATTTGATGATTTAGGTGGGGTGTTCTATAGGTGTGTATTAGGTCCAGTTCATTGTAGTGTTCAAAAATCTTATCTGTTAACTACTTTTCTATTTGTTCTATCAATCACTGACAGATGAGTGTTGAAATATCCACCTATGACTGGATTTCTCTGTTTTTATTTTAGTTATGCTGATTATACTTCATGTGTTTAAAATTCTCATAATGGTTCATAAACACTTAAGATCATTTTGTTGTATCTCCCTGATCAATCCTTTTGACCTATTTCTCTATCTTTGATAATATTTCTTATCCTAAAATCTACTTGGTTTGATAGTAATATAGTCACTTTACTATTCTTTTTATTACTGTACACATAGCATATCTTTTCCCATACTTTTGTTTTTAACTTATGTGTGTTTTGTACTTAAAATTTTATTTTCCACTACACAGCATGTAGTTAATATTGCTTTTTAAAAGTCAGTTTGAAAATTTGTGCCTTTTAATTTTATTGTTTAACCATTTATTGTAGATGTCATTATCAATATGATTGAGCTCATGTCTGTCATCTTGCTGTGTGTTTTCTTTTTGTCTCCTTTCTCTTGGATTAATTATATGTCTTTGGTAAGTCTTCCATTTTTTCCCTCTCCACTATTGGCTTATTAGCTTTAACTCTGTTTTATTTTTTTCTTAGAGATTGCTTGAGGTCAGTGGTTCAAAAACTTTTTGGTCTTACAATCTCTTTATACTCAACCAACTTCATGTCAAGGACTTCAACAGCTTTAGTTTAAATGGATTACATCTCTTGATATTTATTATATCAGAAATTTTAAAATTAAAAATATTAATTTTTTATTTTATTTTATTTATTTGTTTATTTATTTTTTCTATCCTCACCCGAGGACATTTTTTCATTTTTTGTTCAGATAGAGTGGGAGAGGGAGAGAGAGAGAGAGAGAAACATCGACGTGAAAGGGACACATCGAGTGGCTGCCACCCGCACGACCCAACCAGGGCCGGGGACAAACTGCAACTGAGGTACGTGCCCTTAGCGGGAACCGAACCTGGGTCTCTCTGGACCGCAGGCCAATGCTCTAACCGCTGAGCCAAGCCGGCCAGAGCAAAAATATTAATTTATTAAAAATTAACCATAAAAACATTGTTTGGTAATATAAATAACATGTTTTATTTTAAAAATCTGTTCTCTGAAACAAACAAAAATAATAGTGAGAAGAGGGACATTGTTTTAATTTTTAGCTGTTTTTTAATTTCTATCTTAGTGGATGAGTTCTACACCCAGTTTGTTGTGATATATATGTCACTTCTGGAAAACTCTATTGTAAATTTCTAAGAGAATGAGAGTGAAACAGGCAAAGTATTTACTATGAAAAGAGTTTTCACCTTGTCACCCCTGAGAAGGTTTCAGACAAGCCCATGAATTCCCACATCACATCTTGAAAACTGCTGTTCTAAAGTTTACAATATTCCTTTAAACTTATTGCAGTATATGTTTAAATTACATTTTTCCATTTATTTATAAACTAAGACCCTTACAATAGTACATTACACTTTGGCCCTACCATCATTTGTGTTATTGTTACCATATAATTTACTTCTATTTTTTAAACTCCACCATAAATTTTTATTATTTTTACTTTAAACAACCATCTTTTAAAGCAATTTGAAAGTTTAAAAACATTTATATTAGAACACATTCTTACCATTTCTGACACTTCATTTTTTGGTTTAGATCCAAGTTTCCATCTGGTATTATTTCCTTTTACCTGAAGAATTTCCTTTAACAATTCTTTTAGAAAAGTTTGGCTGCTGATGACTTCTCTTGGCTTTTGTTTTTATGAAAAAAAAAAAAAGTTATTTCACCTTCACCTTTGAAGGATCTTTTCACCAGATACCGAATTCTATCTTCCAGCATTTAAATATGTTGTTTGCCTCCTGGCTTGCATAGTTTCTGATAAGAATTCTGCACTAATTTTTATGTTTCTTTCTAGCTATGATGTCTCTTTAATTCTGAAGTAAAGCTTTTCTCTTTATTGTGGATTTTTAGCAATTTGACTCTGATGAGTTTTGAGGTGATGGTAGTGGCAATGTGTGTGTGTGTGCGTGCGCATATGGGTGTGTATTTATCCTCTTGAGTGGTGTGGAGCGTCTTAGACCTATGGATTTATAGCTTTCATTAAATTTGGCAAATATAGAGCCATTATTTGTTCAAAAGTTTTGTTTTCCTCCCTTCTCTTTTAGACACTCCAAGTACATGATGTTAGATCATATGATACTGTATCATAGATTACTGAGGCTCTTTTATTTATTTATTTTTTTAGTTAAAAACGTTTGCTTTAGCTTGGTTAGTTTGGAGATCACTAAACTTTACTTCTCTTGTGTCTAATATGCTGTTAATCTCATTTAGTGAAATTATGCAAGTATATATTGTTAAGTATATATTGTATATTTTATCCATAAATTCCATTTGGCTCTTTTTTTTTTTTTTTAAATCTTCCACGTCTCTATTATGTCCTTGTTCTCCTTTAAATGCTTGTACATAGTTTGCTGGTTGCCATTACATTATTGCTATTTGTAGGCTTGTTTCTCCTGACTGAGTTTTCTCCTGATTAAGGAGAAATGTCTGCTTCTTGGCAGTCTTGAAGTTTTCGATCAGATGCCGGACATTGTTAGATTATATATTTGAGTGTCTTGAAGTTGTCAGGCAGTTTAATTATGTGTGGAATAGTTTGAACACTTTGAGGTCTCTTTTTAAGCTCTGCTAGAGTGAATTTTCAATACCTGCATTCTAGAAATAGTTGAGACCCCTCTTGGGGTTCTCCATGGAATGTGCCAGGTGATTAGCAAGAACTCTCCACTCTGGTGCAAGTTCAAAATGTCTCTCCACTGTCTGTGAGCTCTAGAAACTCTTTCGCTGACAATCCTGCCATTGTTCCTTGCTAAGGTCTGTGGAAGGCCCCTTGATGTATGAGCAGCCTATCACTCAGCAAAGACTCCAGCAGACCCCTACGTAGATTTATGGAGCTCTTTTTCTGCGTGGCTTGCTTTATTCCAGAATCCTGCTTCACAGCTTCCAGCTGTTCAGTGCCCCAAATTCTGAACTCAACTCACAAATGCTGCCAGGCTCTGTTCCGTTTTCATCTGCTTTTTTCATCAGAGGGCTCGCCTTATTTATACTGTTTGTCCAGTATCTGAAAACAATTTCATATATTTTTTCTAGTATTTTAGATGAAAGAGACTAGGTTTAGTTTTCCTTTCTCTATCCTGGTTGGAGGCAGAGTCTACGTTGAGTTTTTGACTATTCCTTAGGCCATGCCACTCTCAATATTTTGGATCAGTAGTGACCACAAATAGAAGACATTGCTGTGCTGTTGTCTTTTATTCAGTCTTGCTGAGTGGCGTGCAAGATGGCTGGCTGAATCCAGAACCTCAGGGTGGCTGCGGAATATGTCTCCGTGAGAAACTTACTGCCATGTACAAAGACCTCTACATCTGCGAACTTTAAACAACTGAGCTGTATGCATCAGATTCCAGATTCTAAATTATACCCCCCCCCCTAGTTAAAATAAATTTCATGGATACCTTTGTACAGGGACTTATTTTCTCAATTCATGTCTTCTGTGGCTTATAACCTCTGCATCTTCACACATCACCCTGTGGAGAGATGGCCATGGTTCAATATTTGACACATAGGTCCTTAAGATTTCAACATAATAGGTGTTGGGTAAACACGTGGTAATTCTACCCTTGGAGATCCTTGGTTGAAGAATCAAATGAAACATTAGCTTTTAGATCCATTATTGTCAAGAATTAAGAACAGCCATGTGAAACTTTCTGCTGAAAGAAGACTGACTGGATTTGACTTGGGGAAGAGGTTGGAACTAAGAGTAGCCTAAGGTTTACTGTGAGGAGGACCCTAAGGTCTCAAGTTATTTTGAATTTGCTGTTTAAACTTAAACTTAAGTGAAGAATTGCAAGTAGGCCCAGCCAGTGTGACTCAGTGGACTGAGTATCATCTAATGGATTAAGAAGTCCCGGTTCGATTCCAGGTCAGGGCACATGGGTTGTGGGCTCAATTCCTGGTGGAGGTCATGCAGGATGATGTATCTCTCTCACATCAATGTTTCTATCTCTCTCTCCTTCTAAAGAATCAATAAAAGCATATTTTAAAATAAACAAATAAATAAAAAAGAACTGTAAGAGGTTAATAAGGTTTCTGTTTTACCATCATACTCTGAGCGTGGCCAGTATAGGTGCTTGGGGGCTAAGGGAAGGAAGAATTGAGGAAAAAGCAGACACTTAAGATCAGGTGGACACCTCACTGGCAATGGGCAGCTATTTCATCACATGTGCTCTGAGTGGATTTTTATTTGACAAAAATTTTACAAATAGATGATTTTGTGGTTTGGATATCAAAGGCTTCAAGACATAGCTATTTAAATAACTAAAAGATTTTTTTATTCTGAGCAGGCTATGGAATTAGATCTGATTTGATTTTTCCCTTTCAGTAAATGGGTCCATAGAGATTAACCCCCAAACAGAATATTTAGATGCTGACTATATGTCATAGTCTATGGCAAACTTGGCTTTCTGGAGTAATAGACTAAAATTTTAAGACAATAAAATAACTGGTAAAAAAGACAAAGTAGATCTGTATTTCCACCTGGAGAAGTCCAAAATACATATTTTTTAAAATGCATGTTCTAGAATAATACAATTATTAAGATAATTTATTTTTTGTATTAAAAATTTCTGCATATGCATAAATGGTATATGTATGTATGTTTAAAAATAACACATATGTTGTTATATAAATAAGAAAAATCTGGAGAGGTACAACTATTAATGATTTACAGTGTCTACTTCTGAGTTCAGTTTTTGGGGAGAGAATGGATATTTATCTTTCATTTTATATATTCCTCTGTATTAGTCATTTTAGAAGCTGACATTTATTGAGCGTTGACTATGTGTCCGGAACTGTGCTAAGCATTCCCCGTACTTAGCATTGCCTTACTCAAGCTCACACCCCAGCGGCTGCCCTAGACTGTCGGTGTTGGAATTGCGTCCAGGTGCCAAGTTGCCAGGAAGGGGATCTGGTTACTTGCCTTGAGCTATGTTTGCCTACCAGCCACACCACTGTAACCCAAATTGTGTGTTTATTTAGGATAACTTGGTTGGGGGGATGCTGCCAAGCAACCCCTTGCTGCTCCTACTGCTCATAACAATCCAAAGAAGTGAGTACTATTATTCCCAATTTATAGATGAGGAAACTGAGGCACAGAGAAGTTAAGTAATTTGCACAATGTCACATCGCTAGTAAACAGCAGAGCCAAGATTTGAACTCCTATCTGTTAAAATGCATAGTTCAGGCTCTTAATTTGAATTTGCTGTAAGACAATATCACTTGTAATTTAAAAAGTAGTTAAAAATTCAAATAACCACTCTAAAAGTATGATTTATAATACATTCGGAGATATAGAAATGAAAAAACTTTGAATGTATCATCACTGGTAAAACAAGTATGTACTAGGGAGCACTGCTACTAATACTAAGTCAGATGTAGCCTTTTATTTGTAAGTTTTCACCAAAGATTGAATTGTGTGATGGTCTAGTTTTATCTTTTTTTCTCCCTTTTAAACAGGAGAGATCAACAAGTAGTATTTGAGCATCATGGAGTTTTTAGGTTCTACTTTAACGGCAACTAATGTCCACCCAAGAGCAACACCAACCAACTTCCTACCAGCCATCAGTACCATGGCATCAAGCTATAGGGACCACTTCCCCCACTACAATTTGACCCATAGCTTGAGCCTTCCTTGGAGACCAAGCACATACTACAAAGTGGCCTCCAACTTGCCGAGCTTGGGCCCCTACTGCACCAGATCTCAGAGGGTGTCGGAGAGCACCATGCTCCCCTTTGTTTCCAACAGAACCACTCTCTTCACACGGTACACTCCTGATGATTGGTATAGGTCCAATTTAACCAACTATCAAGAATCCAACACGTCCCGACATAATTCAGAGAGACTGAGGGTAGATACATCTCGCCTGATTCAAGACAAATATCAACAAACAAGAAAAACTCAGGCAGACGCCACCCAAAATTTGGGAGAACGAGTCAATGACATAGGATTTTGGAAATCTGAAATCATTCATGAGTTAGATGCAATGATTGGAGAGACAAATGAACTGACTGATCTTAAGAAAAAATTGGAGAGAGCTTTGATGGAGTCAGAAGCCCCTCTTCAGGTAAATATAAGACCTTATGATAAATGGCACTGTGCTGCTATGGTTATACTCCACTGGTTGGATTTCTGAGGTTCTTTATCAGTTGAGTTATATTTTATTTCACCTGTATAAATCAACCTCCATCAATAAATTTGCAACTGGTGTCAGCAATGGTCAAACAACTGCCATTTTTACACATTATATAGAACGACCATTTAAGCAGAAAGAATTCTGAATGCAAAGCAAAGGAGGTTAATTAAAGAGACACCTTAGGACACACAATGTATTTAAGATGAAATTTCATCTTGCCCACTGCCGTACCTGGATTAACATAAACAATATTTGTAAAAAGAGCACAAAAACCAACTATTTGTTTAGTCTGTGTCATGAAATACTTCCTGTGCGTATGCTATGATTCAATTTCAGGGCACATTGAAATGACCAAATGACACCTTCGTAGGAGATGGAATGAGTTTGGTTGAGTAGAGAAATGGGACTGAGGTTAAGCCCATTGCGGTCATGGAGGCCACACTGCAGTTGGTTGCTGGCCTCTGACCAGACTGCTGAGTGGGCACAAATTGCCTCCAATTTTCTGAATGTGTGAGGGCCCTCTAACCTCGTTCTATCCACCACCTTGAAAGAAGATGTTCTCTCTCTCTCTCTCTCTGTCTCTCTCTCTGTGTGTGTGTGTATGAGCAGAGCTCATACCATTTTCTTCATGTTTGTGTGACTTACTTGCCAAGTGATATGCATTTGCTATAGGCATTTATTATTACAACTGTAGCAGCAGAGTACAGAATCAAGGAGCTGACGTCTAGTGGGTTGAGGAGTTTGTTGGAGACCCCTGCACACTGTTAGTTCTTTTCATGCCCCCTCCCTACTAAAAATGAGCATGCAGAAACACATGCAACCACCAGGTATTTTAAGAGAGGTTGATAGACACTAATGATGCCATTTTAATGAATTTTTAAACAATAATTTTCTTTATTGATTTTAGAGAGAGAAAAAGGGAAAAGGAGAGAGAGATAGAAATATCAATGAGAGAAACTATCAATTGGCAGCCTCCTGCATGTCTCCCACTGGGGATTGAACCCACAACCTGGGCATGTGCCCAGACCAGGAATTGAACTGGCACCCTCCTGATGCATGGGTCAACGCTCAACCACTGAGCCACGCTGGCTGGACTAATGATGCCATTTTAAATGAACTCATCATAAATTGTTTTGTAGGATTAGAAGCACTTCGAATTTTCTCTGTGCTCCAGTCATTTTGAGGATTTCTGGTCTATTCTACACCCCACCCCATCCATCCCCCACTTACTTTAAATTATCCTGAAAAGTGCTCCTTTAGGTGGTGATTGCTTTCAGTGAGATGGTTCTAATTTGAATTTTTTAATGTAACTTTTGTCCATATGTTCTTGTGTGTTTAAACATTTACTATCAACATAGTATCAGAAGGTCTTGATTAGTCACATAAACAGTCTTAAAAAAGAAAATACAGATGATCAACTCATATGTAAAAATATTAGAAATTAACCAAAATGCAAATTAAATCAATGAAGTAACCATCTTTGGCCTATCAAATTAACAACAACAACAAAAAGATACATATAGGATTGACAAAAGTGCAGAAAATGAACACATTCATATATTGCTGATAGGACTGTGGAGAAGTAGGAACTTCCTGGGAAATGATTTAGTAACACACGTTAAAATCATCAGAGGGCCTGTCGACCCATTAATCATCTTCTAGTAAATGTAATTGTACAATTAAAAAATTAAATATTCACTCGAAGATTTTGTTTGATGATATTATATCTGGATTATAATATGCATACTATTATATCTTAAATTTTTAAAAAATTTAGCACTATATACTCATCCCAAATCATGAAATAGTCTTTGAAAAAGTATTTTTAACAATTACATGTTCTTTCATACTTAACTGATTGTTAGCAATCTAAGCTGTTTTCCATTGGTGTCATTGATATACTGTGTCTCAAAGAATATTTCATGAACAGGGCCTATTATTTAATGTCAACCCTAAAAAGTATAATATAAAATTATAAGAACATTATAATCTCTGTTTTGTTAAAAACAGTGATAGGAGTATGGCTAAATCATCTTCCATTTTTCCAGATTATTTTTCTTTAATGGATAAAGCAATTTTATTTTTATAATTGGTACTTTAAAAATAATCACTAGAATTTTGTGACACAATTATTTTAGTGTCTTTCAAGATAATCATTTGTTTTTTTTTCTTACTCTTATCAGTAGAAAATATTTGAAAGTAATAGCTTGAAGACTCGGGTTATTGAAATATTTCTGTACAAGAAATTAATGTCACATAATTTTCTCAGATGCTAATTTGCAGAGATTAAGTAGATGCCATCTGCTTCATTTTGTCGTCTGTCCAAATTAGAAACATTTTTTAAACAACTTTGAAGAGCTAACTCTAACTTCTAACTAGAAGTAGGGATTTACTTAGTTGTAATGGTTGGTTTCACACTTTATTTTCAACAAAATGTCTTAAAAAGTTGGCGTTGGGAGTATTTGTTGACTTGTTTTAGAAATAGGTTATTAGACATTCTGGTCACTGATTTTAGTTAGTTTATACCAATGGTTTTCATTATTTGTATATCTGTAGGTAGCTCGAGAATGTCTGTTTCATCGAGAGAAGAGAATGGGCATTGACCTAGTTCACGATGAGGTAGAAAAAGAACTGCTGACGGTAAATATGGGGAAATGCTTCAACCAGAAACTTAGTTGCCAATGTGTTAATGTATAGAAACAAAAATTATGTTACACAAAGCCACTCATAATTAAGAAGTTATAGTATCAAGTATTTTTAACATTTAGAAAAGCTACTTTTTTTGGTTATAAAAGTAATAGACGTTTATTTAGAAAATTTGAAAGACACAGAAAAGGATAAAAATAAAAATCACCTGAATCTCACTTGCACAGAAATTACTATTAATTTAGGGGTATTTAAGTATTTTTTATTAATCATACTTAGATAGATACCACCCAACTTAAAAACACACAGACATGTCTTCAGGATTAGAATTATACACTATATATAAATTTGAGTAGTGCTGGGGTATTTTGTTATTGTTGTTTGCTGGATCAGTGCTCAGTGTTGATTATTCTTAAACACACATGTGCGAAGGCAGCACTGTTTTTAAAACTACATTATTTTTAGCAGTTTTAGGCTCACAGCAAAGTTAAAAGGAAGGCACACGCATAATATCCTTCGTTTTCAATACCCCTCCAACAGAATGGTACATTTGTTACAATTGATAAATCTCTATTAATACATCACAATCATCACCAGCATACATAGTTTACCTTGGAGTTCACTCTTGTTGTGAATTCTATGGGTTTGGACAAAGGTACAATGACATGTACCCACCATTATGGAATCCTACAGAGTACAGTCGGCCCTCGTTTATCACGGTTAATCAGTTCCAGACTCTACCGCCATCAATGAATTTCCGCGATGGAGGATTCTTATTTACACTACTAGTACAGAATTTGAAAAAAAACGCGCTAGAGTGAAGCCGGGAAAGTCTAAGCGCGAAGTGGCGAGGGACGCCTGTATTTTCACTACCCTAACAATCCTCTGTACTCTGCCTATTCACTCCCTGCAACCCCAACAGTGATCTATTCATTTAAAAATGCCCTGGCCTGTTTGGCTCAGCAGTTAGAGCATTGGCCCATGGACCAAAGACTCTCAGGTTCGATTCTGGTCAAGGGCACATACCTCGGTTGTGGTTTGATCCCCAGCCCCTGTTGGGGTCGTGTGGGAGGCATCCCATCAGTGTGTCTCTCTCACATTGATGTTTCTCTCTCTCCCTCCCTCCTTCCCTTCCACTCTATCTGAAAATCAATGGAAAAATATCCTCAGGTGAGGATTACATTAATTAATTAATTAATTAATCAATTAATTTTTTAAAAGTATACTGGTGGTTATTTCCATCATTTTATATGCTTTAAGACATGATTTTAATGATTACATAGTGATCCACTATCATTCTCAAAAAAAACAATCCTCTCTTTTTGCATAGTTAGGTTGTTTCCCTGTCTTCTTCTTTTTTTTTTTTTTTTTTGCTATTTTAATAACATTGTAGTGTACAGAAATATTGATGACTGTATGTATTTTTATTATTTCCTCAGAATACATTTCAAATACTATAATTGATATGTCAAAGGGTATAGGCAGTTAGAAAGCTTTTAATATATAGCCACATTGCCATCCAGGATCTTTTAGTTATATCTGCTCTCCTATCTGATTCTCTCTCTATGTGCTCTCTGCCACTTTCACCAATTAAATATGATTTAGTTCCAAGTTTTCTGACCATCACTTCCGAGACTCGCCACAAGATCTCGGCCATTCCAGCCATTCCTTAAGATTTCAGTCAAGTGCCTAGGGCCCTTCCTAATCTCTCTCTCTCTCTCTCTATCTATCTATCTATCTATCTCTCTCTCTCTCCCTCCCTCCAGCTGTATCTGCTATGAGGCATTAGTTCTGCATCCCGATGTACCTGTCAAACAATTTACACTGGTAACTCTTTTTTGGTTCACATTCATGAAGCCTAAAAGTGAACTTTCCTTCTGTCCTGACGCTTTCTCCTTTCTCTTGGCCCCCAGGGCTCCCTGGTTGCCACGGCATGTCTTGCTGCCCTCGTCTTTTCCACCTCGGTACTTATTTTCCAGCCCCCATACATTGTTCCCTGATTTGTTTCTCAGCTCTCTCTTTTGCGTTTCATTCTCCCTACCATTGTTCTAAGTCATTCTCTCCTCCTTCATTGCTGGTGAATGTAAAATCCCCAAATACCTTGTTGTCACTGATCCTGAGATGTTCTCTCTGTAGTCAACTATGAGCCACTCCTAACGGTTCAGCTCCATCCGTTTGCCCACAAACACACTGTGGCATTCCCAAGACATTTTATTGGCAACTTGGCTACTTTACTGTTTCTGTTATTCTAGCTCTCAAACCTGTACCCAATGAAGGCTCTTAATATATCAGCAGTCAGGTTCCACTTGTAGAGATTCTGATTCAAATCTGGAGTGGGGACTAGGCATTGATTTTTAAGAATGTTCCCCAAATAATTTTTATTCACAGACAGAGTTAAGAACCACTTCGTTATAACTACAAAATATTGATAGAAATTAATGGTTATCTAAATAAATTATCATATGATGTTCATATATTGGAAGACTTAAATAGTGTTAAGATGACAGTAGTTCCCCAAATGATCTATAGATTCAGCACAATTCCTTTCAAAATCCCCAGCTGACTTCTTTGTAGATATTGACAAGCACATCCTAAAATTCACATGGAACTTGAAATGATGCAGAATAGTCAGAATAATATTGAAAAAGAAGAAAGTTGGAGGACTTACACTTCTTGATTTCAAAACTTACAAAGCTACAATACCTGATACAGTGTAGTCCTGGCATAGGATAGACATGTATATCAACGAAATAGCATTTGAGGATCCAGGAATAAATCCTCACCTTTATGATGAATTACTCTTCAATCAGGGTACCAAGACTACTTAATGGGAGAGGGCTCTTTTCTTCAACAAACAAGGCTTGGATAATTGGATATCTACATGCAAAGGACTGAAGTTGGACCCCTACCTCACACCATATTTTAAAAGTTGAGTCAAAATGGATGAAAGACTTAAATATAAGAGCTAAAACTGTAAATCTAAGAAGAAAACACGGGCATAAATAGTTGTGACATTGGAATAGGCAATAGTTTCTTAAATCTGACACCAAAAGAAAGAAATAGATAAACTGGACATCATCAAATGAAAAATGTTGATGATTCAAAGCATATCATCAACAAAGTGAAAAGACAGAGATGGGGAAAAAAAATCTTTGCAAACCATGTATCTGATAAGGAAGATGTATCAGAAAATATAAGGAACTCTTACAACTAAAAAAAAAAAAAGAAAAGAAAGAAAGAACAAATAACCCAGTTCAAAAGTGGGTAAAGGACTGAATAGAGAGTTCTTTAAAGAGTGTATAAAGCCCTGGCCGGTTTGGCTCAGCGGTTAGAGCGTCGGCCTGCGGTCCAGAGAGACCCGCGTTCGGTTCCCGCTAAGGGCACATACCTCGGTTGCAGTTTGTCCCCGGCCCTGGTCGGTCGTGCGGGTGGCAGCCACTCGATGTGTTCCTTTCACGTCGATGTCTCTCTCTGTTCCTCTCTCTCCCTCCCACTCTACCTGGACAAAAAATGGAAAAATGTCTTTGGGTGAGGATAAAAAAAAAAAAAAAAAAGAGTGTATAAAAATAGTTATTAAGCCCTGGTTGGTTTGGCTCAATGGTTAGAGCGTCAGCCCATGGACCAAAGAGTTGCAGGTTCGATTCCGGTCAAGGGCATGTGCCTCGGTTGTGGTTCAGTCCTTGGTCCTGGTCAGGGTTGAGCAGGAGGCAACCAATCAGTGTGTCTCTCTCACATTGATGTCTCTCTCTCTCTCTCTCTCCCTCCCTCGCACTCTATCTGAAGATAAATGGAAAAATGTCCTCTGGTGAGGATTAAAAAAAAATAGTTATTAAGCATAAGAAAAAATGCTCAGCAACTTTAGTCATCAGGGAAATTCAAATAAAACCATAATAAAATACAACTTCACACCCACTAGCATGACTATACTAAAAAATATAGATAATAACAAGTGTTGGTGAGAATGTGGAGAAATTAGAACCCTCACTCCTCATTCATAGCTGGTGGGAATATAAAATGGTGTAGCTGCTTTGGGAAATGGTTAAACCAAGTTAGAAAATGATTCAGTAATTCTACTCCTTTGTATTTACCCAAGAGGAAAGAAAGTACGTGTCCACACAAAAACCTGTGCATGAGTGTTCAGAGCGGCATCATTCATAACAGTGATGTAGAAACAACCCAAATGCCCAACAACTGATGCATGATACATACCATGTGGTCTCTCCACACAATAGAATGTTACTCAGCCACAAAAAGGAATAAAGCAGTGCCACATTCTACCACATGAATGACCCCTGAGCACGATGCTAAGTGGAGGAAGCCTGTCACAGAGGACCATACAACGTAGAGTCCCACTTACATGAAATGTCCAGACTGGGAAATCCATCGAGATTGAATGTAGATTAGTGGTTGCTCCGGAGAAGGAAGGAGGCTTTGGGGATTGGAAATTGGGGATAACAGCTAAGGGGTATGTTGTTTCTTTGGTGGGTCATGAAAATGTTTTAACATTGGTTCTGGTGTTAGTTATGCAGCTCTGTGAATATACTAAAACCACGGAATTGTACAGCAAAGCACATGAATTCTGTTGTGTATGAACAATATCAATAAAACTATATTTAAAAAAAAAAAAACAAGAACCACTGCTTTAGAGGTAAATAGTCTAGGTCAGTAGCACACACTGCTTTACCTCGGAATAACTGGTCTGCATTAGAGTAATGGTTTATCAGCTGAGGGGGTGTCTTAGTCATGGCCAATTAATTCAAGTAGAGAGTGTATCTTGTAGCCTACCGAAGGCAATGATATTAGCATATCTCTTATTTTTACCAAAATGGGTCTCAATTTTTAAATTAACTAAATGGATATTATTTTTTTTAAAAAGGAATTAGCTTTCAAAGGCCTACTTTTTTTTTTGTATGTGCCCCTAGCGGAAACCGAACCCAGGACTCTCTGGTCTGCAGGTCAATGCTCAACCACTGAGCCAAACTGGCCGGGGCAAAAGGCTTACTTTTGAAAAATGTGGGTAGAATGAAATATTTTCTCATGAGTTCTATTGACTATTACAATCAGTGGTATTTCCCAAATTCTTACAGATTGGGTTCTCTTGGGGAATTGATCGGGATACTATATTAATGGTACTTCCAGATCAAACTAACTTCTTGGACTTTGAGGCCAAATAAGCCTTTGAGTACAGATTCATGAATAAATTAACACTGAGGACAGTCTCAAAGGTCTTTGGTTTTAGGCATTTAGACCATTCTGCCTCTAACCACCTGACATTCACCATATGACGACATCTAAATTTAAATATAAAAATTATTGTCAAAGTATTTTTTATAACAGGAGTCTTACTAATTTTTTTTTTTTTCCACTGAAAGTCCTAGGAATGCCCACTATGTGCATTGTGTACACAGAGAATAAAAGCTCACTAGGATTTGGGGTTTTAAGTGGCGTTTTTAAAGAATTACTCCATGCATCTTTTGCCAACACCCACCTCAGCGAAATAGCTACACACACACACACACACACACACACACACACACACACACACACTCCAAGCCAGAAAGATGAAGACTGACAACACGGAAAACTAAGACTGACTCACAGCCTACTGTGAGAATGTAAGAAATCGCTACCTGGAAGGCAGGGGAACCTTGCTAACATGTGTTGGGAATTTAGTTTTTTATTTACTTCATTAATTTAGAATAGCAAAGCATCAGAAAGTCATCACTGAAATGACTCTAGGTACATTCAATATTTTTATGTTAAAAATTAGACAATGAAATATAAGATTATAGTTGAGTCATAGTTAATATTGGACTAAAGGACTTTACAATTCAATTAACAAAGGCAGAAAGCCAAAGGGGCTGTTTAATTATTTGATAGTTTAATCTCATAGAAATCATAAATGTCTGTATGTTAAAAATACCACGCACAAAATATAAAGACAAGGATCAAACAGTAAAATATCAACCATATATGTAATATATATGACATATGTGATGGGAAAAGATGGACTTTTATTATTTTAAATATGTTTTTATTGATTTTTTAGAGAGAGAGAGAAACAAGCACAAGAGAAGAAAGCCAGACTGTGAACAAATACACAGTCGTAACATTAACCCACAAATCTAAGTAAGGGTGCTTTTTTGGGGGAGGGTCTTATCACATTGGCACAGATTGAGAGGAATCATAGGGCTACTAGGAGTGTGAGGTGAGGGGGTGCACACTCATTTGTTGTAAATGGGCACAACTGTTCTGAAGGGCAGTTTGGCTGTACTTGTCAAAATCTTAAAGAGCGCATATCCTTTGGTCATGTCTAAATATTTTTTTTGAAGTTGTTCATCATAACATTGTTTAATGCCATGAGGAAATGTTCAAGATTAAAATTAAAAAGCAAACCACAAAATAGTATTATAATAGGATCACTTTTCACTTGAAAAACTAATAACAATTTTGTGCACTTTTTAAAAGTCTTCTTGGTACTATTTTGAGTTCCTAAATTTTCTAATATGAATATGAATTTCAGCAGAAAGTAAATGTTTACTTAAAAAACTCTGATACATCACATATTATATACAGTGTATACATCATAGCGGCTGTCAGATCTGCACGGCTCACACAGGTGTGTGTGCGAGTCTGGGGGCTGGCTGCAGGGCTCAGGCAGGACAGACGGGAGGGAAGACTGCCTCAGTTTGGACCAAAGAGCTGGGTGTTTTGGAGGTTACATGCATTGCCCAAGAGAAGTCCCTTTTTATTTAAAAATCCTCACCAGAGGATAATTTTTCCATTTCTGTTCAGTCATAGTGGGAGGGAGGGAGAGAGACACAGAGAAAGAGAGAGACATTAATGTAAGAGAGACACATCAACTGGTTGCCTCCTGCACGACCCGGACCAGGGCTGGGGACCAAACTGCAACTTAGGTACGTGCCCTTAACCAGAATCAAACCCGCGACTCTTTGGTCCCTGGGCCAACACTCCAGCCACTGAGCCAAACCGGCCAGGGCTGAAGTCGCTTTTTGACTGCCCTTTTTCCCTCGCTGATTTACTTTGTCTTGGAAGAAGAATTAATATTCAGCCTTGTACATCACCAGAATTTTATTTGTTTGTTTGTTTAGAACCAGAGATTTTAAAAAGCCTAAAATTTTACCCCTATCCCCAATTATTCCACAAAATAATTCCCCTGTAGCCCTATAAAGAAGGAATTTCAGTCTGACATTGAGATAGCAATTTTATGGGAGCATATATGTCAATAAGTGGATAAGTGGTTTGCTCTTTTTACGTCATAGTTTTTACCAGTTATTTTATAATTTAGTTATTTTATAATAAATAACTTTATTATCCTTCACTGATATTTTGTTCCATTGTTGATTTTGAATGCTATACTCAATAACAAAAACATTAATATGTGTTTTTTTTTTCAATTGAGTAGGAAGTTGATACTATTCTGTGTTGTCAAGAAAGGATGAAGCTCCACTTGGATAAGGCCATTGCCCAACTTGCGTAAGAGCTTGACCTCCCTGCACACTGTGAAACCCATTAGAACTACATGTGTGCCTCCATTCAGATTTCTCTTAGCTTCTTCTGTAAGAATTTCTTATATATGGATACACAAACACACATACAGGCACACACGTGGGGTTTTTTTTTTTTATTATTAATTTATTTTTCTTACAGATATTTCTCCTTTTTCCCCCATTGACACCCACCTCCTGATCCCCCCCACCCCATCCCCAGAATTGTTGTCTATGTCCATGGTTACACATACATGCAAAAAAAGTTCTGTGGTTTATCTCTTCCCTCTCCCCCAAGCCCCTCTTCTGAGGTTTGTCAGTCTGTATCCTACTTCTATGTCTCGGTCTATTTTGGTCATGAGTTTGTTTTGTTCATTATATTCCACAAATATGTGAGATCATGTGATATTTGTCTTTCTCTTATTGGCTTGTTTCACTTAAGATGATACTCTCCAGGTCCCTCCATGTCATCTCAAAGCATAAGAGATCTTTCTTTCTTACAGCTGCATAATATTCCATTGCGTATATGTACCACAGCTTTTTTATTCACTCATCTATTGATGGAAACTTGGGCTCTCTCCAAATCTTAGCTATTGTAAATAGTACTGCTATGAACATGGGGGTACATATATTCTTTCTGATTGATGTTTCGGGCTTCTTAGGGTATATTCCTAGAGGTGGCACCACTAGGTCAAATGGCAATTCAATTTTAACTTTTTGAGGTAACACAATGTTTTTCATAGTGACTGCACCAGTCTGCATTCCCACCAGCAGTGCACTAGAGTCCCCTTTTCTCCACATCCTCACCAGCACTTGTTGTTTGATGATTAGTTGTTGGCAGCCATTCTGACAGGTGTGAGGTGATACCTCATAGTTGTTTTAATTTGCATCTCTCTGATTATTA
Organism: Molossus molossus; assembly: GCF_014108415.1. Taxonomy (NCBI): domain Eukaryota; kingdom Metazoa; phylum Chordata; class Mammalia; order Chiroptera; family Molossidae; genus Molossus; species Molossus molossus. The sequence continues at coordinate 55,405,190 of NW_023425354.1, read as the reverse complement.
GTGACATTGAGCATTTCTTCATATGTCTCTTGGCCATTTGTATGTCCTGTTTGGAGAGGTGTCTATTTAGGTCCTCTGCTCATTTTTTGATTGGGTTATTTGTCTTCCTTTTGTTGAGTTGTATGAACACTCTATATATTTTGGAAATTAACCCCTTATCTGATGTATCATTGGCAATGATGTTCTCTCATATAGTGGGTTACCTTTCCATTTTAATGGTTGTTTCTTTTGCTGTGCAGAAGCTTTTTAATTTGGTGTAGTCCCATGTGCTCATTTTTCCTTTATTTCTCTTGCCTTAGGTGTTGTATTAATAAAAATTCTGCTGCATATGATGTCTGAAATGTTGTTGCCTACATTTTCTTCTAGGATTTTTATGGATTCACACATCACATTTAAGTCTTTTAACCATTTTGAGTTTATTCTTGTGTATGGTGTAAGTTGGTGGTCTAGCTTCATTGTTTTGCATGTAGCTGTCCAGTTTTCCCAACACCATTTATTGAAGAGGCTGTCTTTACTCCATTGTATGCTCTTGCCACCCTTGTCAAAAATTAGTTGAGCATAATGACTTGGGTCAATTTCTGGGTTCTCTGCTCTGTTACACTGGTCTATATGCCTGTTCTTGTACCAGTACCAGGCTGTTTTGATTACAGTGACTTTTAGTATAACCTGATATCTGGTATTGTGATTTCTCCTACTTTGTTCTTCTTTTTCAAGATTGTTGTGCCTATTCGGGGTCTTTTTCGATTTCATATAAACTTTTGGAGTATTTGTTCTGGTTCTGTGAAATATGTCATTGGTGTTTTGATGGGGATTGCATTGAACCTATAGATTGCTTTGGATCCTGTTTACCATTGCAGCAAAAGAAATTTAAGATACCTAGGAATAAACTTAACCAAAGTAAAGGACCTCTTCGCAGAAAACTACAGGTCATTAAAAAAAGAAATAGAGGAAGATATTAAAAAGTGAAAGCATATACCTTGTTCATAGATTGGAAGAATTAGCATCATTAAAATTTCCATACTATCCAAAGCAATCCATAGATTCAACGCACATTTTTATTTAGAGGTTAAAATGAGTACTTGGAGTACTCGCTTTTAATTTTTATTTAAAAAATAATTCGAGATTTCATAGAAAGGATTTCTGCCCTAACTTGGAGTATGGCTAAGATTTCTTTGAACTCAAAGACTTTTATTCTTTGATAAGAGATTTACTTGTGTATGTTCATCCCAAGAGTTGGAAGAGTCATGAATTGTGGTTCACTTTTATGTTTATTTTCTATACCTCCTTAAGGACTGAGCCTTCCCCGATCTCCCGTTAGATCCTGGTTCATCCACCTTCCTGCTCTGGTCACACCATCGCAATATCTATTACATCCATTGCATCGTTTGTCCACCCACTTATTCTCTACCAGAAAACACATTCCTCTTTTCTCAGTAACAGTAGATAGCAGGGGATTTGAGAAGGGGGTCTAATAGTCCAAAGATGGTCTTGAGTAGTGATAATAGCTGTCAACATAGAAAAAGTATTGGCTGAGGCTACTGCCTAACATGAATAGAAAAATCAATGTTCATTTGGTTATAGCCACCGGAAGAAGTTGTGATGAGATCACACAAAGGAAGCAATGACTCTGCTTATAGTGATGTTATCAAGGATTATGTGTGATATACCCAGAGCAATGAGCCTCATAAAGGTGTTGTTACTTCGTACTAAGTTTGCCTACCCTGCCCATAAAGACCGAGGCTGTAAAAGTGGGTGAGGTTTAGATGCTTGAGATATCTTGAACTCTTATTAGAAAAACTCTGATTCAGAAACTGGTATCAGATTAATTAAGGGTGACTCGCTGCTCCTGGTATGTTTAACTGTACAATTTACTTAAGCTATAAATACTGGGCAGTAAATTTCTGGTTTCTGTTCCCTAGGAATTTCACAAACACAAAGAATTGCTTCTGTTGTTTTCTTCTGGTCCAGTTCTGAATCCCCAGTTTTCTTTATGATCTAAAACCTTCTGTGTCCCTTGCTCTTCTTGGCCCAGATTGTTCCGCCCTGGACAGCCACATTTTCAGATCGGTCTCTGCTGCACACTGTCTCAGTCCTGGCCTAGCACTGTGCAGAGTTCTGTCTCCGCATGTGCACTTGTTCAGGGCTCTTAAAGAGCGGGGCAAAATGCCTATCTCATTTCCCGGGATGGCTTTCCTCAGACTTTGTGGGGGCCTGAATTCCTGACACGGTCCCTGGGCTTGGTCCAGCCAAGGTGATGGGCAGCGGGTTTTTCTACTCTGCTTGTCTTGGAAAGTACGATGAAGAACCTAGTTTGGATCTTGGCTGAAAATGGCAACTCATTAGGCACCAATGTGGCAGCCAAGACTTTTCCCATCTTGGGCTATAAAATTGGTTGATGAGGGGCTGGCTTCAGGACTCCCCTTAGGAGATTCTGAGATCAGGTCAGAGGGGGTCAGTGAAGGAAAACTAAGCAGCATCCACGTCCCAAACAACAAATGAGAAAGGCTTTCTAATCCTGAGTGTCAACCAACAACCTGAGGTCAGAGGCTGAACACAGAGGAGCAAGGGAAGGGGCTTTGCTACCCTTCACCCTGTGCACATGGATACTGTTTCAGATTTCACAAAATGCAGGTGGCTGGCATGCTGCTACCCTCAATTCCACTTTCCAAATAAAATTTAAAAAGAGACCTGAAAGGTCGGGTGACTGACCCAAAGGCACCGGCTCAGTTAAAGGGGTGCTGCAGCTAGAACTAGTCCATTAAACTCCGTGCAATTTCTGGGCTCTGGGAATACAGAAATAATTAAGACCATCTGGTTCTACTTTTTCAATACTATCTATATGCTGATGCCTCCCAAATTTTTATTACTGGCCTAGAACTTTCTCCCAAATGCCAATACCCTCCTTGGTACCTCCACTTGGATGTCTCGTGGACACTGAAGCTCAGGATGTCCTCTCCCGAGCCGCTGAGCCCACAGCCCAGCCCACCCTAGTTGATGGAATTTGCTATTTCAATCACTGAGCTTCAGCTCTTTTTTCTAACCAATGTCAAAGATTCTCTTGGTTCCATCTTTAAAACATATTCAGAATCTGAGCATTTCTCACCTCCGTCACTGCTACCCCTTGGTCCAAGCCACCATCATCTCTCACTTGTCTGCCAACGGGACTCCCTGCCCCTGCAGGCTGTTCTCAATCCAGCACCAGAATGACCCTCTAAATTGTAAGTCAGTGATCTCTCCCTTCATCGGGAGGAAAACCTGATGCCTTGCGGTGTCCGCTGAGGCTCTGCAGGGCCTGGCGCTCCCGGCCAGCCTTTGCTCAAAGCCGCACCTCCAGGAGTCCTACCCCCAAGGACCTTGTTTAAAATCATCATTCACACTCCCGCCCCCCTTTTTCTGCTTTGGGTTTTGCATTGTCCGGCTAACAAGCCACAGGATTTGCTTATTCTTATGCTTTAGTAGTATTCCCTGGCCCCTCCCAGCAGGATGCAAGCTCCCTGGGGCGAGATGCTTGTTCTATTGCACTCCCCCTGCAGCACGGTCGGGATGCAGAGGGCACCCGACTATTATTAGTTGGATGAACTACTCCATGAGTGAAAACTGGCTCACTTGTCACCAATGCCCACCCTGGGGCCTGTCTCTTTGGCAGTGAGCTGCCAGGCCTCATTTCTGCTTGGCGGGGCAGGAAACACCATGCCTCCCAGAGCTCACCAAGGTCCCCTCCTTCCCAGGAGGGCAGCGGCTGAAGCACAGGAGCCTGGGAGCCCACCCGGTTCTGATTTGTTCCAAGCATTCTGACTCCTGCCCGGGATGTTCGGCTTGACCCTGGGTTTCTGTCTCCCAGAGGACTACTCAGGCCTAGCGTGAGCACACACTGAGGTCGCCTGCAGAGAGAGGCTGGGCCACAGGTGCCTCGCCACTTCCCAGCAGAGGATGGAGGAGAAAGGGGTCGGGATGTAGAATTCGAGAAGGAAGATGGAAAGGGGAGCACAGCTGCGAACAGACTCCTCTAAACCAGTGTCCTGTCTGCAACAATTATTTTAGGAAGATGGGCTCCAGTCCTGGGGCTCCAGAGACTTGACTTCTGTTTATCCGCACCTCTTCTCTCAAAGCCCTGTGGGAGGGCATTATGGGCAGGGTTCTAGTTAATCACATGTGTGGACATCTCCAGGGAAGGCTCCTTTTCATTGAAAAGTTGGACATTGTGTGAACAGGAGGGACCTGGAGAGCAGTACTGGGTGGGTCTCAACACAGCAGGGCAGTTGCTCTTCCTCTCGTGACATGGTCACCCGCAGTTGAAGCCCCATCCCCTCCCTCTGTTGCAGAGCTAACAGAGCCGCCCAGCACGAGCTGGAGAAGGACCTGCATGATAAGCAGGCGGCATACCAGATCGACGACAAGTGTCACCATCTGCGGAACACGTCGGACGGCATCAGCTACTTTCGTGGTGTGGAGAGGGTCGACGCGACGTAAGTCAGGCACATGCTGCTCCTGTGCTCTCGATGTTATTTCATCGGTTCTCCCTTCTTTCCAAATGAGATAGCTCACAGGTGGAAACAGGAAACCCAGGGGCACGTGGGAAGGGAACAGACACTGGACCAGCCTCCGCCGGCAGGCGTGGCACTTCCCTCCTGAATTCCTTTGGGAAGGAATGTTTGTCACCTGGGAAGAGAACACCTGCTAGATGCAGAAAACCCTGAACACACGGATGAGGTTAAAGGAAAGTGCGGCCTGTGTCTGATGCCCGGGAGTCAGTGGGTGCGTGCTGAAAACAGCTTACTGTTTTTCTCACCACTGGTGGTTAGACGTGTCTGTCCGTGGTTGCTGTGCCAGGGCCCGGCACGCAAGCCTGGGTTCACGGTCTTCCCAAGCATTCCCTTTCCAAACCATCAACTCGACAGAGCTGAAATTCACCTGCAATAAGTGCGCTCAGTGTAAGTGTAATTTTCATAAATTTTGATACATTTCTATGCCTATGTGACTATGACCACAGTTAAGATAGTATTTGAATCACCCAGAAAGTTTTCTTGTGCTCTATCCCACACTCATGCCCCCTCCCCCTTGCACAGTAAACCCCAGATGTATTCTCTCCTTAGGGCTTGTCACCCCCAAAGCAGGTGTGACTCAGATTCAGACGCTATGTCCTAAGTGGCCCCCAGCAATGCCCCTTCTCTGGCTTGAGGTGAGCCAGGAGTATCTTCCCTCTCCTCCCAGGGACAGGGTAGGCTGGGATGAAACCACACACTCTGACCACAGAGCCCTCCATGCAGGGCCCCTTCTATTTGCAACATGAACTCTTAGCCACCTCTCAGAGAATGACAGGCTGTGGACTGGATAGGGTGTGATTTGGGGTCATTGAGGCCTGAGCTAAAACCTCTAGTCAACAGTAGGAGCCTTATACCAACAAGTAAAGAAATGTCCCCCATGAGTCTACCACCCAGAGATGCCCGGTGTTAACAATTAATCATTAGTCCTTCAAATTCCTGTCCATGCAGGAGATACAGATTTTGTTTTTAAATAATGGTATTTCATGCATGCTGTTTGAATAGCATGTCTGATTTTTTACTTTGTGATATATCTAAAACGTTGCTTGTGGAAACATTCTTCTGCAACGTGAGTTTGCACACTCTATGGGATACTTTTTTAAATGTACTATAATTTACTCAGTTTTACCTTTGAGCATCAGGCTGTTTCCAGTTTTTCAGGGATTGACATAAATATTGCTGAAAATGAGTATCTTCACATGTACATCTTTGGGAGCATTATTTCCTTGGGGTAAAAAAAATAAAAAGTGTTTGCTTCATTAGCACACATTAATGTTGGAACACTAGATGGTTAGCGTGGCCCCTGGGCAGGACTGATGTGGAAATTCATGAAGTGTTCGGTATTTTTAGCTCTGGGGATGCCAAGTACAGCAGAGTGACTATAATTAGTACTGTATGTATATTGGACAGTCTCTAAGAGAATAAATCTTAAAAGTTCTCATCACAAGAAGAAAATATGTAATTATGTGTGGTGATGGATGTTAACTGTATTTATTGAGCTGATCATTTTGAGATATATAGATATATATTCAATATATTTTATGCCTAAAACTAATACAATGTTATATGTCAATTATACTTCAACAAAAACATTTCTAGAAGTGACCTGTCTGGGCTATACACATTCGAAAGGATCTTGAGGTACACTGACTTTACCCTCCATCACGGCTGTACCAAGCCAACATTCCTACACACAGCATATGAGAACTTTTCTCTAGATATGCTCACCCGCAAATCATTATTCTCTTCCCTCTTTGCTTTTATGATAAAAGGGTTATTAGTATGTTGGTGTTTCCACAGCTGCTTTGATTGTTCTTGAGGTTGAATATTTTTATACACTTATTAAGCTGATGTGATGCATTTCTAATGAACCTACATACCCTTGCCCTTCCTCAATCCTTTTGTTCCTCTCCAAATTGACAGAAGAGTTAGTTTATGCTTTGGATTTATAGGAAACTGGTTAGCAGTAGAATAAGAAGCAATTAAGGAAAATTTAAAATAAGCTTTGCTGTGATGTTTATGTTGTGTGCACTAAAACCAGGACCAGTGATGTGGTCTTTGAACAGGAGGAATGATGGCCAGTCCCTCACTGTCATCAATGTCTGCTTCTACTTCCCTTTCACAGGGTCTCGGTGCCCGAGTCCTGGGCCAAATTCACAGATGACAATATTCTTCGCTCTCAGAGTGAACGAACAGCCTCAGCCAAACTAAGAGATGACATTCAGAACCTCCTGGTCGTGACCGCCAATGAGATGTGGAATCAGTTCAACAAGGTGAACTTGGCCTTCACGAACCGCATCGCCGAGACTGCAGATGCTAAAAACAAGATTCAGGTTCACTTAGCAAAGGTAAGTCAAGCACCCGGGCTACCCTTAGCTGACCTGGCTGGATGGAGCAGGGGCTCTGGGACCACAGGTCTCTTGCTGCTCCCAAGACACAACATGAGGCACCCGACCTCCTGGCCGCACAGACGAAGAGAAGTTAAAAACAGTACAAAAGGCACTATTTGTTTTAGTAAGGTAGCCAGGTGTCAGATTGAAATTAGAATCCACTGGTTTGGGGAACACAAAGAATGCACTATGTAATAAAAGCTTCGTAGTATTTTTAACAGAAACAAAAATATTATCGAGGCTTAATGAATCACTTTATGTAACTAGGAAGTGAATTTATTATTAGAACATATGGTGGGAATGTTTTCTGTTAAATTATTTTAGGCACTTTTTTTTTTTTTCTGGAGTACAAAACCGAATACTGGAAACTATTAGGTATTTCAAAGTGTTTCTGATATTGAACTTTTGCGTGTTCTAAGTATAAGGGTTTTATAATGATCCTAAAGTGAAGGATTCCATCAGAATTCATGTTTCAAGATCAACGAGGGCTCTTTCACTTAGTATCAGTCTTGGAGCTCTTGTCACTTCAGATCCAGCTGCATCTGCTCATCATTTCTGTTTCTAAGAACCTACAAGTCGGTCATGCCACTCTAAGGGGACGTCTCCCAGTTGAGGGCACTGTGTTTTCTCAGGATGCAGCCATCTGTCCCTCTCGCGACGCCTCCTCTGGGCGCACACTTACTGTCAGACAGGGTGCTGCCTACTATGAAAGGCAGGACGAAGGATAAAATGTAGTTCTTGTTCCCAGGAAACTTACATTTATAGAGAAAAGATACATACATATGAAAAGCTTATGAGTAATTAATAGCAATAGAAAAGTTACACATTTTGGTCACCAAATAACAAATACAGGAAGTGTTTTGGGATCTGGAGGAGGAAGTGAACTTGACAGGTGAGCAACGTCTTGAACAAAGCCTGCAGAGGCAGCCAATCAGAGGTGAAGTTCAGGTGGTGAAGGGACCCTTTCGGCTGGTATGATGGTGGGTGTTCTGGAAAGGTAGGTTGGAGCCAGACTGGGGAGGATGTTAATGGAAAGGTATCCGTGTAAAGACCTTTCAGAAGACTGACGTGACGGAGTCCCTTCGCTTCCCCGGATTTTATTTACAACTGTATCGGTTTGCTAGGGCTGCCGAACATGTTCAGACTGAGGGGCTTACACAGCAGGAATGGTTGCGTCACTGCTGGAGGCTGGAAGTCGGAGATGAAGGTGTGGGCAGGGCTGATTCTTCTGGCCTCTCCCCTTGGTGTGTAGGTGGCCTCCTCTCCCCGTGTCCTCACATGGTCTTCCCTCTGCGGTGTCCGTGTCTTTGCCCCTTCTAAGGACACCCGTCATATTGGATTAGAATTCAGCCTACTAACCTCATTTTAACTTAGTTACATCTGAGGCACTAGGAGTTAGGACATAAACATATGAATTTGAGGGGGTAGAGAAGAAGGTAGAATTCAGCTTATCAAAGCTACATTCAAGGATATATGTGTATACCTTGGGGTATACATATGTGAATGACACATTGACCTTGCTATCTTGTGTCTTACCGTGAGGCAAGACATATACACAGAAAAAGGTGAGTTCCATCAGAAAGGTGCAGAATGAACCCCTTGGCGCTACAGCTAAAATGTTCATTTAGCAGAAAAAGCAGTTGTTTCCCATGGTGAGAGACAAGAAGCTCCAGAGTGTGGCCTTGGTGACAGAAACCGGTGTAATGAGGGTTGAAAGCAGATTGTTGGAGTGTGGGAGGGGTCAAAGTTCACGTGACAGATTCAAGAGTTCCTGGCTTACCCAAGCGCTGAATCTGGATGATTCCTGATTTCAGAGGAGGAGAAAGGGTGTAACAGACAGTGGTCTAGGGACAGAACCTTGCGCTGGAAGTGAGGAGTTCGGGCAGCACTTGGCTAGAGAAACTCGAGGGATTCAAGGAGGGGAGACATGGAAAGGCCTCTGCGTGGGCTGGAGAGCAGGCTCAGGAGGGCAGTTAGAGCCAGAGGCGGTGCAGAGGCGTGTGAGGTCAGGTGAGGGGAGCGCAGGGAGCCAGTAAGACCATCCTGAGTAGCCAGCTGTGAGCTTGAGCAGAGACCACCGGCTGAAGCAACCAGGTGGGACTGGATGAGAGAGTGGTGTAAAGACATACAGTTTTAAAGGAATTGGGTGATGCTTGGATGTGTCTCCAGGCCGAAGGAAAAGGGCAGAAGGAGGGAGAGTGATGGGGGAAGGGGGTGGGGAAATGGGAGTGCAGAAGTCAAGGAGGAGAAGGAAGGGGTTCAGAGCATGGAGGAGGGGCTCACTTCACAGAGGAAACCAGGTTCATGCAATTTGGGGGACCACGTTTTAGAAAAAAGGGTATAAAATGAGGACTAACAAAATTGCCAGTGCCCCTCCCTTGCCAGCGAGGCTCCCGGAAGCTTGACCTTGATTTGCTTCGAGGCAAACCCTCCAGCGCAGGCAAGCATCTCCGCGAGGTCAGCTGGAAGGAGCGAGCCGGAGCCCTGGACAAGCTGACTCCAGGGGGAAGCAGGGCCAGTCCAGCCCCGCGGCCTCACTTTACAGTTCCACACAGAGGTCTGTGGATCAGCACTTAACAGTGGGTGATCTGGGGGGAAAAAAGAAAAGAAAAAAGCTCTGATTTGTAGCATTTGTCAATCTGATGTAAATTCCCACCCTGGCTGATGTCCCTGGACTAAGGGCTGCGAAGATGCATGCAGTCAGCTCTCCAGGGCAGACAGAGGCTGCAGCAGCACCCTGTGGGTTCCCGGGTAGGGCAGGAAGGAGCGGGGTCTCTCAGTGAACCAACCTCCACCCCGGGTGGACGGCCCTGCGGACAGGCAGGAGGAAGAACAAGCACGGGGTGCACCGCGCCACATCGGGCATTTGCTTCTCTTCCCACAGACACTGCAGGAGATTTTCCAGACTGAAATGACCATCGAGTCCATCAAGAAGGCCATCAGGGACAAGTGTGCCTTCCTGAAGGTGGCTCAGACCAGACTGGATGAGCGGACGAGGAGACCGAACATAGAGCTGTGCAGAGACATGGCCCAGTTACGGTGAGTGGGGAGGCCACGCCCCTGGCAGGAGGGGACAGTCCACCAGCCTGCCTGGCTCCGCGTTCTTTTTGAAGGTGCTTTCTGCCAACATGCTGGTGATAAGAAAGAGCACAGTGATGCTCATTGGGTCGGGGCCTTCTTTAAAATCACTGAAAGTGGGAGCTAGTGTTGAACGGGCATGGGGTTTAGTTTGCGATGATAAAATGCTCCAAAGTGAATGATGGCGTAGGTGAACAGCACTGTGAACGCACTTAATGCCCCTGGGCTATCCCTTAAACCAACTGGGACAGTGAATTTCATTATGTGCGTTTTAGCATCATTTTTAAAGAAAGGAAATGGCATCAGCATTACACGCAAAAAAGTGATAAACCCCAGGCCTCATTCAGTGAGGCCAACGTGGGTTTGGGGTTCCTCCACTCTTCCCTGGAGTCCTCCGGAGTTTCCAGAACACCCTGCTCATCCGCAGCAGAGCCAGTGGGGTTGCTGTGTCCTCAGTGCCAGACTTGTGAGAAAAGGGATTTGCATTACGACTTTACGCACCCTCTCTGTCTATCCGCTCTCATCTGTTTGCTCTTGTTGGCTTCCTTTGGTGGTTAATACCTCTGCTCTTGTCATTAAGAGCATCCTCATGATCCCCTAAAACGCCTAATAGCTGTTAGGGTCATTTCAGTGTGTTCTGTTCTCAGAAGTTGAGAACAGCTGGTCATCAAGCAGGTCCCCTGCACACACATGGCAGGAGGCATCTGACACCAGTTTCTCAACCACACGCTGCCTGTACTTTATTACTGTTTTAACCCCGAAGATTCCATTTCGGATGGGCTTGTCAGTAATTGGCCAGGGCCCCTCACCCATCCCCCCACTCTGGCTTCATTTCTAATTTCCCAGAACCTGCTGCTTTCTGCCTTTTCTGTCTGGATCTCAGTATTGCTATATTTAGGTCAGAAATGCCTCTTGGCAGAGGCCGAGCAGCTGCAGGAACAAAGGGCAGCACGGGAAATCTACCGCTGTTTCTGGGCAGAGATGCCACCGGTCTGGTCTCCCTGGCCCCAGGATGGAATTCTCTATCACCGTGCATGCTTTATCCAGGGCTAAAACGACTTTGAGCTTCACCAAAGAAACACGTGTGGATTTTCTGGAGGGAAAGGAAAGGGTGGTGTTTGTGCGTGCAACGATGATGAACGCAGTAAGGAAGACAGTGATGGAGGCGATAACAGCAGCTGCTACCGTTTCGTGATCTCATTCTGTGCTGGCTACTGCCCTGAGCACGCTACACTACCTCATTCATTGTCTGCATTTGATGAATGAGGAAACTGAGGCAGAAGTGGGCCGCGTGGCACCTGAATCCACACCAACTGTTTGCATCTGCTTCCCCATGTTTCACATGGAGGTGTTTTCACCATTCCCTGTCATGTGTCTGACCTTGTCTGACCTCAATGCCCATATGGGATGAGTCAGCAAAGCAGGCACTGTATCCACATCTCTCTCACAGAGGACGACTGAGGGCCCCAGGGAGAGTGTTGCTGCAAAACACTCCCCACGCTGTCTGTGTTGGATGCTGAGGAGCGTGCTTCAGAATGTAAGCAGACAGGCTAACCACGTGTCTCCCAGGGCAGCCGTCATCTTAGGCCACAGCCACAGAGGTCAGCCAGCTACATATCTCTCAAAGCGAGTTCCATAGAATCCCTGCTCATACAGATTCCATTATACAGGACAAGCTGCCCTGCCAGGTGGGGCCTGGGATGGCCAGTCGGCAGGACCGGTAGGCTTCAGAAGAGCCTGCCAGAGGGAACACACTCATTTGGCCAGTTACCAGTGGATCACAAATTGTGGCTTTCTGAAATCTGATTAGGAGAAACTGAACTGAAGTTTCCTGCTCTAAACGATTTTCCTGAGGCCTCCCAAGTAGCGATAGGGGTTCCGACTGCCATCAGACAAGCCGAGGGCTGCTCTCGGAAAGGCTTTTGAGTAGTGGTCTAATCCGACTTGGAGTTATCAAACAATGAGGCATTCACAGCAGCTTCTGAGCAGCTGAATGGCTTGTACTTTCTTCTCCTTCACAGCTAAACAGAAGTCGCTTTTCCTTGACTTCCTGTCGACTTTGTAGTATGTCTATTTCCTCTGCTTCTTCATTGACTTTAGGACAAAACCTACTTTTGTTTCTGTAAAGATTTCTTGTTAAAATAGCATTGCCAAAAATATGGTCCCAGTAACAACAGCGGAATTTAGGATTATTATTGGGGGAGGGGGTTATTTTTCCTCTTCTACTGATCATTCTCTGAAAGCAGCCCTTTGGCCGGCTAGATTAAGAAAAAAATAAGCCCATAAACTCCAGGGAGTGAGGACTGAGAAAAATTGCTGTTTTCATTTCGAGACATTTATTTTCATTTAAATTTTTCTAAATGGGTTCTTTCAAAAGTAATTCTAAACATCCGTGGCATCTTTGGTGGCAGGCCAGCCCAGGCTCTGCTGCACCTAAATAATCCTGATACATTTTTCTAAACTATGGTAGCTTTATTTGTATTTGAACGCAAAATGTTTTTCAGTTCTGTAATTCCCCCAAAAGGAGTGGTTTCAGATCAGCTCCCATGATCTGCCAGAACGCGGAAACCCACAGTGAAGTGTGGCCTTGAGGGACGAAGAAACATGGACTTCTGGGTGCAGCAGGCGGGCGGGCGGGCCTCCCTCTGTGCTCACAGCGGTGGAAACCAGGGCGTTCACTGCCTGGTTCTATGTGTCTTGAATTCCTTAAAAAAAAAAACAACATTGAGATATATCTATATCTATATCTATATCTATATATATATATATATATATATATATCTCCTCACCTGAGGACATTTTTCCATTTTTTGTTCAGATAGAGTGGGGGAGGGGGCATCGATGTGAAAGAGACACACTGAGTGGCTGCCACCCGCTCAACCCAACCCCGGGCAGGGACAAACTGCAACCAAGGTGCGCACCCTTAGTGGGAACCGAACCTGGGTCTCTCTGGACCACAGGCCGACGCTCTAACTGCTGAGCCAAACTGGCCAGGGTGAACATTGATATTTTAATGTGTATGTTTTTCAAAACTTTCTTCAGATAAATCTTCAACGAGACTGCTATTTGGCTTCGAGGAGTCCAGACTCGTGTGTCTCCCTGCCTCTTTCCCTCCCTGTGGGCTCCGTTCCCTGGAAGCCGGTGCAAGGGGCTCAGGCGGGGGCAATGACAGGCCGGCCCAGCGAGGCTGTGCACAGCCCAGGCCCAGCTCCCACTACCGCCAAGCCAGCAGCCTCCCTGAAGGTCTGTTTCTTTCCTAGTGATGTTGTATACCCGGGGAGCATCAGAAAAGACTCATTTTTAATCCAACTTCATCTAAACAACAGCAAAATATGCTTTATAGCAGCTCTCAGATGGTGTTTACCACCCCAGACCGAAAGAAACTTGGCGCTGCGGTTTCCATTCCTCCCCCACCGATGGATGTGAGAAAACCGGCACAGGTTCCAGGAGGAAAGACGCATGGCGTGGGCGTTTCTCGGGGCGCTGGCGGGGTGGGGTGGGGCGCTGGCGGGGTGGGGTGGGGCGCTTGGCAGGCTGTCTGAAATGGGCTGGAAGCTGAATCCCCAGGCCCCGTCCAGGCTCCTCCTCGCAGTCTCCATCGCCTGGGGTCTGGTTCTCCTTGAAAGACCCTGTGGACTCGGCTCCCTGGGTAGCGCTCCTCCCACAGCGGCCTCCTAACCTCGTTGGTCGTCATCCGTCAGGCAGGTTTGCACCCTGTCGGCAGCAGGGGCTGCTGGGTTCAGCCTCGAGCACGGTGGGTCAGCGCAGGGCGCTGGTGCTTCAGGGAGCTGCTTACCTGCAGGGCAAACAGTGACCAGGCAGCCACAGGCACCCTGCGGGCCACGGGAGGGCTGGTGCTCCTGGAACCCCAGCACTGGACTTTGGGCCGCTGCCTAGTGCCAGGGTTCAGGGAGGGTCGCGAGGAGGAAGTGTCCGTTCCTCTGGGCTTTGGGGATGGCATGCATTAGCAGATGGTGTTGGGCTAAGGAGATGGGAGGTCAGAGGCAGCAAGCACACCCAGGCACACACCATGTCACGATGGACATGCCTGCCATGCAGAGGGGGAAGGACCTGGGGGACAGAAATAACAGATTTGATGACTAAAGGATGGGACTATGAGGAAGAGGGTGGGGTTGTGAGGATCAGAGGGTTTGGTTTTCAGCATCCTCAGGATGATGTCACCATAGCCTGAGATGGGACACAGCTGGCATGGGGTGCTGGTGGCCCACCTGCTCCCTACTCTACTTAGGCCCGGGTCAGCATAGCGGAGAGAAAGGTGTGCCTAGACAAGGGCGTGGCGGAGCCACTCGGGGAGTCTGGGGGCCAGTCATCATGTGGTTGTCACGCTGTCCAAGGGAATGGGATGCTCCCCAGTTGTCACTCGGCCAAGTCACTTCCGACATGTCTCCAAAAGTCAGAGAGTTCAGATTCCTCAAAATGGTGTTTCCTTTTTGAAAAATATTGACTTTGTTCTGCCTGTAAGAGTGGTATCAGTTCATGACTGAAAAGTCAGAAAATGAAATAAGAGATCAAAACCATCTTCCTTTCTTTGTGCCATTGAGGGATAACCAAAGTTAGCAATTTGCTGTATTTGCCACCAAGCACGTGAACAAAATTGTGATCTTTCTGCATATAGGATTTAAAATCTTGACTCTTTCAACTGACATGGTAAGCGGGCCTCTTTCTCTATTGCAAGTACAGTGTTTTGGGGTTTTTTTAGGTAGTGCTTGCATAGTATTTCATCATCTGGCTATGGCATTCATTATCGTTACCCAATAACATTTTTCCTCTCATGTTGTCATAATCTACTCTAAATACAAGATAACACTATGAATTATTCCTTTATACTTTTATGGTAAACTTTTCACCTCGCTTACATTTTTTTTCTAAAAGTTTTTGTTTGTTTGTTTAATTTCACAAGTAAGATAGGAATACATTCTGATTTTAAAGGAAACTCAAATAGTACAGACCTGCAAAATGAGGCCCCTTCTGCCCTCTCCACCCGCTCACCCCCAACCTCAGGAGCAGCGCTGGTTTGAGCATCTCCTTAAGTATGATTACAATGTGTCCTGTAGGAAAGGGGAGCAGGCAGGGTTGTGAATAGAACAATTGGTGCCATTCTAATAACAATAACAGTCTGTGAGAACCCACTTGGGCCCTGGCACTGTTCTGGCCCTGTGGCAGGGTTGCCAGATTTTGCAAATTAGAACAGGACAGCCAGTTAAATCTGAATTTCAGATAAATAATAAATAATTTTTCAGTATGTATAGCCCAAATATTGCAGGCAATAAACTGAAAATACTTATGCTAAGTAAAAATACTTACATTGGATATTATTCAGCCTTAAAAAGGAAGGAAATTCAGACACCTGCTACCACATGGATTGACCTTGAGAACCTTATGCTGAGTGAAGTAAGTTGGTCACAAAAGGACAGATAATGCATAAGTCCACTGGTATGGGGTCCCTAGAGTGATCGGATGCACAGAGAGGGAGAGCAGAAAGGTGACTGTCAGGGGCTGGGGGGGGGGGGGAGTTCCTGTTGAATGGGGACAGGGTTTCCATTTTGTGAAAACAGTTCTGTGAATAGATGGTGGTGATGGTTGTACAATGTGAATGCAAGTAATGCCACTGGATTTGACACGTAAAAATGCTCAACAGGGCAAATTTTTTGTTATTTGTATTTTACCACAATTAAAAAACATACTTAACTAAAAAAAGTACACATGTATCTGAAATTCAAATGTAACCAGGCATCCTGTTTATTATCTGGCAACCCTACACTTTGGGGGTTATAGATAGCAATGACATGGCCTTAGCAAAAGGGGTTCAGTGTGTTGAGGCCAACATCCTGGGTTTCTGCTTCTGTCCTTTTCTCAAAGGGAACTTGGAGAGCAGGGCAGGAAATGAGATCTAGTTCATGACGGCTCCTGGGGCTCCTTATTTCCTCCCTAGCTTCCTGGATAACCATGTGCAGCCTGTGAAGGCAGGCGGCCGTGGTCCTGAGAGGGCAGTTCGCCAGGCCTCTGCGTCTGGTTTCTCGTCTGTACAGTGAGGGAACTAGGCTCGATGACCTTTCTCATTGGTTTTCCAGCTGCAAAGTTCTGTGAAGCTATAAAATGGCCTTGGTATCATGATTTTAATAGGGTCTGAATGTTTTTCTGTGATCAAGAAATCTCTTTCTGTCTCTAAGGGTATCCACATAGATGTGTCCCTTTGTTTATTGTCACTGAACTCTTTATATTGCTGTATATTTCGATTAATGTCATGTGCCACCAGTCTGCTGACAGATGAACCCCAAAATGAAGAAAAACCGTAACTTGGAATAACTGTTTAAAATTTGGTGAACTTGGAGTTGTGCTTTTGACTGACCAGAGTCAAGCAGGGGAGCAGCGTGGTGAATAAAAGCAGCAGATGGGTAGTTCCAGGCAAAGCTCTGAGGACAGTTACCTAAGGTCCTGGTACCTCGGTTTCCTCATCTGTAAAATGGGAATAATCACAGTATCTACTGCAGAGTGTTGTTATTAGGATTAAATTGTCTGATCATGTAAAGGACTTAGGATAGGATAGTTGCTACATATTAGCATATATTATATACTATGTTATACATATAATAAAGTAGTTAATAAATGAGTTATTATTGTCTTTTTGTAATCTGTTTCCTATTTTTAATCCCGAGTGACCACATGGTCATCTCCCTTGGGTATTGTTGGCCAGTTCAGCAGGTAAAGGAGCCCTTGCTTAATTGCTCTTCAGGAAGAGAAATGCTTTCTGAACACCAGAGAAGAAATCAGAAAGAAAAAAAGAGAAATTTGGCTTAGTAAAAACTGAACTCTTACATATAACAAAGCATAATAAATAACATTAAAAGGCAAAAAAGAAATTAAGGGAAATATTTGGCACAAGCATAACAGACAAAAAAAATCGATATTCTTGGTACTGAAAGAGCTCTTTGCAAATGAATAAGATAAACAGAAATATCTCAGTAGAAAAGGGAGCACAAGACAGAGGCAGTTCACAGAAGAAATGCAAGACGACCAACAGACATTTAGGAAAGGTTCACTAATAAAGAAATAAAGCCCTGGCCAGTTTGGCTCAGTGGTTGGAGTGTCGGCCTGCGGTACAGAGAGACCCGGGTTCGGTTCCCGCTAAGGGCACGTACCTAGGTTGCAGTTTGTCCCCGGCCCTGGTTGGTTGTGCGGGTGGCAGCCACTTGATGTGTCCCTTCACATCAATGTTTCTCTCTCTCTTCCTCTCTCTCCCTCCCGCTCTATCTGAACAACAAAAAAATAAAAAAATAAAAAAATAGAAATTAAAACAATATCAATTCACATAATTGAGGAAATACTAGATTTTCCATGAAGTAAATTTGTTTTTCCTTTTAGTTTGAATGAAAAATGTATCATTTTTAAATCATCATAACATAATTAGATCTCTAATTCATTTCACAGTTTATGTAGCTGATTTTACATGGAATCATTTTCATATTCTATTAAGTTTCCGACGGTTACAAGTATTACAAGTATATTTACTCAGGGACACTGGAGCATTACCTCGGGAGATTGTTGAGGGGAGAGGGGGCATTGTAATTTGAGAAGTGCTCCATTGACTAATCCCTCTCTCTACCCCACTCAAATTGGGTATCCCCCTATTCCTAACTACAAAAATAATTTTAATGATAAAATAAATGTAAGAAAGTCCAGCTAATTTTTAATTATTTTTCATTTTTACTAATTAAAAAAAATAAAATATTAAAAAAGTCCTTCTTTTAAAAAATGTTATTGTGTAATGTGTGTGTGTGTGTGTGTGTGTGTGTGTAAAAGTGTGTTTGTGTCCCCAAAATATGCTTAGTTTGCCCTTTGGGTTCTGGGTATAGTTATTGGGAGTGGTCCTGGCCAGATACTAGGACCACACACAAATATTGCTTCCTTGGCAATCTTGCAAATGAAGTAGTTCTGATGTTGGTGTGACCTGTACCTCTGGGGACTCCATCTGAGCCCAGCACAGTGGCCACACCTCTACTAGGAATTCACTAACCATGCACGTCCTTGATTCAGCTACTAACCGTTACTGGAAACGTGGCTTCTGCTGACCTACGGGCGCTTCTTCTCTCACACAGCCTTGTCAACGAGGTGTACGAGGTGGACGACACCATCCAGACTCTGCAGCGGCGCCTGAGGGAGGCCGAGGACACCCTGCAGGCCCTGGTCCACACCAAAGCCACCCTGGAGCACGACCTGGCTGTCAAAGCCAACTCTCTGTACATCGACCAGGAGAAGTGCATGGGGATGCGCAAGAGCTTCCCCAACACCCTCCGGCTGGTGGGCTTCTGCTAGGGACCCGGAGCGGTTTCCTTACTCCTCAGGAAAGAGAAACAGAGCCCTGTCGCAGCCCTGAGTGCTGCTGCGTTCACTTATTAAAGGATCGTATTGAAAGACGTGTACCAGTCTCCGGTCTTGGAAAGCCTTTGGTTTGCATCCAAACTTTAATTTTCTATTTACTAGGCTTCTGGGCCTAGGGAAGAATATAAAGAAATAGAATCAATCTAATAGGAAAGGTAAAAACCCTATTTGCATTATTCATTGTATTCTTGGCATACCATGAATGAGCTAGGAAGGAGAAATGTTTTTTCCCTGGGAGGCAGAAGCAGGGATCACAGGCGGCGGATTTTGAGCTAGGCCTCAGAGGAAGCATGGAGAAAAGGAGCAAAGGCATCTGGGTATGTGGTAGTTGGAGCAAAAACAAAGGTGGGGAAATAGAGTGTATGTGGAGCAATAGGAAGTAGAGCTGTGGACGGTTCATAACGCGGGTACATAGGAAGAAGTGCAGCGGGGAGATGCTTGGAGAAGTGGGGGCCTTCGGCTCCAGGCTAAGGAGCTGGGGGAACTGATGGGTGTCTCTGAGCAGGGAATGGCCCTGTGGAAGCAATGACTGAGCAATGAACGTCTGCACTGCACAGACAGCAGTGCGAATGAAGCCAGCAGACATGCAAGCACGTTGTAAGGAATCTCAGCCGTGGACGCTCTTCCCCTGTGGAGGGAGTGCCGAGGGGTCCGGCGTCACACAGGGCCTTGATCCGGGATGTGCTGGAAACGGGGCATTGCGTAAATTCCGCAAAGTTCTGCAGTATCTCGGTGTTTAATGACGTTTTCTTTCTTTAAAAAAAATTTTTTTTTTCTTTATTGATTTTAGAGAGAGAAGAAGTGAGAGGGAGAGAGAGAGAGAAACATCGATGAGAGAGAACATCGATTGGCCCCTCCTGCATGCCCCCCACTGGGGATCGGGCCCATAACCTGGGCATGTGCCCTGACCGGGAATTGAACCAGCAACCTCTTGGTGCATGAGTCGATGCTCAACCACTGAACCACACCAGCCGGACAATAATGTTTTCTCTTTTACAAACAAAAAACATTTGCATGACACAGATTTTGGAAAACAGAGAAAATATACTCACACAAAACTCCTGAAAAGCACTCATTATCACAACACCCCAAAAATAATCACTGATGTTTTCAACATTGTATTGTGTGTGCCTTCAGTCTTTTTTCTATGACTATGTATGTATATGATAGTTATTTACATACATAGGTAATCTTAATGTTTGTGTTTCTTTACAAATATGTATAATATTTAATGTTTATATATAAATACATAATTAATAACACGTTTGGGACCACACTGCTGATTTGTAATCTCCTTTTCCCTATTCAAATATTATAAATGGGTTCCCACTGCATCCACTCTTAATACACAACATGATTATTTTAAAACCTTTCCTTTTTATCTCTAAAAACAGTAAGTATCACTTATTTCAGGGAAAATTTCAGAAAATACAAACAAGCCAAAGAAGGAAATAAAAACTTTCCAGATTTCTAAACTAACCAGATACTTTGCTATGCACAGATGTTACTTTGCGTTCCATACATACTTCCCCTCAGAAACGGACTCCTCGGTCAGCAACTAGCATCACGCAGCGCTCAGCCAGCCCGTCCGCAGCACCGTGCTCCCTCCACACAGCTGAGCTCTCTGCCCTGGTTAGTGTGCGCTCTTTCCCTGTATTTAAACATCTTGTCACAACCCCATTTGAATGGCTTTTTAATATTTCATTGCACTTAGGTTCCAACTTCCCATGCCTGGATATTTATATCGTGCCTTACTTTATGATAAACAACGTAGCCAT
Organism: Molossus molossus; assembly: GCF_014108415.1. Taxonomy (NCBI): domain Eukaryota; kingdom Metazoa; phylum Chordata; class Mammalia; order Chiroptera; family Molossidae; genus Molossus; species Molossus molossus. The sequence continues at coordinate 55,385,003 of NW_023425354.1, read as the reverse complement.
GCTTAGTTCTCCGTAGCTAAATATCTGCAAACCTCTTGAATATTTCTTGTCAGGTACGTTCACAGACATGGAATCAGTGGGCCAGAAGTTGCACACAGTTAAAAAGGCTTCTACAATGTGTTGTCAAATGCCCCCCAGAAAGGGTGTGACTCTGCCAGCCCGCCAGCGTCCTGTGGGAGGGCCCGTATCTGCGTTTCTCATCACCCTGGGCACATTTCTTCACCATTTAACAGTGTAAAGATGGGTTCAGTGCCTCAGCAGGCCGTTCTTAGAGAGCTGGTGTTGTAGAGCATTGTTCACGAGGCTCTCGAATCTTTTCCGCCCACTTGTCCTGCCGTCTGCCTGTCCCCCCAGGGATCTATCTTTCCTTCCTGCACTTTGAGTTCCCTGGATCTCAGTCACAGGACACTTTCATCGTAGGTGCTAAACATATTCTTCACATGCCACATGCCTTTTTCACTTGTTCATGGTTTTTAACATAGAGGATAAAATGCATAAATGTTTCCTTTATGATTTATTTATGCCTCTGGGATTACACTGGAAAAGCTCTTCCTCTTCCCTTATTTACTTATAATTTCTTCTGATTCTTTTCATGATTTCTTAACTTCCATTAACCACCCGAAATGCAATCTGATATGATGTAGACAGATGAAGATGAGATCACCGGTGGGAAAGCATTTCTTCCGTTCCCCGCGTGTCTCGCCTCCCCACGCGCCCTGCCTCCCGTGAGCGTCTCGCCTGCCTGCGCTCGGCCCGGCCTCCGCCCAGCCAGGCCATTGACCCCATCCCACTTCTCCTCGCTGTCTGTTTCGGAGATGGTTTTCCAGGCCTTGGTTAGCCAGCGCCGCAAAATACCTCAAAATGCTCGTAGAGTTGACATAAACATGATAAGCTTCTACATGCGTTATTTTTGTGGTCTCAGTACAACATTTTAGAAATAAAATTGTAGGTTTCGCCCTGGCCAGTTTGGCTCAGTGGTTAGAGCGTCGGCCTGTGGTACAGAGAGACCCGGGTTCGGTTCCCGCTAAGGGCACGTACCTCGGTTGCAGTTTGTCCCCGGCCCTGGTTGGGTCGTGTGGGTGGCAACCACTTGATGTGTCTCTTTCACGTCGATGTCTCTCTCTCTCTCTCTCTCTCTCTCTCTCCCTTCCTCCCTTCCTCCCACTCTGTCTGAACAAAAAATGGAAAAATGTCCTCGGGTGAGGATAAAAAAAATTAAAAAATGGTAGGTTTTATCATTCTTGCTCTACTTCTAATGGAAACAAAGATATGCCAGTGCCTCCAAAACACTTAGCAATTAGAGCAAACAAGTGCTGCTAGTTCTCATTTTTAGACAATCGTGAGAATAAACATAAATGGAACGTGTCTCTTCTTTGTTGTAAGTATCAGAGAAAGTCCTGCTTTCTCCATGAATTACAATCGCGTTATCTTTTTTGAGGAAAATGTGCTGGTGAAGTCTTTTTACTTAAACATACGTTCCCGGCATTACAAGAATGTAATGGGAAGAAAATGCAGTTCAAACATAGAAAAAGGCTAGTTTTCCTGTTATTTTGGTAAACTGTGGGCAAGGCTAACTTCCACAAATAAACATTTGGTTTCTAGTCTAAAACATTGCAGTTACTTGGTGAGGGCAAATATTCGACTGTTGAGTCCACGAGCCGCCAAGACTCACAACGTGCGATGCTGTTTACGACCCACAGGCTGCGGACAGAGCGCGTGGTCCGGCTTTGCGCGCGCGGGGCCACTCTATCTTTAATACTGTGTGGCTTTCAGAATGGCTGCTGGCATGTTCGAGGCTTCCGCCTACCCAGGCAGCCATCAGATTTAGAAATGTGTGTGACTGCCCCTAAATAGCCCAGTCACCTATAATTTTAGTCATTTCCATTTATGTCTCTGGAGAGTGTTGTCATAAACACCTCACCTGGCACTTTCGCATCCCGAGTTCACACTGTAAATAGCTGAGGTGGGGTCTGGTGTTAGGTTATAATTTTGTTTTGCTCTGAAAACAGGGATGGTTTCCTTCCCTTTGTGCAGGGCTGACCCAGAGCACAGACGGGGAGGGGCTGCTGCTCTCCCTCCCGGTCAGTCTCCACCTTCCGGCTCTGGTCCTTCCGCTGCTCCAGGCGGTGCTGGTTCCACCACCGGCGTGATGGCCAGACCACTCTCTGTGCAGAGTGCTCTGATGGTGTTTTCTGAATCCTATACTAGTCACATGTGTTCGTGGGGGAAAGAAACAGTGCTTCATCTCTTCACCAAGGGTGCAAAGTCTATTTCCCCTCGAAGACCAGCTTTCGACCACGGTAGTGCTTATTTGGCATGTTGAGCTGAGAAGGATTCTGAGGCAGGTGTGAGCTCAGACAGGTAAGAATCGAGAAGCCCCGTAGGCTAGCTTCACCTGCAGGGGGTCCAGGATGGAGAAGTGGCAGCACAAATATTGTCATTCCTGCTCCAAACTCCCCTGAATTCTCCTTCAGCTCCGTCTTCATCTTTCAACATCAAGAACACCTTGCTGTTTGCTATTTTTTCTGGGAGCTAAGAGGAAACCCTTTCTGCTGCCAGATTATTCCATTTAGCAAGGACATTCTAAAGAGGACACCATGACCCACCCAGCAGCTCCGGTGACATTCTGGTAGAGTGAGGAAGGAGCGTCTTGGGGACAGGAAGCCTTTCGCTGCTCTTATAAGTGATATTTCATTGTGTATGAGTAAGGCTGTGGGAACCATAAGAATTAATTTATTGCTCAGTTACTTTTTTCTCCCTGTGAGGCAAAGTGATAGCATTGGATTGAGTTTCAAGGTTCACATTTTGGGTATTCTAGCCCTGCAGACACTCAGACATAAGGACACTTCTATTTCCCCTCATGGTGCTCTGTTGCCTGAGATTCTGCCTGTTGTGGAAAACTATGTATTTACTGATAACAAAAATCTATCTATTGACTGGGGAATATTCATTTATTTGCAACAAGCTGGTAGGTTCACCTTTCAACCCCCGTCTACTCAATGTGTGTAGCAAAGGCAGAGGCTCCTTAGGAGAGATGAAGCCAGGCAACTGGAGAGGAAAATAACAACCCAAAGCCACAGATAAGACCCCAGAGTACTACACATACCACAGTCTGAAAGAGTAAAGCATCAACACTTAAGATAATGCTGAACTGGGCAACCAACTTGCCCAGTTTCTTAAGGAAAGTATAATAGATGTTTCTCAGGGTCTTGAGAAAAAAATCACCATGCATCCAAATGTTCATGTCCTTGCAAAATCCACTCCTAATCCCCACCTTAGAAGGTCTGGAAGCTTCTGCTTTCATGCCCTTGAAAGCTAGGTGCCATGGCAGAACTCCGCCTATCCTAAGATCACCATGCTGTGAGGAAGCCCAAGCAGTCACGTGGAGAGGCTCGTGTGGAAGAGAACAGAGTCCTCAGCCAATAGTCACAGATGAGCTTCCACTGACAGCCATGTGAAGGAGGCTGTCTGGAATCTTCCTGCTCTCCCAGTGTCTCAGCTCACACCATGTGAAACAGAACTCCCAGTTGACTCACAGAATCGTACAAAATAATAAATTGTTGTCTTAACTACTACTAAGTCTTTGGCTAATTTTTATGCAACAATAGGCAACCAAAACAAGTTTTCATTGGCTTTTCAGACATCAAGTATCTGGAGAGGAAGGGAATCTAATATTTGGTGAGTGCTTATTACTCTGTTTCCATCATATAACATGACAATCTCATAAGAGAGCTTTTATTGCCACTCTGCAAATGGGGAAACAGAGACTTAGAGAGGTTAAGTGACCTCACCCTGGTGATGTAACTAGTGTGAGGTTACTCAGAGAGTTCACGGTGGGGTTAGTGTTCAGACCCCTTACCTGGCACTAGTTTCTGAGCTCCTAGCCACTTGTTATACAGTGGTTTCCCTTCTCAGCAGCACCAGCAAAATGTGTAAAACAAATTGCATGGATGGATTTTGATTTGAGGGCAGAACATTTAATAAACTTTTAATTTTGGAAAATTTGTATAAAATTAAAATATGAATGGGACCCAGATTCTGGGTCACTGATCACATCTTGAGATTGATACATATAATAATAATGACAGTTAAGGTTTGCTGAGCAGAGGAACTCACCATGTAGTGTTTCATCATGACAACTATTCTCCAGGGTGCATATGTTTAATTATTTCCATTCAAAAAATGAGGAAATTGAGGCTTTAAAGAAGTAAAATAATCCGGAATCAAACCACTAGGAAGTCTCGAGTCAGGAGCTTAACTCAGGTGCACTCCAAACTTCCATTGTCTCTTTCTAAGCTGTTTAAAGTGAGTTAGACTTTCTCAAAAGTTGTTTATTTATTTATTATTATTATTTTTAATCCTCACCCAAGGATATGTTTCTATTTATCGTCAGATAGTGGGAGGAAAGGAGAGAGAAGGGGAGAGAGACATATCGACTAGCTGCCTCCCGCATGACCCCGACCAGGGCCAGGGACAAAGCGCAACTGAGGTACGTGCCCTTGACCGGAATCAAACCCGAAACTCATTGGGCCATGGGCCGATGCTCTAACCACTGAGAAAACCGGCCAGGGCAAGGTGGTTGTTGTACAGAAAATTATTTTACAACCAACGTCTTATTTGTGTCAATAGATATTCATGAAAGTGTGATATTTTGAGGAATCAATCTCATCCACACAGTAATTTTATGATATTGCAAAGTCCTAGCTCTAAATTTCTTTGATGCGATTCTCAAGTGATTTAAAGATAATATCTGAGTGTATGTGTTTTGTCAGAAGAAAAAGATTCCAACAATGGAACAGAAGGTAGTTAATTCTAAAATCAAATAATTGTTCCTTATTCAACCTCTTCTAGCATCTTGTTGGCGATAACTACAGACACTGACCTGGGACTCTGGCAGCGTATTTGTCCTAAAAAGCATTCAGTCCCAAGTGAGAAGTGTTTGTGTTTACCGACTGCCTGAAATAGCATTTCGGCACTGAATAACCAGGATAGGTTCTTTCCCGAATGTGTGCATTTTAGGTTAACATCTGAGCTGGAGTTATAGCTATAAAAATAGCTAACTTCCTCTAGAGAGCAAAGAGAGTGTAGAACTTGGTTCCTCCCCTTTTCACTCGGCTTTGGGGGTCTCTTCATTTCATCATGTGGGTTTTAAGACCCTTTATGTCTTTGCTCACATGGCACTCTGGACACACAGGAATGTTTTAGTAAAATGAGCGCTAAGCACTGCGGAGTGGCAGGTTAGGGAATGTGGAAAGGTGTCCAGTTACAACATAGAGTCATGAGGAGTCATCGAAAACCCCAAATCTGCAGACACAGAGCTATCTAGTGAGAATTTCAAGAGTCATTTGAGTTCTGGTTGCTTGGTATTAACGTTCATAAAAGATGGAAGTTCTGAGAAGTGATTACTGTTCAGCCTTCAAGAAGAAGAGGATGGCATTTATCTCTCGGGAAGGGGAAAGCTCAAAGGCTTGGGGGTGAAACAAAAAGATGCCCCAGCGATGAAATAACGGCCACCTCTGCTGCTCAGCCTCGTGGAGGAAGAACGTCTTCTAGCTAGGCTAAAGGGCTGTAGGGTGTTAAATGGTTTCTAGCGTCACTGCTAAAGCTGAAGAAACAGATTCTTGGCCGACTTTCCTGAGTAACTCCCAAACCACATTGTTAAACTAGGCCACCAAAGAAGATGCCTTTCATCGGGAAGAGGCAACTTCCCACAGAACTGCGAAGCGCCACTCCAGCGACCAGATTCAGAATGCAGCCCCTTCGGCTGGCATCAGAAAGTTGCCTTTGGTAGATGAGGAAGCTGCAGGCATAGCCACCGGCTCCAGGAGCACCACCTCTGTCATCTGCAGGAGCAAAATCCACACCTCACTTCCTTCTCTTCCCACTTAGCTGAGTTCCAAAGTCAAGCCTCACACAACGACAGTCTGACTAGTGGAACCCAAATCACATCCAAATCTGAGCTGCAAGGCAGTCTGGAAATGTGGTTTTAAAAAGATTTCCCCACCACAGTAGGGCATACTTTCAGAGGTTTCAGCAGATATTGAGGGAGCCAAACCACCATCCCGACTAGATTGGACAAAGGTGGCATGTTGGTAAGAACCTGTTTAGTCTGAACCGACTGACTGTTATGAGGAGTTTGAACTTGTTTTTAAAGAGACCTCAATTCAAAAATTCAAAATTCATTCGAAATTTATAATGGTTAGGAATGACTAATCATTGAAGACCAAAAGATGATCAATCTTATTACTTGGAAAGGAACCCATGGGCGGAAGGCATGTTTAAACGTACAGGAGAGAATAGTTTGGTTTCTTTTTCATTTGTAAGTCTCAGTGTTAGGAAGTGATTATTGGTGGGAGTTTTATCCCTGCTTCACAGAAGAGATAACCGAGAGCTGATCACTCTCTGGGACAGACTTCTGAGCTCTGTACCAAATGGGTCTTGGTTTATTTTCCAAGCTCCCTACGTGAGAAGTATTTTGAAGACAGACAAATGACTGGTTTCCACAGAAGAGAATTTCAGCATAGATTAGGCTAAGATAGAACTAGTGGAAAAATACGAAATAAATTTGAGACAAAAAAAAAACCACACAGGGCAAAATGCAGAAATGAGATAAGCACATGAAGGTGTGCTCTGCGTGCAGGGCAAACCTATAACCAGGAAGGAACCGAGGGTGGTGTTACCCTTTCGTGAACCATTGACATCGGGTCGTCCTCAGAGCTGCGCATCATTGTCCCCAGCCTCCCCGCGCCTGGCTCCTGGTGACCAGCGCACCCACGTGACTGGCTGTGGACAAGCAGGAGGCACCGGAGCCACTTTAGGCTCGAGTACTTCATAGCTAGCATGAGACTCTCCAAAATTCTCATCCTTTTGACATGATGTATCTGTCAGGGTTCCCCAGAGAAACAGAACCAATATATATGTGTGGGAAACTTTTTGCATGGCATCCATTTTGTTAAAATCTGCTCTGCCATCTCCTGCCCCAAGGCAGGATATCTCTGCATTTCTGCATTTCTTTATCTCTGCATTTTGCATTTCTTTAAGTAACCATTTACTCAACAAGCCAGTCTTTGCTGACCTTTGTTCCTTTTGAGGTATTTCCTGGAATTGCTTCAGGCAATCGCGGGGCTTGGCAACAGGTGCTTCTTGCCCTGTATATTGTGTGAATTTCCCCTGAATAAATGAGACTTGATCAGAGCCCTGTCTTGTTTCCATTTCTCGTGTCTCTTGTCCCTCCTCATCCTCACTCCCCCTCTAGAGTCCTCCTTGCTCGACCTGCGGGACGGGTCATATATGTTTATGTACATTACTGAATTCATCTAATAAGAACTGGCTCACAGAATTGCGATGGCCAAGAAATTCCATGCCCCGCCATCTGCCAGGTGGAGAGGCAGAAAAGCCAGTGGTGGAATTTAGCCCCGTACAAAGGCCTGGGCAGCAGGATCACTGACGTCTGGGGGAAGGAGAAAATGGATGTCCCAGCTCAAGCAAAGAGAACAACTTGATTCTTCGTCTGGCTTTTTGCTCTATTCAGACCACATTAGAGGATGCCCACCGGCACCGGTGAGGGCGGTCTCCTTCACTCAGCCCCCCAACTGAAATACTAACGTCTTACGAAAATATCCACACGGGCACACCCAAAGTGATGTATCACCAGCTCCCTGGGCAACCCTTAGCCCAGACAAGTTGACATATAAAATTAACCCTTGCATGACCACTGGTCCCTGTTGAGACAGTCCTTGAACAACTACGCTAAATGAGACTGAGCTGCCGGCCCACAGCAGCCGTGCTTCATGGGGAAGACACGTACCGGCGCGATGTGAAGCCCTGGCACTTCGGCGTGGCGGGTCACTGCGGCTCAGTCGGCCTAGCCTGGAGGTACCCCTGCCACAAGGAACAGCTCAGTGCAGAGACTCAAGGGCGATAGGTCATTTTCCGCTGTGAAATTCAGGCTCCTTACTTTCCCACTATGCAGGCAATGGGCATGTGCCTGCTCCATCCCTAGAAACAGCAGCTGAGACAGACTCTTCCGCACTTTCTTAGGATTAGATGCGGGACATGGCGAGGCCTTCCCAGCACACGAGCAACCAGCCCAGAGGCGCAGGAGGTTCCAAGGCTACAGAGGAGCCAAAAACCCCAAGGCCCTTTAGTGTCAAAACTCTCAAAGTCCCTGGAGCTGGGCGGCGAACTCAAACGCCTACAGGGCCAGCCAGGACACATAGTAAAGATCAGTTCGGTTTCCTGCTATAACTTTGCTGTAGGAAAAACAACAGTGCAGCCCTGAGGATTTTAAATGGTGGCTGAAATTCCACTTCTCTGCAGGGGAAACAGCAGAGCGCGTCGGGAGCTGGAGGGCAGAGCTGGGGTAAACTGGAGAGGGTGTGTGCAGCCTAACAGACCAGCCATTCTTGTGCTCTGGCCAGTTGTTGCTCAACAGGACATGGTCCGTGTGGCTGGAGCCGCTGGGCCACTGTGGCGGTTACTGAAACCCTGTACGAGGCAAGAGGCTTTAGCTTGCGGAGATGGGAGAGGGCAAGATTCAAACAATACTATCATATCTTCGAATGATTAGTCCACAAAGCAACTTAATAACAGGGATAGTGGTGGGGGCGGAACCCTCACTCAGACCTGGAACCTAGATTCACTTTATTCATACTGTAAATTATGTTGTTGATGCCCTGAGATGAACCAACCCCTGAAATTCAAGAATGCAACAATACGGACAGGTAACAGTGAGTAGTTTTAATTTACTGCTCTAGTATGTAGTTTAACTGAAAATGAGAAATTTTATCACAGATCATTCAAGAGAACTAAGATCTATAAAATAACTTTAAAAGTACGTGGTTGTTAGAAATCGACCAGCCCTAATCCAGCGTACAGACATATTCATGTGTCCACAGCTGTATGATAACGTAGTTTAATTCTGTTTATGAAAAGTGAAAGGTACCTGATACTCTCTGAGGCTAGGTTTGAGGGGGCAACAGGACAACCCCAGGGAGGCACGTGGGGGCCACACGGCACGGGAGAGCTCTGCACAAATGCCACGCTGGCCATCTGGAAGGACCGGGTGGCCCCGTTCTTGCATGAATTTACAGAGATGCAGAAACACCCAATCAAAATCTGAAAACCCAATTGGTGTTACTGAAATCACGCTGGCTCAGTAAATAAATCAAAGTCACTAAAAAATATTAAACCAGTTAACAAGATCAATCCAGTGAGGAAAAGCTCAGTCAAGTCAGGTATGTGACCCACACATCCAAAGCAACTGTCTACTGTTTACATTTAAGTGTGTAAATGTGTGTATATATATATATATATATATATATATATATATATATATAAAGTCTAGGACATCCCAGGTTCAAGGGTTTGAGTTTAAATTTTTGTGGCCAGCTTAATGAAATAAAGGGTTTACATTTCATATTACTTAAAATGATATAACATAGAAATACATTATTCTTTTAAAATAATGAGACACCAGAGATGAAGCTAAATTCTCCTTTGACCACCTCCCCCCAATCCCAGTCTCTCTCTTCTCAGAGGTGAATACTCTTAGAGGTTTGAGACATTCTCATGTTTTTGGTTGCAAAGACTGCTTTGTTTGACTGTTTGGAAGCCATCACTATATCCTTCAAAGCAGGAATTAAAAAAAAAAAAAAAACCCATTGGATGTCAAGGAATTAAATTTTTTATGTAGCCAATAAAAATCCCTAAACAAAACATGAACAAGTGAAAGCCACTTGCAACCACGGAGAATACACTGAGACCCACAGGGGATGGCAGGATGGTCCCATCGTAAGTAATCCTCATCTTGGCTGTTACACTCTCTGTCCCTGCTGGCTGGATGAATTCCTGACAAAGGCAGAACAAGGTGTAGGATGTGAGTCTATGCGAGGGGCTGGGTCTGGGCCGGGCACGGTGGTATGCTCTCCTCCGGAGTCATCTTCCTCCTGTCCCCACCAGCCAATTCTCCGAAGACACAGTATATAGAAAATTGCGATTCATTCATTCATTCACTTAATCAATAAATAGAATTTCATTGAGTGCCATCTATCTGGTAGTACTGTATTCGACATTGGAAATATTGTGATGAACCGGATAGACACGGTCTCTGCCCTCATGGATCAGTGGATTAGACTGACAATCAAATCATCACACAAAGCACAAGTTAATTATGAAAGTGTGGGAGCGGGATTAGACCTTGAAAGGTTTTCTTGAAGTTGTTACATTTAAGCAACTATTCAAAAAGGTAAGAAATCAATACATGCAATGTGGCAGGGCTGGGGAGTCCCCAAGGTTGTTCTAGGTCAAGATAATCACAGTTTAGCCTGGTTGGTGTGGCTCAGTGGTTGAGCTGATCAACCCATGAACCAAGAGGTCACCAGTTTGATTCCCTGTCAGGGCACATGCCCAGGTTGTGGGCCCTATCCCCAGTGGGGGGTATGCAGGAGGCAGCCAATCCATGTTCTCGCTCATCAATGTTTCTGTCTCTCTCTCTCCCTTCCCCTCTCTCTAAAAGCAATAAAGAAAAAAAGAAAGAATCACATTTTAAAAGACTCAAAATTTGAGGAGCTATACAGTGTGGGGAGAAAGTAGGATTACAGTTGCTAACAGGGAAAATAATAATAAATAGTAATGCAAGAATAAACTCAGTGTTTCGTGTACTCACAACTGTGAACATTCTGCTGCCGCCCTGTGGGTAGAGGTTGGATGGGATTGGATAGCACTGGCTTCACCCACGTGAGACCTGTGCGTTACTCTGGCCCCTAGGTTTGGAGGACTCATGCTGGGTTTAATGACCTATAGTCACCATCTTTAAATGCTTAACCATTTTTGGACAAGGAACCCTGTATTTTTATTTTGCACTGACCCCTTCAAAATATGTAGGCGGTCCTGGATGTGGAAGTTTGATCTTGTCCTGTAGCCATTCGGTTTAAAGCAAGGAGGGACATTCTCCCATTCCTACAGGACCACTCTGATGGTGATACAAGGAATAGAAGGGTGACCCTGGCCGGTTTGGCTCAGAGGTTAGAGCATCAGCCTGAGGTCCAGAGAGACCAGGGTTCGGTTCCCGCTAAGGGCACGTACCTCGGTTGTCGTTTGTCCCCGGCCCTGGTTGGGTCGTGCGGGTGGCAGCCAGTCGATGTGTACCTTTCGCGTCGATGTTTCTCTCTCTCTCTCTCTCTCTCTTTCTCTCTCTCTCCCTCCCACTCTGTCTTAACAAAAAATGAAAAAATGGCCTCAGGTGAGGATAAAAAAAAAAAAAAGAATAGAAGGGTGGACATTAGCACTGCCCTTTAGAAATTTGTAGAAGAGCTGGCAAAACAAAATCTGGCCAAGGGGTATTATTTTATTTTATTTTTTTAATTCTCACACAAGGATGTTTTTGCATTTATCCTCAGGTGGGAGGAAGAAAGGGAGGAAGAGAGAGAGAAACATTGATGTTAGAAAGACACATCGACTGTTGCCTCCCACACAACCCCAGCCAGGGCCGGGGACAAACTGCAACTGAGGTACATGCCCTTAGCGGGAACCAAACCCAGGACTCTCTGGTCCATAGGCAGACGCTCTAACTGCTGAACCAAACCGGCCAGGGCCCAAGGGGTATTATTAAAAGTAACGTGCTACAGAAATATATTGAAGCGGACCCTGGGGAACAGAGGGGAGGGTCATTTAATGACACCTGCTGGTTAAGAAAAGCTATAATCTCTTACGTGATTCCTTCCAACCTCCTTTTTCTCTGAGTTAAACCAACACCCTTTGCTTCCTCAACTCAAGGTTCAATTTCTTAAATCAATTAAGAAGCTTAAAGATCTGAAAACCACCATATCAGATTTGAAGCCTCATAATCACTTTAGAAATTGGCTCGAATCTTTGGCTTAATGCTAGATACTCCCACATAAGGTGGGGGTGCTTTTCCTTCTCCCTTCCTATTATTGAAGAAGCTCAGATAATTCCCAGATGATTATGATGAGGTTTTTCAGTTTGTCTGAATCTCCACTAATCCAATTCCTGAGACACACTGGCGTACATCCCAGAGACACTTGGCTGTCTCTTCGCTTAAAATCGCCGTGTTTCTGTTGTTAGTGAAGCTTCTGTTCTAGGCATTTCCCATAAACACTATTTTATGACATTACTGCCAGTCACAGCAGTCTCCCTGCGGGGTTTGACCTACCGGCACTGTCCAAAGGCACCGTCTGCCGTGATGGAGATGCTCTGTATCTCTGAAATGACAGCAACCAGTGCTGTGAGGCTGTCGGACACCAACTGACACTCCGCAAGAAGGTGCTGGGCACTCAAGCTCAGGAAGGTTATCTAGTTGTTCGATGTCACAGAGCCGGAATAGGGCCAATCTAGACATAAACCCAGGTCTTCTGGCTCTCAGTGATCCTTGCTCTATATTACAAATGGCTAGCCTCATACAACTATTTATTTTCAAAGTTATAGAGAATATCTGTTAAGTGTAATGAGTATTTGGGGGATGCCAAGACATAAAATAGGGTCAAAAGGGGTGAGCAATAAGAAAAGAAAATCACTCTGTTGACCGCTAAGAGCAGAGAAGAAGAAGGGAGAGGTCCTTGGACCTCTGAGAACATGGAGGAGGGAAAAGGGGGGTCCCCGTGCTCACTTGCAGGAGTCCAAAGGTGTCACCACTATTGTACAAGACAAGCCAAGTCCTGCCTCTACGCTCTGCGGCTCGTGAGCACTGGGGGTTGTCAGTTCTTCACACACAGGCTGCTAACCTCACTGGTACGCCACTGCAAGGTCCTTGGGTTTGGTGACAGTGAGGCTCAGCAGCTTGCCCAAGCCCACACAGCTCCTAAACACTGAGTCCGGGTTGAAGTCCAGAGTCTCTTGACCCGAATATTAATTAGCGTAGCAGTGGATGGGACGCTACAAAGACTGAGCTAGTGGTGGCACTAGAGCGGAAAGAAGGAGGCTGCAGGAAAACCATGTTCAAGGTGACTTCGAGGCTCGCTCTCGGAGGCATCAGGGACAAGGGCGGCATTGGGATGTGGAGGAGAGGGACTCTCCAGAGAGCCCGCGGGAAAACAAGCAGCTCATTTTTAAGGCAGGAAGATGTTAAGTGATAGGAGACTGAGTTCTGAACATGTTCAGCTGGTGCTTGATGAACACGAGTCATGTGACCTAAACCACACAGACTAAACCACCTCATATTTCTTTGGATCTGGGGAGAGCAAAGTGAAGTAACTTGTGAGGGGCCCCCCCATCCATTCTCGTAAGAGAAGTGTGTACAGAAGTACAGGGAGAGCAGGGGACAGGGGAGGAGGCAGAGAAGCTGCCCCTGAAAATGTCAGAGGAGGTCCGGCTAAGGCGGCGGCCGGAGAGGACACGCTGAGCCCAGGCAGGGTGCCGACCGCTGTAACATCACACAAGAGGCCGACGGAGGCCGAACGTCAGAAATCAACTTGAAGGACTTGAAGAGGTTGCTGAGAACTTTTAATAGTTGTCTTGGGGGAGCACAGTGTGGCCAGATAACAGGGGAATGTAAGAGAAAGGAATATGCTCTGTGGACATCGGGGCAAGGCAGAGATGCAGCAGCCAGGAAAGCACAAGAAAGCCAATGCTTTTTCTGGCGTCTTCTGCATAGAGAACAGTGTGCTCACGTTTGTAAGTACAGGGAAAGAACTCAGTGGGGAGAGTGAAGAATGACACATCTTGAAAGAACCATACTGCATGTATTATCTTCTAGTGATAAATAAATGATTTGAGAACCATTTATTGCAAGGTAAGGCCTCTCAATATGCCCGGCCGGTGTGGCTCAGTGGTTGAGCATCAACCCACGCACCAACAGGTCTCTGGTTTGATTCCAGGTCAGGGCACAGGCCCAGGTTGTGGGCCAAATCCCCGGTGGGAGGCATGCAGGAGGCTGCCAATCCATGTTCTCTCTCATTGATGTTTCTCTCTCTCTCTTCCTCTCCCTTCCTCTCTCTCTAAAATCAATAAAGAAAAAAAAAATTTAAAGATCTCTCAGTATCCTTAAAAATATCATTCAGCCATTCTTACTTGTTTAGTATTTCAGAATCAATATTTTTAAACTACAATAATTAAAACTGGGGTAGGCAGGCAGATCAATGAAATTAAAAAATCTAAAAATAAGGCCAAATATATATGTGAATCTAATGAAATCAATGCTTCCTAATAGTTAGAGAAAGAAAGGGTTATTGAATAATTGACTATTTGCAAAAAACAATTTTTATCATAATTTTATGTAATTCTAGATGACTACACATTTTTAAAAACCATGACTGGGCCCTGGCCAGTGTTCTCAGTGGTTAGAGTATGGCACATGCATTGAAGGGTCTTAGGTTCAATCCCAGTCAACGCCACATACCTGGGTTGTCGATTCAATCCCTGGCCCAGGTTGGGGTTCATGTGGGACGTGTGTGTCTTTCTCACATCAATGTTTCTCTCTCTCTCTCCCTCTCCCTCCCTCCCTTCCACTCTCTCTAAAATCAATAGGAAAAATATCACCAGGTGATGATTAACAAAACAACAACAACAGAAACATGAATTAACAAAAAGAAAATGTAGGACATTTAATAATAATGTGAAAATATCTAAAGCACAAAATTCTAACTCACAGTTATTGGCCGATGAAACTAAAAGAAAATTCCAGGTGGCTCCATCAGAAAGCATCCGATGAACTAAACAGCTTGTGAGAAGCCCTCCCACACTCTCTGTATCAATGGAAATATCTAGAAGTACAATAAGAGTACATTAAACTCAAAAGCTGGGAGGTAATGGTTACTAATGCACTTTAAGGTTGAACTGAGCTTTGGAATTTTAAAAATTCTGTGGAATCATTTGGTTAGAGTTCTAAAATACTGTCTGCTCAATAACATGTCATCTATTTCTTCCTGTAGTAACTGAAAAAAATCAAATATCAGAAAGAATTCTAATTTTGTGCAGTTAACTTATTTGCACTGTGTCCATCTATTTAAGATCTTCCTAAATTGCCAAATATATAGTTAGGTATTCCACATACCACATAGGAAAATCACTTGTTATCAATGAAACGGCCATAATTGATATTACCAGTGCTACAAAGTAATGCTTAAAACACACACACCAAAAACCCATCAAAACCAATTTCTACTTCAAATACTTATTTGAGTGCCTTTTATCCTATCCAGCCAGTGTGGAAAATAGTCTTGCACTTTCTGTCAACACCTTCACACCAAATGGGCACCACCCAGTTTTAATTTCCACAATTTTAGTGTATTTCCTGCACCACTGCAACATGATTAGTATGTATAATGCTGAACACTGAGCACACTGACATTTAGGAGCAACCTATTTTCATGGCCACTACCTTCCTCAGTGCCGACTTAGCTAGTGGCCCACATACCCTGATCCTAACACACATTTTGCAGTCCTCACCCTGACCCACAGTAATTGTTCATTAAAATAAACACCTCTTCCCCTGTACGATAAAATTCCAACAGAAAAAAAAAGTCTCCAGCCTCTTCTTCCTTGAATATATTCCACGAGAGGGTTCAAAAGTGGTACATCAATGGTTTAATCTAACCACAAACCAAACACAATCACCCCTCATGACATTGCTCTTCCATAGCACATGCTATTTACTGTAATTCTATGCTTCATCCAACTTGTGTCCACCGATTAAAGGATTCCATCAGGACGGGCTAAGTTATGCGGCAGTAACAAATGAGCCCCAAATCTCACTCAGTCAAGCCCACGTGCAGCGTAGCTCAGCTGACGGTTCTATTGCATGCCTCCCTCACTGGCAGCGTTGCCGGTGGGCACTGACAGGTTATCAGGCAGCAGGGCAGCGGGGGCAGCAGGAGCATGGTGGGTACACACTGGTTCTATTTTTTTTTTTTTTAATCCTCACCCTAGGACATTTTTCCAATTTTTTTTTGTTGTTGTTGTTCAGAGTGGGAGGGAGAGAGAGAGAGAGAAATATCGAAGTGAAAGGGAAACATCGACGTGAAAGGGAAACATCGACGTGAAAGGGACACATCGAGTGGCTGCCACCCACACGACCAACCAGGGCCGGGGACAAACTGCAACCGAGGTACGTGCTCTTAGCGGGAACCGAACCCAGGTCTCTCTGGACCACAGGCCGACACTCTAACCGCTGAGCCAAACCGGCCAGGGCCACAGTGGTTCTCACAGTTGTTTTTCTTCTCTCATTTCTCTGACTGAGGCGGGTCACGTGGCCATGCCTGACTTCAAAGGTGGCAGAGAGATGCCATGCTGCCAGGCACACAGAAGGTGAAGACCTGGAAATAGGTCGTGGACAGGTCTAATGACTTCCACGTGCTTACTCTGCTTTCTCTCTCAGCATGAACGTATCACAAACTATGAAACTGGTTTTATAAACTTTGGAAAAATATTTTGACTCAAACCTGTTTATGCTTTTTTTTTATCCTCACCCAAGGACATTTTTCCATTTTTTGTTCAGATAGATTGGGAGGGAGAGAGGAAGAGAGAGAGAAACATCGATGTGAAAGGGACACATCGAGTGGCTGCCACCCACACGACCCAACCAGGGCCAGGGACAAACTGCAACCGAGGTACGTGCCCTTAGTGGGAACCAAACCCGGGTCTCTCTGGACCGCAGGCCAACACTCTAACCGCTGAGCAAAACCGGCCAGGGCTGTTTAGGCTTTTAAGAAGGCTTTGAAGTTTTAGACTCTTGATAAAAATATTTAACTTAAAACTGAAAACCAGTATTTTGTTCTTTAAAAAAATTTCTCAGCATGTTTATTAAAAAGGTAACTATGGAAAAATTATGCAAAATCTTTATATATTTTTTTAAGTTTCTAAACAGACAAATTGTTGCAGAGTAGAGACAAATAAATTGCTTGGTCCAATGACATCCGATTTAAACTTCCCATTTCACTTTCCAGTTGGGGTAGTTTGTAGGAAACCTACTGGCCTATCATTTGTTCTCGCACATGCTGCTTATAGTCTATATTTGAACACGACAAGAGTCTTCTTTCCTATTTATATGATGTTATTTTGAGCTGTAGTATTTATATTACTGCTTTCATTACACACATTCTTTAATAAACCTCTTTGAAGTCAGTGGTTCTTTTTTGTGACCTGAGGATTTAGCACAAAAGAATGGTAACAACAACAAATGTATACATTAAAAAAAAAAAAAAAAAGAATAATTTGCCAAGAAAATAAAACAGGGCTTAAAAGGATTAGGCAGACCACATTGTATAGGATGAATATATTTAATAAAAGCTGACTTTAACATGTATCCCATTTTCTACAGTCTTCAGCAGGAAAAGTTTTCCCTTTGGGTGGACAGGTCGGGAAGGTAATCTATGAGAAAATTAAGTTTAGACTATTTCTGAGTAAAGTATTCAGGTGGGAGGTAGCTCGTATGCCCTGGAGATCCTATATTTGGGTGACTTGGGAAATCAATATAAGCAGAACTCTGTATTCCAACGGACAGATAATATAGAAAACCTCACCTCTTTGATTCTCAGAAAATAGGGGCTCATCTAAAAAGGTCAAAACTTATGATCTCCAGAGGATCTGATTCCCCCCCATGTTATCAGACAACGTCCCTCTCAATATTCCCAACTGGTTTTACTTTGTGTCCTTTATTGCTAGAGCTGCCTCGATTATCTAATGTATCCCCCTCCTTTAACCTTCTGACTATTTCACCCTGGCTTAGACAGTGGTTTGCAGGGCCGTTCTCTCCTCCCTTGGCGGAGTTTAGGCATAGGTTTCACTAAGCAACAGAGGAACCTTCCCATCTGCCTGCTTCCTTTCCAGTGGAATACGGGGTGTACCGATTAAAGCCCACCACCCCAATGCAGCCTGCATATCTGGCTGGAAGGAGCGTTGTCAAGTGTGGGACAACGTGTGGTCTTGTACTTCTTGACTCTTACCCCGGAATTGAAATCTGGGACCCCACATTCCCAGATGCCAATGTAGAGAGAGAATGGCCGCAGGCACACTCCTCACCCAGCTTACCCACTAAGGGCACCTAGCTGGTTCAGGCGGCCACTGACAATACCAGCAGGAGTGCGTGGCACATGAGCACTGGTCTGACCCAGTGACCCTGCCCACTGGTAGACATAATGAATTTCAAGTTTTGATGAATCAGTGATGACCACTCCTTTCTGAGGAGGACCTTTGGAGCAGGTAGAAAAGGCCAGTGTGTTCTCTCCAACTCTTCCACAGGGCGGAGAGAGGACAGGCTATTCTTCTGTGACCCAAAATACGAAAAGGTAGAGAAATATACTCCTTCTATCAGGCACTAGTGTGGTTGACTGCTATGGTTTGACTGTTTGTGTTCCCCCAGACTCATATGTTGAAACCTAACCCCCAAGGGGATGCTGTTAGGAAGTGGGCGTTTGGGAGAGAATCAGGTGGTGACGGCAGGGCCCTCATGAATGGCATCAGTGCCCTAATAAACGAGGCCGCAGAGGGCGACTTTGCCCCTTCCACCAAGTGAAGATTTGGGGAAAAGATAGCCCTCTCTGAACCAAGAGGCAGATTCTCACCAGACTCTTCAAACATTTTGTATTTTCAACCTAATGGCTCACCTGGGATCTAGTCTGTCACTTAGCCTTCAAGACTGGTTAAAAAAAAGCAGAAGAATGTGGTACAGCAGAACCATCTCTAGAATGCCCAGTGCAGTGATAAACACCTCTCTGAAGGACCTTTGGGTCATTATCATGTCACCACCGTCCCCTGTGATGCTTCCCGAATGCTATCGTGTTCAGGGACTTTGAGAGTTTTTCTATGGCAAAGTCAAGTCCTTTGTGTTTTTTGATCTGGTTGTAAAACTTAGAAGCCATGCCTATGAAGACATACTTTTATTATTATTCCCATTTTGTTTTATTTTATTTTAATTTTTTTCCACTTTTTTGTTCAGATAGAGTGGGAGGGAGAGAGAGAGAGAGAAACATCGACGTGAAAGGGACACATCGAGCGGCTGCCTCCCGCACGACTAACCAGGGCCAGGGACAAACTGCAACCAAGGTATGTGCCCTTAGCGGAACCGAACCCGAGTCTCTCTGGACCGCAGGCCGACGCTCTAACCGCTGAGCCAAACCAGCCAGGGCATTATTATTCCCATTTTAAACATGAGGAAAATGAGTTTGGGGTATAAAGAAACTTCCCAAGCCCATTAGCACGAAGATCAGAATCTGACCCTCCTGCATGCGTAGCTGTGCCACCGGCTCAACCTGAACTTGAACTTGTTTCCTGGTTCACCGTCTCCAAGGATCCACATTCGTGGAGCTTGGCCATTAGAACCGTGGCTCAGCCCCGCCTGGAGCAGGATGAGGATTTGATGTAAACTATGTGAAGGCCTGTGCAGGATCACATTCGTCATCTTCGAAACATCTGAGGGACCGAGCTATGTTTATCCAGACCTGGCAATTCCTGTGTTTAGAGCTATTCTCCTGGAGCACTCTGCAGGGGTAGTCTGTGCCAGAGAATGTGCCCATAATGTTTCTCCCCGGCTGGAGGGAAGCACCGCCCCTGCCCGCACGTGCTCGGAGGGCGTGGCCTGTCCTGCCGCTCTCCCAGGCAGCCCTGGGGGGCGTGCTCGGAGGGCGTGGCCTGTTCTGCCGCTCTCCCAGGCAGCCCTGGGGGGCGTGCTCGGAGGGCGTGGCCTGTTCTGCAGCTCTCCCAGGCAGCCCTGGGGGGCGTGCTCGGAGGGCGTGGCCTGTTCTACCGCTCTCCCAGGCAGCCCCGGGGGCGTTGGATGCCCCGTGCCCATCTGCTGGCTTAGAAACACCTCGGTCAGGGCACAGCCCTCCCTGCATGTGCATGGGACACCACGCCATACGGAGGCCCAGGGTGTCCAGCCTGGTTTGTGGACAAGCCTGGGGTGTGACACCAGGTTCTGCTGCTCTTTTCTCGGCCACAAACTCCAGCCACAGGCCACTTGTGGTCTGAGTCCTAACCCGGCTCTCAGCACATGCGAGCACAGGGCTCCATGACGAAACGGTGGGGCTGTGCTGTAGGCTCCAGCTCTGGACGCCAGAGGCAGTGGAGGTACCCAAAGGCAGAGATCCCAGGACAGACCGTTTTGTGAATGGGATGGGTTATTAGAATCTTAAAAAGGAAGCCATTTGTCTCAAGCTTGATGCACTAGTTTTATCTTAGTCTTCAGGCTGCTTACCTCTGGCTGTTATGAACGCTAAATCTTCTCTCAGCTGTGCGATAAGGTATCAAAAGAAGTCACCTCCCTACAGCCTGTATTAGATTTCCAGGGCTGCCACACACTGATGGCTTGAACAACAGATACTGATTTTCTCATAGCTCTGGAGACTGAAAGCCTGAGATCAAATGTGAGCAAGGGTGCTTTCCTCCGAGACCTCTCCCCTCAGCGGGGCCTTCCCGCTGCGTGCGCCCGAGTCCTAAGTTCCCCTTCTCACAAGGACAGTCATATTGGATTAGGGCCACCCTAGCATCCTCATTTTAACTTGATCACTTCTTCAAGAATCCTCTGTTCAGACCCATCACATTCTGAGAATCTGGGCTTTAAGATCCGAACATAGGAATTTCAGGCAGACCCAATCCAGCCCCCAACACATCCCTAGACAGGACCGTGTGGTGGGGCCTCCGTAATTAGAGAGGGGTCTCCCAGGGAAGACACGCTGCAGCTTCAAGTCCGACTCCTTCCCCACAGGAGATTCTCCTTCCAGAACAGCCTTGAAGTTTCTGGGTTTCTTTCTTTTCTTTAAATGAGATCTCTATGTCTTTGCAATTCATCTCTTAGACAAACCCACTTCCTTTCGAACCCTGGCCCACCCATCGCTACGTCTCCCACCCCCCAGCCCTTCCTCCTTTCATAGACCCCACCACCATGGGCACAAGCATCATCTCAAAGCACAGCGCAACCCTCGTCCTCACTAGCTAGTCAGCAAAATTGAAATCACTCTCCATGTGGCCCAACATGCTTTCCCAACCATTTGTCCCACCCCAGTCTACACCTGTATTCATGCCATTCCCTTTCTTCTGTCGCAATTCATCCTATGCATCTGTCCCCACCTTTAAATTCCACTTCCAGTATTAAGTTTTTCCTGATCTAAAAATCAAAAGCCACCCCCCCGGTCCTGTTATCACTTGTCACATTGTCTTTCTTGAATGACACTAACCTTGCTTTCTTCATCTTCTGCTCCTGTGACCCTTTGAGCACAAGGCTGCCCAGTTGCTTCCCATCCGATGAGCGCCCACTGAACGGCGTGGCCTGTGAGATCCAACGCAGGTTTCACAGGGGGCAGGTGCTGCCCCATCTGTGGGAGCCCCGACACCACACTCAGGATCTCTGTCGCTGCTGCTCACTTCTTCCCAGCCCATGCCTCTGCCACCCGGGCTGCTGCAACAGGACGTCCTAGACTAGGAGTCTTGTGAACAACAGATATTTATTTCTCCCAGTTCTGGAGGCTGGAAGTCCAAGATTAAGGTGCCAACAGGTCTGGAAAGTGAAAATGCTTGAAGTAACATAAATCAACGAGTCACAAAACAGCTCAAAGTGACGTCGCACAGCCACAGTGTGGTGCACAGAAACACCAGTCGCCTCCGTGCAGACCCCAGTAGGACGTGGAGGTGTGTGTATTTTCCTAACTACACTTTCATTCATTACTTTAACAAATACCAATAAAGTGCTTATGTTATGCCAGGGACTGTATTTAGCCATAAGAATTGAAAAATAGTAAGACAGGTCTCAGGTTTCCACAGGCTTATAACCTAGAAGGAGGAATCCAATGAAGAAATGCATGCAATAAAGTATAATTAGATCTGTAACAACTGGATGTGGTATTCGTGTGTTGGCAGTCTCTGAGAAGTCACAGGTCTGTCACATGCAGTGATTTATTTTAAAGACGTAATTTTTCAGATCAGTTTCAAGTTCACAGAAAAAATGAGAACAGAGATGTTTCACATACTCCTGCCCTTACACAGGCACAGCCTCCCCCACTATCAACGTCCCCCCCAGAGTAGTACCTTTGTTACAAGCAATAAACCTACACTGACACATCATTATCACCCAGAGTCTGTACTTTACCCTTAGGTTCCTTTGGTGCTGGGTATTCTTTGGTTTAGGACAGAGGTGTGCGGACCTGCATCTATTGTAACAGTACCACACAGAATAGTTTCGCTGTCCTACAAATCCTCTGTGCTCTTCCTATTCATCTGCATCTCTCCCCAGAACCCTGGCAACCACTGATTTTTTTACTGTCTCCATAGTTCTGCCTTTTCCAGAGGTTGAAGTCATACACTCTGTAGCCTTTTCAGATTGACTTCTTTCACTTACTAATATGCATTTGAGATTTTTCCATGTCATTTCATGGCTTGATAGCTCATTTCTTTTTGTGTGTGTTTGTGTGTGCTAAATAATATTCTATTATCTAGATGGACTAAAGTTTATTTATACATGTAGTGGTTTTTAAAATTTTTTCTTTATTGATTTTAGAGAGAGAGGAAGGGAAAGAGAGATAAAAACATCGATGACAGAGATCATCGATTGGCCGCCTCCTGCATGCTCCCTACTGGGGATCTGGCCCACAACCTGGGCATATGCCCTGACCGGGAATTGAACTGGCGGCCTCTTGGTGCATGGGTCGATGCTCAAGCACTGAGCCACACCAGCCAGGCATATACATATAGTGCTTTCTATGTTTTGCTGAGGCACAGTATAAGCTGGTTGGCTGAGAGCACAGTGTGAGATGTATAAGCAGGAACAAGTCACCAAACCAGTGAGGTGATGCTGTCCCAGGGATGCTGGGTTCTCTGTGTGGACCACCAGCACAGTTGCCTTCACAAAGTGATAAGATCCTGTCTCCATATTGCTGTGAAAATCAATCTTGAAACAAAAGCCAGCTGCTAATGACAATGATGAAAATGAGGAGAAATTAAAGACTCTAAGGAAGCAATTGGCCTTCTCCAGAAATCAGAAGCAGCTTCTGGGAGAAAGGGTATGCTGTGTGGGTGGGCACCCTGCGGAAGCTCGCAGAGGGCTCAGAAGGTACCCCTGATGAACAGGAAGGCTCTATTCTATGTAAAGCATAGGGTGGTAGGGAGAAGTCTCGGAAGTTTTAGGAAGGGGGTAACCTTGCAGCTGATTTTTGGAAAATGTCATATAATGACCATGAGACCAAGGTCAAGTGATGAGAAATATCATGCACAGTCCGTGTAGAAAATACTGGTCAAAATGAAACAAAGGAATTCTGTTCCTGGCCAAGAAGGAGTGATAGGGACTCTTTTTTTTTTTTTTTTTATCCTCACCCGAGGACATTTTTTCATTTTTTGCACAGACAGAGTGGGAGGGAGAGAGAGGAAGAGAGAGAGAGGGAAACATCGATGTGAAAGGGACACATCAAGTGGCTGCCACCCGCATGACCAACCAGGGCCGGGGACAAACTGCAACCGAGGTACATGCCCTTAGCGGGAACCGAACCCAGGTCTCTCCGGACCGCAGGCGGACGCTCTAACCGCTGAGCCAAACCGGCCAGGGCAGGACTCTTTATCTTCTGGCCAGAAAACAAAACAAAACATAAAACAAACAACAACAAAAAAGACAGGCAAAATATACAGGAACTGGACACTGGGCATTTGGCAACAAACAGCAGTGATCTCGAGAGATAAGAAACAAATTCCGTGAACTTCGTGTTAGCCCCAGTGTCCAACACCTGGGGAGTTTTCAGACCTGAACGCGAGCGGGAGCTGGAAAGACGCGGAGGAGACGGAATTGAGTTGGGACAGAGCCGAGCATCTGAGAACTTAAGCCGCTCAAGGTTGCAGGACTGGGTTCGGAGAGCAGAGGGCTGCAGAGCAGGAGACCTCGCACCCTTGGTGGGACACTGGCCAGGCTGGGGGTACCTGCTACTTGAGACCCGGGGAAAGAACCACCCGAAGGATTAGAGGAGACAGCACACGGGGCTCACACGGGGCTCACACAGGGCTGGGAATACACCTGTTCCCACTGTCCAAACTGGAAAAGCCCCGGGGGCGTTGGGTGGAGTAGTCAGAACATCTTGCTCAGCAGTGAGCAATAATTAGCTCTGGACAAACAGTTCTGAGCCTAGTAACTAACCTTTTTTTTTTAATCTTCATCCAAGGATATTTTTCCATTCATCTTCAGACAGAGTGGGAGGGGGGGGGGGGGGGAGAGAGAGAGAGAGAAAGAGAGAGAGAGAGAGAGAGAGAGAGAGAGACATTGATGTGAGAGAGACACATCTACTCGTTGCCTCCCACAGGGCCCCGACCAGGGCCGGGGATGAACCGCAGCCGAGGTATCTTCATGCACTAGACCGGACTCAAACCCACAACTCATTGGTCCACCGGCCAACACTTTGACCGCTGAGCCAAAGCTGCCAGGGCCTAGTAACTATCTTTAACAGCACAAACCAGAAAGGATCAAATTGTTTTCAGGTAATTTAACTGCATCCTAGAACAAAGCCCAAGAATGTCTATGGGCAGACCAGCCCTCCAAGGACAATGCTGCATTGGTCAAGTACTCAGCGACAGCAGAGAGAAGAGCCAGGATGAGAAAGTGTACTCCAAAATAGAAAGACCTAGATTCTTCAACTTTGAGCAAATTGTTTCATTTTTCTAGGCTTTGCTTTCCTCATTGGTTAGACAGTAAACAGCCCTAGCCAAGTAGCTCGGTTAGAGCATCATCCAGATACGCCAAGGTTGTAGGTTCAGTCTCCATCAGGGCATGTGCACGAATCAACCAATGAATGCATAAATAAGTAGAACAACAAATCAAATCTTTTTCTCACTCCCTCTCTCAAATCAATAAATAAAAGGAAAAAAAAAAAAGAGAAAAAAATGAAACAGGAAACACAATTAAAATGATAGATCCAAAAACAATATTGTCAGCAGTGGTTGCCCCTCAGGGATTGACTGGGAAGGGGCTTGGAAAGCTTTCTGGGCTGACAATAATGTTCTGTATTACACAGGTGAATGCGATTGTCAGATTTCATCAGGGATACATTTGAGATGTGTGCATTTTCCTGTACTAAATTTTACTTTGAAAAATTAAGCACACATTGAGCTTCAGTTAATGATTTTCATGGCAAAGAATTTGAGTAAAATGTTGCAATATCTACAACTTACTTTTATTTGTTATTATTATTCTTTAATTAATTCATTATTTTTTAATCCTCACTCAAGAACATGATTAGAGAGAAGAAGGGAGATCCTGGCCGGTGTGGCTCAGTGGTTGAGCATTGACCCATGCACCATGAGGTCACCAGTTCGATTCCCAGTCAGGGCACATGCCCAAGTTGTGGGCCAAATCCCCAGTGAGGGGCATGCAGGAGGTGGCCAGTTGATGTTCTCTCTCATCAATGTTTCTATCTCTCTCTCCCTCTCTCTTTCTTTCTCTAAAATCAATAAGAAAAAAAAATTTTTTTTTTTTAATAAAAAGAGAGAAGAAGGAAGGGAGGGAGAGAGAGAGAGAAAGAGATCGGTAGCCTTCTGTATGCTCCCAGCTGGGGATCAAACCCACAACCTGGGCATGTGCACTGACCGGGAATTGAACCAGCAATCTTTCAGTGCACAGGATGATGCTCATCCAACTGTGACACTCTGGCTGGGATCTTCAACTTACTTTTTAAAATTTTTTTCTTTTTTTTTTCTTTATTGATTTTAGAGAGAAAGGTAGAAGAAGAGAGAGATAGAAACACTGATGAGAGAAACCATCAATTGGCTGCCTCCTGCATGCCCCCCACTGGGGATCAGGCCCACAACCTGGGCATGTGCCCTGACTATGAAGTAAACTGACGACTAAGGAGCTACAGGTCAGCTTTCATTCTTGTCCTGTTCACGCCTTCTGAAGAGCAATGCAAAATACATCAAACATTGTTCTGACCTGAGAGAAGAAACATTTAATGCTTCAAGACCCTCCCTCAGGACGAGACTTCAAGGGATGTTCCTTAAAGCAGTCTGCAGATTTTCCTGGAAATGATACCATTTTTGGTCCTGGTGTATGCGAGTTGTTAAGAAAGTGGAGGCTCGCTGTGGGGCGCTGGCTGCCCGGCCGGGGTGCTGTCCTGCAGTCCTGTGAACAGACTGGCCCAGCAGCACTGGCCCCAGCGCTCAGGACGGGCTGGCGCTTGGATTGCCCTCCAGATTGGCATTCATAGATAGATAGTGGCAAAACAATGCTTTTCAGTGCAACTACTTTTTCCAACCAAAGAGGTGCTAAATGTGGAGAGCTATTATTTTTAACATTCAGCGCCTTTCTCCAGAAAGGGTTCTTTTCCTGTTATTTGATATTACGCTGGGGTTTGAAGAAATGCCATCTGGTTCCATGTGCAATGAAAAATTGTAATAGTCAGGCTCATGCCACAGCTAAGAGTCTGTGGTTCTAGGCCAGGGACGGTAGGTGCCGTAGGGCCAGCCTCGGCCCTCTCCACAGCAAAGCTACTGACAGTGTGGTCCGCACGTGTGACCAGAGCCAGCCTGAACTGTTACAGGGCTGCCGTGAGGTCAGTGCGGAGACAGAGAGGACGGCTCGAGAGACTTGTGCAGCAGTTTTACGTTGCGGGACATCCTAGCGCAGATCAGCGGACACATCCGTCTCACGTGTCTAGCAGGATCGTGGCTGATAGATTAGGAGGAAAGACAAAAAGAAAGAAGGGAAGAAAGGAAGGAAAAATGGGAGGCAGGGAGGAAGGGAAGAAGAGGAGAAAGAGGAGAGAGAGAGGGAGGGTCAGAGAGGAAAAGGAAGGGGGGAAGGAGGAAGGAAGGAAGGAAGGAAGGAAGGAAGGAAGGAAGGAAGGAAGGAAGGAAGGAAGGAAGGAAGGAAGGAAGGAAGGAAGATGGTGTTTCATAACAGTGAGTTTGAGGAGCCCTGCTCTGTGCTGCACCGCAGAGCCCTCCACAGACACCCACACCTCCGTACAGACCCCCAGGCTTCTCCCTGGAACCACAAGACTCTCAGAAAACACCTGGAAGTCTCAAGCAATTCCCACAGAACCTCAGAATCTTCTCTCTTCCACCTCACCAGTCTCCTTCTTCAAGGATGCTGCTGAGCCAACTACTAAAGTCCATTCTCCAGGCTGCAGAGCACCAGGAGTGAGTGGAAGTCCATTTGTCACTGCTGGGTGCACCGCCTTTATCCCACTGGCGTAGAGTGCTGCTTCCGAATAGAATCTAACAGTATCTAAGCCCGACTTCTAGGATTCTTAACGTATCAGTTTCTTCTGCTGTGTAACAAATCACCACAAAGAGTGGTGGCTTAAAAAGACAAATGGTTGGTTTTCCCAATACCGAGGGCTGGCGTGGCCTTGTTTGTCAGCCCTTCTGGCCTGGGCAAGGATCAGCTGTCTGTCCTGGGGTGGCTCACGGGTCTAGGACTTCCGCTGGGTTGGCTGCCGTGGCTGGGATTGCTCTCCGGGTGGTCCGTCGATATCCAGCAGCCCTCCCTCAGGCGCCCTGGGCCTGCTCAGATGATGGGGTATCTCTCCAGCATAGGAGGGCCAGCCCCAGTGAGCAAGTGCCATGTAAGTCTCTGCTTATGTCATACTGTTAATGTCTCATTGGCTAACGCGGGTCACTTGGCCAGGACCGGATTGAAGGATTGGAGAAACAGACTGTACCTTTTCATGGAGGGAACATGCAAGCTCCTTTGCAAAGAGGCATGCACATAGGAATGAGAAGCTTTTGTGGCTATTTTTGCATTTAGCGAAGACTGGAGAGGCCAAGTGGCTTCGTTTGCTCTTGGCTTATAGTAGCTGCTCAAGGAATAACTATTGAATAAATATTGTTTCAAGAGCCTTCAGTTTTTTTGTATTTTTTTTCCCTCCTCACCTAGTTGAAGTTAAGACGTTCAAAATACACTTCTCCCAGAGTCTGGTTTTGACTGTGGATGGCCTCCGATGCCAAAGACACTTAGTCATCTTCTGTTTACGCTGTCATCATGAAAGAAGCCAACAAAATCCAATGACCTTAGTAAGATTACCTGTCTAGCTTTTGTTTCCTTTGTAGAAACAACCACGGTGGAAACTGGGGACTGATGCTTCAGTGTGCAGTTGCTAAGACGGCACCAGCCAGTTTCAGCCCTGCTTCAGCATTCATGTGTAGCGCTGTGTACAGAGTAAGGGTTAGGGACCAGCTGCTCGGTCACCTGAGTGGGACGTACGCAATGAGTGTAGGCTCTGGCGGACTGCCATCAAGTCTACGCACAGGTTAATGTACAAGTTATTTTCCTTAGCTCCATAACTGAGCAGCCCAGCATTCAGCCTCATAACAGAGCTCCGTCAGCTTGAAAGTCCAGTCTTTTTGCAAAGGTCTTCCAGCTGAGGGTCCATCGCTGACAATTCGTGTCCACCACTTCCGCCCTGGGTTCTGGAGGAAACTTCAGCGGGGTTATCTGCGGAAGCTGGGATGGCCAGTGTGGTGATAACCTCAGCATGCTTCTGTTTCTCTGGAGGATGCCTGTCCTTGTCCGCATGCATGAGTCCCAGGGCCATTGCTGGGGCTCTGTGTGCCAGCTCCAAGAGTCCTCCGTATCCCGCCTCTTTCCAGAGGGTCTTGGGGATGATCTAGGAAAAAATATGACCCCAAGAGGCAGTAACACACAACAAGCTTTAGTAAGTGGCACTTGGACAGGTTTGCATGAGAGGCAATGTCCCTCACAGAATGAGATTGTCCAGTGCCTACCGTGAGCAGAAGGCCCACCATCCAGAAAGGAGGAGGGAAAGAAAGCCCCTCGGAATCAAGTGGTCTGAGAGGGGCTACCTGTTCAGGTGATGTCGCTCAGCTGCCCGGTGGAAGTCTATGGGCCAGAGAACTCTGAAGGACTGGAGCAACTTGAGGTCTTATAAGCACAAGCCTCTATTTCATCAACGGCCAGCAGATATGAGGCAAGGCTTGACGGGATATGCAAAGCATACAAGTTCTAAATGGCTAAAAATCTTTCATTTGGGCTATTTCTAAATAAATGGATGTGTAAAAAGATGCCAGTAGACTTTTGATGGAAATCTCAGCCTGCAGTGAAGAAATAAACAACGTAGGGGCCAACACACAGAGGCCGCCTTCGGATCATTCATACAGCACTACAACTGGGTCGTGAGGTGTTCTTCAAAGACCATGAGGCCAACCCTTGCGTTGATTCACTGTGGTCCAAAGGAGAATGCACAACATTGTAGGATGCACAACTTAATTCAATCCTGGCATAACACCTCTGTGCCTGGATGTGTGACTCCATGTGGGGACAGCATAGAAGAAGACCCAGGGCCTGGCCCGTGGTCCCCCGGCCCTCCCAGGGGCAGGCCCCGTGCACATTTCTTCCACTTAAGCCAGAATGTCACAGACTCATGATGATGAAGGCATGAGGCTACCATGTGTAATTATTGATCACTATGAGCCCATGATATGTTCACTTCCATGCAAACTCCTTTTCCCCTTTTATGTCAGAACTTGACAACACAATGGTAAAAGAATTCCTTTATACCTCCTCCTCCAAGCTGTACATTTTTTGCAGTTTTGTTTTCAGTTTTGTCGCTTTGAAACTTGGGGTGTGTCTAAGACTACACATTTGGTGGAGAAGAATGCAGGCTCTTGGCCTCAAATGTCAAAGTTTACATCTGGCTACCCCACACGCCAGCTGTGTGCCTGTGGGCACTACATCCACCTCCTGGTGCCCGGGGGTCATAGCAGTCCACCCCCCTGGGATTGTTGAGGTCACAAGTGAGAGACATAGCTCAGTGCTGGTAAGTGTTGGACAGATTACAGGTGTAGTCGTCCGTAATGTTTTCCCAGCTAACCACGTACTGATGTGCTCATCTCACTACAGAATCGTCCTCAACATAACATGTCACTGGTACTGTACCAAACTTTACCCCATCATTTTCCTATTGTTTGAGATCTAGACTGTTCCTCTTTTCCTTCACCATAAAGAGGGCTGCAATAAATACTTTGAGAGCCACGTGTTCGCAATCCACGATCATTTTAAGACACATTTCTAACATTTTAATTCTGAGTCAGATTCTAAGGTGATTGTGCCCCGGGGCCCAGGATCACCACTGACGTCTCCTAGACCGGGTGATCCTAGTCTTTACCCATACAGAGTGAAAGTACTGATGCTTCGCCCAGTGCTGCCTTGAGCCCCTCGGGAGGACTTGGCCTTTGTCCGTGAATGTCCCTGGCTTTCGCTGAGGTTTCATTCTTGGTAGTGGTTCAGGGGCCTCGAGATGAGGAAAACATCTGCTCTCAAGCTCTAAGTGTCACCACTGTTTCTCCAGCTCAGAGGTGAGCTTGAGGGACCACGGGCACCATGGTGCATGGTGGGAATTGTCCTCCCAGGTTCCCTTCCCGAGCAGTTCTTGTGGGTGTCCTTCTTTTTGCGGGAGATTAATGTCCCACAGTTTGGCGTGGGCCTCGTCTGCCTGAATCAAATATTCCCTTGGCTTATACTTGCCTTTTCCTGTCCTCCCCCAATGCCGACAACCACTGACCCCCAGCCCAGGCTGCCTTCTGCAGCATTGCTGTGCCTGGTCCGTGGCCTAGAAAATCTATCCATGCCTCTCTTACTCCATCCATTGATATGTGGCCGGATAGCTGACTGTCCCTGCCTCGGGGAGCTTGCCCCCAGCTGAAGCAGAAAGACATCCGACTTTCAGAATTTGCAATCCCAAGTGCAAATGAGTTTCAGAAGCTCTCTTGCTTAAATTGCTCTTGAATCCTCTCTCCGCTGGCTCGTGAGATGTCAGAGAAAGGACCGCTCTCCCCCCTCCATTGCATCTGTGGAATCTGGTTTTCCTAAGTAGACTGCATTTAGGAACAAGGACTTCTTTGTACTTCATATTGTTCCAATGGCCCGACATGACCATTCTGTACTTTTTCTCTCCCACAGGTGAAGGCACAAAGATGCAACTTACCCCAAGACGAGTTTGTACATTTATGTAATTTAGGCAATGCCCTGTGCCCCCTCAAGCTGCCCTCTTCCTGCTTCTGTGGAGTTCACTGAGAACACCTAGGGACTGGGAGGTCACGCTACTTCAAACATGTCTATTCGTAGAGGGATCTGCTCTTGGGAGGCAAACTGGATCCTTCAGGTCTTTTCTTCCTCCCTTCTCCTCCCCTTCCCTTTCTTTTCTCCTTTTTGTCCCTCTCCTCCCTCCCTCCCTCCCTCCCTTCCTCCTTTCTTTCCTTCCTTTCTTCCCTCCCCATTGCCTTTTCCCCTGTTTGCTTGCCCTTTTAATAATCAGCTGCTCTAACCCGCGGTCGGAAGAAGCTAGATGAGACTAGATGAGGCAATAACCCGACTTCTGAGAACCCTTCGGACCAGCTGTGTCCTGCCTTCGCCAAGAACACCCACACAGGCTGCAGATTGTTGTAATGAAACAGGAAAGCCTTCGTTTGTAGTGTAAACACGCCCCAGATACTGACCGAATGCCAGGGAGACAGACACTCCAAAGACAACTTCATCAACTGGACAAATGCCCAGCTGGGACTCACCTGTTTTCTGTGTGGGGCGTCTGCCTACTGGGAAACTCACAGGTTTGGAATTAGGGGAACTGGTTGTAGGTTGCAGCCCTGGCGCTTCCTCGCTGGCCCCTGGTGGGAACATAGCAAGTTCTCCACGCCTCAGTACCTCCACATAGAAAATGTCCTCGTGGTTCCCTGCCAAGTGCGACACCACACGAGACAGAATTCTAGTAGCTGTAAGTACATTGGAAAGGGCTGCCCGCACCTCCGGAGTCTGCTGGGAGTGCGCTCCCCGAGGACAGCGACAGCCCCGTGAAGTGCAACTGCCGACCCTGCGCAGGACCCAGCTGGCAACGCTGCTGCACAAGTGAGGGGCGCGGAGGCCCCACGGGCGGACGAGGCAGGACACGCGAGTGGGGGGCTCGCAGGACCGATGCAATCAGTGGAGATTTTAGGACACTTCCTTGGTTTAATAACAGAAAGAGAAAGGTGCATCTATAAACAGGTGTGATGTATCAGGATCTCCGGTGAAAAGGGGAAGTTAGACGCACAGTGTCCATGGAAGCGGCCAAAAAGTTACTGATGTGCTATGACCCCACGGTAGAGCGCGAACATCGTGGGGTGCGGGGTGCGGGCTCTGGCCTCTGAGGCCAGGACGCCTGGTTTGAACCCGTCATTCCTTTGTGGGGTGTCTTGAGAAAGTCACTTAATGTCGTGCAGTGCCTCAGTTTCCCCTCATAAAAAAGAGGGATATGGGGTGCCTATTTCATAAGGTTGTTGTAAGGATTATTAAATGATTGGATTCATGCAAAATGTTCAGAATGGTGGCTAGCACAGGGTAAGTAGCAAGTACCATGAGCCACCGGTTACAACCACTTGTGTCGGGGACTGAGGGATGATCTGTTGCTGACAAGCTGAAGCAGCGCACGCAGCAGGAATGCTGGGTGCGGGAATTGGCCAGTCTGAGGCGACTTGACTGGGTTTTCTCAGGACATTTGCCTAATTCTCACTTTCCCCATCTATGAGGTGGGGGAATAATAACAGTAATGGTAAGTGTGGGTTGGTAAGTATCCTATTCATTACTATGGCAAGTGGCCTAGGTGGGTGTTCTTCATGACCCTGAGGACAGACGCATGGCTCAACACAGATGCCTTGGGGGGGGTCCCCTGGAGGACCAGGAAGGCACGCCCTCGGTTGACTGTGGGGAGGCAGAGTGTGGCCTGGGTGGGTGAAGACAAGTGTGCGGGGGCCCTGTGGGTGGGGCCAATGGAGTACAGCAGTGACCAGCTCTGGTGCCTTGAAGCCTCAGGGAGCATGTCAAACAGGTCACCGCCACAGCCAGCAGGTTCTCCAGGGCTTTGCTGCAGGACATGCGGGACGAAGGGGGACACAAAGCCCGGAGAACAGGTCCTGAACATGGAGCTCATGGAAGGACTAAGAGCTCATCAGATTGGCCCTGTCTCCCCAGAAGCAAAACGCTCACCCCATCTGCCGCCCGCCCTTCTTCCTCTGAGCAGAATGACCTTCTCAGAGGTCTCCAGGCTTTGTCCTGGCCTGAAGGGCAGCAGCCTTCAGAGTCTCACTGGGGGGGGTACCCTAGGAAGGGAGTTGTGCGGGGAGGCCCAAAAACCATGCTCACAGGTCCCCCTCCATGTTAGGAGAGGATTGAGGGAGGGTTTCTCTCTCTCTCTCTCTCTCTCTCTCTCTCTCTCTCTCTCTCACACACACACACACACACACACACACACACACACACACACACCCTAAACGTACAATACCCTGATTTGCCTGGCAGAACTGTGAACTACAACTTGCAGAACACTGCTGCCCACTTGGGGACTGGGGGCCCAGCTTCAGTTTAGGCTCCACAGCAGAAGGCAGCTGCAGGCAAACCAGGAACCGTGTAACACCATATGACAATCTGGCCGGACACTGGGCTACTGTGGGGAACGTTAGACATTAACCACACCCGAGCCCCATCCCAGACCACATGGCAGCTGCTGGAAGCACAGGCCCAGAGAGGTCCTTTGCAAAGCTCTCAGGTCATTCTAAGGGGAGGTTCAGGGCTGAGTACCACTGATGGAAAAAATAAAAAATGACTTACCCAGAGGTAGAAGGCTAGCTTTTTTCATTGGGCCTGGAAATGCTGGCTGGAAGCAGAACAGGGTAGAGGGCCATTTGGACCCTGCTACCTTGCCCCAATAGACTGCACAGCCCAACAAAACAAAGTGTCTGTGGCTGAGGACTGGAGTTCCTAACTAAGAGGTGGGAGCCCTGGCCAGTGGCTCGGTGGGTTGGAGCGGCGTCCCTTCCGCGGAAAGGCTGTGGGTTGGATTCCTGGTCAGGGCGCATACCTAGTTTCAGTTTAACCCCCCGGTTCAGAGCAATGTAGGTTGGGGCATGTATGGGAGGGAGGCAACAGGTTGATGTTTCTCCCCCTCTCTCTCCTTCTCCATCTTCCTCTCCCTAAAAAGCAAACAAACAAAATCATATCCTCTGGTGAGGACTTTTTTTTACAAAGGTAGGAAATTGGCAGAATTTTAGGAAACTCATTTAATAAAACCAACTCCCCTTGTCCTGGAGTTTTCAACCAGGAAAACTTGCTCCAGATGAAGGGCTTTTACAGAGCTTGAAGGCGTGCGAGCCACAGAGCCGAAAGAATACCAGGACACTGTGCCTTCGTTTGTCCACCTCTCCTCTCTTGCTCTTCTAGTCTATCCTGACTGACAGGTTACAATGTTTTCAATAGAGGGTTTTGTTTTTGTGTTTTACTTGAATTGAATTATTTCATGAAGTTCAACATTTAATAATGATGGTGACGCAGAGACATTTGGGTCCCTGCGGTGATGCTATGATCTGTGCACTGTTTGAGCTCTTTAGAATGATGTTGATGAAAATGAAATCTGCCTGCACACATATAACACGATGGTCATAGACCCTTCATACAGTACATTTCATCTTTGCAGGATTCACTGAGAGGTGGGGGTGGGTACTGAGAACCCAGGAGATTGTTTTTCTATTACACAGGCTGGCACTTCCAGTTAGAATACCCTTGGCCTCACAGGTTTCAAGCATACCCAAAGCGTATCTCCTTGTTGATTTCAGGTTCTGCATACCCTGCCCTGCAGGGTCTCTTGGGATCACTGTGTTCTGGAAAGTGCACGAAGCTGGGCACTGTCTCTTTAAATAGTAGAGGCTGAGACGCTCTCAGGCCACCATGACATATCCCAGCATTGGACCAGCCCCTGAATAACTGGAAGGACAACCGGTCTGGCTTTCAGTGACAGGGAGCACTACCAAGGAACATCTTGGGGAGCCTGGTTTGAAGCAGCAGGGCTTGGTCTGCCAGCTGCTGGCCTCTCTGCTGCCCTGTGGGGAGGGCCTTGCCTTTGCATCTTTTGCATTTGACTGCAAAGAAAGCTGCGTGGAGGAAGGGTTTACACGGTTTGGCCTGGTGAGTTTTATTGCAAACTGTGCCTCTGGGTGGTGTGTACATATGCTTTACAGAGTGTTTGTTGTCTAATCCCCCAGCCCCTACAAGCTGCAAATAGAAAGAATAGCAGTGGCGACAGTGTTTTTGTGTTGGAATTGACTGGGGAATCAGATAATGTTTAAGCCCTAGGTTAAGCGCTGGATATATACTCTGGGTGGGGTGGCAAGAACGACCGTCTGGGGGCATCTAGAAAGCCCAGCACTTCACATTTGAAAGGACAAGCGGGTCCAGATGCTCTTTTCCTGATGGGAAACAGCTCTGCGTATACCCTAGGCTGGTGATCTTGCCTTGGTAAGCAGGTGAGAGAGAAGCTTCCACCTGTAGTTGAGTCCTGGGCCGCCCTGGGTGTGGCACAGCTCGCTGGCACTGCCCTGAGCATTTCATCCTCCACCACTGGGAGCCCAGGAGACAGGAGATGCAGTGAGGGACGGATGGGTCCACACATTCCACAGCCCACAGGGTGGCTGTGCCCTGGTATTGATTAAAACATTGGGTTCAAAAGAAAGAAAGGTATGAACTGTGTCTTAGAATATGTAGACTTTTCTAGATGTATATATTTCATTGACAAGTTTACTTGGGGGGGGAAAAAGAGAAAAAAAAATCCTGAGCTAAATATGCTAATATTTGTAAAGTGCTTAGAATAGTACTGGGTACATAGTAACCAAATAAATGTTGGTTAAATTATAAATTAAATAAAGTCTAAATGGCATAAAACAAAGCAATAACTCCTAGGGCAGACCTGACCATAAAATGACCTGGGGAGAAAACACTTCCATTTCTTTAATTAGTCATTCTATTTGCATAGGTGCTTTCAACCTGAGGGAGTTGGGAGCTATTTTAGTTAGGGCAGTCAGGCCTGTCCCTAAACCTGTCCGCAGGGTTAAATGTGATATCATGATAAAGATGGTGACCATGTACTGGGCACTGGTCCCTAATTGTGGTTCAGACAGTATGCTCACTGCTTCATATCTTTTAAAATAGGTGTTTTTAGTCCTGTTTGCAGAGAGAAAACAGAAGCTCAGTGAACTTCAGCTAATTGCCCAAATTCATGAACCCTGAGTAAGCAGAGTGATCGGGTTTCTCTGAGCCGAGAGCCACAGTGTGTAACCATTGGACCATACCACCTCTCACAGACCATGTGTAAAGTCCTGTTAAAGTGCCCACCATGTGATGGGCATTGAATACAATTTTTACTAGGATTCTTCTTTTTATCTGGTAATATATCAAATTTTAAAAGGCTATTCAAATAATTTATTTTTACTTAAAGACAAGAATGCATATACAATTAGCTACAATAAGCAGCTACTTTCAAGCAGTAAAATAATGTGGAATGATTTGAATCATTTAGAGTGATGAGGTTTTATGACAGCTCAATAGCAGGTAGATGTGTGTCCGTGTGTACTGCATTATCAGGCATCGACGTTTAACATCCACATTCAGGCTCTCTATTCATGCACCTAGGATGGCCTGCAGGAGTGTCTGTTTGAGCGCATCTTCACCACACCCGCCCAGAAGGCTTAGTCTCTCGCGTGGTAATGCTGGGCGGACCACGTTCAGGCAGCTATGAATCAGCTGATTTCCCTGGCTGCTCTTCCCCCACCTCAAATGGCCAGTTCCCCACCTCGTGGCAGGGACGCCGGCCGAGGCTGGGAGCCAAGCCAGGCAAACTTCGCCTGGAGCATACCCGGTTGTGTTCTGGTTTAGCCCAGGCTAGGAGGGGCTGGACCCCAGGACAGGCTGTCTCACAGTCGCCAGGACTCTCCCTCCGCCCCCTAACTCTCATCCAAGCAGGGCCCGCTAGATCGGTCCATTCCCATCCCAGCACGGCCTGCGTGCAGACACTGCGAGGGCGCGCGTGGTGCAGATGTGCCCAACTAAGAAGACAGGGCAGGCCGAGGACTGGGACATTTTCCAGTGCTGAAGTGTCAGCCACCCTCCCCGGACCACCGTAGGAGAGGAATCTAGCCTGGGTTTCCCAGTGAACTCAGCCTGCGTGAGTGAGCCCCCCACCCCCTCCTCAGCCCAGCGCTGGACACCCATGGGGGCGAACTCTGGCTGGCTTTTCCCACGTGGGCTGAGGGGGCGGAGAGGCCAATTATTGGTCCACACTTGGTTTCCATGAACTCTGCGGAGCGAAGGGAAGTGGAGGTGAGAAAGCTCCGCCGCCTCCTAGTTTCCAGTAAAAGTCGCAGCGGTTTTGCAGTGATCGACTTTCTCCTGAGGCATATTGAAGACCGAGTAACTGTCTCCTGCCCCCACCCTCCACTTTCTGCCCTCTCTCCTCCCTGAGTCCCGCCCTCCTGCTCACGCTGACCCAGGGACACACCCTATTGCAGCGACGCAGACAGGGCGTTGTTCCCGTTAAAGGGGAACGCCTGGAGCCTCCCTCTGGCCCCTTCGCGCTCCTAGCCCCGCTGCGCAGCTTTCTTTGCGGACGCCAGCAGCCAGCCGAGAGAACTCTCCAAGTTTGTGCCTGAGGCCACTCTGAGGATCGGGGACAGCTATCCCTTTGAGCTGTAAGTGCTTTGGTAAGGAAAGTGGAGGAGATGGAGGAGAAACGAGGGCATCTTTGGTCGATGGTGCCAGAAAGCGCGGACCGGCGCAGACTAGGGGCTGGCCAGGTCCCCGAGCTTTCTGTATCGGGCGCAGGCCCACAGACCACGATTTGTCCCGTATGGTTTCTAAGGGGCTTTTGGGGATACGGAGTGGGGTGCATATGGTCTGTAAGCCCTAAAGGGCGCGGGTGTTGGGATCGGGATGTGGAGCAGGGGCGGAGCAGTTTTCACCTCGCTGGAAAGGAGCCTACTCCGGGACTCACTGGCAAATCAGTGCCTTCGGTGGACATCCCAGGGGTACTGTAGTCTCCCACTTTCTAGCTGTATGCCTGATCATCCTCCTCTTGCCCCTCCCTGGCACTAGGAACCACTGGATTTAATTTAAACCTTCTGGGAGACATCAGAAAACCGTGCTTACTTCTTGCTGTACATTCCATCCATTTTAATGTGTTGCTTATGGAGGAGAATGAAGGGGCATGGGACTGGATACTTTAAAACCGAATTATGAAACGTCTGCCTGGCCCAAAACTCTGTCCTGAAATGGTCCCCAAAGACGCAGTGGGTCTCTCAGCTTTACATATCCTCTAACGGGTCATCCCGGTCTTCAGTAAAATGAGGGGCAGGACCGCACAACTGCGGATAGGTATCTTGCAGGCTGTTGCCCGCTGCAATTCTCCTGGGACTCAACCCTTAACCATCGCCTCCGCCTCTCCTTCCCATCGGACTTTGCTCCGCTCCATCGGATGGTTGACTTAGTTCACAAAACGCCCGTTAGGACTTAAAATTGGGAAGTTAAAATGGACTTTTTCAGAAAAGAGTACATAGTCCCAGGTCTGCTGGACCGAGTGGCATCCCTGCTCCGCGCGCTTCCGGCCCTGAGGTTGCCCCAGGGCAAATGTGCGGGGGCGCTGGCCGAGGGTGGTGGCCCCGCCCACAGGGACTGCCTGGGGAAGTGCGGTGGGCGCACAGTGCGGGGTCCTGGTCACTCTCTCCGGCCAGTCTTCCCCCCCTACACTGCCCTGCGCCTCTCTCCGGAGCCGCCAGTGTCTCTGGCTGGCTGAGCTGGGGCCTGGACGGCTCCCCGGCGCTGGCAGAACTGAGTGGAAACTTGGAGACTAACGGAATGCAGAGCGCGCCGGGATCTGGGAAACCAGCCCCTGCCCGACGCGCTCCCTCACAGCCTGCCCCTGGTGTCCCGGGCCTCTCGCAGAAATCCGGGCGCCTGGCCCCTCGCCCCCACATTCTCTCGGTCAGGGAACGTGCGCTCTCCGCTTTCCCCAAGCTGGGCTGTCCCGGGAGGCGCCCGGGGTGGGTGGAGTTGGGCTGTGGCCTCTGCTCGTCGTTCTGGAAAAAACGCCTCCTGGACTGACTTACCACATGTTTTTTTCCAAAAGCAAAAGATGTTCTGTCGTAAGGGGACCCCCGCCCCCACCCCGCCCTCACCGCCACCCCACCCCTCCGCTGGTTGCCGGGCAGGCATCCTGTGGTCCGCTGCTGCCCCCTCTCGGCCCGCCGGGCCTGCAGCGCTCCCATCCGGGAGGCGGGCGGCGGGCGCGGCGCCAGGCCCTGGCATTCCGCTCGCACCGGGAACCTCCCTCCGCACTCCTCCCGCCCTCGCTCGCTCGCTGGGGCTAGTTAGTTCGGCCTCACGTCCAGCTTCGGCTCTCTCCTGCAGGCAGAAACTCCGCTGAGCAGAACTTGCTGCCAAAATGCTCCTCCTGCTGCTGGGTATCATCGTCCTCCACGTCGCAGTGCTGGTGCTGCTGTTTGTCTCCACGATCGTCAGCGTAAGTGCCTGGCCGACAGCGGGGGCAGCGGGGCACCCGGTCTCACCCGATGCTCGGGCCCCACCTGTGCCCCCTCTAGTTCGGGACTGCGTGGTTATTTGCAGACAAGGAATTTCAGATGTTCCGGGGTGTCTTGCAGTTTCTGGCAATCTCACCCCTTCAGTTGTTTTGAGAAAACCAGAGCAGATTAAGGGGTAGGGAGGCAGCAATCACTGGACTAGGTTAGCTGCTCAGGCCTCTGTTTAAATCCAGTAATTTCGGGGCAGATCCAGGTCCCCCAGACCTTAATTCGGTAAAGTTGTTTGGCGTTTTTTCTTGATGCAAGTTTGATGAGGAAGTGGAGTATTTATGAAGGTTTGCTCTTTTTTAAATGTCATAGCTCAGATGAGCAGCTTAGTTCACAAAACACCTTTTAGGAGTTAAATTGGGAAGTTAGAATTGGCTTTTTTACAAAAAGAGTTCACAGTCCCAGGTCTGCTTTATGATGTGAACACAGCACCTTCTTAGTAAACGTGTCCACTGTCTGGACAGGCCATCCGGATAACTGGAGTTACAAAACTATCAAGCATCAAGTAGATTAGATTCTAAACTTATTTTCTTGGCCATGAAGATGCGCACAGATTTAGGCAGGTAGATGCTGTGGCTTTAACTTAATATAAGGCAGATCACAGGCATGGTCTTCTGGTCTGTTTCAAGGTTGAGAAATAATTATGTCAGTATCAAAAATAGGATTTGTGAATTTATAAGCACTCAGGTTTATCATTTATATGCATTTTACAGCATTTCCGTTGTGCCTGATAATCTTGTCAGGTTGTTGGGAGTTATAAATAATAGGCTCAGAGAGATGGTGGCTTGGGGGTGATCAAGCCAAAAGATCAAGGAGAAATGGATTGAAGACAGGTGTCCCGGGTTGAGTTCATGGCTCCTTGTACAATAGTACGCAGCTCTGCACATAATAACTTATGTGTGGGGTACCTTTCCATTTACAAAGTGCTTTCCACTTGCAAAAACTGGCCCTCCCCTCAACACAATATCTGAGCCAGACCATCACCTCTCTCCTTTCTCCAGCATTGCTATGGCCTCTGGCGGGGCAGGACTGGGCAGGGCAGGAGCAGGCCAGGGGGACAGGTTAATGAGGTGTCTCTTGCTTTCCCTTGGTCTTCTCCCTCCCCTTACTGTCACTCCTCACTTCCTCACCTGACTTAGAATGTCTGGTTCTTTCCAGCAATGGATCGTGGGCAATGGACATGCGACTGACCTCTGGCAGAACTGTAGCACCTCTTCTTCAGGCAGCGTCCGCCACTGTTTCACCTCATCAGCAAACGGTGAGACTGGCACTTTGCTCCACAAGCTTGTCCTTATCTGTCTGCAGCACGTTTCTTAGTCCAGACCTGGAGCCCTTGTTTTTGGAAGACATAAGCTCGAAAGTTGTTTCTGGGGTTGGATGGAATGTGACAGGAGGCCATGAATTAAGACAAAAAGAGAGGAGCAGTAGTTTCACTGGCTGAGTTAAGATGCCGGGCATCATTGTACATTCTCTGTACCTACAGAATGCCCTTGAGCTCCCCCTATCACTTAGTGTAACGCTTCTTGTGAGTAAAGCCATGTGGACGCGGATACACAATAAAGGCGGCATAATAGCAAAAACTTGGGTTGACCCCTTGGGACTTTAGTTTGGTGACTGTCTCTCTCCAGAAATGTCCTACCTCTTCCTGTTGCAGTGACAGTGGGGCTGTCCCAAGGATAGTTGGGCCAGCTTTGGTCCCCCAGTTACAAAATTCTCTTTCCAAATCTGGGGACTCAGTAATGCCATTTAGTATCAGAACCTTTCGGTCTTTCTCTGTGAAGGGATTTGCAAAACCCTCAGCTGAACCCGGGAGGGTTCTTCATCCCGAAGATTGTGTTTCTCCTTTGTCCTCAGCATCATTGCTTGTGAGATATTGAGAACCAGGCTCACCTGGATTCAAGTTCAGGGGACAACGGGCAGTGGAAGAACTTGCTAGATCCCTCAAGTTCTCAGAGGGAGGGAGTGCTCAGCAGGGGCCTGTGTCTGGATGTGGAGGGGCTGAGGTAAATAGATGCATTCTTTTTGGTGGCTGGATGACGTTAAGTGGCAACATGGACACTGGAAGTAGCCACAGTGCTTGCTGTCGAAGGTGCAGTGAGCCTGGCTTGGCATACTCCCGTGTTCGCAAGGAAGTGTCCTCAATGGGAGAGAAGTAGGTTCAGGTGTGACAGTGCTTTGCTGACATCCTCGGTTTAAAAGACCAATAACAGCCCTGGCCGGTTTGGCTCAGCAGTTAGAGCGTCGGCCTGCGGTCCAGGGAGATCCGGGTTCGGTTCCCGCTAAGGGCACGTACCTCAGTTGCAGTTTGTCCCTGGCCCTGGTTGGGTTGTGCGGGTGGCAACCACTCGATGTGTCCCTTTCACGTCGATGTTTCTCTCTCTCTCTCTTCCTCTCTCTCCCTCCCACTCTATCTGAACAAAAAACGAAAAAATGTCCTCAGGTGAGGATAAAAAAAAAAAAAGTATTTAAAAGACCAATAACATACAGGTTTTGAAGTGGCTGCAGTGACTCATACATCCAATATTTCTGTTAAAGACACTACACCCGATTGAAGAAACCAATTGAGATCCAGCTCATCAAAGCAGACAGTGAAATAGCCCTTAGTTCTGGCTTTGCACAGTCCAGTTTCTTTGCTGGGCTTTGCCTTCAATGGGCTCCATACCCAACAGCACCTAAGCTGTCGCTAATAAAGCATTACAAAGGAAATATCTGGAGCCTCGGTATAAAGAGAAACTGCTCGAATAGTCACTTGGCGGTTTATATGGGGAGAACTGGCAAGGAGTAGAGAACTCTGCTTTGTGTCTCTGCCTTCCTGGGGGAAGAAAAGCAAGGCCTCCGTCCTTGCTCGAGCGAGCAGTCCTTAATCATCTAAGTGTATGAAGGACATCGAGTTAAAACCGTCCTGGAAGTTGCATGGTGAGTTGCAAGTAAGTGAAATACTCACGAGTGCCTGAGAATCTGAGATAGTGCCGCCTGTCCCCAGAGCCACAGCATCCGGTGTTTCCCCATTCAGGGTCAGCTGAAGTGCCCTCAACAGGCAGGATGGGAGTCTCCTCACTCGCCACTGACACCTGGTGGTCACAAGTGGTGACTCAGTCCAGAAGGCAGGCTTTCCCTGAGGCCAGGCCCTGTCCACAAGCACCCTTCCCAAGTGGCATCTGGCCATGCGGGGTTGGCATGGAATCCTGGACTCTTAGGCCCGGAAGGAGGCAGCTGGGGCAGGCTTAGTGGAACTCAGCTGGGTTTCCACAGAAGTGAGGCGGCGGAGGAGCCGCCATGTAAATTGTGCTCAAACCGTCTGCAGGAAGGAAAGCAAAATGAACCTCATTGCC
Source organism: Molossus molossus (assembly GCF_014108415.1). Classification (NCBI taxonomy): domain Eukaryota; kingdom Metazoa; phylum Chordata; class Mammalia; order Chiroptera; family Molossidae; genus Molossus; species Molossus molossus. The sequence goes on along the minus strand of NW_023425354.1, from coordinate 55,342,359 downwards.
TGTGAGTGACCTGCATTAGGCAGCTTCTGCAGTTTGAAATAGCCATTGCTCCATGCTAGCGACAGATCGCAGAGAGGCACTGTGTTATTTCAGCCAGAGCCGTCTTGTCTCTCGACTGGCTCTGTAGGTGCCGTTTATTTATGATGACGTCAGGGTTTTGTGGGGGGCTCCCGGGGCATCGGTTCTCCTCATCTGCATTCTCAGCTCTCACAGGGCATTTTGAGATCTGGACATGCCCTTAAACGGGCTGCTGTTATTTGGACCTGGGCTTATATACCAAATTAGAAGTTTCCATGTCAGCTTCCCCAGTCATGGTCTCTGGTGACATTTTCCTGAATAGTCAGCCTGTGTGACGAGCTTCAGCTCTGATGCGGGGGAATCCTCTGGGTCTTTTCTGTCTTTTTGACTGGGTTTAACAGCTTCTGTGGCAGATAATAAGGTGAAATAATATATAATTTTTAAAAATTAGACTGTCTTTACAAATGAACTATATCAGTTGCAAACCATTTGCCTTGGTCTCAACTGAACTTGCTTTTAGAATGTTTGGACCATAATTTTTATTTTCCTGTACTCCAGAGTGATTTGTTACTGATAATGATGTATGGAGAATATGTTGCAAGTGTGGTATGTGAAAATACGGTGGTTTACACAACTTATTTTTCTGAAGGGGCTCATTGTTTTTGTATGTGTGGGGCCATGGCACTACACCGCTCTGGGCTTGGCATTCACTTTGTTTTTTGTATAAATGGTGCCCCTTGCCAGGTTAACCATATGGCATGTCCAACATCTATGTCGTGTAGTTTGAAGGAGGCTAGTCAGATCTTTCCCCAAAGTTGCCTGTTCATATTAGAAGTGGTTTTAGATATCTTACAAACTGCCCTCAACTCTGCCTGCCTGTCCATTTTGTAGGATTTCTGTATATACTTCCTGCCCCCATCCTGGCTGCAGGTGGAGGCGAGAGAGGTTTACTGGGGGCACAGTAGCTTGTATTGAATGCCTCTCGGGTCCAGGGAATCCAAAGACCTAGAAAATATGAACCTTGCCCTTGATGGTCCTGAGGCTCTTCGAGGAGTCAGGAGGTAAGTTAGGCCTGATGCCCAAGGAGTGGGGGCAGGCAGGCGGTGCCAGAGCTCAGGGGAGGAAGTGGAAGGGAAGTCTTGTGTGGGAGGTGGAATTTCATCCATCCTCCACAGCATGGGCAGGATTTAAATTAATACAGGCAAAGAGAAGGATATTCCCTCTCAAGGCAATGATGTGACCCAGAGCAAGGGGACCTGAGTAACCAGCCAGCTGGTGTTCCCGTTAGGATCAAGGTTCACTGCATATGACAGAACAACTTCAAATGATGGTGGTTTAAGTGAGATAGCATATTTCTCTCTCTTTTAAAAAGAAGTCTGAAAGTAGGCAAATCCCAAGAGAGGTATGGCAGTTTCATGAAGTTGTCAGGCACTTTCTTGCTTATTTCTTTGCCATCTCTTGGATTTGGCCTCATCCTCATGGAGCTATAGGCTGCTGGAGCTCCAGCCATTTCATCCATCCTTCACACAATAGAGTGGAGAAAGGAGAAAAAGAAGAATGAGTCCCCTTCCCTTTTAATGAAACATTCCCAGATAGACCACACACTTATTTATCTTTATCGGAACTGGGTCACACAGCTGCACCTGCTTACAAGGGAGGCTGAGAATGTAGTCATTCGGCCCTTGTGAGATGCATAGCTTCTCAATTCATACAAATTTCACAGCCGGCACCTCCCAGTCAGCTGGCTTGAAACACTTCTCTCCCAGGCTTTGACCACCCATCTCCACATTCAGTCAAACCTTTCTACAGTAGCTCTGCTGGGTCCTATGCAATTTCAGGGCAGATCTGGGATTCTTCAAATGTCCCTTCTCTACTAGGCCCGGGGCTTTGGCGGCAGCACCACTGTTCCACAGTGACCCACGTCAGAAACTAGAATCCTCCGACTTCTCTCTCTCTGTCTCACCTCCCTCGTCTTAATGCAGTCTCCTTATTTCATGACATCTCTTGCATCTTTGTTTTCTTCCAGTCCAGACCTCTCTTCTGAAGTCCAGACCCGCATATCCAGCTAGGTACTAGACAGTCCCGCTGGGGTGTCTCAGAGGCACCCCAAGCCAGCCAGTGCTCATCGCCCCCACCGTTTACCCGTGGACAGCTTCGTGTGTTCGTGACTGTTGCTCTACCGGCCAGGAAGCTACACACCTAGCGTCTGCCTTGACATGTCTCCTCTCCTCTCTCTGTCACCGTAGGCCCCACAGGCCACCCCTCGTCCCCATGTCTGCCGCCTCCTCCCTTGTCAGAGCTGCTGCTGTAGCCTCTGAACTCCTAACCTCCCTTGCTCCCTTGTAGCTCATTTTTCATAGTGAGTCCAGGGTGGTATTTTTAAAAATCCAAGTCTAATCATCTTACTCTCAAATGAAAACCTTTCAGAGGCCCCTTATTGGTCTTATCTCCAGATGACAGCCTTTACCAGGGCCTACAAAAACCACCTGAATGACCTGTCCCTGTTTCCATGAAACTTCGCCCTCCACCCCTCCCTTCCATCCTAGAATTTCAGCTCTCTCTTAGTTCCTTGATCACGAACTTCCACCTCAGGACTCCCTCCCTCCCTCTGTTCTGTCATTCGCAACTATTCACTGAACACCTACCATGTACCCGGTACCATGGTAAACACTGGGGACACAAGATTGAGTAAGAGCTTATATTTTTCTTGGTGAAACAGTCAGGGAGCATGGATAATCTGGGCCACGGATAGGAGCTGCGACGAGAAGAAAGCAGGTGCTGCGCTAAAGATGGAGGTGGGGAGGGGCGGCCTCCTGGAGGAGGACCCCTCGAGGATGGTCAGGACTTGGCCGTATGAACCTCTCAGGTTCCAGGCAGAGGGACCATCAAGGGCCAGGCCACGGGGGAGGGAAGGCACGCGGCAGAGTTCGGAACAGAGGCAGCCAGAACAGTGGGCACAGAGGGTGAGGGGTTGTGCATCAGGCCGGCCCTGGGTCCTTCTGGACCTGAGTAAGGAGCTTGGTGCATGTGGATACATGTCTAGTTTCTGCGATTTCATTTGACCTGCTCTTTCTTGTCTGTGTCTGTAAATGTCTGTCTTATTCAAAGTTAGAATAGCAGTCCAGAGCATTTAGGAAGCAGAATGTATCAGCAATCTTACAAGGAAGAATCACGAAACAGAAAGGATTTGTTCAGTCCCTACAGGGCAAATGCTTTGCTCACCTCTGGGCCAGTATGTTTTATTTTGTTTGTTTGTTTTTATCCTCACCCGAGGACATTTTTCCACTTTTTGTTCAGATAGAGTGGGAGGGAGAGAGAGGAAGAGAGAGAGAAACATCAACGTGAAAGGGACACATCGAGTGGCTGCCACCCACACGACCAACCAGGGCCAGGGACAAACTGCAACCGAGGTACATGCCCTTAGCGGGAACCGAACCCGGCTCTCTCTGGAGCACAGGCCAACGCTCTAACCGCTGAGCCAAACCAGCCAGGGCTGGTCTAGTATGTTTTAAACTCACCTGTGGTGTTTAAATATAGTTCCATGGTGATCGTAGGTCACAGAGTCTCATCCCGTTTGTTGATTTGCTAACTTACTCATTTCCCGCATCGAGATCTTTATCTGCACAGTTAGAAAAGAGCTGCGAACAATATTTTATGTTAGGAAATTGGTATTGAATAACCAATAGCTTCTCTCTGCCCTGATTGGGGAAGTGGACTGTCAGGGCGTGGTGAGTGGATGGACATCCATCTCGGGACGGGTGAGGCCAGGTCCTGGAGACTTGCTTTTCAGACTAACAGGGTCTGAGCAGCTGGGATCTGGGGGTGGGGGTGCACCCAGCCTCCTCCCCCAAGGCCTGAAGGTGCCCATCCTCCCGGGGTCCTTATACCACAGGTGAGTTTAAAATGTACTGGCCTAGAGGTTAGCAAAGCATTTGCTTTGCAGCATTTTGTTTCGAAATCTCAGGATTATCCAAATGTTAAGTCTACGCGTGCACAGGCTCCGACTCTGCTTGGCCTGTGGGGACCTGGTCTGTAGCAGAATGGGTCAGAGGACTGAGGGGCTGCAGGCTGCCCAGAGCCGGAGCGGGAGGCACAGCTTGGCCTCGCCCGCCCCGCCCCCACCCGCGCCAGCTCAGAGAATCACTGCAGGAGGCCCAGGCAGAGTATCCGCAGTCAACCTGTCTCCTGTCCCCTGTCCCGACTCACAGAACCCTCTTTTGTCTCAGAAGAAAGTTAATACACTTTCATCCTGAGATATTAGGCACATAATATGTATACATTTTTGAAGCATTTTCATATTTAAAGAGGACACCTGTGCGTAACACAAAAGCATGAAGGAAAAAATTGGGCCTTCCTCCAGTGTGTGCCTGTCCTTTGTCACCTCTGTGTGTGAAGGCAGCTGCGCACAGGCACCCCGTCTCCCGGGGACACCAGGTAGGTCTGCTCTGCCACAGAGCGTGGGCTGGAGCCAGGACCAGAAGCCGAGAGAAAGCCCCCGTTGCCTTCCCTCACATCCTCAAGGACGGTGACAGCCGCATGGCAGTCAGCGGGTGTAGGCGCATTAGCCCAATGATCTGGACTGAAAATCAGAGAAGAGCGCGGTCTTGCCGTCTCGGGCACCCCAGCGCCAGCACTCAGCGCTGGCCTTCGGGCCGCGTGTCCTGTGATTCCAGGCGTGTCTTGTTTATCCCTTTATGGTGTTGTCATTTTGTCAAGGGCATGAGACCATTTCCTCGTCTGTGGCTCAGCTTTTGGTCAGATTTTAGAGAGCACGGGAGGCCCTCTGCATTTATGGGTTCATTTTAAAATCTTTGTGGCTCCCCGGGCCAACCCACAACCTCTGCCCAAGTAAAGGCTCTGGATTTGACAGGCCCTTGCGGGATGCGAAGCCCTGGGAGGCGAGGGGTCGGGTGGAATGGGTGCTGTCATGCTGATGTCTGAGCCCCGTCTCAGGTTTGCCCTCAGATGCCGACAGCCTGCAGCTCACTCGGAATGCGTGTTCAAACCTGAGTCTAAACCACATGGCCCTCTGAGAAGCTCACAGACTTTTCTCTTTAAAACATTTAAATTGCATTCCTAGGATTTCACCAGCAGCAAGAACGCATTCCTTTTACTATTTCAGCAGCGGGGACTGAGGTGATGCGGCCCGAGGTTGGGGGTGTTGGTTTCAGTGAGAGAAGGGTGTCTGAAAGGGAGCCCCCGGAGTGTGCACTGATGCGCAGACTCCCGGTGTTGGCAGGAACCCGGGAAGTCATCAGGCCCATCCCTTGGCCCTATCCCACCTGGCTTCAGACCTGTCTGCAATTTACCTACCGTGTTCATCCTACCAGTGATGGGGAACTCACCACCTTTCAAGAGAGCCCCTTCCATTCGAAGAGCTACCAGTGTGGTCTGTTCATTTATTCTTCGAACTGGGCACACAGAGCTGAAAGACCCTGTTCTTATGGAGCTTACAGTGAGTTGGGGGAGACAAGGAATATATGAACTAAATAATGGTGGGTGTGGAGAGTGCTCTGCAGGAGGAAGCAGCGGGTCACGAAAGCCTCTTCCCTTCGTAGTCGTGCGGATTGAGACTGAGCGCCAGAGAGGGACCAGTCGTGCGAAGAAAGTTGCAGGAGGTAATGGAAAGGCCCTTCCACAGAAGAGTCGCTATGTCCACCCGTGACGGGGCCAGTGGCAGCGCGTGCTGATGGAGGGAGGGGTGAGGAGCGTCAGGAGAGGGGGCAATTGCTAGGGCCTCACAGACTGGCACTGAGCAGCAGAGCCGGGATACCGCAGAAGGGTTTTTATTTATTTTTATTTTTTTAGAGAGAGGAAGGGAGAGAGAGGTAGAAGCATCCATCTGAGAGATACATCCATCGGCTGCCTCCTGCGCACCCCTTACTGGGGATCGAGCCCACAACCAGGGCATGTGCTCTGACCAGGAATCGAACCAGGACCTCTCAGTCCATGGGATGATGCTCCATCGCCGGCCCCACACCAGCGGGGTGCACGCGAGGGTTGTAAGCAGAGTGGCGTGATTTGATCTGAGTTTTGGAAGTTCTTTCTGGCTACTATGTTGACAGTGTAGAATGTGAGCAAAGATTTAGATGTCTGCAGCTCATGGCAGAGGTCTGGGGTGGAGATTCAAATGTGACGGGCGGCCTTCAGTCTGCACAGGGGGTATGTAATGTCATGGTGCTGAATAAAGGGGGGGCACATGAGAGGAGCGAGCAGAAGGAGCAGAGTGGGGTCTGAGGCTGAGTCCTCCGCTGCTCTGGGGGCTCCGGGTACAGGAGGGGTTAGCAGATGAGACTGTGGAGATGCAGCCAGTGATGTGGGAGGGTGCCGTGAGATGTTTCAATTAAGAAATTACTTTGTGCCCTGGCCGGTTTGGCTCAGCGGTTAGAGTGTTGGCCTCTGGTCCAGAGAGACCCGGGTTCGGTTCCCGCTAAGGGCATGTACATCAGTTGCAGTTTGTCCCCGGCCCTGGTTGGTCGTGCGGGTGGCAGCCACTTGATGTGTTCCTTTCACGTCAATGTTTCTCTCTCTTTCTCTGTTCCTCTCTCTCCCTCCCTCTCTATCTGACAAAAAATTGAAAAATGTCCTTGGGTGAGGATAAAAAAAAAAAGAAATTACTTTGTTAGACCCAAGTCTGTCTGCTCTCTTGTCCAGCCATTGCTGGTTGTCTTTGTCATGCCCGGGTGCTCGACTTGGGTTCTACTCGGTTGTGTGGCGTGTTCTTAATGAGTTTAAATCTCTTTAGTGTCCCTGGACTATTTCTTCAAATATTTGGAGACTACAATTTTATCCTCCTGGGGTCTTCCTTTCTCTGGCATCTAGACGGTGCTTTCTTCTTTCATTGGCTTCTCTGGTGCTGGTGAAATCTCTCTGGAGGCCCAGCTGTGTAAGGAGTCCGTCTGGGTAGCAGGCACAGCTGCCCTGCCCTGCTGAGGCCAGTCAGTGGCTGGCTTGTCGATGTGCGGAGGACAGGGACGTCTCTTGCCCTTTGCCATACCTTTTCCCCTTCTCTCCTCTATCTTTTGCGGACTCTAAATGTAAAGAAAGGCAGTAGCATCATTTAATTCATCAGTTTTCAAACAGATTGTTGGACTTCTCAGTGCCCCAGTGTGTTGTACCGGAAACCCAGTAGACTGGGCGTCAGGAGTCCTTGCTTTTCTGCTCTGGGTCTGCCCCTGACAAACTGGGAAACTGAGGCAGGGGCCCTGGCTGCCTCCCAGAGTGGGCCTGGAGTTGGTGCTCACATCACGTGAGTCCTGGGGTTCTTCACAATCAGGATGTAGTTGTGACGTCGGGGGGTCCTGGGTGGAGGCAGCTTTGAGCTGGGCCTGCGAAGTGGAGTAGAACTTCAGGGTGCGTGGGGGGAGGGGTGCTGTGCCCAGGGAGGAGCATGTCGGTGGTTTACTATGGCTGGTGGGTGGGGCTGTATTGCTTCTAGCACAGGGGGCTGTATTGCTTCTAGCTCTAAATTTGCATGATGCATGGCCTTTTTTTATACTTTAGGAATAAAAAGGAGAGGGGGCTTCTGATTATTTTCACATGGAGAATGTGTTTTACACCCAAAGATCCTGAAAACAATTCAGTCATCCCATAAGTACATTCTTTATTAGTACAGCCCATGGCCAGGTGTCTTTCTCCTCTTCAGTCAGTTTCTGTGGCCAAACCCAGCATTGTCCAGTGAACTATTCTTTTTTTTTTTTTAATCCTCACCCAAGGACATTTTTCCATTTTTTGTTCAGATAGAGTGGGAGGGAGAGAGAGAGAGAGAAACATCGACGTGAAAGGGACACATCAAGTGGTTGCCACCCGCATGACCCAACCAAGGCCGGGGACAAACTGCAACCAAGTTACATGCCCTTAGAGGGAACTGAACCCGGGTCTCTCCGGACCGCAGGCTAACGCTCTAACCGCTGAGCCAAACCGGCCAGGGCTCAGTGAACTATTCTTAAAAAAAAAAAAAAATTATCTGATAACTAAAATTTAAGTAGACTCCCCACCCCCACCCCCCAATGGCAAGACTGCTGTTTCGTTGTTCATTGTAATGTCCAAAGAGGGAGGCTATTACACTGACCATGAAACCCACTTCCTCATTTTTTTTTTTAATCAACTGGTGGGGTAAGTCTTCCAACAACAATTCTTTGGGAAACACAGCCTAACCGGATCCTTCTGCCACTAGCGTTTTCCAACAGGAATACAGTAAGCCTTGATTTTTCAGGTAACTTCAGATATCTCATTGGCCGTATTATATTTCTTTTTCAAGTCCCAGGACTAGTTAGCAGAACAAGACTATTGCTATCAAACCACAAATATAAATTAGACTCTGGAAAACTAGTCTGTGTGCCTAACAGAAGCCTCTTACCTCGGGGTGCCGTTAATTGGATCGTTGTATCAGGGTGAGCCAAAACCCCTTGACATGAAGGTTCTTCCACCCACTGAGCAGTTGTGATCACCAGCTGCCAGCCATGGGTTGTACCCTAGTTGACAGGCCCCCATGCTGCTGTGGCTTCCTCACTGCTGTGAGCTCCAGGCCCTCGTCTGTGGGCTGAGGCCCACGTAGCTTTCTACTGTGGCTCACATTCTGCAGGGACCGTGGCAAAGCTGGCTTGAGACCTGAATCCTATTTCAAAGCCAGCAGCTGGTCTGGATGGGGAGGAGGCTCAAGTCCTTGGGGGAGGATCATCCTGGGCCCTGCACATGTTCCAGCTGGTGGGCGAAACCAAGAGCAAAAGCCACATTGTTGCAGATGGAGGCCTCTTGGCAAGTCAGCTATTTCTGGAATGACATTCCCCTGCAAGTAAGGAAAATGGAGACTTGTGTGAGGGCAGTGGGCTGGGGTGAGGGCGGGGGCTGAGCCTGTCAGTTCTGTGCTTCGAGAGCAGCCCAGCGCTGGGCAGATGTGTGGTGGTCTCTTGCCGTTGGGACTATCTCCTCTGGTTGTCCCTTTCCTCATGGCCGGTCTCTCCCACAGCCTCTTCAGCGCATGTTCTGACTGTTCTGCAACCACCTTTCCTCTTCAAGAAAACCTGTTCTTTTAATTGGGTTAGAAAACATTGATAAATAGACCAGAGTGGGACTCAAGGGGAGTCAGGGGACCAGACAGAGGGTAACTCCATGCTGGCGATCAAAGATGCTGAAGACCCAGATGAACAGGTCCGTTTATTTATTTATTTAAAATATATTTATTGATTTTTTTTTTTTTTTTTTTGAGAGAGGGAGGAAGGGAGAGATAGAAACATCAATGTGAGAGAGAGCAACATTGATCGGCGCCTCCTGCATGCCCCGCAATGGGGATTGAGCCCGCCACCTGGGCATGTGCCCTGCCCGGGAATCGAACCCAGACCTCTCAGTCCACTGAGCCTCACTGGCCCGATGACCTTGTCCATATAAAAGTGCTGCATCCACCCTGCCCAGTGGCTCAGTTGCTTGGGTGCCAAACCGCACACCAAAGGCTGTGGGTTTCATTACCGCTCAGGGCACATGCCCAGATTGGGTGTTCGATCCCCAGTTGGGATGTGTATGGGAGGCAACTGATTCATGTTTCTCTCTAATACCAAAGTTCCTCTCTCTCTCTCTCTCCTTTCCCCTCTCTCTAAAATCAATAGATATCCTCGGGCGAGGATACAAAAATAAATAAATAAAATAAAAGTGTTTCATCCTTTCTGGGCCCTTCACTTACTAGATGATAGGCTAAGAATACAGCTGAGGGGGCAGATGTATTTCCTTCGTTGCTTAGCTGCTGGCAGCAGGCGTGACCTTGAAGTGCACTTTGATCATTGTGCAACTCAACCTTCCCCTGTCTGGGGGAGCTGAGTCTGCCTGCAGCCAAGGCCATGTCCAGAAGCTGCCAGCAGCCCTTTCCCTGACCCTCTCGTTAGAACAGTAGGTCTGCAGGGTCTTAGGGCTTCTAGTTCCTGCGCTCGCCAGGGTTGCAGAGGAACCCTGCTGCTGGGAATCCCACAGATGCCTCCCTGGGGAATGACAGTGCCTGCTGGTCGCGGTCTCTGCCAACAACTGCTCACCTGTCCTGGGCCTGAGGATATGTTCAGATTTGCCACTTGGAATGCGGGCCTCACATTACGTTTGCTCTGTGTAAAACAGGTTTGTGATTGACAGCTTTTTCCATTGCATCTACCTCGAATAATTATCTTCTATACGGCTGATGTGTTGGGCCGTAGCAGAGACTGGCAAATTGTAGTTCTGCAGGCCCAATCCGGCTAACAAGCCTGATTTTGTAAATAAGGTTTTAGTAAACGAGTGGGTCACTCCCATTCATTTACATATTGGCTGAGCTGCCATGGAGACCGCGTGACCTGCCAAGCCTGAAATAATTACAGTCTGACTCTTACAGATAATCTCCCCACCCCGTGCTGCAGATTAGATAGGAACTGATATAAAAGTTGTACCAAAGTACGTTTTGGAGTTCTGGTTGGTGTCCTAATAATATGGCTGTGTAAACACTGTGGTCCCCATTATCCCATTACTTGGAGAGGCCCACAGGGAGATGTCGGGAGAGCCATACCCTGGAACAGCCCTTTAAATAGGGTTATCCTCTAACAGAGCTCTTATAACACCCTGCTCTTTGATCCTGACAACAGCCCTGTGTGCCTCATGTTAGAGAAGAGGAAGTCAAGGCCAAGCTAAGATTAAGTGGCAGTTAAAAATGTGGTCAGCAGAACTAGGTGGCAGGGCCACCCGGCCTGGCCTGTTCTAACCAGAGCCCGAGCAGTCAGGGTTCAGATGTGCTCACCCGGATCGCACACCTGTTGTGCCTGAAATGTGTGACGTGTGCTCTTCATTGCTGTCCACGTGGGTCTAGTCCCGTTCCCGGAGATGGTTCTGGCTCTGGAGCAATGTCCTCTGAACCTCGGGGTCTCCTCAGGGCGTCGGGGGCTTCCCTTCGGGACAGTACTCACCCGGCTTTTGAGTCCTTACCCAGCCTGTGGGGCTGGGCTGGCTTGCGGTTCGCCCCTCTCTGCCCGTCTGAGCTTGAATGTCAGCAGCTGAGGAAAGGAACAGTCCCTTGGCTCTTTGCGTGTGACCTGTGCTGCCGAGGATTCCGGCAGCTCTTGCGGTGTTGGAACCCTAACAACACATTATTGATTGCCATGTCTTCTGTACCTTATAATCTTATAAACTGGTTTTAGTTGTTTACATATTATATGAAAATATTCTCCTTATTAAAAATAAATCATATGAGTCCGGCTGGTGTGGCTCAGTGGTTGAGCATTGACCCATGTACCAGTTTGGTTCCTGGTCAGGGCACATGCCCAGGTTGTGGGCCCGATCCCCAGTGGGGGACGTGCAGGAGGCGGCCAACTGATGTTCTCTCTCATCGATGTTTCTATCTCTCTCTCCCTCTCCCTTTCTCTCTTTCTAAAAAATCAATGAAGAAAAAACAATGTTTCAAAGAAGAATAAATAAATAAAATGATATAGGTAATTTGATTTATTTTTGAACCAAGCAGCCCCTCACTCCCACTCCAGTTCCTGGGGTAACCATTGATATTAGTTTAGCACATCATCACCTCTTTTTCCAGGGAACACACACAGACACACAAACACGTTCATGTATGTGTATGTATATACATACATATCGTTTTGGTGTGTATTCACATAATGACATTACGTTGTGTGTGCACCTTACTCTTTTCACTGTCTTGGAGATCTTTCAAAGTTGTTCATTTTCTAACTCATGATTTTTTAACCACTGTAACCCTAATTTATTGCACTGATAGGAATGATGTTGCCATGAACATCCTTATTTCTTTTTGAGTTTATGTGTAAGTATTTATCCAGAATATAATGATTAAACTGTGAAGTCATGTTGTGGGCATTTAAATATTTAAATATATTCTACCAAATTCCTGGTCACAAAAGGATTATGATATTATCATTCCTGTGAACAGTGTAAGAGGCACCTATCACACAAGTTCTCTGTTGATAGCAGTCTTTTTGTTTATTGCCAATTTGATGGATACGCATTGATATCACATTCTTCGTGGATTTTACTTGCATTTTCTTGGTTACTAGTGAGGTTGAGTACCTTTAAATGTGTTTATTGGCTATTCATATTCCTCCTTTGTGAATCACATGTCTGTATGGCTTTTTAATTCTGGAATTGAATTTTGTGAATGATGTGAGCTAGAGATCTAATTTTATTTTTTGACAAACAAATCATCAACACTGCTTATCTGTTTGTTGTATTCTTCCCCTACTGATTTATATGCTATGTTCATTGTATACTAAATTCACATGTATACTTCCAAAGTCTTTATTCTGTCTCGTCATTTTATTTTTCTTTCATGACTAATATCACATTGCTTGAGTGACTAAAACATGGTCATGTAAATGTAACATAAGCTTTGTAGATCCATATGTTTGACAGGTGGCAGGTGATGCATACCTCATTGGTTTTATTTATTTATTTACCTGTTTTTGGTCTTTGCTATTGTGTTTGGCTCAAAAGTTTTCTTGGGTTTTATTACTCAATATTTCTTAGATGAATTTTTAAAACATTTTGTCAAGGTTTGCCCTGGCCGGTTTGGCTCAATGGTTAGAGTGTTGGCCTGCGGTCCAGAGAGACCCGGGTTCAGTTCCCGCTAAGGACGGGTACTTCGGGTTACAGTTTGTCCCCGGCCCTGGTTGGTCCTGCGGGTGGCAGCCACTCGATGTGTCCCTTTCACATCAATGTTTCTCTCTCTCTCTCTCCCTCCCACTCTATCTGAACAAAAAAAAAGGAAAAAAATGTCCTCGGTCGAGGATAAAAAGAAAACAAAACATTTTGTCAAGATTTAGTTGAGTTATTAATTAGGATAACATCGAATTTGTAGATTACATTGGAGAAAAGTGGCATGTTTACAACTTTGAGTGTTTCTATTTGGAAACCTAGTATATTTCTGTTTCTTTAGTACTTACATACTTTAATAAAATTTATCTACTTTATTGATTCCCACTCTCCCCAAACCCAGATTCTTTAACTCTATTTTTGTCATGTTTTTCTGTCATTAATTCAGCTTTTATTTGTATAAAGTCAATTAATTTTGGATTTCATTCTTTCTTTTCTACTTTCTTGAGTTCAAGCTTTGGTTCATTCTTTTCAGTACTTTCTAGGAGCTGCCCTGTGGGCATCCATGCTCCTCCGAGCGCGCTGGGGCCCTGGCCTCACGGGGCTCTGCGGTGCCCTCGGGTGCTTCCTCATGTTCTTTTGCTGGGGAAACTGTTACTTCTGATCTTGATTTTCTTATCCAAAGATTATTGGGAATACTATTTTTAAACTTCCAAATTTATTTTGGCTAGTCTGTTTTTAATGTGTCCTTCTTTGCTTTTAGTTGTGCCTATGTTACATCTGTTTCCTGTGAGGTTTATTGAGATTTTCTTGTTGCCTAAAACATAGTTTGTAAGACTGTCCCATGTGTGTTTGAAATAATTTATAGTCCTTGTTACGTGGTCACAAATCTTCTATACATCTATAAACGGAATTGGTTAATCCTGCCCTATAAATCCATATCCTACTGTATATTTGATCTGCTTGATTTATCTGTTCTGAGAGAGGTATGCTGAAATCTTCCCCCACGATTGCACCTTTGTCAGTTTCTTCTCTTCTCCTATTTTAGTTTTTTTCTTTGTATTTTTTCCAGGCTATATTATATGTATAAAGGTTTCTGACTGATATTTCTTCACGGTAAACTGTATCTTTCCTCCCTATGAAGTATCCCTCTTTGGCCACTTTTATCCTTTTCAATTTAAATTTTTGTTTTTGTTTTTGTTTTTTCTTCTCCCTGATGTTATCATTACTATACCTGCTTTCTTTTTGTTAATATTTGCCTCCTTTTAAAATCCTTGATGTTTGACTTATTTGATTTAGGTGTTTTATTTATTTATTTATTTATTTCTTTATTTATTTATTTATTTATTTTTATTCTTACCTGAGGACAATTTTTTTTTTTTTTTTTTTTTGCATTTATCTTCAGATAGACTAGGAGGGAGAGAAGGAGGAAGAGAGAGAGAAACATTGACATGAGAGAGACACATTGACCGGCTGCCACCCACACGACCCCAACTAGGGCCCGGGACAAACCACAACCGAGGTACGTGCCCTTAGCAGGAACCGAACCCAGGACTCTGATCCATGGGCCGACACTCTAACTGCTGAGCCCAACCAACCAGGGCTAGGTGTATCTTTTATATAAGAATGTACACTATCTGTACAAAAAATGGAAAGATATCCTCGGGTGAGGATAAAAAAAAAAAGCCCTGGCCAGTTTGGCTCAGCGGTTAAAGAATGTACATACGAATTATGTAATTCAAGATGAAATTCTACATCGTATAACAAGTGACTTGAATCCATTCACAAACATTGTGACTGATGATATAATTAGGCTTACTATCTTCATGTATGTGTTTTATTTATTGTGCTTATGGCTGAAAACCTTCTTCAGTTTTAGCCCCCAGAACCAACCAAAGGGCCTGGCTCCAAAAAGTAGGTATTCGACATAACAATGTCCCTGATCTCATCCTGAATCTCATTCGAGAAGTAACTGTTGGCAAAATATCTCAGTTGTAATGGCGTTGGGATTAAAGTTCAAATTATTGGTAAACAACATTTCAAGCAGGATTTAGTCACATCATTGTTCTAAGGGACCTTCCCTATTCATGTAGATTTAACGGAGGAGATTTTGGGTTTTCTCTCAATATGAGGTCTGGTAGAGGTTCCCGTGGCGAGGGAGGTAAAGACGAAGGTGAGATCCCGGGACCGGGAAGCCCGGGAGGCCTTGTGCACCAGCCACACCTGCAGGCACACGCTGCGCACGCCCAGCAAAGCCCTGCGCCCCCTGCAGCACACACTGTGCACGCCCAGCAAAGCCCTGCGCCCCCTGCAGCACACACTGTGCACACCCAGCAAAGCCGTGCGCCCCCTGCAGCACATGCTGCGCACACCCAGCAAAGCCCTGCGCCCCCTGCAGGCACACACTGTGCACACCCAGCAAAGCCGTGCGCCCCCTGCAGGCACACGCTGCGCACACCCAGCAAAGCCGTGCGCCCCCTGCGGCACATGCTGCGCACACCCAGCAAAGCCGTGCGCCCCCTGCAGCACACGCTGCGCACACCCAGCAAAGCCGTGCGCCCCCTGCAGGCACACGCTGCGCACACCCAGCAAAGCCCGGCGCCCCCTGCGGCTCCGCATCCCAGAGGACCTGATGTTTCTAGTGCCACCTACTAGAGTGCTGGATAATTGGTTCATTTTAAAAAGAATAATATCATGGCAACATTAGCTGTATTGCAGACAGTTCTTCCAGGGAAAGCTGGATGCAAACAAACGCATTTAATTAGGGATATGCCAAAATGAAGTCAGGCTGGCTCAGAGTCCATTAGCCATCAGTTTCTCACCTTAATTGACAAAGAAATTGGAAAAGTAAAAAAGCATATGTTCTGTTAGAGTGAAAAGAATACTAGACTGGAATTGAGGGCCTCTGGGTTTGACTGTGCTATTGAGTTCATCGAAACATCCCTGGAAATTTCTTTCAGGACAACAGAGCTGAATAAGGTGTTTCTCATGTTTCTTCCAACTCTAAAATGCTTCTGGTCTGTGTTTGGAAAATCTTTTTTTTTTTATCCTCACCTGAGGACATTTTTCAATATTTTGTTCAGATAGAGTGGGGGGGGGGAGAGGAAGAGAGAGAGAGAAAAACATCGACGTGAAAGGGACACATCTAGTGGCTGCCACCCGCACAACCCCAACCAGGGCCAGGGACAAACTGCAACCGAGGTATGCGCCCTTAGCGGGAACCGAACCCGGGTCTCTCCGGATTGCAGGCCAACGCTCTAACCACTGAACCCAACCAGCCAGGGCTGGAAAATCTTATGTGAAGCTCTAGTAACAGTTAATCTAACCAGCATCTTTTGCATTCTGCCATGAACTACTATTTGTAACTTAAACCAGGTTTATTTTATTCAGTTATGATTATAAAACCACCCACATTTCATAGCTTTGAACGCTGTGTCAAGCCGCAGTGTATTTTCTAAGCCATCACACACCAGCCGGTCACTGAGCAGACACGATAGAATGCCGTGGCTCCTCCAGCCGCTTTTCCCTGTCCAGAGCAGCGGCCGCCCCAGCTTCTTTGGCACTTGGAAGAAAGGACGCAGGTGACAGGTGTGCCCCTAGGTGGACGCTGTAGGTTTCTGTCTGTAGTGCTGAGCCCCGGTTGCGCCCTGGCCTCCTTGCTGAAATGACATTACTTTGCAGCATACGGTGAATGACAGAATCCTCTTCCTTGCCTGGATGTCAGATGGACGCCGGAGATCTGCCTTGCAGATAGAGCGCTCAGTAACGATGCGGAAGTGTAATCCACGATCACCCGGCACATGATTTGAGCACAGGCTGCTCTGGGCTGAGGTTAATGATGAGGATCAAGATTGACCCAGAAAAGATATAGCTTGGCTGAGCCAATGGATTGTCATAGCTCTTCTCCATCCGCATTTTCTTCCAGTGTTCTGCCATTTCCTTCTTCCCATCCATCCCCGAGGCATCTGCATTCTTTGGGGGATGCTGGTATTTTGAACAGTGGTTTTGAACTATTCTTGTAATATAGGGGTTCCAGTAAACCCTCTGAGGACAAGAAGAGAGAAGGCAGTGGGTGGGGCACAGACCCTCTTTAATACATACAAATATGTGTAAGTAATACATTTGGCAATCCAATATATCTTAAATGGAGTCTAACTGCTAGTGGTAGGACTGTCGATATTTTCTTACAGCCCTTTCCTAAAATGTCCACTGACTTTTAAGAGTACAAAAGTGAATTGTCTGGTTTTGCTCATCAAAGAGGGCTTGTGCTGCCCGAGGACGTGGCGCTCACGGGTCGTGGTGCACCAGGCCCCGCGCTCCTCGTGACAGAGCCCTCCCCGGCCATGTCCTAACCCCGTGTCTCTTCCCTCCAGAATGGCTGCAGTCTGTCCAGGCCACCATGATCCTGTCCGTCATCTTCAGTGTTCTGTCCCTGTTCCTGTTTTTCTGCCAGCTCTTCACCCTCACCAAGGGGGGCCGGTTTTACCTCACTGGGATCTTCCAAATCCTTGCTGGTAAGTAGTGACGAGAAAGTCCCTGTGCAAGCTGAGCCGTCCAAGGCTGGGGACCCGTGAATCAGTGGGAGGATGTGGCCCTAGAATGATTGATTTTCCTGAGTCTGAACATTGGATGGTTTCCATAAAGTACAGGTGTGTGTGTGTGTGTGTGTGTGTACAAGTGTGTGCGCCTGTGCATATATCTTAGAATTGGGTAACTGTCTGCCTCTTTGTGGAATGATGTGCACAGAAAATAGGAGTTAGGGGCTCTGGAAGGAGGGTCCCTGACCAAACCAGACCCACCACCAGGAAGGAGCTGACTCTGGACACACAACCAGAGGTGAATGCTGAGGTGTCAGTACAGCAGAGGCCCGTCGTGAGGGTGGTCCCTGTGGGCTGTGTTATGTGTGAGGAGCCACTCTGGCTGCAGCGTAGACAATGGCCCTGCCTGGTGCTGAGAGCTGCCAGGGTTCAGATATGTGTCCCTTACTCTGCGCCGTGGTGAAGCCACACTGACAGTCTTCCTCTCCCTTACTCCAGCTCCTCCGTTCCACTGGGCTTTGATGTCCTGTTGTCTAATGCAAGTGTCTTAATATTGGCACCAATGTGTAACCTGCCATCATTTCCAGACATGAGACCCTGACACACATGAGAGGTCTTCTTTACCTCCTCCCTAAACTGCCTTCAGGTTGTCCATATGTGTGCTGTGAGAGTCCTGGAAGCTTCTAGTATAGAGGGCAACATCTTGCGACTTTGTCTCTAGATCCTGACTAATGTCTTACTCCATCGACTCATCCTTTTGTGCCTTGACTGCCAACTGACTGACTCAGTAGGACATCGTAGAGAAGTAAGAGACATATGTGGTAGATCACAAACTCCATGTGGCCCAGCGTACATCTGGTACCCTGAGACGTTCTAGATTCTGGCTGTCGGAGTCGGCGAACGGCATAGCATCCTTTGTTTTAGTTGGTTGTCAGCACGTCCATGGTGCTGAACACCAGCTGTGCTCAGGAGAAGTGAGGGGAGGTTTGAGAACAGCTCATGTGCTCTGGATGGATGGATGGATAGATGGATGGATGGATGGATGGATGGATGGATGGATGGATGGATGGGAGTAATGCCCTACACAGGGCTGTATGGTAAGAGACACAGCCAGAGGTTGAATGTTGATGACCTTTTCTAAAAGCCAGAGAGCTGCCCTTATCTGGAAAAAAGGAAGTGACCTGGATATCACTTCTCATTAAACACTTAAATATAACATTTCAATATGCACAGTTTTAGGATTTCAAAGCCGCACAGTGCTTTGCTACTTACATGGTATTATTACACCAAACCAAGCTCCTGGGTTGTCTCCAGCTTTGTCAAATTACCATTACACAGTAAGGGATCATTTCTAGGGATGTTTGAAGCAGACATAATTTTCCTCTCCATTTCCAGAAGTAATACACAGAACTAAAATGTATTCTGGGATTCTTTGGCTCACTATTTAAGTTTGATATATATTTAAATGATGATTATATCCATTGTGTCCATGGATATATCCTCGAGATAAAGTAATACAGGTTTAAGAAGCAGAAGTTTCATAAAATATTTATAGTTTATCTATACAAGCTTGTTACTTTACTGATACATAAACTGGCATTGGGGGGAATAAACTGAGATACCACAGGGACTGAACATAGTTAGCTACCTCTTTATATTTAGAAATACAGAATACACCGACATTTTAAAGGAACACAAAGTCCAAGGTAAAAACTCTGCTTATTATATAATGTTTCATTGAATCTGATTTACAGTGGAAGATTGATGCAAATTTGCATGATTTCTTATTCCTGGGTTCCCATGCATCTGTGATGAGTAAGAGCCTGCACCTTTAGAACTAATTAAACTGAAAATATTTGGCTGAGAAAAGTGAGGTTACTGCTGAAGGGGCTTCTCAGATCAGGCAGTACTGTCCTCTTGTTTTCTGACTGAGCTATTTCAGCTTTAAATTCTGCAACAGTGTCTCTTTAACAGCCTCATTTTAAGTCAAAACCCAAAGTCCAGAGATAAGAACCATTAAGTCTCAAATGCTGTACCTGCACTGTGTTCAAGTATTTCGCTCAGCAAAACAAACAAAAAAACCAAAAAACTCTTAGGAGTTAAGACTTTCTAATATTTCCAAAGAATATTTACTATCCATACTCGCTTCACTGAACTCATGTAAGCCTTTTAGAACTCTGCTATAAAACCTCTGAATTTAAAAGCACAGAAGTTGTTCTTCCTACCCCTTCAAATCTAGTTACTTATCTCTCACAAGACCTACTTTTTAGTTATCAGTTTGTCGGTTTAGCCAACTGTATTTGAACAGGACTTTATCTTGAATTAGAAGAGTTGAGCCAGAATAGCAGTTGTAATTTGTAAGTTCTAAGAAGGTCCCGTTCCTAATTGACTCCGGTCGACGCGACCTGAGGGTAGCCTTCCGGAGCCGCGGTCTCTGCCGTGCCACATGGGAACGTGCCGTGGGGTCTCTCCAAGACACGAGAGCCGGGAGACTTAGGGATTTGACCTCAAGATTGTGTGACTCCTAATGTCTGACAGTTCTAAATCAACTTTGTCATGAGTTTCCCAGTTCACGGCCTGTGAAGAAACCAGTGACTAGAGAGGAACTTAGGGGAAGGCTGTTGCAGTTGAGAACTGATGATAGCCTGAGAAGCTGCAGCTTCATATTGAGGAACAAATCGGAAAAGCTAAAACAGACAAAAAACAAAAATAGGAAAAGAAAGAGGGGCAGGAGGAAGAAAGAAGAAAGTAGCCCTACAATCATGGATATAAAATCTCAGAGTGCTCCTGCCACAGTAGACAGGGCCACGCAGGGTAGATGCATCCTCAAAGCCTAAATAAAGCGTTTTAAGTGGAAGCCACCAGAGTCTCCCAAGTGACAGGTGTAAGCTGGGTTATCTCTGCACAGCTTCCCTTCGGAGGGCCTCGCTGTGACCTTTAGAGGTGCAGGAGAGGCCGTGACTGGAGATTCGGGAGCTGGTCCTGCCTTGCTCCAGGTGACAGCTCTGCGTGGTTATAGGTTCCCTTGCTTTGCTGCATCATCCTTTCTCCGTTTCATGAGACGCCATGAGTCTCACATTTAAGAACTCTCTTTCCTTGATCACATACTTCTTAGATTGGCTGCTTCCCAAAGACATATCGAGAGGCGGCTTCATCTAGTTAATTGCTTTTCCATTTTAGCTGCACAGCAGAAATACTTTTTAAAAGTGGGGGGTGCTTTTTTAAAAAAAAATACGTGCTCAGACTTCATCCCTGCAGAGTCCTACTTAGGAGCTCTTGGGTGGGGCCGCTCCCTGGATGAGTCCGAGGTTCCTCCAGGGTCGGGAACCTCTGGTGGAGCCATTAAACTGCCCCTAGTCCCATTGTGAGTTCTTCTGGGACATTTCTCCACAGACAGCTCATGCTATTCACATGTCATTGATTCTTCTACACCCGCTTCTTAGAGACGGGTCATCCTGACCCTGTATCTGGATTTTGGTGGCATCCTATTTTCAGAGCCTGTATCCTTCTGTTCCCAGACAGTACGTCCCCTGCCGCAGCTCTGTTGCACTGGGTTGCACTAGGTAGGAAACATCAAGAAATTCATGTAGATACAGACCTGAAAGACATATGCCTGTCTGCTTGTTTCACTACACCCAGCAGTGAGCTCTGTGCAAGCCACATAAAAAAGACCCTGAATAACCTCCCTGGATGCTGCAGTTCGGTTCCATTGGCAGAACCGAACTCAGGTCACATGTGCAGTTACTGTTTATTGTAAGTAACAGGAACAGAAAACATGGGAGAAGGAACTCCTGAGTGAGTTTTTACTTTTTCTGTTTGTTTTGTTTCTCTGGTCAGATGGACGTAGATATCGACAAGGCGCTTTAGGGTAAAGGCATGTGAGAGATGAACAGGAGCACAGTGCCCCCCTGTTCTGAGTGGGTCAAAGGCAGCTTCAGCTGCACACCACAGGGAACTCCTCCTTCGGAGGGACTCATTCCAGATTCCAGCGTTGCACTGGCCATGTCCAGATCGGAGTCTAGAGGGCAGTGGGTGACTTTCTAGGCTGCAGGGGCCGCTTGGGGTGCTGAACGTGGAAACTGGGCCAGCAGCACAGGGAAGACTTCGTGTAGATCAGACTCAGAGCCCGTGCTGTCAGAGTGACAGACCTCCCAGCCTCTTTCTGCTCTCCTGCCCACCTTGTCACCCTCGGAGGAGGTGGGTGAGACAGATGCACTCTCTGGCTCATTAAACCACCACCACCGAGGCACCTGCCCCCTGCTGGCTCGGTGGTCTCACCTGACATTCACTTTCCAGCCGGCCTCACCCTGGCTTCTGCTCCAGGCTCTCAGATGAACAGCTAATGCAAAGGTTACCAAGCTCTGCTTTTAAGTCATTTGCTGAATTCCTCCACTCCTTTCAATACTGTTGACTGTTCACTACTGAAACTGTTTATTCCCTCAGCTTTCCAAGTCATTACCATTTTCCCAGTTACCTAAGTTAACCCACCAGTCATGCCAGAGTCCCCTCCCTCCTCCCACTTCCAGTCCCCACCGAGCCCCACCACTGGGTAGCATTCTACATCGACAGGGTGTCCCTTTCTTTTCTCTTACCCACTAACAGCACTGCAGCTGCGCAAAAGCCAACTCATGTACCTTTCTGTCCCTGCCTTGTCCTCACCCCTCAAGCTGTTTCCCGCACTGCTGCCGGATGAGCTTTCTTTCTTTTTCAAAAACAATAATCTTATTGATTTTTTAGAAAGAGACGAAAGGAGAGAGAGATACGAGATCGAAACATGGATGTGAGAGAGAACCATCGATCGGCTGCCTCCTGCATGCTCCCTGCTGGGGACGGATCCCGCAGCCTGGGCGTGTGCCCTGACTGGGAATCGAACCCGACTCGCAGTCCACGGGATGATGCTCCATCCACTGAGCCACACCAGCTGGGTGGATGGTCTTTCTGAAACCCACACCTGACCATCCTTTCTCCTCTGCTGAAGTGTCTTCAGCATGCCACTGAGGCCCTCTCTTTCCGGCCTCAGGGGGCCCTCCAGCCTCATCTTCCGCTGCTCCCCCTGCATCACAGGACACGCCTTCGTCACCACCTGCTGGTGCTCTCTACCACGCTCTGCAGTTTTCCTTGCCTCGCCCATGTTTTTCCCTCCGCCTGGATTCCCTCCCCCCTGTCTTCACCTGCTCACTCTTACACAGCCTTTAGTCCCCGGTCAGGCACCGCCTTCCCGTCAGGCCTCTCCAGCCCCGTGCGGACGCGCCCGTCCGTGCTCGGAGCATCTGCTGCGTTCTCTGCCCTCTCTTCATTCCCGTTGTGCACTATTGGAAGTTGGTACTGACATGTCTGTTTTTGGATGATGCTCACCCTTTGAAGGGGGGCCAGGTCTTGTTGATCTGGGTGCTCTCCGCACCCAGAACAGTGCCTGCACACAATAAGTACTTGTTACATGTCTGTTGAACAAACAGAATACCAATAAGGAAGTTTAGAGAACTCCCACCGCTTATTTCTTCCTTTGCCTCTGGCCCCTTGGTTGCTCCCTTCCAAAGTGCCGGGCTCTGATTTCTCGCCTGCAGTTGCTATCACCCTTAAAGGGGGCTGGAGATCTCCTCTTTAACAGGGCTTCAGGGGGACTGTTCTGGGAGTTGATTCAGAGCTAGCCATCCCGAGACAGGTGGAAACTCTTGGGGACTCTTGAATGGCCAGTACTTTTATGCTGTCTGGACGGGGGCTGTGCCCTTCCACTTGAAGACGACCTACACTCCCAGACTCAGGCTCCCCTCAGGGCATCCTGGTCACTGCCAGAGCGCAGGCTGCTCACCTGCGGGGAGAGAAGACCTACCAGTGTGTCAGGACCTTCACTTACCCCCACCGCGGGCACCATCACTTACCTCCACCGCGGGCACCTTCCCCGCTTACCCCCACCGCTTACCCCCACCGCGGGCACCTTCCCCACTTACCCCCACCGCTTACCCCCACCGCGGGCACCTTCCCCGCTTACCCCCACCACTTACCCCCACCGCGGGCACCTTCCCCGCTTACCCCCACCGCTTACCCCCACCGCGGGCACCTTCCCCACTTACCCCCACCGCTTACCCCCACCGCGGGCACCTTCCCCGCTTACCCCCACCGCTTACCCCCACCGCGGGCACCTTCCCCGCTTACCCCCACCGCTTACCCCCACCGCGGGCACCTTCCCCGCTTACCCCCACCGCTTACCCCCACCGCGGGCACCTTCCTCACTTACCCCCACCGCTTACCCCCACCGCGGGCACCTTCCCCGCTTACCCCCACCGCTTACCCCCACCGCGGGCACCTTCACCGCTTACCTCCATCGCGGGCACCTTCACCACTTACCCCCATCTCGGGCACCTTCACCACTTACCTCCATCACAGGCACCTTCACTTACCTTCATTATGGGGGACCTGCAGAAACTCATTTCCATTACTGGTTGCTGATCAAGTCAGTCATAGTCCACTTACGGGGAGCAATGTTTGACTTTTAGGGACTATTTATGGCATTAACTGCTCTAGATTCCAGCACATCTGTTGCTTTACGTAGGGAGGGCCTTTAATAATGTATTCCCTGTAACTTCAGTCTCCTGACAACAGTAATTATAGAGCGTGTATCCTCTCTCTGGCTTTGTAAGTATCTAAGCTTATTGCTTTTTGAAGCAGAACTTAAATCCATTCACTTCTGTGATTGCACTAGGGTAAATGTCAGAAAAATCAAGCCACCTCGTGGGTTATTGCCCTTGTGTCTCTCGCCTCTCTTGGTTGCAGATGGAATGTTTTCTCTTTGATGTTACCTTTTCCAGTGAAATCTGGGCACAGCTGGTCTACACGGCTACAGTGGCATTTTTATACCAGCGCTGGTTAGGCACACAGCCCGTTTGGAAGCCCTGCCAACACAATAAGCATTGGCCTGCCATCCAGCGTTCTGTTTACACCTCTTCCTCTCCTTCGGTCATTGCTCCTCTTGTGTAGCCCTGCCCTCGTTAGGGAGCCCGATGCAGCCCGAGACACCGCCAGCGTTTCCTCAGGGCAAGAGCGAGCAGTTTGGAGAGGGGCATGGAGAAGCAGGGGAAGGCTGAGGACCATGGATCTCAAGGCAAACAGAGTGTGTGCCCAGCAGATCAAACTGTGTCTCTCTCTCTTTTTTGGGGGGGTACGTGCCCCTAGCAGGAACCGAACCGGGACTCTCTGGTCCACTGGCCAATGCTCCAACCGCTGAGCCAAACTGGCCAGGGCTTTTTTTTTTTTGAAAACTGTGTTTCTCAAACAAAAATTTGACAGCTGCAGGTTCCCCTCTGACACAGATGTCTTCACTGTCTCCAGACCTTCTGTAGGTAGCAGGGTCCTGGATCTGACCCCTCTGTCGTTCTGAGACTATTGTGTGGCTTTCTCGCCAGGGCCCAGTTGAGTGGGAGTTTTCTGCTCTGGCTTGCAGAAGGACAATCTTATCAGGGTGGTGAATGTGACATATTCCAGTTCTGCACTTTGTTCAAACAAAGTCGCAGTGTCCTGCCAAATAGCAGAGGGGTTAGCTGTAGGTGGTCTAGGTCATGGGGAGCTTGGGGACCACAGGAATCCCACATGGCCTTCTGCACTAATAATAGAGTCACTCAGAGCCTTTCAAAGACTCTGCTTTCAGGAGGAAACAGAGCAGGCTTTTGTGCAACTCCAGGCTGGGGTGCGACACCTCTGGCCCCTCCCTGCAGGGGATTCTGACTAGCATGGTGGGCAGGGACTGCCACGCTCGACCCTGCCTGCTTCACGAAGACCAAGGCAGACGTTCTTCTCCTTCCCACACCAAAGGGTTGCAGCGGTGGTGAGGGAGGGTAACCTGTCCTACCTGTGCATGTGATATTGTTTCACCCCTCTTTTGGCTTCAAGTCCAACCTTGGGGGCACCGAGAACTGTTGAAAAGGACCCAGTGCAATGAGCTGGCCCCTGATAGTCTCCTCCCTCTCCAGCTGTGAGTCCTCCTCATGTCCTTCCTCCTAGTCTCCTCCTCACCTTCTCATCTCCACCTACTCTTCTGTCTGCGTAGCGGTGCCCAGGGCACTGTGTGTTCGTCTCCGGTGCAGCAGTCCTGCCCCGGGCATCAGCATGGAGTCCTTTCTGCCCCGTCTTCCGCCTGGAGCCCGACCCTGTTGCCCTGACACGACTCAGAGAAGGGTAAAGTGTCGTGGTGCTTCCTCTGGCTCCAGGAAACACCCCACTCGTCTGCAGAGAGGTTCACAGGTTCCCAGGAGCTCCCCGACCCAACCATCCTGGTAGAGAGAGAGTCAGGTTTATCTTGCAGCCGGAATCTCGCTGGCCACCGTGTCGACTAGGAACTGATGACAGTTAAAGCCAGAGCAGTGGGGCCGAAACGGGGGCAGAGATGACGGGTGGACTGGTCACATAGCTCGGAAGTGGAGTGCCGATTGCTTCTTGTGTCCCGACGTCTCCCAGCCTCCTCCCGTCACCTTGGGGTCAGACAGCAGATCCTTCCGGAGCTGCACATGTTCGCCTTGAACAGCGGTGTCTGCAGCCCCCCTGGGGGCCTGGTGTGCGCTCAGGGGCAGTGAGCGGTGTGGGCAAGTGCCCGGTCCTGTGGACCCTCCACTGGCGGGTGGACAGGGCTTCCCCCCACGATGTCTCCCTCACTCAGATGGTCTCTTCTTTCCCCAGGTCTGTGTGTGATGAGTGCGGCGTCCATCTACACGGTGAGACACACAGAATGGCACCTCAACTCTGACTACTCCTATGGATTCGCCTACATCCTGGCCTGGGTGGCCTTCCCCCTGGCTCTCCTCAGCGGTGTCATCTACGTGATCTTGCGGAAACGCGAATGAGGCGCCCAGACGGCTCGTCTGAGGTTCTGAGCATACACAGGGAGGGGAGGCAGGAGACCTGACAAGAGAAAAACAAACAAACAAGAAACACAAAAATCTAGCCAAAAAACCCAAACTCAAACCAAACCAAACAGAAAGCAGTTGGGGGCGGGGGGTGGGGTTAGTGTTGATTGAAGATGTATATACTATCTACGGTTTATAAAACCTATTTATAACACTTTTTACATATATGTACATAGTATTGTTTGCTTTATGTGTTGACCATCAGCCTTGTGTTGAAACCTTAAAGAAATAGCTAAGGAACTTTACATCCTAACTGTATAATCAAGCTCAGCATTTTTGTTTTGGTTTTCGTTTTTTGTTTTTGGTTTTACCCAGAAATAAAATAACTCCATCTCATCCCTTCCCTTTCATCTGAAAGAAGATACCTCCCTCCCACTCCACCTCATCTAGAAAACCAAAGTGTGGGTAGAACCCCAAATGGCCAAAAGCCCTCTGATTGTGGGTGACCCGGTGTCCTGACGGAGGACACAGCGCCCACACCCATGTGGAGCCCTATGCGCATGGACAAAGCCCTCAGACTGGAGCCCTTGGCAAAATCACAGCTGTGGCTTTCGAACACTTGCCCTTGAGGGTGGGTGTCCTGGTCACACGTCTAGACAAGAAATTGGTGACAAAAGAACCTATGAAATGGTGCTATGTATTTACCATTCCTTATTATCACTAATCTTCTAAACTACTCACTGGAAATTCAATTAACAGTTGTTTTACACCATGAAGTAGAATGGAGACCTGAATAATTGCGTGTAATATAAATGGTTTATAACTGCTTTTGTACCTAGCTAGGCTGCTCTCATTACTATCATAAAGAAATAATAAACACAGCTTTATCACGCCCACATTTTTCTTGCGGTCGGAGCATCAGGACGAGTCTCGGACCCTCTGGGGCCATGAATGTCCAGGGCTCAGCTGGGTCTAGGCTGTTCTCTGTCTCCAAGGACTGTCTGGCAATGACTTGTATTGGCCACCAACTGTAGATGTATATATGGTGCCCTTCTGATGCTAAGACTCCAGACCTTTGCTTTGCTTTTTTTGATTTTATACCAATTGTGTGGACTAAGATGCATTAAAATAAACATCAGAGTAACTCACTGATCTCTCTTGGGTTTTTGTGGGAACCTGGGCGTGAGCGTGAGGTCCGTGTCAGGGTGGAGGGGCGCGCTGTAGTGGAGTGCAAGGCTGAGCAGGTCTGGGTTGCAGCTTGGTGTGAAGGGGCCAGAAGCATAGCCCTTGGACCAGGCTTCCAGAGGCCTGTGCATGTGTCTGCTCATTGGGAAGGACCGAGAACTGCAGTGGAAACGGACATTGTAAACGTTCATTGAGTCAGCACTCTCTGGTTCTCTGTTCTCTGATGACCGGCATGGGGACCACAGAGGTGTTCCTGCGCTCACCTCGTATATGGAGAATGTTAGCATAAGCAGCACAGACCTCTAACCTCCAGAAAGAAGGGAGGTCTGATAGGGTGGAAAGTCTGTGTGGTGGTAGGTTGAGGCCAGATTTTCAGATAAAATATTGGCTGGCCTCAACTGAGCTCCTCACACAGTCCCGAGGGATGGAAAGGGCCACTGTGTCATCTGGTTCCAGGTTTCTGGGCTGTGTCTCACTGATGCTCTTACCCACTGACTTTTCCTGTGCATCTGCGATAGACTGAGCTCGTGACATATTTCATATTCTTTGATGTTTATTGAGCACCGATGTGGAACCAGAGGTCAAGAGAAAATAATATAATTCTGTCTCAGAAGGTCATATGTCAGTGAGAGGCGCAAGGAAATAAGAGTCTACATTATTAATAAAGAGCCTATCAATCAGGCAGCCTGGCTTTGCATCTGCCCCCGGCCCCGTACCAGCCATCTGAGGTTGGACACGTTACTGAAGTGCTAAGAGTCAGTTGCCTCATCTGTCAGATGAAGGTGCCAATGCTGTGTTTATGATATTGTAGAGGTTAAGAGGAGAGAAGACGTGTGAAATGCTTGGCATAGTGGTGGTGGATAGCAAGCATTCTATGAATGAGTGTTTATCACAAATGCGACACTAGAGGTATAGGAGAAGGGGACATTGGTTGTTCTGGGGAATCTCGATGTCAGGCTGCACATTCGAATCTCCCAGGCTGGGGCCCATTGGAGCGACTGATTCCACATGTCTGTGGTGGGACCCTCCTGCCTGGATAGGTTTAAAGAACCCAGCTGGTAATTACAGCTACAACCAGGGATGGCCGCCTCTGAGCTTTCCCGTGCTTATTAGATTTTAACCTTGTTAATGTATCACCTGTAAAATACAGATCCTGGCTCAGGAGGGCTGGGGTGGGGATTTGGACTCTCTATTTCCAGTTAGTGCCTGAAGGACGCTGGTGCTGCTGGTCACACCTTGAGCAGCAAGGACCTGGAATGAAGCCACCGTCGAGCTCCTCACACTCCTGTGCCTCTGAACATCTGTGATTGAGCGGTTTCTGCCCTCAGAGGTTCTCAGTAGTGACCAGTGTGCTCTGCCTCAGGCTCTAACAGATTGGTGAAGGTGGCACAGACGACCATGAAATGCACGTGAGACATAGGTGCTTGAGAAAACCGGGGATTTCACTTCACAAGCGTGTACCTCGAACATGCACACAAGCATGCCTCAGAGTTATCGTGGGTCAGTTTCAGACCATTGCAACAAATCGAATCATAGCCTTTCTGCAGGTGAAGGTATTTGCCTTCAATTTGTAAAAAATACCACAGCTACGAAGTGCAGTGAGGTGAAGGCAATAAAAGAAGGTCTGGTTGCATAAGCTTTCTTTGATAATTTTTAACTAAATATTTAAAATTAATACAATGGACATGGACAACAAAGCTGGGGACAGGGTGGGGAGGGAGGGGGAGAAGGGAATCAGTGGGGAGAAAGAAGAAACACCTGTAACAAAAATAAATTAATTAAATAAAAATAAAAAAAATTAATACAGACATTTTATAGTGATAAAAAGAATCAATACACCAGGCAGGTGTAACCATTTTAAACATATATGCACCTACTATTAGAACACCAAAATATATGAAGCGAAAACTGGAAAGAATGAAGGGAAAGTAAATAATTAAATAATAACAGTTGGAGACCTAAATACATTCAATATGGATGTAAACAATTGAACAGAAAATCAACAAAGAAATAAAATACTTGAAAAGCTCTATAAACCAATTAGCCCTAACAGAAACCTATAGAACGTTTCACCTAACATCAATAGAATCTATATTCTTCTCAACTGCACACAAATGCAAGGCTATAGACTAAATCTCAATAAATTTAAAAGGATAAAAATTACACAAAGTTTGTTCAAAATCTGTTCTTTGACCACAATAGAATAAGATTAGGAATTAGGAGCAGGGGAAAAGTTAAGAAATAAATATGTGGGAATTAAACAACACACAACTAAATAACCAAAGGGTTAAAGAAGAAATGAAAAGAAAAATCAGAAACTACTTTGAGATGAATGAAGATGAAGAAACAACATATTAAAACTATTAAAGTGAAATTGATAACCATAAATGACTGCGGAAAGAAAGAAGCTCTCATACTAACAATCCAGCCTTCTACCTTACAATATTGGAGAAATAAAAACATTAAACCTATAGCATACACAAAGAAGAAAATAATTAAGATTAGAACAGAAATTAATAAAATGAAAAAGAGAAAAATCAATGAAACCAAACATTGTGTTGTTTTTTTTTAACTCATCTTTATTGTTGAATGTATTACAGATGTTTCTCCCTTCTTTCCCCCATTGATCCCCTCCTCCCCAATCCCGCCCCCTTCCTGCCTTCCCTACACTATTGTTGGTGTCCACTGGTTATGCATATATGCATAGATGTTCTTTGCTTTATCTCATCCTGTCCTTCCTCCCCCCTTCCCTCTGAGGCTCTTCAATCTAACAACCAATTTGTACTTCTTAATCCCTTCACCTTTTTCGACAATGCCCCCAACCTCCCTCCCATCTGGCAACCAACAAAAAGTTCTTTGTATCTATGAGTCTGTTTCTGTTCTGCTTGCTCATTTTGTTTGTAAATTCAATTGTTGATAGATATGTATTTATTGCCATTTTATTATTCATATGTTTGTTCTTCTTCACCTTCAAGAATACCCTTCAACATTTCATATAATACTAGTTTGGTGGTGATGAATTCCTTTAGCTTTTTCTTGTCTGGGAAACTCTTGATACGTCCATCGATTCTAAATGATAGCTTTGCAGAATACAGTAATCCTGGTTGTACATCACTGCTTTTCATCACCTTGAATATCTCTTGCCACTTCTTTCTGGCCTGCAAAGTTTCTTTTGAGAAATCAGCTGACAGTCTTATGGGAGCTCCTTTGCAGGTAATGAGCTACTTTTCTCTCGATGCTTTTAAGATCCCCTCTTTCTGTTTAACTTTGGCATTTTGATGATGATGTGTCTTGGTGTGAGCCTCTTTGGGATCATCTTGTTTGGGATTCTCTGTGCTTCCTGGACTTGTATGTCTGTTACCTTTACCAAGTTAGGGAAGTTTTCAGTCATTATTGTTTCAAATAGGTTTTCAATTTCTTGCTCGCTCTCTTCTCCTTCAGGCACCCCTATGATGCGAATGTTGGCACACTTGAAGTTGTCCCAGAGGCTCCTTACACTATCCTCATTCTTTTGGATTCTTTTTTCTTTTTGCTGTTCTAGTTGGGTGTTTTCTGTTTCCTTATATTCCAAATTGATGGTTTGCTTCTTGGCTTTACCTACTCTACTATTGTTTTCCTGTAACTTATTCTATATTTCAGTTAGTGCATCCTTCATTTCTGACTGGTCCTTTTTTATGTTGTTGGTGTTCTCCCTAAGTTCCTTGGAGGTCTCCTTAAGTCCCTTGAATGTCTCAGCAAGTTTTTTGAGTAACCTGATAACCTGTGTTTTGAACTCTGCATCTGTTACATTGCTTATCTCTATTTTGTTTAGTTCTTTTCCTGGAGTTTTGTTCTTCTCTTTCATTTGGGACATAGTTCTTTGTCTCTTCATTTTGGCTGCTTCCCTGTGATTGTTTTTATGTATTAGGCAGAGTTGCTATGTCTCCCAGGCTTTGTAGGATGGCCTACTATTGTAGGTGTCCTATAGGATCCAGTAGAATAGTCTCCCTAATCACACCAGCTGGGCCCTCAAGGTGCACCTCTAGTGTGGACTGTACACCCTTCTGCTGTAATTGAGTCTTGATTGCTGTGGCACATCAATGGGAGAGATTTACTCAGGCTGATCAGCTGCAAGGACTGGATGTGCCCACTAGCCACTAACCTCTTACTACCTTGGAGGATTAGCTGTGTAGGGGCCCAACACACAGAGCAAGACTTACTTCAGCAGGGCTCTGGTACCCACTGGGTCCACTCACTGAATGTGTCACTTGTGGAGGTGGTTGGGTGGTGGTGTTTCAGTGTGATCTGAAGCTGTCCACTGGGTGGGTTGGCTCTGGGGCAAGGTCAGCCACTTCCTGTATTCTATCTGAGGCCACCCGGCATAAGCTACAAAGTGATCTGCAGATGGCTGCTTCTTGTGCTGGGCTTGGAGGTGCCCAGGAAAAGCCAAGTTGTGAATCGAAGCTGGCTGCTTCTAGTGCCAGGCCTGGGGCCACTTAACAAGAGGTATGGGGCTCGCTGAGACCAGATGCTGCTTATTTGAGAGATTTTAGGAAACTCTGAAGCAGGATCCAAGACAGGCCAATCCTATGGTAAAGCCTTTGGAAACAGCTTGGAAATTTCAGCTTGGGCCTGAAATTTGGGTGGGGCCGGGCCTCAAGGTATCACCGGGGCGGGGCCAACAGTGTGAGCCAGTTTGCTGGAGTCTCAGATATGGCGGCAGTCTGCCTACCCTGTGGGGGAAGGGCTCACCAAAGAAACAACAGCGGTCTGTTCAAGAGAAAACTGCCCCTCCAGCCCTTGTCACGAGGCCAAACAGCTCAGTTCTTCCCTCTTCTTTGGTGCCCCTCAAGCTGCCTCCCCTCTGAGCTCAGAGGGAGCAAGTCTGAGTAAATCTGTGCGCGGCCCTTTTTCTTTTTCTTTCTTTTTGTACGTGCCCCTAGCGGGAACCGAACCTGGAACTCTTGTCCAGAGGCCAATGCTCCAACTGCTGCGCCAAACCAGCCAGGGCATGTGCGCGGGCCCTTTAAGAGGAGCTGCCTGGGGCTCCAGAAGCCTCAGCCTCCCTCTGCCTCAGTTCCCACTGGTTTTTCAGCCAGAAGTGATGGGGATTCTCTTCCAGGCACTGGAACCCTGAGCTGGGTGCCTGGCGTGGGATGGGGAACCCTCACTGCTCAGAAAAGACCTTCCCAGGCAAGGTATCCCTCCTGATTTTTATCCGCCACACATGGGTGTAGGCCCAGCCCTTCCGCCTCCTACGAGTCTTGGTGTGGCGGCTGCTTTAATTCTCTAGTTGTAGGACTTCCACTTAGCTCGATGTCAGGCAGTTCTGAATGATGGTTGTGTTGAAGTTTCGTTGTAATTTTGATGTGGTTGTGGGAAGAGGTGAGACTGCGTTTACCTACGCTACCATCTTGACTGGAAGTCAGCCCTTTTAAGATGAACAAAATGGACAAATGTTTAGCTAGCTTTATTGTGATATTGTGATATAATAATAAATACATATTAGGTCTTCCTCGTTGGTTCCAGGCACGGAACTCCTAAAACCCTGATAATTTCCTGAGTGAAAAGAGTGAGAAGAGGATCTTTTGTTGTTCATAATAAGCCCCTTTCAGTCACACCAAATGCATGCTAAAGAGGTGATGTTCAGAGGATGAGAACTGGTTGCCAGAGGAACCAACCACGTGATTAGAGTTGGAACTTCGGTCCCACCTCCTGAATTCCAGTAAAGGGACAACGGCTGGAGATTTAGTTAATCACCATGGCCAGTGATCTAATCAACTGTACCTATGCAATGGAATGTCTATAAAAATCCTAATAAAGGGGCAGAGAACCTCCAGTTTGGTGAACACACCCATGTGCAGGGAGGGTATACACCTCAAACTCCATAGGGTAGAAGCCCCTGCACTTGGGATCCTTCCCGGCCTCACTCTATGTACCTCTTCATCTGGCTGTACATATATATCCTTTATAATAAACCAGTAAATGTAAGGAAAGTGTTTTCCTGAGGGCTGTGAGTCATTAAAGCAAATTAGTGAATCTGAGGAGGGTGTCCTGGGAACCCCAGACTTGGGTCCAAGTTGTACAGAAGTGCAGGTGACCTGGGGACCCATTACTTGCAACCGCCATCTGAAATAGTGGTAACTTCTTTCGCATCGATGTTTCTCTCTCTCTCTTCCTCTCTCTCCCTCCCACTCTATCTGAATAAAAAATGGAAAAATGTCCTCGGGTGAAGATTAAAAAAAAAAAATGAAATAGGGGTAACTTGTAGGACAGAGCCCTTAAGCTGTGGGGTCTGCACTAACTCTGGGAAGTCAGTCTCAGACTTGAATTAAATTGTTGGACATCCAGCAGAGAACTGGAGAATTTCTTGATGTGGAAAACCCTACACATGTAGGCATTTAGTGTCAGAAATGTTGTGAAGTATGAATAAAGAATTTGTGAATAGAGAAACAGTTTTCCCTTAATGACCAAAACAAATCACTAGAATCAGAAATTATAGAGGGGACAGTATGCTGATCCTAAAGAAAATTTAAAAAAAAGATTGTGAAGGAATGCTGTGTACATGTTGTATGCCAATAATTGGATAATTTGGATGAAATGACAAATTCTTAGAAAGATACAATTACTGAAACTGACTCAAGAATAAATAATCTGAATAGACTTATAACAAAGGAAGAGATTCAAGTACTTATTAAAAAACTACCAAGTGCCCATCAGTAGATAAGTGGATAAAAAAAGCTGTGGTACATTTACACAATGGAATACTATACAGCTGTAAAAAGGATCTATTTTTGAGAGGACACTAGAGAGCATTATGCTAAATGAAATAAGCCAGTCAGAGAAAGACAAGTATCACATGATCTCACTTATATGTGGAATCTAAGGAACGAAATAAACTGACGAACAAAATAGATCCAAAGACATGGAAGCATGGAACAGACTGCTGAATCTCAGAGGGAAGGGGGGAGGGGTGGTCAGGAAAAGATTAACCAAAGAATTTGTATGCAATGTGCATAACCCATGAACACAGACAATAGAGCCGTGAAGGCCTGTGGGGCAGGGGGAGGGTTTGGGTGGGGGTAAAGAGGGTCAATGGGGGGGGGCGGGGAGAGACATCTATAATACTTTCAACAATAAAGATAAATTTTAAAAAACTACTCACAAAGAAAAGTCCCGGCCTAGGTTTCTTCATCACCAAATATTTAAAAAAGAAGAATGAATACCAGTTCTTCAAAAACTCTTTATATGAGGCCAATGTTACCCTCATACCCAAACCAAACACATCACAAGAGATGAAAGCTACAGACCAATAAATTTTATGACTATGAACTAAAATATTCTCAAAAAATACTAGCAAACCAATTCTAGCTACACAAATAAAAACAGCATGTACCAAAACTAATTGGATTATCATGGGCGCACAAGATTGGTTCAACATCGGAAAATCAATTAATGTCATATTGAAACCGTAGAACAAATGGGTCCAGGCCCTATCACTACTTGAGCCAATTAAGTACAGACAAGGTTGAATCGTATATGAGCATTTATTTCAATATAGCCCACAGTATGGGAGAGCAATGGATCATCCGGTAAATGCTATGACCCCCTCATTTGCCAGCTGCTTTGAAAGGGTAGAGAAACAATGACTGCGTGAGAAAAGGCAGTTAGGCAAAGGGGAAAAAAATGGGTAAAATGGTTACTGGCAAAGGGGGAGAAATGTGGGCCGGGGGCTGCAGGGGCTGGTCGCCACTGAGTCACAGTCACGGGTCCAGGGTTCTGATAATCAGGTCGTGAATCTTTCCACCACATCAGGTTGTCCCCCTTGTCCTCAGAGCAGGAGGATGGACAGCATCCCTGAGGTCAGCTCCCAAGGTGCACACCTCCCAGCCGGGTCAGAGTGGGCTTTTCCTCAATCGGAACAAAGCAACCACGATGAACACTGCAAAGGATAATTAACATTTTCCAACTATGGCTAGTGCCCCACTATAATTAGTTTTCTTACTCTCTAATGTTTTCTATTCTAATATTCCTTCCTGCTCCTTTCAATATATATCAACAAAATAGAAAATAAAAATAACATGATGTCTCAATAAACTCAGAAAAAAAAAAACATTTGACAAAACAACTCTTTCATGATGAAACACTCAACAAACTCGGAATCAAAAAAGATCAAGATGGCGATGTAGGTGAACCCAGCATTGCCTCCTCCCACAACCACATCAAAATTACAACTAAAGTACTGCAAAGCCATCATTCAGAACCACCTGACATTGAGTTGAATGGAAGTCCTACAACTACGAAATTAAAGAAGAAGCCACATGGAGACTGGCAGGAGGGGCACAGGTGATGGGCTGGTGCCACACCCACATGTGGCAGATAAAATCAGGAGGCTATTTCCTAAAATCTTTCAAACAAGCAGCATCTGGTCTCAGCCAGCCCCATACATCTCGTTAAATGGCCCGAGGCCTGGCACTAGCAGCAGCCAGCCTTGATTAACAACTTGGCTTTTCCTGGGCACCTCCAAGCCCAGCACAAGAAGAAGCCATCAGCGATCACTTTGTAGCTTATGCCTGGTGGCTGTAGATAGAACACAGGCAGTGGCTGACCTTGCCCCAGAGCCAGCACACCCAGTGGAAAGCTTCAGAGCACACTGAAACACCACCACCCAACCACCTCCACAAGTGACACACTCAATGAGTGGACTTAGTGGGTACCAGGCCCTGATGAAATAGGTTTTGCTCTTGTGTGTTGAGACCCTACGCAGCTGATCCTCCAAGGTAGTCAGAGGCCAGTGGTCAGTGGGCACAGTCAGTCCTTGCAGCTAATCATCCTGAGTAAATTCCTCCCATTGACATGCCAACAGCAATCAAGGCTCAATTACAACAGAAGGGTGTACAATCCACACTAGGGGTGCATCTCAAGGGCCAAGCTGGGGTGATCAGGGAGGCTGTGCCACTGAATTCTACAGGACACCTACAACAATAGGCCACCCTGAAAAGCCTAGGAGACACAGCAACTCTGCCTAATGCATAAGAAAAAACACAGGGAAGCAGCCAAAATGAAGAGACAAAAAACTATGTCCCAAATGAAAGAAAAAAACAAAACTCCAGAAAAAGAACTAAACAAAATAGAGATAAGCAATCAATCAGATGTAGAGTTCAAAACACTGGTTATAAGGTTGCTGAAGGAACTTGCTGAGACATTCAGAAAACTTAGTAAGACCTTCAAGGAACTTAAGGAGACCTCTGAGGAACTTAGGGAGAACATCAACAACATAAAAAAGGACCAGTCAGAAATGAAGGATGCACTAACTGAAATATAGAATAAGTAGAGTAGGTACTCTCAATAGTAGAGTAGGTAAAGCCAAGAAGCAAACCATCAATTTGGAATATAAGGAAGCAGAAAACACCCAACTAGAACAGCAAAAAGAAAAAAGAATCCAAAAGAATGAGAATAGTGCAAGGAGCCTCTGAGACAACTTCAAGTGTGCCAACATTTGCATCATAGGGGTGCCTGAAGGAGAAGAGAGAGAGCAAGAAATTGAAAACCTATTTGAAAAAATAATGACAGAAAACCTCCCTAATTTGGTGAAGGAAACAGACATACAAGTCAAGGAAGCACAGAGTCCCAAACAAGATGATCCCAAAGAGGCCCACACCAAAACACATTATAATTAAAATGCCAAAGGTTAAAGACAAAGAGAGAATCTTAAAAACAGCAAGAGGAAAGCAGTCAGTTACCTACAAGGGATCTCCCATAAGACTGCCAGCTGATTTTGCAAAAGAAACTTTGCAGGCCAGAAGGGAGTGGCAAGAAATATTTAAAGTGATGAAAAGAAAGAACCTACAACCAATAGTACTCTATCCTGCAAAACTATCATTTTTTTTTGTTTGTTTTTTGTTTGTATTTATTTTTTATTAATTTATTTTTATTACAGATGTTTCTCCTTTTTTCCCCCATTGACACCCTGCTCCCCATCCCCCCACCCCATAGCCAGCTTTGTTGTCCATGTCCATCAGTTATGCGTACATACATATAAGTTCTGTGGTTTATCTCTTCCATTCCCCCCACCCCCTCTTCTGGGGGTTTTCAGTCTGTACCCTATTTCCAAGTCTCTGGGTCTACCCTGTTCCTCAGACTGTTATGTTTATTATATTACACAAATAAGTGAGATCATGTGATATTTGTCTTACTCTGCTTGGCTTGTTTCACTTAGGATAATACTCTCCAGATTCCTCCATGTTGCCCCAAAAGATAAGAGATCTTTCTTACAGCTGCATAGTACTCCATTATGCATATGTACAACGGCTTTTAT
This sequence comes from Molossus molossus, assembly GCF_014108415.1. Taxonomy (NCBI): domain Eukaryota; kingdom Metazoa; phylum Chordata; class Mammalia; order Chiroptera; family Molossidae; genus Molossus; species Molossus molossus. Next base: position 55,304,923 of record NW_023425354.1, on the reverse strand, counting down.
ATCCATTCATCTACTGATGGACATTTGGGCTGTTTCCAGATCTTAGCTATTGTAAATAGTGCTGCTATGAACATGGGGGTACATATATTTTTTCTGATTGATGTTTCAGGGTTCTTGGGGTATATTCCTAGAAGTAGAATCACTGGGTCAAATGGCAATTTCATTTTTAACTTTTTGAGGTAACAGCATAGTGTTTTCCATGGTGGCTGCACCAGTCTGCATTCCCACCAGCAGTGTACTTAAAGTCCCCTTTTCTCCACACCCTCACCCGCACATTTTGTTTGATGAGTTGTTGATGGCACTCATTCTGAGAGGTGAGAAGTGATACCTCATTGTTGTTTTAATTTGCATCTCTCTGATGATTAGTGATATTGAGCATTTCTTTATATGTCTCTTAGCCATTTGTATGTCCTGTTTGGAGAGGTGTCTATCTGGGTCCTCTGCCCATTTTTTAATTGGGTTATTTGTCTTCCTTTTGTTGAGTTGTATGAGCACTCTATATATTTTGGAAATTAACTCCTTATCTGATGCATCATTGGCAATTATGGTCTCTCATATGGTGGGTTCCCTTTCCATTTTGATGATTGTATCTTTTGCTGTGCAGAAGCTTTTTAGTTTGATGTAGTCCCATGTGTTCATTTTCTCCTTTGTTTCTGTTGCCTTAGGTGATGTATCAGTCACAATTCTGCTGCATATGATATCTGAAATTTGTTGCCCACATTTTCTTCTAGGATTTTTATGGATTCATGAGTCACATTTAAGTTTTTTATCCATCTTGAGTTTATTCTTGTGTATGGTGTAAGTTGTTGGTCTAGTTTCATTTTTTTGCATGTAGCTGTTCAATTTTCCAAACACCATTTATTAAAGAGGCTGTCTTTATTGTATGCTCTTGCCACCTTTGTCAAATATTAATTGAGCCCAATGTCTTGGGTCAATTTCCAGGTTCTCTGTTCTGTTCTACTGGTCTATATGCCTGTTCTTGTGCCAGTACCAGGCTGTTTTGATTACAGTAGCTTTGTAGTATAACCTGATATCCGGTATATAACCTGATCCCACCTATTTTGTCCTTTTTTTTTTCAAGATTGCTGTGGCTATTTGGGGTCTTTTTGGTTCCATATGAACTTTTGAAGTATTTGTTCTAGTTCTGTGAAGTATGTTGTTGGTGTTTTGATGGGGATTGCATTGAATCTATAGATTGCTTTGGGTAGTATGGACATTTTAATGATGTTAATTCTTCCAATCCATGAACAAGGTATGTGCTTCCACTTTTTTATATCTTTCTCTATTTCTTTTTTCAATGTCTGATAGTTTTCTGCAAAAAGGTCTTTTATCTTTTTGGTTAAGTTTATTCCTAGGTATCTTAATTTTTTGCTGTGATGGTAAATGGGATTTTTGTTTGTTTGTTTCTCTTTCTGTGAGTTCATCATTGGTGTATAAGAATTCCATCAAGCCCTGGCCAGTTTGTCTCAGTGGTTGGAGTGTCAGCCTGCGGACCAGAGAGTCCTGGATTCAGTTTCCCCTAAGGGCATGTACCAAAAAAAAAGAAAAAGAAAAAGAATGCCATCCATTTCTTGATGTTAATCTTGTATACTGGTACTTTGCCAAATTTATTTATTAACTCTAGTAGATTTTTGAGGGAGTCTTTAGGGTTTTCTATGTAAGATATCATGTCATCTGCAAATAATGACAGTTTCACTTTCTCCTTTCCAATTTGGATCACTTTTATTTTTTCTTCATGTCGGATTGCTGTAGCTAAGACTTATAGTACTATGTTAAATAAGAGTGGCAAAAATGGGCATCCCTGTCTTGTTCCTGTTCTTAAGGGAAATGCTTTTAGTTTTTGCCTATTGAGTATGATGTTGGCTGTAGGTCTTTCATATATGGCCTTTATTATGTCAAAATATGATGCCTCTATTCCCACATTGCTGAGCATTTTTATCAGAAATGGGTGCTGGATTTTGTCAAATGCTTTTTCAGCATCTATTGATATGATCATGTGGTTTTTTTCTTTCATTTTGTTTATGTGGTGTATCACATTTATTGATTTGCGAATATTGTACTAGCCTTGCATTCCTGGTTCATGGTGAATAATTTTTTTGATGTATTGCTGGATCTGATTTGCTAGTATTTTATTAAGGATTTTGGCATCTATATACATCAGGGCTATTGGCCTGTAGTTTTCTTTCTTTGTAGTGTCTTTTTCTGGTTTTGGAATTAGAATAATGCTGGCCTCATAAAATTAGTTTGGAAGTCTTCCTTCTTCTTGAATTTTATGAAATAGTTTGAGGAGAATGGTGTTAGTTCTTCTTTGAATGTTCAGTAAAACTCGTGAAATCGTCCAGGCAAAGCTATTATTTAGAATCAAGGGATATATAAAGAGCTTCCCAGATAAGAAAAAGCTAAAGGAATTTATTACCGCCAAAACAGTATTATATGAAATGTTGAAGGGTCTTTTTGAAGAAGATAAAAAGTATGAACTATAAAATAGCAATAAATACATATCTATCAACAATTTAATCTACAAACCGAATGAACAAGCAGAACAGAAACAGACTCACAGACACAAAGATCTTTTTGTTGGTTGCCAGATGGGAGGAGGTTGGGGGCATTGGCAAAAAAAGGTGAAGGGGTTAAGAAGTACAAATTGGTTGTTAGACTGAGGAACCTCAGAGCAAGGTGAGGTGGGAAGAGATAAACCAAAAACTTATATGCATATAGGCATAACCAATGGACACGGACAATAGTCTGGGGAAGGCAGGAAGGATGTGGGAGCAGGGAAGAAGTTGTCAAATGGGGGAAAAGGGGGGCACATCTGTAATACTTTCAACAATAAATAGATATTTTGTTAAAAAGATCATCCACAACCTAATAAAAACCCACACCTAACAGCATACTTACTGGTGAAATACTGACTGCCTCCCCTGTAGGATCAGGAGCAAGACAAGGATGTCTGCTCTCAGCACCTCTACTTCATATTATACTAAAGGTTCTAGGCAGAGTAATTAGGTCAGGAACAGAATTTTAAAAATTAATATTGAAAAAGAAGACTAAAACTATGTCTATTCACACATAATATGATTTTATATATAGAAAATCCCACAGAATCCACTAAAAATCTATTAGAACTAATACACTAATTTAACAATGTAGCAGAATACAATATAAATATAGAAAAATAAATATTGACAGCCCAGAAATAAACCTACATAACTATATACAACTGATTTTCAAAGAGGATGCTAAGACCATCTAATGGGGAATTACTGTCCGAGGTATATATTTATGAGACATGAACACATATGTTCACACAGAAACTTATACATGAAAGAATGTTTATAGAAGGATTATTCATAGCCAAAATATAGATACAACCCAAATATCTATCATCTGATGAATGCAGAAACAGAATGTAGAATATCCATATGCTAGAATATTACTTGTCCATAAAAGGGAATAAAATACTGCTATACGCTACAGCATGGATGAACCTTGAAAACATGCTAAGTGAAAGTCTACATATTGAATGATTCAATTTACATGACAGTTTGAAGCAAGAAAATCTCTGGGAACACAAAGTAGTGGTTATTTAGAGCTGAGGACCGGCAGATAGGACTAGGTTTGTAGTACCTGATGGGTACAACATTTCCTACTGAGGTGATGAAAATGTTCTCAAATCGACGGTGGTCATGGGTGCACATCCTTTCACAAATGTAAATACACTAAATATAATTGTATACTTTATTTATTTTTTTTGAGATTTTAGTATTTATTTATTTATTTATTTTTAATTAATTAATTTATTTTTGTTACAGATGTTTCTCCTTTTCCCCCACTGATTCCTCCCTTCCCCTCCCTCCCCGCCCTGTCCCCAGCTTTGTTGTCCATGTCCATTGTTCATGCATACATGCATATAAGTTCTGTGGTTTATCTCTCCCCCACCACCCCCTCTTCTGGGGATTGTCACTCTGTACCCCACTTCCATGTCTCTGGAACTACCCCCTTCCTCAGACTGTTACATTCATTGTATTCCACAAATAATGGAGATCATATGATAATTGCTTTCTTTATTTGGCTTGTTTCTCTTAGGATAATACTTTCCAGGTCCCTCCATGTAGTCTCAAAGGATAAGAGATCTTTCTTTCTTACAGCTGCGTAGTACTTAATTGTATACTTTAAATGGGTCAATTGTATAGCATGAGAAATATCTCATTAAAGCTCTTCCACAAGGAAAAAGCAGTCTGCTCCAACTTTTTCTTATTCACTCACTAAACCTATTGTTTTTGTTTTAAAAGTTTTTGTGGTTTTGGTTATTTCTAGGGGGAGAGATTCTCATTCCTTTTGAGCAATATCAAGCAAAACAAGGTACTGTAGATGAACAGCTGACATGTATTTCTTCACGTAGAGAAGCTCAGGGTTTCCCAGGGGATTAACTTGATCACATTCGTTTCCTGTCCTAGTTCTTCTGAGAAATACGTCAATCTTAGGAATGTCTAGAAATAAAGTTTTGAGTAGAAATCGCCCTCTTGGCAGCCGCTTTGCACCGTGTGTCCAGACTCGGGCGTGTGCGAATGCTGCAGGGCAGTGTGCTCGGGGGCAGGCCTGCTCCCCAGCTTCTCTGCTCTTCAGGTCTTTTCCCTTCACATCCTAGCAACAAGTTTGTCTCCCCCACTCTCCCAGGTGCTGAAAACCCTGCTCAGCCTTTCAAGCTCTTGGTCAGGTGCCCATCACCTGGCAAACTCCTTAAGGGGACATTTAGGAGCCAGTGCCGGGCTCACCTCACGGGGTCCTCTCCCTCACGCGCTGGCTCCTCGGGTCCTGGTGGCCTTCGCATCTCTTGATGCTTCCAAACAGATTTTTTGTATTTTATCCAGATTTCCTAGTAGTTCTCTCAGAATAATTTATTTGCTACAAGTTATTCTATAAGAAAACTTTTTATTTTGAAAACAAAAATTCAATACAGTTGGACCTTGAACAGTCCAGGAGGTTACGGGTGCGGACCTCCCTCCCCTCACCCTCCCAACACCCTCATGCAGTCAAAAAGCCCTACATAACTTTTGAATCCCCCAAAACTTACCTACAGTTGTTCCTCAGTATCTGCCTACAGAGGACTGGTTCCAAGACCCCCCCCGTGGATACCAAATCCCTGGGATGCCCAAGGCCCTCACGTGAAATGGCACAACACACACAGTTGACCGTCCACATCCGTGGACTCCCAGCCACGGGGAAATACTGGTTTCCATCCTCGGTTGGTTGAATCTGAGGATGCAAAACCAAGGATTCCAATGTCTGACAGACTGTATTTTTATTGAAAAAAAAAATCCATGTGTCAATGAACCCATGCAGTTCAAACCCATGTTGTACAACAGTCAACTCTATTTATCTTGAAAAGTTTGTATTATATTTATATGTTTTGATAGGGAAAACAATATCTTCCCAAGCTTGTACTTAGTACAAATAAACTTTAATTATAGTTTTTTGTTTATACCTTAGTAGCACATTTTATTTTCTTTAAATAGGTCCTAGACTTTTATGTTAAGTTCATTTCTAGGCATTTATATACTTTACACCTTTTGTGAATTGATTTATTATATTGTATTTTATTGTTGGTTATTGTGGGCATGTTGGAAACATAACTGATTTTTATAAATCAGTTTTACATTTGTTTCCCTTACTGGATTGTTGTATGATTTTCAGTATTTCCCCAATTGCTTATCTTGGCTTTTCACATAGATAATCACAGCATAAGCAAAAGCAGAAAAAAAGAAAGATACTTTGCTTTTTCTTCCTTTCTCATATTTATAGTTCTTAATTTTTTATTGCCTTGTTGATTATCTAGAATTTCTAAAACATTCTAAATAGTAGCTGTGATAGCAGACATTATTTTCTTTCTTTTTGAATTTAATGGAATGCTAGTGCTTATAATTGTTATTTTAAAATAATTTACTTCAGCCTGGCTCAGTGGTTGAGCGTCAACCTGTGCACCAAGGGGTCTCTGGTTCGATATGTAGGCAGGGCGCATGCCCAGGTTTTGGGCTCAATCACTGGTAGAGGCGAGCAGGAGGCAGCTGATTGATGTTGATGCTTCTCTCATTGATGTTTCTCTCTCTCTAAAAATTCAATAAAACCATTTAAAAAAATAAAATAACAGATAATTTGCGTCATCCCTGGCTGGGTAGCTCAGTTGGTTAGAGCATCTCACTGAGAGGTGAAGGTTGCTGGTTTGATATCCAGACAGGGCACACACAAGAAGCAACCATAAATAAGGGGAAAAACAAATCGACGTCTCTCTCTCTCCCTCCCTTCTTTTCTCTCTCTAAAGTCAACATAAAAAATAATAATTTATTTCACTGTATACATATTTATTGATTTTAAACAGGCATTTTAACCAAGAATTTGTATTAAGTGTTATGGATTATTTTCATTTTTTATCAGAAATAATATTTACTCTTTTCTACATTTAACCAATTACTATGGCGAATCCTATCAATAATTTTCATAATATTGACTCATTCATTTTGTTAAAGGAATAAAGGCTGCTTTTTATGGGGCATTATTCTTTTGATACATTGTTGGATTATTTTTGCTAGTGTCTCATTAAAGTTTCTGGGTGTTTATATGGATTGATTTTTGAGTTCTTTTGTGTGTTTTCTTTCATAGTTTTTAATCTCAGGGTTATTTTAGGGCTGTCACATGAATGGAGACCGCTTTATCTTTTACATGTGTATTTGAGGGACTTGTGTAATGTGTGTAGCCCAGGTTTTTGAGGATGTGACAGAACTTGGCCGTCGAACCTCCCTGGCTCTTGCACAGCATCCTGTCAGCTACAGAGAAGCACCCTGGACCACTTCCCAGCCTTCTCTCCCATGACTTGTTTCCTGTGTAAGCATTTGAACTCTTAATTTATTTTGGTAACATATATTTTCTAGGAATTACTACCCATTTTCACATTTATTTTCATAAAGTTACACAGATTTCTCCAATAATAATTTAAAACTCTCTGTTCCTAATTTTTTGTGCTTGCAGGGTTGTTTTTTGATTAGTATTTTTCTGATATCTGTAACATAAGGAAAAGAATCAGTTTAATCATTACAACAATGCAGCATGTAGTATTCAACGCCAGGACAGTCTGACAGTCAGGGTCCCCACCGCTGCACATGGTACTCTGCGTCCTGGAGAAATGAAAGTAGGGACATCAGGAAGTCCACGCAAACCAGGAGGTTTCCGACGTCTCAGACACCCGGTGCACCTGCACGGCACGCACCGCGAAGCACGTGAACAGAGCTTTCAGTGCCACGTCTCAGCGTCATGTGGAACTAGGAATGGCTCTGTCGCCTCGTCTGTGAAAGGTGAGAGCTGAGAAGTAACCCTCATGGTAAACAGTGCCCCTTTCTACCGGTCCTATCAGCTCCCAACCCCTTGGGAGGTCACACGGAGAAACATATGCAGTCCGTTTACAAAATAGGGCAGCTTTGTCGAAAGAATTGCTCTCAGATGCATGCCCCCTAAGAAGCTTAGTGGAATATTGGACCCACAGGAAGAAAAGGAAATGCAGTACACGAGCATCCCAATCATCGCCCCGTCAGGGAGGGAGGGTTTCACAACAGTGAAGGCAGGTTCTGCAAGAGACCTGTCTGGGATGCTGACGGCAACACTGCACATCTCATAGTGGTGGAGAAGTCAGGTGACAAGTGTCGTTCCTGAGCTAAAGTGTGCTTAAGACAGCAAATCTTTCTGTACACTCCAATTTGTTTTTCACTGCAACGTCTTATACATCAGCAAAAATACTACCGTAAAGATAGGGTTTACCCCAAAACTGACCATCTTTCCTAGTTCTAGCACTGACGAACAAGATGCTCAGTACAGGAAGTTGGCAGTTGCAGGTGAAAGGTCAAGTGTAGGCAGGTCAGTGCTGGGCCTTAGCTTAGGGACAGTGCTCCAGGGGGAGATGGGTGGGCACGGGGATGAGATCTGACCAGAAAACCAACTAGCTGCAGAGTAGCCCCATTCACAGGCATCAGGAGATTACGAGGCGAGTGAAGGGCCACTGGACCAATGAATAGATGGCACATCATACAAAGTCACATCTGAGGCCAGACGGGTATTTCTGCAGAGTCTCGACGCACAGTGCTGTGATTTTGGGTTTTAAAGATATAACACTTGTTCTATGAAGACATTCTCTCACTTTAAAACCGACCTTTCTAGAGAAGAAGAATGGAAAGCACAGTACCTGTAACACCATGGTTCCATCTCCCAGGCAGAAGGACAAGCTGGGCTCCATGGCTGGGCATCCTGCCCACGGCCCACTGAGGCCTCTAGAACCCCTGGCCAGAGGGGTCCCTGAGCCAGGGTTAGGGCGGCTTCCTCCTATGTCCGCGCCGTGGTTTGGACATAGTGAGGGATGGACCCATATCTATACTCTCATTACTCAGGAGGAACTTAAGATGCATCTTGTTTTATTCTTCTCTTTCCCAGCGAGCACCAGGAACGCTTACTGCGCCCTGACGACAACGCAGAGCTCAGGGTTCCAGCGGCCTGACACAGTGACCCTACCGTTCCATGGCCGCTCACAGGCCACCTCCATCGTCTTCACGGCTACAGAGCTGCCTAAGAAATCACACATTTTATTTACGGTTCTAGTGAAACTTTCTCTTTGGCTGCAGGACCAAAGAGTGTACTTGGTTGTCAGTTAGCCCGCATATAAACGTCTGCAGGAGGTCTCCGGGTGCAGCGAAGACTGATGATGGCAGCATCCACAGGAGGCAGACCAGCATCGGCAGCCGGACACGGTGGCATGGGTGGGGCTTCCGCGGGGCCAGGCTGAGGCCCCGAAACTCCCTCCGCCGCCAGCCAGGGCGCTGCACGCAGATCAGGGACCTACGGGCGCCCCTCAGGCAGCCTCCACGCCTCTGCTTCCCACGGCGCATGAGCACGGCTCCCAGTCCACGGGCCAGGCAGGTTCACGGGAAGGAAGTTCTAGCTCAAGTATCGGCCCACCTATAACAATCACGGATGTGCATTCAAAACGGGGTATTTACAAGAAACATGCACATATAATATTTCTATCGATTCAACAAAAGCCTGAAAGGCCAGGGTTGCAGTCACTGCACTTATTGTAAAATGAGCAAATTGAGATGTTACCAAAGAGAGAAGAACCCAGGTCAGCCCCCAGGGTCTACTTCAGGTGTGGACTCTTCAAGAACAGTGTGGCCATTTCTACCCGAGTGACAAACTCCAGCTGTCTTATGCATAGAAAGCAAGGTGACTATTCCCGAATGTCTCAGCAGCTGGGTCATGGTCTTTGAGACAGAACCTAGGACATTCCTTCGAGGTTGGTCTCATCGCAAACAGGGTTGTTTGCTGGTCTTTAGAACTTTCCTCACCAGCTTTTTCAGGTCTTTTCGGGCTCTCTGTTCTGCCTCCAAATATCTCTTCATCTTCCTTTGATCCCGTCTGACTTCTTGGACCTCCTCCTTCAATTCATAGACAGAATCGACGATACTCTTTTATCACTTTCTGACCATTGTTTATAGTTTCTTCAAGTGTAATCTTTTTCTTGGTCGGGAAGCCAGACTTGTGGGGCGGACTCCTGGCGCGCACTGGGGTTGAGGCTCCGGGGGGGCTCATGCCCTAAGCGTGGGCCACGCTCACATTCTGCCCGTCTTCCTCCAAAGCAGCTGTGCTCTTCTCGGCACAGACTCTTTTTCTGAAGGCTTTGGCTCAAGTTTGCGCTCAGGAAGCAGCTTTTTTATGTTCCTGGGACTCTTGCTAAGATCCTCCTTGTAACAGAGCAGCTGAGGGAGGCAGGAGAGGTGTGGGTCTCAGACAGCTCAGAGTCCCTGTGTGAGGGTCCACGAAGGCGCCAGCGGCCCAAGTCAGCGATGGTGGGTGAAGTGCATGGTGGGGGAGGGGCAGCGTGCAGTAGGCAGGCCTCAGAGACAGGGGCTTGCTGGCTGAATGCCTGCTGGATGGAGAGACCAATGGGAGGGGAGGGGATGAGATGGCACAGAATGGGTCCTAATGGCGGGGTGCTGACAGATGGGATTTTCCTTTGCTTCTGTAGATTGTCCACTCTTTCATGGAGAGTCTGCTTGCTGTTGCATGACATTAACATCCACTCAGTCATGACATTAATACCCACTCAATCATGCTCCCTGATGTCTCGGATGCATTTCTATGATTTTCACTGTCCTCAAGCTTTGCGATTGTTATTCCTGTCGTTCATAACTTTCCCTGATAAAACCACTCATCCTGGGACTGGCAGACAGCATTAGCGAAACACTCGGGAAGAGCAGAAGACGTCTTTCGTTCTTTCCCTCACTTCCTGCACACTGGATTATGACCGGGGACATGGAAATGATGTTGCCCAAGGCCTTGCTGTCATCACCCTCCCAGCTCTGGACGGCTGCCCTCGGGATCTGCACTGCCTTTTGCACAGGTCTTGACAATGGGCTGAGAGATGTTTGAAGGCGGTGTTGAATTTTTGAATCTGTCTGTCTGGATAATGACCCTCTGTGTCTCTGCAGCTCCTTGCGCAGCATGGGGTACTTGTCCAGACACATGAACGGTTTGCTGAGGCTGATGGTCAACATGTGAATCCCCAGACAATGGCACCTTTTATCCGCATGAACTCTCCCAACTCCTCATTGTGCTCCGTGAGAACAGTCACCGCAGAAAGGTACGAGGCTTTCATTCATGGCCTCAGATTTAATAAGCAGCCTCCAGCGCTGCTGAACTTCAGGCAACGTGGTGTATAAGCATTTGCTGAAAAGAACGTATTTCTTCTAGGTTTCCCTTTAAATAGGAAGTGCTTACTGAACTTAACTTCTTACTGGTCTGCAATGGCTGTAGATAGGTTGAAAGCACAGTCTGAAGTTCTTTATAATATTCTTTTTCTGCTTCCAAAATATTCTGAAGCACCGCATTATAATAGCTTTGGTTAATGGCAGTCGCATCAAACCTGCTGGGAGGACTCTTCAGTGGTCTGGGTTTGGGAAACATGGCTCTTCATTGGGCTTGATCTCTCCCTTCCTCCTCTCTAGTGACATGAATGACGTCTCCTGTCGTAAAGGAAAGCTCATCTTCATGTGTCTGCTGGAAGTTAAACTTTGCTTTTTCTACCAGTTGATTGTTGCTGTTATCGGTCGTCACGTCCAACACTTTGATAGTGGCCCTGGAACAATTTTGAAGTTAGACTGTGTGAAGGCTGGGATCTCAGCGAATCAAAAGACTTTATCCAATAAGAGGAGGGCCAGGCACCCACAGTCGCTTACCAGTCCCTTATCTTTGAGTTTAGAGTCACTAAGGAACTGAGGATCTTGTCGAAATTCTGCCCCTGATACAAATCGTTTGCATCAAACATCTCCAGGCGCAGGGAGGCCCGCAGCCTCGCAGAAACTCCCCCAAGCTGCTCAGGCTCGGGCCTCACCGGGCCCCAGGGCTCCAGGCTCAGGCCCCTTCCTTCTCCAGCCGTTCTTCATTAGCCTTAATAGTCGGTAATCCCTCTTCTCTCCCCCTTAATAAAAATATTTATCAATTTCATGTTTTTCCTAATTCAATAGGACTCTATTTTTTCTTGTTGTTTTTTTTCTTCCTGTGTTTATTAGTTTATATTGTTTTTGCCATTTCTTCCTTTGATATCTAATAATTTCTTGCTTTATTAATATTGATGCTATGTTATTTGTTGCATAAAGAATTATAATGATTACATCTCTGTTTGAATTGTACCCTTTAGAATATAACATGGTACTATTTGACCGAATCAAGAATTGGAAAGGTTTTACTGCCTATGTAGATGGGCGGTGTCAGTCCTGAAAGAGGACCAGTGTTTTACCACCCCAAAATGTGCCTTTTGGGATATTGATTTAAGCTGGTTATTAAGAAACAAAAGACTCAGAAAAATCTTTGACCCTCTCCCCCTTCCTATCTAAAGGAATTCAGACAGAAAAACCTACTTCAGGAAGGGAATCTTAGTATATTCACTTTAGCATATTCACCTTGGCAGATATAAATCAGCACGTATGTGACGAACAGGTGGAAATCTAGCAAAGCCTGTTTTCCTCTGTGTCCCATGTTTCTGGATGGCCCAGCAAAACTTTGGTTACCACATGCTTGGTCTTTCTCTGCTCCCTGTCAATTACCTACTTCCGTTGGCGTCCCAGGCCCCTGCACTCCCTCTCCTTTGTCCAGAATGGCACATAAATCTCATCTGGGCTCTCATATTTTAGGACACTCCTAGGATGTACATCTGTAATAAACTTCGTGCATTTTCTCCTGTTAATCTGTCTTTGTTCATTTGTTTATTAGCCCAGCTAGAAGAATTTAGAAGATGAAAGCAAAGGTTTTAGCCCCCACAGGTGCTTTTCCTGTTTCACTACCAGATTAATAATTCAAGGAGTCAATCACAATTTATGGATTTCACGATGGATTTCCAGCAGAGGGAGCCCCTGCTTGCGTAATAGAATGCAGGAACCATTTCTTTCTTCATTGTTTGTCTTTGTTAAAACTTATAAACTAAAGCCCTGGCCGATTTGGTTCAGCGGTTAGAGCGTCGCCTGCGGTCCTGAGAGACCGGGATTCGGTTCCCGCTAGGGGCGCGTACCTCGGTTGCAGTTTGTCCCTGGCCCTGGTCGGTTGTGCGGGGGGCAGCCACTCTATGTGTTCCTTTCACGTCGGTATTTCTCTTCTCTCTCTCTCTCTGTTCCTCTCTCTCCCTCCCACTCTACCTGAACAAAAAGTGGAAAAATGTCCTCGGGTGAGGATAAAAAAAAAAAATTACAAACTAAAGGTTTTGAATACAGTTTATTTTTCTATTTCCCACCCCCAGTTATATTTATACACTAGGCACAAGATTTCTGTTGACCAAAATGAACCAAATCGCCATTTCTGTATCTAGATTCCAGAGCAGGATGTCTCCCAGAGCCCAGGACCCTGGCTTTGGTGTCTGGTAATTGACCACAAAGCTCCTGAGAGTGTCTGGAACCTCTTCCATCTGTCCCAGGGGCTTGCTGCTCCCACTGCACTTCCTTTACAGTTAAAAGAGGCGTGTTTATTAGTAGGTAAGAGGCTTTGGATGAGTGTCTGGTGGCATGCGCCTTGGAATCATGTTCACCCAACTTTCCTCACCATCACGCTGCTTCAGATGAAGAAGCCTCAGGTGAGTACAGTACAGAGGACCTGTTGCAGGGAAACTCAATGGGTCAGATTTCCCCATTGCTCCTGAGAATGGGGTTCTTGAGGTACCATTGAAATAAACATTTCAGAAGCTCCCATGGGAGAATGAGATGAAGTAAAAGATTTTATTTGCAGGGAGTTACATTCCTGGGGTTGTAAAATCCCATGTCCCGTACTTAACCCAGTCCTGGAAAGGGGACAGCTGTGGATTCAGCAGAGCTAGAAGCAGGGCCAGTGGCCAGAGTTTTCGTTCCATGACGAAACTGCGTCTGGCAGAATATCAGGCAAGACTCAGTCCATTAGTCCATTGTATGGGTCCCACATTGCCATAATCCATGTGGGCAAATGCAGGATATGCAAGTCCCACAAGCCGGGAGTCCAGCACGGGCAGCAAGAGACCGAGAGAGGCAGGAGTGAGGGAACTTCATTTGTTCAGAAGTTTAAATATTCAGGTTTCCGCCCTTGCAGTGGCCAATCCTATTCTGGTCACTGACTCGTTCCCAGGTGTGACAGTTAGGGTAGCACCTTCCCACGTCACTCACACCTTCCTGGACCTGCGTCTAAACTGCCTTTGTTTAGTCTCTTCCGCCACCAGTCTGTGAGCAACAGACCTGGAGAGTGTTAGCTACAGCTTTCTGGAAAGCTGTATAAATGACATGCCTATATTCTGTGGCCTTCCTTTTGCTCCTTTCCTGTTAGATAACGAGATTATTACAACGATATCAGATTGTTGGCAAAGACTGGCATGACAGCCTCACCCCGGAGCTCCTCTAGTCCCCTCAAGAGTGGAACATTCTGAGACCTGTCTGGGAAATGGAATGAAAGTGATTTCTTAGTATTTCTCTAGGTTAGAGGGAAAAGAATGCCAATGTTCATAAATGCAACCCCCGGGGTTGTCTCCACAATGCCAAACAATGGTGTCTGCTTGTTTACTCTTCACTCTTTGAAAACTGACTACTTTTTAGAAACTGATTAAACTTGCCCTTAGAAGCCATGCAGCCTGAGAGGGCAGAGTGGAAGTTACACAAACATGAGGAGCAGGACAAGAGCCCGGGGCTCAGAATCAGGCCCCCATGCGTGAATCCCAGCCCTTTCACCTCCTGTGGAGCTTGGACACATTGCCCACGCTTCCCAAGACAATAACAGTGTACCCCACAGAGCTGAGTATCAAGTGGCATGGTCCCAGCAAATAACAAGCCCAGTACGTGTTAGGTGGTGTCGTTATTGTTTTCATCAGGCCCACTTTTACTGTGGTTTTCTAAATTCCTTCACGTAAATTCTCTAATTATTTTCCTCGTTCCTGCCAGCTCTCCCTCATGGGCACAGCTTGCTGACAATTAGGACACCTAGTGAGGCAGCTGTTACATTAATGAACTACAGGGGTGGGAAGGGACACAGTAAGGAGAGAAGCAGCAGATGATGGACAGAAAATGTAATTTTAGCTGTTGAAGAAAATGTCTCAAAAATCAAAGCCCAGAAAGACAGCCTCTGTGACGGCTCCAAAGATGATCATTTTTCTTACTTCAAGGTGCCAGAAACTTAAAAAAAAAATTTAACTAGGGTAAAGAAGGGGAAAAGATTTTCTATAAGTCTAGGTACTGTAATGTAATCTTGTAAATACTTGTCTGATACAAACTAAAGACTTTAGCATAACTCTCATATCAAGTTTCAAACTGCAGTCTGTGTGTTTCGGGCTGAACTGATTATCTTGAACTGGTCTATATTCATTCGCCGTCTCCAGACAGTCACTCACGTCTGACTCTGTAAGAGTGTCCTGTCGTAAAATCTCGTATTTTTCATTGATTTTGCTCTTTTCTCCTGTAATCTCTTACCATAATCTGCCCTTGGGTGGAGGGAAGCTCCAGGTGTCTGTAGTGCGGAGAACACAGTGAGGTTTAAAAGAGGATGAGTCGCTGAGTCATGAAGTATGTTTCCAGACACCGTCCTGGAATAAGCGGGGGGACGCTGCTCTTTGACTGCAGGCTGCTCCATGAAGCACACTGCAGGCCTGGGGAACCCGAGGTCACAACATGAAGGAATGTTTCCAGGGAGCATGGAGGCTGCTAATGGTGAGGGAGAATAGGTCCAAAGGACTAGGGCCCAGCGGAACACATCCAGCTGTTCCCAAAATGTCACCTGTAATCTCTTTCTCACAATGAAATAAACGTTAAGGCAAGGAGAGGAGAAAAGAGACGACTGCTTCCGCTCGCTGCTGCTAAGGACGCTTCAGTCCTTCTGTATGTGGGTTGCAAGTACGTCAATGACTAAATTGATCTTTTTTTTTTGTATAAATACTGACCACAGACAAACTTTAGCATGTTCTCAAGTAGTCTAGATCTGCACTCTTCTGAACAGTGGCCACCAGCCATATGTGGCTACAAAGTACTTGAAGCGTGGTGGTGTGTCTGGGGAACGGAATTTTTAACTTCATTTAGTTATAATTAATTTACATTGTTTTTGTATTACATTTATTATATATTGAAATGATAATATTTTACATATTTAGGGCTAAATATACTATTTTAATTTTATTTTTTTATGAAAATATTTTTTTCTTTATTGAGGGTTTTTTGGGTTTTTTTTAGAGATAGAGAGAGTATCAATTGACCACCTCCTGCGTGCTCCCCACTGGGGATTGGGGCATGTGCCCTGCCCAGGAATCGAACCTTGGCCTCTTGGTGCATGGGTCGAGGCTCTACCACTGAGCGACACTGGCCAGGCTAAATATAATATATTTCTATAATTAATTTTATTTGTTTCATTGTACATTTTTAAAAATATACTTGTTTTAATGGTGAAAAATATTTCATTGCTTGAGTAACGCATTTTGGTTATCCAGTCTCTCAGTAATATTTTGCAATTTTAGACACTTTTTATCCCTAAATATTTCATACTTTAATGCTATTGTAAATAATATTGGTTTTAGTTTCAATTTCTAAGAATTTGTTGCTAGTAAATGAAACTACAATTGATTTTTGTATGTTGACCTTGTATTTTGCAACCATGCTAAACTCACCGATTAATTCTAGTGGCTTTTTTTTTGTACTTTTCATCAGGTTTCCTATGTAGATAATCATGTCATCTGTGAATAACTACAGTTTTATTTCTTAATTGCTCATCTTGATGCCTTTTATTTCTTTTTCCTGGTGTTATGGTACTGGCGAGGTCTTCCAGGACACCATGGAGTACACGTGGTGAGAGCGAACATCTCTGGCTTGTTCTTGATCAGAGGAGGAAAGCATTCGGTCTTTCATTGAGGATGATGCTGGCTGTACACCTTCATAGGAGTTCTTTATAATGGAGAGGGAATTCTGTTCCTACTTTGCAAAGAGTTTTGTTTGTGGAATTTTATCAAATGCTCCTTTGGCAACTATCAAGATGATTCTATAGTTTTCCCATTAGTTAATATGAAAAATTACATTGATTTGCAAATATTAAGTCAGCCCTAAATTCTTGGAATACATCTTACTTGGTCATACTTTAGATTGTTATATTTATACTGTTAAACTTGATTTGCTATAATTTTATTTAGATTTTTTATATCTATGTTGATGAGGAATATTGATGTAAAGTTTTCACTTCTTATAATGTCTTTGTCTAGCTTTGGCCTCAGATAATTCTGGCCTCAAGAAATTAATCGAGAAATATACCTTCCTTTGCAATTTTCTGGAACAGTTTGTGTAGAATTAGTATTCTTTTTCTTTGATTATGTTATACATTTCAGCATTGAAGACTTCTGGTCCTAGAGTTGTCTTTGTGTGCAAGTGTTTACTACAAATTCAACTTCTTAAAATACTTATAGGACTATTAAGGTTATTTTTAATGAGTTTTAGTAGTACTTTTTAAGAAATTTGCCCATTTCATCTCAATTATAGGATTTATCAAATGTATTGATTTATCTATAGATTAATTTCCTTCTTTATCTGCAGGATAGTATGCAGACTATCATCCTTCTCATTTCTGATATTGATTATTTGTGCTTTCTCTCTTCTTTTTCTGATCAATCTATCTAGAGCAGGGATTGGCAACATAGAACCTGGGCCAGTCATGTGTTGCGTAGATACATTTGTTTGGAGGTCCTGCAGCCACTTTATTTCACTCCTCAGTGGCCATAGCACCTACTTTCCACATTTAATGGGGAAAGGAAAGCCTGGTCTCCAAGGATGGTAGGGGGTGTGAGGCGATCGGTCGCCCGGTGCAAATAATCTTGTTCTTCTCCAAGAGGACTCACTGGCCGGCCAGCCTGCTTTCTTCAGACAGAGTCTGGGAAACCTCATCAACATTCCAAGGGCTCCAATTCCTGGAACTGAGGAACAATAACGGATGTGCGCGTGAGAAACACTGGCCCGTGGGGCCGTGAGGAGGCCTTAAAAGGAAAGTCTTTTCAGAAAGAGACAATAGACTGATGTGCAAACTGACAAAAGAAATGGACAGTTTTAACATTCTTGGGGGGTTTTTTTTATCCTCACCTGAGGAAAATTTTCCATTTTTTGTTCAGATAGAGTGGGAGGCAGAGAGGGAGAGAGAAACATCGACGTGAAAGGGACACGTCAAGTGGTTGCCACCCAAACGACCCAACCAGGGCCGGGGACAAACTGCTACTGAGGTACCTGCCCTTAGCAGGAACCGAACCCAGGTCTCTCTGGTCCGCAGGCCGATGCTCTAACCGCTGAGCCAAACCATCCAGGGCCTTTTATGTTTAAACATACATGCAGCAAAGGTCTACAGTTCACGCTGTAAGAACAGCTCAATCCATGAACTCCAAGTTCTGATAGAAAAGTCTTCTCAAATAATTTTAAAAAACTGAGACCCACACACTCCCAACCAAAACTCTCACCTACACAAATGTACAATTTTATAAATAAATCACAGACACTGAATAGCATTTACCACAAATTCACTCTAGGGAAAAACAGAGACCCAAACTAATGAACATAAAAGGAAGTCTGATCTCAGAGTTACACATAGATGACACCAGCAGAATCCATAAAGGAGGTAACCTGGCGGAACAAACCAGCAGCAGGTCTCACACAAGCCACGAGTTGCAACATGGCTAGCTAAGTTGCAAGTGCTCAGGGCCTGTGGCCAGTTTGCAGCAGTCACAGCTCTGGGTGCAGAGTGACTTCCTAGGTGGACAGTCAAAACAGTGGATGCAGGACATGATGTAGTCCCCACCCAGAACAAGTCAGATCTGTGTTGGGGTCAGGTTCTGCAAGTGCTGGTCAGCTCCAGCCTTCAGCTCCCTGTCCCTAATTTGGGAGAGAACAGGAGGACAGGGTGGGGGTTGGGGAGGGAGGCAGCTGTAAGCTTCTACAGACCCAGGAGATTCTTCCCCACTCACAACGAAAGCTGGGCATCTTCCCAGCCCAGGCAAATGCTGGCTGAGGGGCAGGACACTCCTACCTGGACATGACGCATTGCCCTGGCAAGCCCCAGCATCTCCCAGACCCAGAAGCAGATGCTCTTGAGCAATACCGTAGGTGCGCACACCTGGGTGCAGATTGGAGCTGGCGCCTAGCTGTCTGCTGATGCACAGCATTTGCACTAAAGCCCCACCAGTCACCAAATAAACTAGGTCCCTCTTGAGCGCTGGACTCATCTCAGACAATCAGCCAGACCTCTCAGCTCTCCCAGTGTAAGACTGGGGGGGAGGGGCTCCCTAAGGACCCCCTCAGCTGCCACCTTCTGAGGCATCTGTCCTGGCCACCCCTCCATCAGTGGCAACAGCGCTCAGGGGATGCCTGCCTTCCTCTGACAGCACCGCAAGGACGGAGCAGACCAGCCACAGATGTAGGAGAGATGCAAATACACCTCCTGCTCGCACAGGCGGCCCTCGCGCCTCAGCATCTGGTGCTTCTTCAACATGTCATACAGGCTTTGTTTGTGTGTCTCCAGGTACCGGTTGCTGCTGCCGTGGGACTTGTACTGGGTGTGCAAGCGCTGGTCGTGGTCGCTCTGCACAGCCATGGGCGGCGCCCATCACCACGTCCTTGCTGTGCCACGCGCGCGGGTACTTGCGGTTGAGACTCAGGCAGTGCACCAGGTCACGGCCACCAGAGCCCAAAGCCGCCACTCTGAGTAGGGCAGGTAGTAGTCGCAGAGCTGCCAGGCCGCCTCTCGCCAGCGGTCCCCAGGCTTTATGCGGCCGCGGCCCTGATAAGCCCCAGCAGAGGCGGCGGAGGCGCGCGGGGTCGCCTGCACGCAGCTCGTCCAGCCGCGCAGAGTCGTCGTCCGCCTTGAACACGAACTCGAAGGCCACGTGCTCGTGGAGCCAGGCCAGCTTGGGAGCTTCTGGTCCGCGTCGCGCAGCGCCAGCAGCAGCAGCAGCAGCAGGTCTCCGATTGCGCTCCATGGTGCACGGGCGCCGTGAATTGTGCCCACAAGCCTCCCGGTCGCCACGACCTGCCGCCGCCAGCCCCGTGCCGTGGACCACGCTGTGCCGCTCTGGCCACCAGCAGGGCCAGGAAGGAGGCTGGCGGGTGCACAGCGCGGGGTATAGCAGCGCAGCTCCGCACGGTGCCAGCCGCCCAGGCCCAGCGCCGGCCGGTGCGGCTCAGCGCTCAGGGGGCTTCAGGGTGCGCCAGCCGCCTGTGAGCGCGGAGGCCCCTGTCCACTGGTCGCGAGGCTGCGGGCCGCTTCGGCCTGCAAATAAATGTTTATGAAACACAACTTTACCTATTTATGTACTGTATACAGCGGCTTTGTCATTAGTACAGAAACCGTACAGCCTGTAAGCTTAAAATGATCAGTGTCTGGTCCTTTAAGAAAAAGTTTGTGCTTTTGGGGGTTAATCCCCCCCCCTCCCCCCTTTTTTTACTCCATTTGTATCATTCAATGTTCAACCAGAGAAACAGAACCGGTATGAAAAACACACCTAGATGAATAGATTATTGTCAGACTTCTTATAAGAAATGGCTTGGATGATTGTGAGGCCAGCTCAGCGAAGTCTGCGATCCATGGGTCAGGTAGCTGAACCGAGCAGCCTGGAACCCCGCGGCCGTGGGCCAAGCTGTTGTCTCCTGCAGTCAAGGTGGAGAAACCCAGCGGTGAGAGAGCAATTGTAGAGGCCCCGCTGCTGGAGTCTGGCTCAGGGACGGCCTCAGACCTCTCCCAATGGGCTTTCACGGAATAAATCAGGCTCACCAGGGTGGTCTTTCTTAGAGTCAACTGATTAGGAACATTAATTACATCCGCAAAGTACCTTTACTGTAGCACCTGATTAGTATTTGAATAACTGTGAAAAGGTATGTGCATGTCACTAGAAGACCACTGCTCTTCCTTCCGTCCTTGAAATCTATTCTAGCCAATCGACACATCAGAAACCACCGCAGGCCCTGGCAGGTCTGGTTCCACAGTTAGAGCATCGCCCCTTAGACCTCAGTGTCTCGGGTTTGATTCCTGGTCAAAGGCACCTATTAAGGTTGCAGGTTCCATCCCCAGCCCTGGTCCGGGGCAGGTAAGAGGCAGCCGATCAATGATGTCTCTCTCTCTCCCCCTCCCTTCCATTCTATCTAAAAATCAGTTTGAAGGTTTCCTTGGGTGAGAATTAACAACAACAACAAAAACCCATCACAGATTTTATTTCATTTGTTTGTTTATAAGCTATAGTTCTTTGTTTTAAATTTTAGTGCTTTTGGGTTTATAATATACATTTCCAATGTATAATAGTCTATCTTTAGTTGATATTACACCCTTTAAGTATAGTATAAAAAAATAACAATAGTAGAATTCCAGTTCTTCCTACCCAGCTATTGTTGTTATACATTTTATGTATATAAATCACATTAAATGTTACTGTATTTTTCGGAACAATAATTTTATAGTGTTTTTCATCCAATTTTTTTTATTGTGGTAAAATATACATACCATAAAAACTACCGTCTTAATCATTTTTAATTAGACAGTTCGGTGGTATTAAATATGTTCATAATGTTGTGCAACCATCATCTCTAGAACCCTTTCATTTTGTAAAACTGAAATTCTGTATCTAGTAAATAATACCTCCCTCTCCCCCCATCCTCTGGAGACCACCCTTCTATTTTCTGACTCTATGAATTTGAGTGCTCAAGTACTTTACATAAGTGGAACCATACAGTCTTTGTTTTGTGTGTGTGTGTGACTGGCTTATTTCATTTACCATAATGTTCTTAAGGTTCAGCTATGTTGTAGCATGTGTCAGAATGTTCTTCCTTTTGAAGACTGAATAATATTCCATCATATGTCTATACCACATTCTGCTTGTCCATTCATCTGTTGATGGACACTTGGGTTGCATCCACATATAACTATTATGAATAACGCTTCCATGAACATGGTGTACAGCCATCTCTTTCAGACCCCGTTTTCTTTTTCTTTTTTTTTTATCCTCACCCGAGGACATTTTTCCATTTTTTGTTCAGATAGTGTGGGAGGGAGAGAGAGAGAGAGAAACATCGACATGAAGGGACACATCGAGTGGCTGCCACCCGCACGACCAACCAGGGCCGGGGACAAACTGCAACTGAGGTACGTGCCCTTAGCGGGAACCGAACCCGGGTCTCTCTGTACCGCAGGCCAACGCTCCAATCGCTGAGCCAAACCGGCCAGGGCCAGACCCCGTTTTCAATTCTGTTGGATATCCTTTATAGTGCTTTGGGGTGAATATCCATATAGTTATTTGAGCATTTTCTCCAGGTATTAAAATATGCATACCTGTCTTTTACTGATGTCAACTTATGTCAACATTTCACCGCTTGAATGGCAATGGCAGGTTTACTTCCACTTTAGGTCCCTTTTGCCTTCCTTCTTTAAAGTCTTCAATCTCAGATGGGCTACAAACGTTGTTTCGGACATCAAAAGTGAAGAACAGAGTGTCATATAAACCACGTTTCCCTTTTTGTTGTTCTTTTCTTCCTTCCTGTTTCTCCAAGCTGCTTTCTTTGTCCCTTCTTTTCTGTTTGCAGAATTCCTTGTAACCATCCGTGAATTTAAGGGATGGTCTGCATCCCTAGCAACACATTATTTTCATTTTCTTTTGTTCGAGAATGTTTTTATTTCCCTTTCCTTGGTTATGGTTGGTTTTGGCAGATATGAAATTTGTGATGGAAGGTTTTTTCTTTCAGTACTTAAAAAATGTTGTCACTCTTTTCTGCTCTTCATGGTTTGAGATAAGAGGTCAGTTCATACTCAAATCCACGTTCTTCTATAGGTATTGCATCATGTCTCTCCAGCTGTTTTCAAGATTTATTTTTTCCTGTCTTTAATTTTCAGAAGTTTAATTATAATGTGTCTTGGCATGAATTTCTTTGGATTAATCCTGTTTGTGGTTTGCTTAGTTTCTTCAATCTGAGGGTTTATGTCTTTTGTCCAGTTTGAGAAGTTTTCACACATTATTTATTGAAAAGGTTTTTCAATCCACCCCCTTTCTCCTCTCCTTTTAGGACTCCAGTGATACAAGTGCTGGAATTTTTATTGTTCCACAGGTCCCCAAGGTTTATTTCTCTTATGTGATCTATTTTCTCTGTGTTGTTCAGATTGTTTTAATTCTGTTTTTCTGTTTTCAAGTTAAATGATTTTATTCTCTATCATCTCCACTTGATTAATGAGCCCATCATTAAGTTTTTGTTTTCTAATATTGTGTGTTTCAGCTCTATAATTTCCATGTGTTTCTTCTTTTACATTTTTATTTCATTGATAAGATTTTCTTTTTTCATTTGTTATAAAAGAATTTGTACTTGCTCGTTGAACCATTTTTATGATGGCTGCTTTAAAAATCCCAGTTAGATAATTCCAACATCTGACTGATCTTCACGCTGGTGTTGGTTGTCTTTTCTCACTCAGGTGGTGGTTTACCTGGCACTTGGCATGACAGAATTTTTGTATCATTAGACATGCTGGCTATTAGGAGACTCTCTACATTTTTTAAGTTTGTCAAAAAGACCCACTGTTTACAGTTAACACACAGATCTTGGCCTATTGTGTGGCCTATTTCACTTTAATAGGCTTTGTGGTGCTGTTTTTGTTTGTCCTGTTTGACTGATGCTGCTATGGCTTCCCCTGGTCCCTGCTGTGCTGCCGGAGCGGGTGGAAGGAGCTGGCCCAGACCAGGCCTCGGGAGTCTCAGTGGGACTCTGACCCACAGGCCCACAGAGCACTTCCTAGGCAGGGTGCTCATCATGGTGGGACCCCCTTTGTTGCTGCATCCCCCCCCCCACCCCACCATGCCATGTCTCTTGGTGCTGGAGGGCAGTCTCAGGCCTGGCATGGGACAGGGTGCTCCTTGAGCGGGGTACTTGGTTGTGCCATTCCGTCTGCTGGTGTCCCTGTGTGCACAGTGTCTCTGGATGAGGGAGCAGAGCCTCAGCCCAGCATGGAAGAATGGCACCCACGCTGGCTGCTTATTATTGGGGTTTGGGGGCTTCTGATTGGTTCCCTCCCAGGTCCAGCAGGCTATATCCCGGTGTTGTCATTGGGACTCCCTTTTGAGCTGGGGTGAAATGAATCCCTGGGATCCAGGGATCTAGGGTGAGGATTGTGAAATGCTAAGTGTCCTTATTGTGCTGTGGGAAGGGCTCAGGTGGGGGAGGGGTCACAGGACACCCTGCACTATGTTGCTCCTCCCATCTCGAGGTTCCAAAGCAGTCTGCCTTTGTCTTTCCACCTGCTGGAATTCTCCTTTGGTTGTCTTCTGTGTTTCCCAGGGTTTACAGCTGTGCTTAGAGGAAAGGCACAGGGAGAGACAAGCCTATGCCATTTTGTCCAGAGTGGAAACCATCAATCACCTGCTAAAGAAATTTAAATAATATGAAAATATATTAATTATTTATACAGTGTGGGACAAAAGTAGGTTTACAGTTGTTCATATGGAAAATAATACAATAACTAACAAACAATAAAACAAGAATAAACTGTTTTGCATACTCACAACCGCAAACCTGCTTTTGCCCCACCCTGTGTATTATTGACATCATCCCTCTCTGCGGTGCTCTTCATCCTTCCTAGACCTGTTTTCCATCCGCACCGTTTTGTTCTGACCGAGGGCTTCTGTTAACATTTTCTGTAGTACCAGTCAGCTGGAGACAAATCCTTCCAGTTTTCCATGCCTTTGAAATTTTTCATTCACTTTGTTTCTGAAAGACGATTAGCCTGCGTGCAGAATTCCATCAGCAGTTCCTTTCCACTCTGAAGACATCACTTTGTCATCTTCACGCGTTCATTGTATCTGACAAGAACTCTGATGGACACGTGTCTGGACACGTGTCTATACCACCCCAGCCCCAGCTGCTTATTAACATAATCTCTTCGTCACTAGTTTTGAGCAATTTGGTTATGTTATGATTTTCAGTTTTATCTATTTCATCTCGTTCTTGCATTTATTGAAATGCTTGGACTTGTGGCATTATGCCTAGCAACAGGGTTGAAACAGTTTCAGTTCTGTTTGTTTCATCAGGAAAAGGTAATATTGTCTGGTATGTCCATCATCTCTTAAACATCCAGAACTGATGAGTTCCTTAGAAATTAGGTAGCACCACACTTGTCATATTTTTGATAAATGCAAATGTTTTCTAAAGGAAAGTGCACATGTTTTTGTTTACTTTTTAGTAGATTAACCAAAATGATTAGGTCTTTCTCAGGCATAAAGTGAAATTACTTCTTCTAAGTGTGTTAAGAAGATAATTTGGTGTCCTAGAATGAAGAGATTTTTAGTAAAGGATGAAAATGTTACCTGCTCATACTTCACTGATTGCTTTATAAATTGCTGCAGGGTCTGTGAAGGTCAACTTGCCACAGTAATTCTAAGTTATGTAGAATTACTTGATATAGACTAGATGCAGTAGCACATATGAGAAATGCAAAATTAAATATGGCAACACGATTTGTAACAGTAAAGAAGTGACAATAATATATATGCCCATCAATATAGAGGACTCGTTTAATAAGTTGTGGAACACCCACCCAGGGGCACTCTGTTTAGCTCTAACAAAGAGTAAGAAAGCTCTTGTGTACTAGCATGAAAAGGGAGCTAAAATACACTATTATATACCATTATATAAACCATAATGTGCACCATTATGTGTCTTATGAAACAACAAGATGAAAATCAGTTTAGTCGTATAGAATGGGTATGTCAATCTATTTATTGTTTGCAAATGCACAGAATATTTCTGGGAAACGCATAGGTAGGGAACCTAGATTACCGTGGAGTAAGGAGAGGTGCTTACATTTTACCTTAGCCCTTTGATACCCTTTGAATATTATACTGGGCCTGACTTGCTTATTCAAAGAAACAAACTCCAAACACACAGAAAACCTGTGTGATGTGAATGATTCACAAAGCTTGTAAGAGAAAATCGTTTCTGTTTTCTAAAATTTTGCCCTCAAGGGAAAAAAAAAATGGAGGCCTTTTTGTCACAGTTTGTTTGTAAGTTGAGGATGATGAATGCCACCTCCCTTTTTTTTGCCTTGGTTGCTGGGTTTGAAACTAGAAAAGCATATGAGAGGACCTGGATCGACCTCAGCAGACACGGCTTCACATCCGGGCTCTGGACGTGGCAGCTGGGTGCACTGCCGAGCCGGACTTCTGCTCTGCGGAGACCGAGTGAGACAGGCAGGTGTCAGTGCCCCGCACAGACCTGGCATGTGTGCTTTTCATCCAGCCAGGAAAACGTGCCCCATTAAAAGGACAGGAGGCTTGCTCTGGCCAGTTGGTTAAAGTGTCAGCCAGTGGACCAAAGAGGTTCGATTCTGCTCAAGGGCATGTACCTCGGTTGCCGTTCTGTCCCCAACCCCAGTCGGTGTCATGCGGGAGGCAACCAGTCGATGTGCCTCTCTCACATCAATGTTTCTCTCTCTCTCTCCCCCTCCCCCTCCCACTCTGTCTAAGGATAAATGAAGAAATGTCCTGGGGTGAGGATTAAAATAACAATAGTAATAAAAGTACAGGAGGCTCTTTGTCTCCCTGCTCCGACTTGCCATTTCAGTACGCTGTGAACAGCGAGCCAGACCAGACATGCCTACGAGCTGCTCCTGTGCGATCCGCAGGGGTGACAGAGCTGTGCCCTCCAGGAGGTGCTGCACACAGGGCGTCGGCTGTGGAGCTTCGGGGTCTTTGCCATCGCGACGTCAGACAGCTGGCAGTTGGGGGCAGAAGTATTTTGGGGGGGCAGGAGTCACTCTGGGTTGGGAGGCAGAGTGGATGTGTGCGGGGAGAGAGACACGGCCGAGCCTGCCCGTTCAGGGGACCTGTGAGCCTTGGTGCGAGGAAGCTGAGAGAACCGGGAAGGGGAACCTGCGTGAGGAAGGGTGGCGTGTGAGAGACGGGAGGAGAGGAGTTTCCAGCGGTCTGTGTCCACTGCACATTTAATCTCCCTTACAGTTCTCCAGATAAATATTTGAATAACTTGTTTCCTTTCTTTCTTTTTTTAAGAGAGAGAAAGGGAGAGAGAGAAACATTGATGTGAGAGTAAAACATGGATGGGCCACCTCCTACATGTTCCCCCCACCCCCCGGGGATAAAGCTCACGGCCGGGCATGTGCCTGACCGGGAATCAAACCAGCACCCTTTCGGTGCATATGACGACATCCAACCAGCTGAGCCACATCAGGAAGGGCGATTTGAATAACTTTTAAATTACTTTTGGTTGCTAGGCATTTTCCTGCGCCTGGATCAGAGAATACCGGCATTTATTCAGGTTACAACTGTCAAATAAGGATCCTGGCCCTTAGGGTCCTCACTGACACATTTGTGGCTTTAGACGCTTTGAAGAGTTTTAGAGACTTTAGGCTGTTTAGAGGCACTTATTGCTGTTTCGCTTTTCCACATGTTCTGCTTCATTCTAGTCCTCCAGAGGAGGAGCTGAACAAATACGACCAGTCCTTCCTTTGGCCGGCAGCGGAGCAGAGCGTCACTCTCCCGCTGTTACAGACACGTCTTAGGACTCAGTGCCGCTCCTACAGGCTCTGCAGGACCTGGACCCGGCGCCTCTCAAACCTCACTTTCTACCCCCACTTCCGCTACTCCTGTTCCATGGAGCTCGCTGTTCCCAGAACAGCTAACACACTCCCCCTCGGGGCTGCTCCCCCTCCTGTTCCTTCCACCTATTCCGTGGACGCTCCGGCGTCCCCTCAGCTGTGCGCTGTGCCCCCCGAGAGAGGTGTCCAGGGGACAGACTGTTTAATAGTTTCCCCATCTGCTTCATTCTCCTTCACAGATAACATTTACTACTGACACTGTCCTGACTACACCGTATTTATATACGTGGCATTTGCTTCTCTCTACTTCACTAGGACAAAGCTCTCTCAAGTCACTGCCTTGTCTTCTTTATGGCTGCATTCTAAGGGCATACAGTGATGCTTCCTGAGTATCTGCTGAGAGTGCATGATAAACAAACGATGAGTCCTGTTTCCCACTGCAACCACCTTGGCAGCATCCACTGCCGGGGTACAGAACTCAGGGTGAGATAACTATTAAAAAAAAATAGAAGAAAGTTAAAGTGTCTAGGCGCTTACAAAAAGTATTGATTAGTAGGGAGGGGCAGACAGATGTATATGCAGAATCTCTGTTGCATACTTACAACTTGACCAAAGTTCAAAATAACATGGTTGCATCCCCAAGTGAGAACAACAGCATCACCTACCACTTATTCGCTGCTTCCCTGTGCAGCCCTGGAGTGTCCCCCATTGTCTCTTTGATGATGCATGTGAAATCGATATGAAAACCTGAACTTACAAAACAGGTCAATTAAAGGGTGACTGTTAGCATTACAAAAGAATTCTTTGTGGTACAAAAGGATTAGTGCAGGGTTCCTTTAAATAGCATCTCCCCTGGTGTATTAAAGTGTTTATTTATAGATCATTAACTGCTTGACCGAGATGCCTCAGGGCAGAGCAACCAAAAGACAACTGGTCAGGAGGCCCTACCAGTGGAAGATCAATTACATTTGAAGATCAAATGTCTTTGAAATGATGCATCAAGTCAATGGGGGAAAGGGATTCACTTGCCCAAATTTGTTTTATCACATCTATTGGATGAACTGTATACCCACGTGTTCCTGTTTATGCCGAACCAAGGCAGATGTGTTCTCCGTTCTGTGTGGCTAAAGTCTGACATGTCCAGGGTCATAGCGATGTTTGGTCTCCTTTTAGTTGTGCCGTAATTAAGAGGTAAAATTATTAAAGCGGCAGATGTTTCTAGCCCGAGGACCTGGGTCCAGTTATATCAAGCAGATGGTCCCAAGCAAGTTAGCATCGTTTAATGAAGAAGCATTTGCAATTCATGAGCATTCATGATGTCCACTTCTTTTACTCCCAATGTTCTGCTTGTCAGGGGTCCCATTGTGTGGCCAGGGAGCATGATGAATTAGGCAAACCCCTTCTGGTTTGGGATGTAGTCTTGTGCTGATGAAAATTAAAAGTATTATCTCCCAGAAGATCAAGAGATTCAGCTCTCCAGAGTGCAGACTTCTCCTGCCCTCCCTCTTATCTGCCTGGTGATCTGCTCGAGAGTCATCACCCCCGTCACAGGCCCGACCCAAGATATGACTTTGCCTCAAGGACCCAGAGCTGTGAAAAAACATACTAGCTCCTCCACTTGGTTTCTAAAACTCACCTTGGAATCGACCGTGGTCAGATCTGGGGTTCGCTTTGATGCTTTGCCAGGAAGATTGGCAGGCAGAGGTTCAGGAAAGACTCGGGCAAAATATTCTGGCTGGACACCAGAAAACTTGAATTGTGTTTCTGATGACTGAGGGCAAATGATACACACACACACACACACACACACAATCTGCAAGTCAGTTTCTTTATTTTTATCTATTCAGCAAATAGTTATTAAGGACCTACTCTAGGCAAGTCAGCTGAGCAAGGGAGAGAACCAAATTTGCCTTCTTTTTAAAAATATGTTTTTATTCATTTCTTTTTTTTAGAAGAGGAAAGGAGAGAGAGATAGAAACATCGATGTTAGGGAGAAACATTGATCGGCTGCCTCCTGCACACCCCCCACTGGGGATCAAGCCTACAAAGGGCATGTGCCCTGACTGAGAATTGAACCAGGACCTCTCAGTCCATGGGATGACGCTCAATCCACTGAGCCACACTGGCCGGGCTCAAATTTGCCTACAACAGTACAGTGAGTAGCAAATGAGATAAATGAAGCGACATTATTTTAAACCAATATTGTATGTTACTTTCAGAGTCAATGAGTCAATAGTGATGTTAAGACCAGGGCATCCTGCTACAGACTATGGCCAACAACCAGAAGTACCTCTTGGTCATAGACACATTATGTAGTAAAACTGCAGGGCAACAAAAGGATGGGCTTTACATTAACTTATTGGATGTAATGTTTCATTCCTTTTTAAAAGCCTGCCTTTGGAAATGACAGCCTACCTTGTATGTGAAAGAAGGTTGAGGTGCTCTGGGTCCAAGTTCCTATTCTTTTTCTGAGAATATCAGGTAGAGAGCAAATAAATAAACAATGCAAGGCTGCCCTGAGTCCTACTGATCCAGCAGGTGCATCGTCTTCTGTTTTCTCTATAGCTCTTATGTCCACTCTGATCCCTCTGCCTCCACCCTCTCCTGAGGTCTCTGAACCCGGCTCTTTCAGGGGACTCTGTGCAATGAGGGTGACTAAAGACTTCTTTCGGCAATGACCCAGCTAGGGGATGCACTACTTTTGTAGGAGAAGGAAAAACAGTTTTCCCTCTACTCTTCTGAGTTCCTAGCTGAAACCTCTACAACACAGGACAGATAACAAGAAAAAACAAGCTGATGTTTAGTAACATGGACACCTTATGTATGCATGGGGGAGACCCAGGGAGAAATGAGTAACTCCTCGGTGGCTTAGAATTTAGCCTTAACCATCATCTTAATAGGGAAAGGGCCCTGGCCAGTTTGGCTCAGCGGTTAGAGCGTCGGCCTGCGGTCCGGAGAGACCCGGGTTCGGTTCCCGCTAAGGGCACGTACTTCGGTTGCAGTTTGTCCCCGGCCCTGGTTGGTCGTGCGGGTGGCAGCCACTCGATGTGTCCCTTCACGTCGATGTTTCTCTCTCTCTCTCCCTCCCACTCTATCTGTACAAAAAATGGAAAAATACCCTCGGGTGAGGATAAAAAAAAAAAAAAAAAAAAAAAAAAAAAAAAAAAAAAAAAAAAAAAATAGGGAAAGGGGAGGGGAAAGGGACCTCCAAGGGGAGAGCAAAGGGTTGTTAGGAAACTCGAGTGGCCCTTCAGGTGGGAGGTATGGTCCTTTGTGACAGTGTGTGTCTGGGTGTGGGATCAACTCAGTCTCCTCTCTTTTGGTGAGTCGTTCCTGCCTGGTGATGAAATTCTGGGGACGGGCTTTTTGACAGCTGAGTGCTTTTTTGGAGGATCTGTATTGAGGAAGATAAGAGAAGTTCAGAGAAAGTTTCTCCCTGCATTTTTTGTTTTTCATGTGCCTCCAGCTCAAAGCAATCAGTACACCAAAGTGGCAGATCAGAGGCTCCGAGGCTCCGAGGCTCCGTTCTGCCCGTGGGCTCTTGTGCAGCCGCACTGCAAGCCGACGCCCATCAGAGAAGCCAATTCACTCTAGAAACAAACGGCCGGTCCAGCTGAGGCGGAGGGAGGGTTATCACCTGTTTCCTTAATTCTCACACACCTCTAGTGGGGGACGTGACACTGCTTTAATGAAAACTTCTCAAGAAAAAGAAAAGAAAGATGTTTATTAAAGATGACATCAATGGTAGGCATATCTCAATTATAAACGTTTTGAAATGCAAAACAAACAAAAAAAATGTGTGCGTGTTCAAATTAAGAAGAAAATGCTATGAAAATCAGGGATTTTCTTGAAACCCAAAGATGGCAGTGTAGTATTTCACGCCCTGTTGTGTTCATCTGGCCTCACTGCAGTTTCATGCCTGTGATGTGAATCAGGAGAAGGAGGGGGGTGAGGAGGAGGGTGAGGAGGGCAGAGGAGGGTGGCAGAGGGCTGTAGAATCCATGTTAGAACCTCTTGGGGTCTTTATCTGTAAAACAGTGAAAATAGATCAACCTCCAGAGTCACTGAGCATTAAAGGTAATAGCCAAAGATGGTTGCAGAATTCAAGTAGGTCCCTGATAAAAAGGCTTAGCAGGGTCCTGACACGTAATAGGTGCTCAGTAGATATGAATTTCATTCAGCCCTCCACTTCTCGTTATCTTTCTTATTCATAGTGAGTGCCTGACAGCTACAGTCAGAAATATGGAATAGGGCATATAATTCACATAAATCATATAGAATATAAAAAGGCTATTGTATTAAAATGCTTAGTGATGATAAGAGATATAAGACCTGGGTAGGTCAGCTTATATAATGGTCAGACTACTTTGAATGTGAATGTCAGAAATCCAGAGGAAGGGCTGCTTAAATGAGATGGAATTTATTAGCATTTGTAACTGGGAGGTGCAAGAAAACAGATCTGACCTCAGGCACTGTGAGATAATGAGAAACATATCTTGCTCTCTGGTACCGAGCTCCTAAAACCCTTGCAATGTCCCGAGTGATAGGAAGGTCTTTTGTGCCAATGAGGCAACTATGGGTGGGCTCCCGGATGGCTTCTAGGAGGGGGCTGCCCACAGGAAAGACCAAGCCTGGATCACGGGTGGGCAGTGTGGGCAGTGTGGGCAGGGACGGAACAACTAACTGCTCAGGCCTGCATGGCATGCTCAGTCCTGCAGTGGCGGGGCTGGGGTCAGCTGCACTAACCACGCAGACGAAGAGTCAATGGGTGGTTTCCTGAGGAAGGGGTCAGGCAGAACCATATGTCCAATATAGATGATAACTGAGTAAAATTCTTATTTTTTTATTGATTTTTAGAGAGAGAGGAAGGGAAAGGTAGAGATACAGACATTGATGAGAGAGAACATCGACTGACTGCTTCCTTCATGTCCCCCACTGGGGATCGGGCCCACAACCTGGGCATGTGCCCTGACTGGGAATTGAACCAGCGACCTCTTGGTGCATGGGTCGATGCTCAACCATGGAGCATCGTATTTAATTCTTTAATGCAACCTTAAGTCTCAATTTTTTTACTATCAAATTTACTTTAAAATAAGAAAAACTTTGTATCCACGTAGCATGAAACCACATACTAAAAACCTCAAAGTACATTTACTCAATATTCAATTGTTCTAAGAGAGTGTTCCACTAATATATATTTTACATGTGAAGAACAGTTCATTTAAGAAATAAGTGCAAAAAAAAAAAAAATTGCCCGGCCAGTGTGGCTCAGTGGTTGAGCGTCAACCCACGCACCAAGAAGTCACCGGTTCAATTCCTGGTCAGGGCACATGCCCAGGTTGTGGGCCCAATCCCCATTGGAGGCAGCCAATCGATGTTCCTCTCATCAGTGTTTCTATCTCTTTCTCCCTCTTCCTTCCTTTCTCTCTAAAAATCAATAAAGGAAAAATAATTAAAGAAACAAAGAAGTGCGAACGTCCTTCGATACCTTCTAATTTAGGTCAGAGATGGCTGGTAAGGAGGGTGAACACTGGGCACCGTGGTCATAGGGGATTGGGTGGGATGCAAACATTACCCACACGTTCAGGAAGAGCGTCTACTGTGGGAGCTCACACCGCAGAAAGCTCAGTGGTGTTTGTTTCTGCCACGCACCTGGTGCAGATGGTCCTGGCCAACGCAAAGCGGGGGGCATCACAGATGAGTCCTAACAAAAGGAGGTGTGGCCCTGGCCGGTTTGGCTCAGCGGTTAGAGCGTTGGCCTGCGGTCCGGAGAGACCCGGGTTCGGTTCCCGCTAAGGGCACGTACTCCGGTTGCAGTTTGTCCCTGGCCCTGGTTGGTCATGCGGATGGCAGCCGCTCGATGTGTCCCTTTCACGTCGATGTCTCTCTCTCTCTCTCTCTCTCTCCCTCCCACTCTATCTGTACAAAAAAACAAAACAAAACAAAAAAAAAAAACAAAAGGAGGTGTGCTTTGGCTGATGTTGCTCAGTGGTTGGAGAGTCAGCCCGAAAACCATAGAGTCTTGGGTTTGATTCCAGTTCATTCAGTCCCCAGCCCTGGTCAGGTTTGTGTGGGAGGCAACTAGTCAATGTGTCTCTCTTGCACTGATGTTTCTCTCTCTCTCTCTCCTTCTCCCAACTCTATCTGAAAATAGATGGAAAAATATCTTCGGGTGACAATTAGAAAAAAAGGTGTGTTATTGAGGGGTTGGGATTGTTGGCCAGATGGCTTCCAACTACTCACAACAAATTTGTTGGGGCCTGGGAAAGTGGCCTGTTGTAGATAGAGGCCATGGTTCGGGACATGACCCAGAAATGGCTGCACCGGTGCAGACCATGTTACTGTTAAATAAACATGATACAGTAAAAGCTTAGGACTCAGCGCCATGCACTGTCCGGGGCCCGGCCCGGCTGAGTGTCCCGAGCACAGGAGCCCTTCAGCTGTATTGAATAAAGATGCTGCTGCTGCCACTGCCCAGAATAAAGATGCTGCTGCCGTTTGTTGGTCCCTCCTGATGTTGTCTCCGTACACTTTCTTTGCCTTTAGTATCTCACCCCGAAACTGCCCTTGAAACCCCCGTCTCTGACAAAATTAAAAGAGGAATTCTACAATTAAGGGATAAAACTCTCTTATTTTTGCAGTGTTGGGTGTCTGATCTAACAGAGTGACAGTAAATTTAAGCAGTTTCTTTCTCCCAGAAGGGCTAAATATTACAAAGGAAATTCCCAGAAAAATCCATCTCTACTCCAAATACTAGATCAACACCCTTGACAGATTGGTGGGGGGAAAAAAAAGCCCACATAGATCACAATCATTTGAAAAAAATATAGCCATTCAAAAAAAGAAGCAATATGGTGTAAAGCAAAGCTCTCCTTTGAAACAAAATTACCCTACCAAATAAAGAGAACTCGGGAAAAACTCTTCTAACTGCTATTTTAATAAGATTCATGATGACATTGCATCTGTACCATGTGCGTTATGAAAACAAGGTAAGATTGCCTGAGGATGAAACCACTGTCAAATTTTAAAAACGAAGGTAGTAAACATTGATTTGTGCTGAAAATCATCAGATTTAGAAGGCATGAACTTAAAGACAGGAAAATAAAGAAAGAAATAGATTAATGCTACAGGGTTCTGCTCTGGGAGAGTTCACATATATTTTTCCCTATTAAGCAGTCGTCTGCTTCAGAAGGGTTAGTGCAATATACATTTTGCATTGTAGACTTCTTGAGCAGACAGGTGGGCCTTGCTGGTGCTAGAAAGTTAGGACCTCAGTTTTAAGCCTCGGAGACAGGAAAGATTGAAGGAGTCCATGGTTGACCCTGAGGAAACTTTGAAGCAAAAATAAAAGTCTTTGAACTCTAACAATTCATCATTATTAATCATTCCTGTTGGTCCAACTGGATTCCAGGATGCAAACTTGGGTTTCAGACATCTCACTGACAGTCAGCTGCTGTGCACCATATCTCCTCAGGACACTAGCAGTGGGTAGGAAATATTTTCCCATGGCTGGCCCATGTCAAAATTGTCAATAAGGCGATAAACTCCTTAGGCTCTGAGCCACACTGGACCAAAGGTGTGAGGCGACTGATTGGGGAGCATCTTTAGCCCCCTCCCTGCAGCCCTTACCAGCTGAATCTTTCCTGTTCCCACCAACTTTCTCTTCTGCCTCTAGGTGAAATGGCCCAAGAAGAGGCTGAGTTTTCTCCTTTAGAATTCTCTGTTAATTCAGAATATTCTAAGTGAAAACATTAGGGATTTCGTTTCACTTAACAACATTTTTGAAGCAATTTTCACATTTAACTGGAGTAAAAATAAAATATCAAAACACATCATCATGTAAACTATAGATTTATAATGGGAATATTTGTGTCAGAAACAATTTACATATGACATAGTATCATCAAGTAAGATTTTGAGTTGTAGTTCTAGTGCATTAGTATTTTTCAAATAGATTCTTCTGTCGCTTCCCTTATTGATATATCAATGTAAGATTGCCCAGTATACCTTTTTTTGGGAGAATTCTCAGATATTCTGACACTGTATTCTTTTTACTTGTAGGTTTCTCTCTGGAAATGAAAAGATGGTGATGGTAGAAGAAAAGTTTTAAAAAGCTCTATTTGGCAAAATAAGGTTATTTAGTGAAAATGATTGCCGCTGGATTCAGCAGATCTATCCCATCTCTTCTGTTTACCCTCTCATGAAGCAGCTGGCAGCCTTTCTAGGGTTCTGGGCCATGGTGCTCCTTCCCAGGTTCCGGGTAACAAACAGTCTAGACTGAAAGAGAACGTTTTCTTGCGAAAGCTATTGCTCATGTTCCTTTCTTATTTCAGACTCCCATAGACCCTTAGATGTGCATTCATATAATTATTTTAAATATATTTTTAGTGGTAGAATTTCCATTTGGCTTTGTTATTATTGCTAATAGATTTATACTGAAAATTACTATCTCTAAATTTATTGTGAGTACATTTTAACTTACTCTCGAGAGCATAGTCATAATGGTGATTTAAAATCCTAACTCAAACATCTGGGTCACCTTGGAGTAATATCTATCAATTGTTTTGTCTCTTGGAAATAAGTCATATTTTCTTCTTCTTTTTTTTACATGTCAAATAATTTTGAAATGTGTTCTGGATATTATAAATTGTAAAAACTCTGGATTTTTTTGTATTCTACTGAAGAGGATTGATTTTTGTGTGTTTGTTTTAGCAGGCAATGCATTTGGCAGGCCTAAAAATACAGACGGTGTCTCTTAGACAGCAGCTCAGATTTCAGTTCTGTTATTTTATCCTTGATAAGCTGTTTGGAGTGTGTGGTGCAGAAATTAGGCAGCAATTTAATCCAAGTATAAGCACAGAATTTGGGGCTCTCTCCTCTGGCTCTGTCCTTTCTAGAGTTCCTTTCTAGTGGTTGTGGTTTCCTCAAACCCTTCCAGTTCTTTGAGCCAAAACGATGGCAGGTTTTTTATTAATGCAATGGCCATTTCCACATGGTAAAGATTGGGGCCTGTTTTCAGACTCAAAGTTTTAAAAATGGGAAATATCCAGTGTTGTTCTAATCTGTCAAATGCCAAATCCCTTCAGAATATGCCTATGTTTGGTCTCTCTCCAGTGCCTTTAAAATTTTTTAACATAAGCCCAGTTGGTGTGGCTCACTGGTTGGGCGTCGACCCATGCACCAAGAGGTCGCTGGTGCGATTCGATTCCTGGTCAAGGCACATATTCAGGTTGTGGGCCCGATCTGCAGTGGGGGCATGCAGGAGGCAGCCAATCAATGTTCTCTCTCATCGATGTTTCTAACTCTCCTCCCTTCCTGTCTCTCTAAAAATCTATAAATAAAAAAATATATATTTTTAATAAAAAATTAAAAAAATATTTATCTTAAAATTTTTTCCGGCGCATTTGTTTGTAATCTTTAGAATGATTGTCCGATAAAAAAGTAATCAGCCATATCAGAGGTGGAAACTATTTCCACAATTACATAATATGTGTGCAATCAGTGTTTTTAATTTCAAACAACCAAGACCATTTTAACAAATTCTAACAGGAAGTAAACATATTGAACAATATCAAGGTATTAGTTGGCTAGGGCTACCATAATAAAATACCACAGACGGGGTGGATTAAGCAATAAAACTTATTTTCTCGCAGTTGTGGAGTCGACAAGTACAAGATCGAGGAATCAGCAGGGTTGGTTTCTTCTGAGGCTTCTTTCCTTGGCTTGCAGATGGCTGTCCTCACGTGGTCTTTCTTTCTCTCTTTCTTTCTTTCTTTCTTTCTTTCTTTCTCTCTTTCTTTCTCTCTCTCTCTCTCTCTCTCTCTCTCTCTCTTTCT
The DNA here is from genome assembly GCF_014108415.1 of Molossus molossus. Lineage (NCBI taxonomy): Eukaryota > Metazoa > Chordata > Mammalia > Chiroptera > Molossidae > Molossus > Molossus molossus. Next base: position 55,267,967 of record NW_023425354.1, on the reverse strand, counting down.
TTCTTTCTTTCTTTCTTTCTTTCTTTCTTTCTTTCTTTCTTTCTTTCCTTTTTCTGCCTTGCCAAAGCAAGGCCACCAAAAATTTGGTTGCCTCCCACAGGAACAAAATGGGAGAGAGAGAACATCTCACATGGTCTTTCATCTGTACAGAGCATCCTTGGGGTCTCTCTTGTGTCCGCATCTCCTCTTCTAAGAACATTAGTGATATTGGATTAGGGCCCAGCCGCATGATCTCATTTTCACTGAATCATTCTTGAAAGACCTTCTTTTCAAATGTAGTCACACTCTAAGGGACTGAGGGCTAGGGCTTCAATGTATAAATTTTGGGGTGCAACAAAATTCACCCCATAATAATCGGCTACCTCACCCATTCTCCAAGAGGGCCAGAGAACAAGGTCATGAAGTCAGTGACAATGATCAGTTTTAGCCATAGGCCAGTGGTGCCATGAAGACACCGTGACTACTCCGACTGAGCAGAGAGACTTCCGCTTGTTTTTACAGCTGGGCCTGGTATACAACCTCCAATGCAGCAAACAGAATTATCTTTAAAAAGAATAATATAGAGACATGGTCTGTTGAAATTTTTGAATTTTAGAGTTCAAAAAAGAGCCTACCTTAAGGAAAGAAAAATGTTCTCATTACTTATGAAGAAAGAAAGTGTTTGTCATTAGTCTTCTCAGGAGCAGTAAATGTCAGATAACTGCAGGAAATAATCCAGGAAATTTTAAGGAAAAATACATGTGAACCAAGAAATTCCCATCAATGTAAGGTCACATGCTTACCAACAATGCTGTTCCTGTACATTTTCTAAAAATATTGTCAAACAACTATTTTTATAACTCACTAGGAGAATGACTAATAATAAAAAATTTCAGGATAGGGGAGAAGTATTACAAATGAAATGAGACCAATAAAATATAGAATGAAATATAAACAAATTGTTATAAAACTGCAAAAGTGTCCAAAATAAGTCTTCAATGAGAAGCTACATAATTTAAAAATTAAGTTTACTAGAAAAAATATCTAAAAATCATTATCTAAAACATGATCCTCACACACTGAGGCATGTGGATCTAGAGGGAAGAGTTGGAATGGAGGCAGATTACATTTCTCACCTTACGCAAGAATGAGTCATTTTCAGTGTTAGCAAAAAGCAAAAAATAAGTTCTTTTCAAAACTGAATAACCTTAAATAATATGTAGAAAATTATTTTTATTTAGAAGTTACTACCAGTAGAATAACAAAAGTTTGTGTAACATCCAGATAATTTGTAAGTAAGAAAAAGAGCATTATATACTAAGACTCAGGAAAATAAACAAATGCAAAGTGAACAATGACACATAAAGATTAAACTAAGAGATGAGGAAATGTAAATAGAATAACGCAGAGCAAGAATGTTAATATCAGAGGAATTTGAATTCAAGTCAAAAGGCAATAATGGGACAAGGAATGCTTTTTTTATCTATAAAAGAATCACCGCACAATAGATATGGCATCATGAAATTTTACATGCCAAATGACATCACAATGAAATATATAAAGCAAGAATAGTTAAAAGCACAATTCAAAATTTATAATCACAAAGTAAGGAGTTTAAAATACCACAGACAGATCAGATAGCCCAAATTTAAGAGACACATTTGAAGATGTAGAACTTTCTTTTAAACAGTGACTATTTATCAAATATCCATGAAACAGCTATAAAAACTTATCATGCATTTTAAATAAACTATGTGAACATCCAAAAATACATGAATAGTATATTTAAGTTATGATGCAAATGATAGAATAAAGACCTGTAAAATATCCCCGGGTGAGGATTAACAACAACAAGAAAGAAATAGAACATGACTACATTTCTTGCAACTCCCTCTTATCTCCTCTAATTCTCCTTATTTCCCCAAATTGCCCTCCAAATAACCATATTCTTGAATTCTGCTTATCAGTCTCTTGCTTATCTGAACAGTTTTACCAAATATTTTACCCCCTCGTTCTTACTGCAAAAAGTCTTCTGCAATTCGCTCTTCACCATGTTTTTGAGGTCCATTGAGGTAAATTTGAATAGCTGCGTCTCATTCATGGGCATTCCGAGTGAGTCTGCCGTGTGAATGTGCCACATTTTATTAGATGTTCTGGCTGGCTTTATTTCAATTCTTGGGTTGTTTTGTTTTTGTTTTCTTTTCCATGTGTGTCAGAGCTTCTCTGAATATCCTCACGCATGTCAACTGGCTCATATATGCACAAGTTTCTCTGTGGTGTGTTTTTCAAACTCTAGAGTCACACTGGTTGGTAAGTCATTGCATCAATGTAGTGGGTTGCCATGAGTATTTTTAAAAATAAATAAATTAGCATTTTTCAAAGAAAACTGATACAGATGCGTGCGCGCGCGCACACACACACACACACACACACACACACACATGTGGGGTAAATTAACCAAAACAATAAGGGGAAACAAATAGGCACATTCAAAGCAAGACAGGGAAGGTGACCACCGATTCCGAATAGATTGAAACAGTGAAGGAAGAGTCTGTAAAAAATCCCATGCTAATAAGTTTTAAATTCTTAAAGAGATAGATACTTTTCAGAAAATGTCAGTTACCAAACAACACAAGAAGAAACCTAAATAAAGCAATAACCATGAGAATAATCAAAAACATTTGTTGAATAAATATTCCATCCCTGAAATTCTAGGCCAAGAGGGCACTAAAAATCAGTTCTTTGACTTCAAAGACTAGAAAATCCTTGCTATATTTATTGTGTTTCAGAGCACAGATGAAAATAGAAAGCTTTCACCCGACTGCTATGGCTCAGTGGTTGAGCATCAACCCATGCACCAAGAGGTCGCTGGTTCGATTCCCAGTCAGGGCACATGCCCAGGTTGTGGGCCAAATCCTCAGTGGGGGCCTGCAGGAGGTGGCCAGTCGATGTTCTCTGTCATTGATGTTTCTATTTCTCTCTCCCTCTCCCTTCCTCTCTCTCTAAAATCAATAGAGGAATATAATTTTTTTTTTTTAAAAAGGAAGCTTTCCAGTTCATTTTGCTCTGTTAACCTAACCACGGGTGTCAGTCAGCTTCTTGGCAGAAACCTGGTGCCACACTCAGATTAGATCACTGGGAGAGTGTTCATTAAAGGTGTGGGATGGTTGTAGCAATGCCATGTGAGTGCTGCAGTCCTGTTACCATCCCAGGGTTTAAGGGGCAGGGGAGAGGGTGTTTATCAGAACCTGGTTGGAGGGCCTGACAGGAGCTGTGATATTTGTGGGCCCCAGACAGCTTCCCTTGACCCTGCAGGGAAAGGGATGGGAGAAGAGATGCCCTCTCACCTTATTTTCATTTTTTTTTTTTTTTTCATCCTCACCCAAGGACATTTTTCCATTTTTTGTTCAGATAGAGTGGGAGGGAGACAGAGGAAGAAAGAGAGAAACATCTACGTGAAAGGGACACGTGGAGGGGCTGCCTCCCACACGACCCAACCAGGGCCGGGGACAAACTGCAACCAAGGTACGTGCCCTTAGCGGGAACCAAACCCGGGTCTCTCTGGACCACAGGCCAAAGCTCTAACCACTGAGCCAAACCGGCCAGGTCTCACCTTATTTTCTTTTCACACTTCAGTGTTCCTCCTGGGTTCCTCATTGGCCAAACCCAGCTGGAAGCCATAGGTCGGTCTGCGCAGTCAGCCTCCTAGGGCGGAGAGCAGGTGAAGAGAGGGGGAGGTGCCTCCGGAGGGGCGAAGGGAGCCATCACGTACACCCTGATACCACGATGCCATGAGTACAAGCTACGAAGGCCTGCACTGAGAATACAAGTAGAGAACCATCTAACCTATGAATATAGAAGCAAAATGATTGAAATAGAAGGCTAACAAATTGAATTCAGAACTTTATCATGATACTATTAGCAAATAATGCTTTGGTGTTTAATTGGGTATTTTTCCAATTCTTCATGTTTTTAAGGAAATTTTCCACAATTTCCTCCCCTCCTCCTTCTCTTCTCAAAGGAGGAGAAATCACTTATGTAATTGGTGAGTGTTGAAGAAGGTACCAGGCCTGCTGGGTCTCCCCTGGAACCAGGCTGTGTACAGAATGCGAGCTTCCCTGCTTCTCAATAGAATAACGGTGCAAGGAGAGCCTCAGGCTTCCAGCCAGTGGCCGGGGGCCACGCCGTTACATTCTGGGGAATTAGCAAAAGCGATCAAGTCCATGTGATTGTGTATCTAGTCCACATTATACAATCTAGTTTTTTTTTTTTAACTCAGTAATTGAACTAATATATATGTTCATCTAATTCCTATGTCAGTTATTCATTCTGTACTTGGAAGGATGAAAATAAACAGTATTAAGTTATTGACCTTTAAGAATGCCAATACTGACTTCCGGTCAAGATGGCGGGTAGGTAAACGCGGTATCGCGTCCTCCCACAACCACATCACAGTTACAACTAAACTACAGAACAACCATCATTCAAAACTGCCTGAAATCAACCTGAATGGAAGTCCTACAACTAAGGAATTAAAGCAGCAGCCACATCCAGACTGGTAGGAGGGGCAGAGGGGTGGAGGGGTGGAGGGGCGGAGGCACAAGGGCCAGTGGCGAGGTGGGCTGGTTCCACACCCACGTGTGGCGGATAAAAATCAGGAGGATACCTCAGCTGGGAAGGTCCTTCCTGAGGACTGAGGGGTCCCCGTCCCACACCAGGTGCGCTGCTCAGGGTTCCAGTGACAGGAAGAGAATCCCCATAACTTCTGGCTGGAAAAACAAGCAGGAACTGAGGCTCAGGGAGGCTGAAGCGGCTGGAGCCCCAGGCAGCTCCTTAAAGGGCCTGCGCACGGACTTATCGGACTCTCTCTCTCTCTAAGATTAGAGGGAAGGCAGCTCCAGGGGCACCAGAGACATACAGGGAAGAACTGAGCTGTTTGGCACTGGAGTGAGGGCTGGAGAGGGAGCTTTCTCTGGGACAAACGTGTTGTCAGAGGCCTTTGTTGCTTTGGTGAGTTCTTCCCTGGGGTGGCACACAGCTGCCATATGTGGGATTCTAGCAACCGGGCTCACGTTGGTAGCCCCGCCCTGGTGACTCCCTGAGGCCCCGCCCCACCCCACCCCACCAAACTTTCAGGCCCATCCAAGCTGTTGCCACTTGCGTAACCATAAGATTGGCCTGTCTTGGATCCTGCTTCAGGTTTTTCCTAAATTCTTTCAAACGAGCAGCATCTGGGCTCAGCTAGCCCCATAGCACTTGTTAAGTAATACACAGAAAGAAACACAGGGAGGCAGCCAAAATGAGGAGACAAAGAAACAGATCCCAAATAAAAGAACAGAACAAAACCCCAAGAAAAGAACTAAGAGAAATGGAGATAAGCAACCTAACAGATGCTGAGTTCAAAATACTGCTTATAAGGATACAAAATGAACTCAGTGAGAACCTCAGTGAACTTAGTGAGGGCTTCAAGAGCATAAAAAAGGACCAGTCAGAAATTATGGATGCACAGTCAGAATTGAAGGAGGCATTAACTGAAATAAAGAATAATTTACACAGCTTCAATAGTAGAATACGTAAATCCAAGAAACAAACCATCGATTTGGAATATAAGGAAGCAAAAAACACCCAAACAGAAAAAAGAATCCAAAAAAATGAGGATAATGTAAGGAGCCTCTGGGACAACTTCAAGCGTGCCAACATTCGCATGTTGGGGGAGCCAGAAGGAGAAGAGCGAGAACAAGAAATTGAAAACCTGTTTGAAACAATAGAGGCAGAAAACTTTCCTAACTTGGTGAAGGAAACAGACAAACAAGTCCAGAAAGCACAGAGAGTCCCAAACAAGATGAACCCCAAGAGGCCCACACCAAGACACATCATCATCAAAATGCAAAAGGTTCAAGACAAACAATCTTAAAAGCAGCGAGAGAAGGGCAGCTAGTTACCTGCAAGGGAGTTCCCATGAGACTGTCAGCTGATTTCTCAAAAGAAACTTTTCAGGCCAGAAGGGAGTGGCAAGAAATATTCAGAATGATGAAAAGCAAGAACCTACAACCAAGATTACTCTATCCTGTAAAGCTGTCATTTAGAATCCATGGCCATATAGAGTTTCCCAGACTAGAATAAGTTAAAGGAGTTCATTACCACCAAACTGTTATTATATGAAATGATGAAGGGTCTTTTTGAAGAAAAAGATAAAATATATGAACAAACAAAATGGCAATGAATATATATCTATCAACAATGGAATCTACAAACAAAATGAACAGGTAGAACAGAAACATTCTCATAGATACAGAGAACATTTTGTTGGTTGCCAGATGGGAAGGGGGTTGGGGGATTGGGTGAAAAAGGTGAAGGGATTAAGGAGTACAAATTCATTGCTAGACTGACAAACCTCAAAGGGAAAGGGGTTGGGGGGGTGGGAAAAAATAAACCAAAGAACTTATATGCATAACCAATGGACACGGACAATAGTGTGGGAAAAGGCGGAAGGGGGGCAGGAGTGGGGAGGAGGGGGTCAATGGGGGAAAAATGTGGAACATCTGTAATACATTCTACATTCAACAATAAAGATTAAAAAATAAATAAAAAATAAAAGAATGCCAATACTGCCTGGCCAGTGTGGCTCAGTGGTTGAGCACTAAGAGGTTGCCGGTTCGATTCCCAGTCAAGGCACATGCCCTGGTTGTGAGACCTGGATCCCCAGTGAGGGGCGTGCAGGAGGCGGCCAATCGATGTTCTCATCGATGTTTCTATCTCTCTCTCCCTCTCATTTCCTCTCTCTCTAAAAATCAATAAAGGAAAAAAGAATTAGAAAAAAAAAAAAGAATGCCAATATCCTCTTAATGCAGACAGGGTCACCGTCATCACCATCACACAGGCATACAGCCTTGGGATTCTATAAATACTGCCTTCTGGGCAGGGAAGAGAGAACAAAGTATCCACTGAATTTTGAGCTCTTAAAGGCCTTTGTAAGTCCGCATCCCAGATACAGATTCAGAAGCCATGGCTCTCCAGCAAGGAAGGAGCAAGCATCGACTGCTCAGAAGCCTGGCTGCGGGTGGAGGGATCGGACAGGACCTTCTCCTCTCTGTCGGAGGACGGGAAGAATTAGTGATGAAGTGAGAGCCTTTTCTCTGCCTACAACAAGTCCAGACATCAACCACAGGTGAGAAAGGAAGAATGAAAAGCTACTTGAAGTTGGAGGTGATGTTAAAAATAGAAATTCTTACAGAATCTTCAGAGGAGAAGATTCTCAGAGCTGAAGGAGAGTCCCAGAGCAGAAGAGGCCATTTTCGGGCTCCAAATGGAGTCACTTATGCTAAGTCCCACATCAACCCACCAAGACTGAATGACAGCTTTGGCTCTCCCAGAAGTGGAATTTAAGCCAGTCAATCAGGGTCACACGGTCAGTGTTTGTGAGACAATCTGCCTGAGAGACCCCTCCATCCCTTTCACGAAAACGATCAGCAATCATGAAGCAACCAACCCATTTTTTTTTTTTTTTGCTAGAACTTTCTTGTTCCTTCTGCCTATAATTTTTTGTTTTTGTACAGCTCCTCAGAGCTCCTATCGTTAGATGGGTAGCTACCTGATTCATAAATTATTGAATAAAATCAATAGAGTCTTTAAAAGTTGCTCAGTTGAATTTTTTTTTAAACAGGTCTACATAACAATAAAACGAAACGTGGAGTGAAGTTGCACTGGCTGAGGGAGGCGTGGAGCTCTGTGGATTTGCAGGGGTCCTCCTGAACTCCTTGGGGAAGCAGCCCAGAATGCCCTTCCTCCACTGTTAACAGAGAATTTCGTGGACTGCCTTTCTCCGTGGCTAGTGAGAGTGGGGTTCTTTCAATATTCTGAGAAAAAAGATTTTCTGAGGCTCAAACAGCAGTTATGGTGGTTTTTATTTGTGTGCAGGTACATCTCTGAGATTCTAAAGTCCCATTTGTTTTAGTCCAAAGTACAGCCAGAAGCAAAGCCGGTGTCCAGCGTTTCTGTTCCATGATGGACTTGAATCCAGGCTGATCACAGTCCATTGGTCCATTGTGTGGGGGTCCACATGGCCGTGAGCACGTAGGTGAATGCAGGGAATGTGGCCCCTTCGAGAAGACAGGCAGGAGCGTGGGCAAGCAAGTGAGCCAGAGAAAGAGGGGGGGACCCCTCTGTTCAGGAGCTTAAACACCAAATCTTCCTAAGCTTGTGGTGGCCACGCCTATACACCTAACAAAGGCCCGACCAATGCCCTGTTCCAGGTGTGACTGATAGGCAAGCACCTTCCCAGGTCACCCAGACTTTACGGGGCATGCGTCTATTGTCCGTTCCTCCGCTCCACTGGGATCTTGCGATCTGTGGGAAATAGACCCGGGGAACGTTATATGTAGCTTCGTGGCACAAGTGGCATGCCTGTATTATCTGGCCTTCCCTTTACTCCTTTCCTGTGAGTTAACAACCAGGTTGTTACAACGGTATCACCACCCCCTGGTAGGATAGAATGGGCATTCTATCTGTGGAACACACTGGGGTTTTCTGCTGTGCTTAGTTCCTGGAGCTGATGCTGGGAGCTTAAATTTGGGCAGAAGTGTGACCTGATTATCACTAGCACTACAAATACCCTTTGGACAGCATCTGACCAACAGTCCACGGGTTCTCTAAGCTGCCTGCCCTGTTCTTCTTTCTGGGGGCCAAGTGGATTGCGGCCACACCTGCCAGGGGCCAGAGGCTCTTATTTTTTCTGATAACCAGGCTATATTTCTCAGAGGTATTTTCTGTCTCAGAAAGCTTCTCAGTGTGATAATGCAGGAAAGAAATGCCGTTGGCTGGTCCTAAGGGGCTGATGTACAGATGAGGAGAGGAAAGGGGTGGATGGGAAGAATGAGGGACACACAAAATGACTAAACCTTTCAAAATGCTCAGCAGCATTGAGTTGGACTTATTTAGAGATAAGAAAAGTAAGGTCCCAAGAGACAAACATTTTACTCAAGTAAACAAAGCTATGAAGGCGGAGAGGACATTCAGACGCAGACTTTATGCTTCTGTGCTGGTCACATTCTCCCTCCACCTTGCTCAGCTGCAGGGATGGCTCCAGCCATGATGAATGTCAATGAACTTTTAATGAGGTCTTAATCAACGACTTCATTACTTGGACTCTCGGGGAGCCCTCTGGAGACAAAGCTGGTATTCAAGCCAACAGGGCTTGGGGGAGCTCTCAGGCCCTGCTCCCTTTCAAGGACACCCTTGCTGCCTTTTCACCTCTTCATCCCACTGCCCTGAAGACCTGGAAGCAAACAAAAGGAACCCCTCAGATCTGCTTTGCATGAGCTCTGGACAGCCCTTGGCCTGGTGCTAATGAAGGAACTTAACAAATCCCCTCTGAAAGGTTGCATTGCATTTGCATGTGTTTACTTGCTCCCTGTGCCCCTACTTCCTAAGACTGATGTGACCCTCCTAAAACCTCAGGAAGAGACATTTTCTTCTCTTTTTTTCTCCCCCCTCTTTCTTACCCCAGATAGCCTTGCCTGCCTTGTGGAAGCCAATCTGACAACAAAGTGTAGCCCCTGGCAGATTTTTCTCACAACCGAAAGAAAAAGATTCATACGCCTATATTCAGCGCTGCTAACTTAGTTTGGAAATCCCGGCTTGACCTCATTTCTTACTGTATTTCCCCTCAAAGACCCAGATGTGGGTGTGCTTGCAGATTGATAGAGCTTCTGCTAGGTTAACGAATGTGCCCAACAAGCTCTGAGTTTCAATCGGTTTACCAACTGATGTGGACCTGTCATCAGCATTATGTCTGGATACTGAGATCAGACTGGAGGAAATTTATTATAGAAGTTTTGTGTATTTTACATTCATTTGCATTAGATGCTTTGAACCTGGAGCCCTAAAAAGAGCATATTTAAAACATTCAAATGTTGATTTTGAGTGCATAATGCTCAAACATAATGAGCTAGGTAGGCATCCAACTGTTTTACTCCCTGAAGAATTTGTGAACCTGGAGCCCTAAAAAGAGCATATTTAAAACATTCAAATGTTGCCCTGGCCGGTTTGGCTCAGCGGTTAGAGCGTCCGCCTGCGGTCGGGAGAGACCCGGGTTCGGTTCCCGCTAAGGGCACGTGCTTCGGTTGCAGTTTGTCCCCGGCCCTGGTTGGTTGTGCGGGTGGCAGCCACTCGATGTGTCCCTTTCACATCGATGTTTCCCTCTCTCTCTTCCTCTCTCTCCCTCCCACTCTATCTGTACAAGAAATGGAAAAATGTCCTCGGGTGAGGATAAAAAAAACCCAAAAAACATTCAAATGTTGCTTTTGAGTGCATAATGCTCAAACATAATGAGCTAGGTAGGCATCCAACTGTTTTACTCCCTGAAGAATTTGTGAGCAATCATATGCTAGAAATATGAATATGAATATGTCCATAAGAGAATGGCCATTGTAAATAGCATGAGGGGGATTAAGAATACCTTATTGGAAGGGTAGTAGGATGCAGTTTTGCAATTAAAAAATAATAATAAAAATAATGGTTCCGGTGCATTCTTTTTCCTGTTTTATCTCTATTAACATGAGGTACTCAATTCAGCATCAGACAAAAAATGACAGAGAAATGATCACTGTACAAGGTCACTCTAGTTCCTCTAGATGTCTTCTCCTCTATTCTCTTCTCCACCTTGTTCCCCAACCACCTCAAACACAGCAGGAAGGGGGAAAAAAGGAAGAGTAGGCTTAGCCTACAGCTATGTTGCCGATGTAAATGAGGCCCTTTCATGAAGTCACAAGGAAAGCATTCCAGGGACCACTGTGTGGGAGGTTGTGGTGCAGTGGTAAGGCTTACTGAAGCTGGAGCAAACACCGGGTTCAGCTCCAGTGTTTCAACTTCATCTTTCCTGCTGTGAAAGTTCATCCTTGTCTTTATCAGGCCCAGAAATAGGGCTAGTGCCCAGACATTTTGCACTATTGAGTTTGGTGCTGTTGTAAATAACCTGGTTATTCATTAACAGAGAAGGAACAAACAAAAGGCAAATATTATAGGCATATCAAGTAAAGTTGGTGATGTAGGGAGGGTACTTGCCTGTCAGTCATTCTGGGAACAGGACATTGGCCAGAAGAGGGGTGGCCACTGCGAGCATGGGAAGATTTGAGACACATAAGCTCCTAAACAAAGGAGTTCCCTCTCTTGGCTCTCTCTTGCCTCTTGGTTTGCCCTCATGGCTTTTTTTGGGACTGTCATGCTCCTGCATCTTCCCACATGAACCACAGCCACATGGACCCCACACACAATGGACTAATGGACTGCAACTAGCCTGATGCAAAAACAGACTCAGCTCCACCATGGAACGGAAACTCTGGACACCGGCTTTGCTTCTAGCTCTGCTGAATCCCCAGCTGCACCGCTTCCAGGACTGGATTAAGGGAAATGGGACTTTAAAAACCAAAGGATGCAATTCCACACAAATAAAAATCACTCATCCTCTTGTGTGAGTCTCAGAAAATTCTTTTTCTTTAGATACCGTAAGGATCCAACCCCAAGCACCCAGTTGGGAAGGGGATACTCCACTTCTACTGGTGGACACCCCACTTCCACTGATAACAGATGGTGTACCCAGATGCAATGGAAGAACAAGAAAATTAAAGCATGGAAGCCATCCCTCTGCTGCAGCCCACTCATAGCCTCCCAGTCACCACTTGGAAGATGAAATAGCAGAAATGAAAACTGAAGGAGACCCTGCCCGACTGCAGCTGTTCCAGCCTGCATCTGGCCTGCACGGGATGGACAAAAATCTAGCCTGCATACTCTGGATTCTGATGAGATAAAACCTCACCTTCCTAAACTGGAGTTTTTATCACTCATTTACCTTTCTTTTTTCTTGGTCCAGTTCCTTACCTCAGCCCTGCACTGCCTCTGGCACTGCTGGCTCAAATACGCCCAGCTGGGCACACAGAATCCTACAGCATGGGCAGAGAGAGGATGGCACAGGAGATGCAGTCACAGGTGGCTCTGGAGCTCTCTGGCTACTAAGCTCTGGGCATGGTGTGGGGTGAAGGGAGGAAACTAAGGGCAACTTCCTAGCCAAAAAAAAGAAAACAAACCCCAGCTTCTTTAACCCCTGGGAGGTACGGCAACCTGATGTTGCCATGGAGCTTGCACCTCGCCTCAAGTTCTCCTCCCAGTTTGCAGGACTTGTTTCTCCCCACTCTCCCCACCTTTCTGCATTTTGCTTGCATTTCTATGGTTGTTCTCATCTCTGTTCCCACCCCCATGACTCAGTCGGCTAGGGAACACCCCAGGGCAATATTCAGATGGATACTAGAGCAAACTACCTACTGCCTTAAAATTTACTCCAGGGGCATGAAACCCCAATCACCCACAGCCTGCTTAGTCTCTTAGGGTGACCCACAGCCCAGCTGATCTACCCCCAATTTCTGTGGTGCATAGGATGGGAAATCTGCTTTTTCCTTCTTTGCTGGAATGGTGTGCATGCAGGTGACCTGGAATTCCCCCAGAACGCTGCCTGGAAATTTTCCCCATTCTCCCACAGCCCTGCAGGTTTGGGGTATGCAGCTCAGACCTCCTGGCTGTGTGCTAGGAGGGGTTGGGGGGAGGGACACCAATTAGGTACTCTGCAGAAGATTAATTTCCCAGGCAAGCTGATTCTGCAAGTTGCAATGGCCCCACCCTCTCAGCTCATTGCTAAAGGGTGGTACATAACCACAACATTGCTAGTCGGCCTTTGGCAGCCATTTTGCTTAAGGGCAGAGGTTGTCACTGAAGCCACCTTGGCAGCCATCTTGCTTAGGGGTGGAAGCCCCGCCCCTGGTGGCCATCCTGCCTGGGACGTATTTCATACAAATGTTACTGTTTGTCAATTAATGCTTCTTCCAGAGGTATAGCTAGTAAAGAAAAGCTTCAAATATACAGGTACTTAAGAAATAAAAGGCTTTTATTACCTAATTTTAGAAACTGACTGAAAATAGAATTTAAACCCAGGACCCAGAGTATTAAATTCTATTCGGTCAAATTAACAGGGAGCAGAAGAGAGAGAAGCATCGATGTGAGATGTTTCCTGACGCCCCCTCCTGGGGGTCGAGCCGCAGCCCGGGCACGTGCCCTGACCGGGAATCTACCTGGTGACCTCTGGGTGCACGGGACACTACACTGGGTCACTGAGCCACACCAGCCGGGCTCATCCTTCCTTAAAGGAAGCTGTCTCACACTGCCAAGCCCCTTACAGGGCTGAGGCTGTTAGAAAGATGTCAGCTGCAGGTCACTAGCCTCCAGCTAAAAGGCCAGACTATTTCTCCCCAAGACAGACACAGGGATGAAGACCCCATAAAGACTCGACCCTGAGCATCCAGTCAGGAAGAGGACACCCACTTCCACAGTGGACACCCCACTTCCACTGATAACAGTTCAGTCCGTGTCTTTGTCCTCAGCAGCTAGCTTAGTCTGTGGTCCTGGCTGTGCTCCAGCCAGTGCTGTACCCAGGCCTGCGTGGTCTGCCGTGGGTTCCAGGTGGCTGCTACGGCCACATGGCTGCTCTGCAGAGAAAAACATGAGAATAAATGGGGCATGTATGTGTGACTGAGTGAGAAAAAGAGAGGGGGGTAGGGGGAGAAAGCTTTTTGTCAAGCTTGGGTTATATTATTTTGGGCTTGGGAAGAACCATGCAGTCTTTTAAACTAATCAGTCAACTTCCCAATCTTTTTCGGACTGGCTTTAGATCCTTCTCCTAACCAATCCATGTCTTAAATTTTCCTGGGTTCTGTGTCTCTTATACTATCTGATTCTTTCTCCTACTAGACACTCCCCCTTACAGTCACTATCTTAGTTCCTACTGTGCATGCCTCATTGTAGAAGCATCTCCCCCTGTGCCATCTTATCTCCTACTGGGCATGCACCCAGCAGAGGAATTTCCCCTTTATTGTTTTATTCCTCCCCTGGTAATCTGGGGGAAATGGATTTGTGGCATCCTGGGGAGATTGGAAAACTGGTCCTTTCTCCTTACACTAGGGGAGAGGTGCTAAATCCCTTGTTGGGGAATTGCTGCAGGCCCCTGGGGTGCCTATGAATGCTGCAAGCTCATAGCAAAGCAGGCTGATTCTCCCGTTCAGCTCTGTCGTTGATTAGGCTACTTTATATCTGACTCCCTTTGCGCTTTGCTTCCTTCCTTTATTAATAACTAGCTACTTATGCTAATAGCTATGCAGTATCATAAATGAATAAATACTAAGTTTTTGTTTCTGTTGGTTCTCTCTATGACTTGGTTTTTCCTGGCCATGTCATTGTGAATGGGGTAGGTGCAAACAGTTCCAGAAATGGAAAGAAGTTGAATACTGAGTAAAGGAAAGGATCTGTTACCCAACCAAACCAAGTCCAAATGCTCAGTAGTTGCCAAATAACAACTCCAAGATGAATTTATAAGAAGGAATTTCATCTCAAGCCAGCACTAAGGAATGCACTGGGGATTGTTCCCAGAGTTGTGTGTCTTGAACAAAGCACCTATTCTATCTTTCTTGGGGGGAATCATGCATAAACATCAAGGTAGACTTTGTCATTGCATGTATAAGTGGGGACATTCCAGCACATGTGAGGTTAGAAAATATGCCTACACATGCATCACATGTTCAAATATGGTGGAAAACCTCTGCCCCTGGGTGGAGATTTTAGTATTCATAAGAAGGGTATAATGGGAACATTCATAAAGAACCACTAGATGCCCTGACCGGTTTGGCTCAGCGGTTGGAGCGTCGGCCTGTGGACCAGAGAGTCCTGGGTTTGGTTCCCGCTAGGGGCACGTACCCCTCCCCCCCAAATAAAAGAACCTCTAGAGGGTCGCTCAGGCTGCTTTAGCCAATCTCAGGCAATTTCAGCTGGTTCACCCCTGGTTCTGAATGACATCATGAGCTTGTTCCTGCAAGCAGCTCTGATAATCATCAGTGCCAGGGATTAGCTAGGTATTGATAAACATCTAAGTCCTAGTCTTTCAGTGAAAATTTTGGCGAACTACAACATGTGCATTACACAAACCTTATGGATTCTAGAGGGATGTAAATATGGTTACAACTTGATCAAGGCAATTTTAAACTCTAAATAAAAGTTGTTATATACTAGTCTGCCCGGTAGGATACATGTATGTGTTAGGTTACAGATCTGACAAAAATATAATTGTTTAAATTATATAGAAAGATGTTAAATGTACATAAATCAAGTTACTTTACTATACACTTTGAAAAGTTAACATTCACTGGTACGTGGGTGTGTTTCACTATAAAATGACTGAGGTAATTTTTCATTCTGGCACCAAAACACTGCAGTGCAGGATCCACTTGGCTTAAAGGAGCCTCTGCGCATCTCTTCCCAACTCTGAGTTTTGTGACTTCATGTTGATAATGTGGAATCAGCTACTACAGGGGTATTTACACCAAGGAAATTGGCATATGCTACGAATCAGTCATTCCACTCTTCCACTGGCCCTGCTTTTTCCTTTAAACCACCCGCAACAGCATCCCTGTTCTTACTGCTTTTTCAGTTCAGAGGGGGATAGAGTGACCTTTTATTCATTCGGCATCCACTGGCAAAGCTGTGTTGGATACAAGGGAGAATACACCGACATGGATGGTGCTGCCGACCAAGTCACTGCAGTCTGAGGCAGAATTCAGTATAATAAGAAACTTAGGGCTAAACAAATACTTTTCCTCTCACATTCTAAATTCTTCTGGCTGGACTAATAATTCAATTAACGGGAGAAAATAAAAGTTTTAATACAGGTGCATAGGGAATTGGCATGAGCATAAACATTCCAATTTTTTGAGGAAACACTGGGTGTATAAGACATTTTTGGATACAGAAGAAAAGTGGGAAAATGGGTCTTATAATTCCAAAGTGAGAATGGGCAGTTTACAGGTAACTGCGGGAGAGCTGAATACACATGGCGGGAAAGTTCTTGCTGGGCAACTCAGAGACCGTGGGCATGGGTGTACCTGGCTAACAGGCCCCTGTCTGAAGCCCTCCAGTTACTATTCTTAATTCAAATTGTGCTAAGGCAACATCCTAAGACTTCCCTCCTGCAGCAGGCTTTGGTCTGAAACATTTGGGCAGGAAAGAAGGGAAGGTCAAATGTTTTATTTGAGTCTTGTTTCTGAATAAACAGCTTACTCTCAATATTCCAGAAACGCATATTTTGAGTGACAAAACGTTGGCTTCCTTCAGTAGGAATAAATTTAGTCTTTCATGGCTCTTAGAGACAATCCTTGAAAAAAAGATTCTTGAATTTTCTATATTTTATGGTATTTTAAAAATATATCCATAAGGAGTGTTACCAAACTAAAGGGTTCACTTGCCTTTGGTGCAACAAATTTCAACCAAACTCATAGGGGATCTGCAGCAAAGAAAGTAAGCGTTCATTTAAGAAAATGGCACTAAGCTGGGAATGGGTTACATGGGGGAAATCATGAATCATGGTGACTAAGGGAGTTAAGGCCACAGTTTCTACTGATTGGTGGGAGCCACTGGAGTGTGTCATTGATCGTTGCATCTGGTCCCAATGAAGCAAGAGAGTAAAAAGCTAGGAAAGTTCCTTGGCAAGTGGAATGAGGAAACAGACAGCTGAGCAAACTGATTGAGCAATTTACTGCCAGATTATAAATCACAAGGTGTCTTCCTTCCTGACCAAGGACACTTAGCAGAACATGGGTTACACATTCCAGACTGTGTCTTGGTCCAGGACAGACCCGTCTTGGTCTCAGTCCCTCTTCTGTGACATTCTTTGAAGATGGAACTGACCAGAGAATGACCCCTCTATATGCTCATTTTTGATGAATCAGCATATTGAAGGGCACCAAGAAGCTAATAGCTATTCTGTTGAGATCTTTCCCTAAGGTCTCCCCTAAAATATCCACCTTTAGAAACAGATAACACCCTCAGGATAACGGAAGCCAGTGCAGGCTCTGCTTGGAGCCATCTGCACCCTCATGTCCTCCAGCATGTGCTTTTACACTCTTTCTCTTGTGGACCTAAAAGGGGCCACATACTAAACCTGACAAGCTCAAGGGAAGCATCTGTGATGGACCTTACAAACTCAGAGACCTAAAGTAATCCCATAGGGTGGTTTGAAATTAAAACTTTCTAACTAAAAGTAGGTCATGGAAGGTAGTCATGTCCTAAGCTGGTATCTTCCCTGACAAAAGTCAATCTTTACCTTAACCCAGTTGTGTACAATAATATTTCTTTGTCAGGGTAATTTTTCCTCCCTCCTACTCCCCCAACCTCCCCAATCCCCCCACCCCTCAGGGCACAACCAATGTACCAGAGTAGAGACCACAAATCCTCTCCTTGATATTGTTAATGGTGTTAATTGTTGAATGTTACTATCCTGACCTGTGGTAGGCAGTTAGACAGACATGAGCAGAGCAAGGCTGATGGACCAGGTTCATCTATTCCACTGTTGATTCTCTGTAATGTATTCTTCCTTTCAGTTAATGTATTCAATTTTTCTGATTGGTTCCTTTTTGTACTATCTGTCTCCATTTTTAAGTTTTCTATCTCTTTGTTGAAGTTCTCAGTACGTTCATCTACTCTTTCTCTAAGTTCATTGAGCATCCTTATAACTGGTGTTTTTAAGTCTGCTAGTAGAATGCTTGCTTCCATTTTGTTCAGTTGTTGTCCTGAAATTTTGTTATTTTCTTTCATTTGGAACATATTTCTTCATCTCCTCATTTTTGCAGCCTCACTGTGTTTGTTTCTCTGTGTCAGGTAGAGCTGCTGCGGCCCCAAGGCTTGGCAGAGTGGCCTAATGGAAAGGTTTCCTGTAGGGTCCAGTGACAAAGCCTCCTTGATTACCCAAGTTGAGCACTTGAGGTGCACCTCCCATGTGGGCTGTGTACTCCTTCTTCTTGTACTTGAGCCTTGATTGTTGTTGGTACATCACTGAGAGGGGCTTATCTCCAGGTTGATAAGCTGCGAGGACTGGCTGTGACTGCCAACCACTGACCTCTGACCACCGTGGAGAATCAACTGTGTAGCGGCAGGACTTACTTCAGTGGCTCTGGTGTCTGTTGATTTCATTCTTGAGTGTGTTGCTTGTGGAGGTGGTTGGGTGGTGGTGCTTCAACGTGGTCTGTAGCTGTCCACTAGGCGTGCTGCCTCCCAGCAGGTGTGGGCCAAGGTCATCTGCCGCCTGTGTTCTGCCTGGAGCCACCCAGCGTGAGCTACAAAGTGATCTGCAGATGGCTCCTACTTGTGCTGCGCTTGGTGGTCCCAGATGAGGCCAAGCTGTGAAACAAGTCCGGCTTCTGCTGGTGTTGGGCCTGGGGCCACTCAGTGAGAGGTACTAGGCTTTCTGAGGCCAGATGATGCTTATTTGAGAGATTTTAAGAAAATCTGAAGCATGAGCCAAGATAGGCTATTTGCATGGAAAAGGCACTGGAAACAGCTTAGGGTGCCCTGAAAGTTGGCTGGGCAGAGTCTCAGGGAATCACCAGGTTGGGGCAAACAGTGTGAGCCAGGTTGATAGGGTCTCAGATATGGTGCCACCTGCTGGCTCTGTGGAGGGGGGAAGGTCTCTGAAAAGAAACAATGGCTCTTGTCTGGGAGAAAGCTGCCCACCTACAGGTCTCATCCTGATGCCAATTTAGCTCTTCTCCAGATGTCTCTGTTGCCTTTCATGCTGGTGCCCCAGCACTGGAGCTCAGAGGGAGCGAATCTGAATAAGTCCATGTGTGGGCCCTTTAAGAGAAACTTCCTGTGACTCCAACAGTCTCAGCCCCTCTCATCCTCAGTCCCCCTCAGCCTCAGTTCCCACTAGTGTTTACAGCCAGAAGTTATGGGGACTTCTCTTCCTGCCACTGGAACCCTGGACTAGGGGGCCTGTTGTGAGGCTGGGAACCCTCACTCCTCAGGGAGGACCTCTGCAGCTGAAATAGTGTCTTAATTTTTATTTGCCTCACATGGGTGTGGAACCAGTCCATTCTGCATTTCCACCTCTTCTACCAGTCTTGATGTGGTGTCTTCTTTAATTCCCAAGTTGTAGGACTTCCATTCAGCCAGATTTCAGGTGTTTCTGAATGATTTATTTTATTTTATTTTTTGTAGTTTAGTTGTAATTTTGATATGGTTGTAGGAGGAGGTGAGTTCCACACTTACCTATATCATCATCTTGACTGGAAGTCCCTAGGAAGAAAATATTTTAATATAAGCAACAATATTTTAAACAAAAGTTATAAAAATATTAATTATTCTCAGTTTATTCAGCCAATTCCTTTTTATCTTAATAATTTGCCAGTGTTTCTATGAATACAATTATTCCTTAGAGTTCTATGCATTTTCATAAAGTTTAAAAGGTGTGATCTGAAAATTTATGCTTGGAAACCTATATTTTAGAGTACGTCAGAGTCCTTTCCATGGATCTTCCTGAATATGAAACATATTAGCAAAGACATCATAGTAAAACAATAACAGTCTGTAATGATAAAAGTAAACCTTCAAATGACATAGTTATGCATCAGATTATAATACAATTGACAATGAACTTTGTCATTTTCTATAGCATAACATTTTTAAAAATACGTTTTTATTGATTTTTTAGAGAGAGAGAGGAAGGAACAGATAGAAACATTGATGTGAGAGAGAAACATCCATTGACTGCCTCTTGCACACCCCCTACTGGGGATCAAGCCTGCAACTTGGGCATGTGCCCTGACTGGGAATGGAACCGGGACCTCTCAGTCCATGGGACAAAGATCAATCCACTGAGCCACACTGGCTGGGCTTTGTAACATAACATTTTTTTTTTTTTCATTTCTTGTACAGACAGAGTGGGAGGGAGAGAGAAGAAGAGAGAGAGAGAGAAACATCAATGTGAAAGGAACACATCGAGTGGCTGCCACCCGCACGACCAACCAGGGCCGGGGACAAACTGCAACCGAGGTACATGCCCTTAGCAGGAACCGAACCCAGGTCTCTCCGGACTGCAGGTGGACGCTCTAACCGCTGAGCCAAACTGGCCAGAGCTGTAACCTAACATTTTAAGATAACAATTAGAATTACAAATAAAATTTTATTGGGACTTTGTAGACTCTTGGAAATTTTTATATCTCTAGAACATCCATTTTAGTAATCACATTGCATATAAATACATCATTAATATGTCTTTATTTGACAAAGCTTCCCATGTAATTCAAGCATTTAAAATAAGCTTAATGAGTTTAAAATTCTCTTTTATAAGGAGAGAGAGAACAAATCTTTGAGGAATTCCAGGGTGCATTGGAATACCCCAAAGCCATTTCCAGGTTAAAAAAGATGTCTTTTGAAATTCAAACCCTGAGAATATTTTCAAACATATTTGACATAAAAGACAATACATAATTGTAAAATAATATTAAATTATATATTTACCCCAAGTGACAATAAAAAAATATCAAATATAAATACAGGATAGCAAAACGTTAGTTCTTAGAATGAGAAAAATTTTTTTAAAGCAATGACTAGATTCAGACACTATAACAGAGAACTATTCTACTAAAACAGAATAAAGTACAAAACACATTTACTATCAGGTTTAAATTTGTGTTTTATTTTTTCTGTAATAAGAAGTCAAAGACAGGTAAACTTAGATTAATCTAACAATTCATGTTTCAGTACAGTCAAACCTCAGTTCTCAAACATCTCTGATCTGGAACAATTCAGTTCTGGACCAAGTTGTTTGGGGGGAGGTGGGGTAGGGCTGTCTCAGTCTTTGAACAAAACTTAGGTTCTTGACCTGACAACCTGTTCATGCTGATACATCAACATGACAAAAAATGTCTCTGGGGCCACAAACCAAGGAGAGAATGGGAGTCAGTTTACTGCTAAATCTTGGGTTGTTAACACCTAAGGAAATTGTGCTGTGATGTGTGTGTGTGTGTGTGTGTGTTTGTTTGCTTTTGTTGCTAGTGAAATGATTTATTTAGCACAATTTTAAAACATAAAGAGGCCATCAAGAGTTTGCTAAGGGTGTGAAAGAAGCAATGGTTGCCCTGGCCGGTTTGGCTCAGCGGTTAGAGCGTAGGCCTGCAGTCCAGAGAGACCAGGGTTCGGTTCCCGCTAAGGGCATGTACCTTGGTTGCAGTTTGTCCCCGGCCCTGGTCGGTTGTGCAGGTGGCAGCCACTCGATGTGTTCCTTTCATGTTGATGTTTCTCTCTCTTTCTCTGTTCTTCTCTCTCCCTCCCACTCTACCTGGGCAAAAAATGGAAAAATGTCCTCGGGTGAGGATAAAAAAAAAAATAAAGAAAGAAAGAAAGAAAGAAGCAATGGTCACAGGCAATTGAAGAGATAGAAAAACTGTTACTGATTCGGATAAACAAAAAGGCAGTTAGCCAGTGACCATCTCAGGGGCAGTGATCAGTGAAAAGGTGAAGAGGCCACATCTGACCTCCGGAAAGACTCCCTGGAATGAGCGCTGACAGTGATTCCTGTAAGGCTACAAGGGGGTAGTTTGCTAAATTTAATCAATGAAGTGCTTGTTTATAGATTTAAAAGTACATTAAACATCTGCTATATATAATAAAGGTTTAAAAAGGCATCATTTGGGGGCCTGGAATGAATAATCCAATTTACATTATTTCTAGTGGGAAATCATTATGTAGTTTTTGAACAAATAGCTTCTTAAACAACCTTCTGGAATGAATTAAGTTTGAGAACTGAGGTTCCACTCTATTTCATGTTACCTAGAAATATCAAGATATTTAATATTTTTTATTATTTAACTTAGTAAAAATATAAACTTTCAAGTTATCAACAGATTTTGGAAAATTTTCTCAACATATTTCATGAAAGGATTAACATGAACTTATTTTTGTAAACCTAGGTAAAATAAAAATACAATATTTAATGTTAATAACTATAAAAGACCTGTCTATTGTATCAAACCAAACTTAAACCAGCTTAATATCAAATTATTTTCTTAGATTATTTGATCTTGGTACTACCAGCTGGAGGCAGAAAACATGCCATACATCTATAAGCACAGACAAACACATAGCACAAACAGATCTACACACAAAGAGAATTACTGATCATTGTAGAGATGACACAGATTTTTTATTTTCCCTTGACAATCTTTGAGAAGGAAAGGGTCCAAGGTGCAAAGGACCTCAACTGCTTGTATTAAAAATGCTGCTTTTCCAATTTAAAAAACAAATGACCATCAGACCTTGAAAAAACATCTTCCAATTTTGCTAAATTTCTGATCAGTTATTAAATCCTTTTAAACCTGTTTGAATATACAAATTCTCATAATCTTCTGTCTCATAACCTGTAAAAAATATCCACTTTATAAGAAAACTTCTAACTTCTGCCCTTTTAAAAATTCTCTTGTAAATTAACCCAATTAGCATCTGTAAAACCCAAAAAGCTAAGTAGCAAATTTAAAAGTCTCAGGACACTTGTCCAGCCCGCGTGACTTGGTGGTTGAGCATGGACCCATGCACCAAGAGGTTCCCAGTTCAATTCCCAGTCAGTACACATGGCTGGGTTTCAAGCTCAACCCCCAGAAGGGGGTGTGCAGGAAGCAGCTGACTGATGTTGACATCTCTCTTGCATCGATGTTTCTATCTTTCTCCCCCTTCCTTTCTCTCTAAAAGAAAAAAAAAAAAATTTATTAAAGTCTTAGGACAAGGTATATATCTGTGTATTTAAGGGCAGGTCAGGTGTATTTCTAATGTTCTAAATTTTTTTTCCAGTGTCTACTAATATCAGAAGGGGTCTGAGTAGACTTTGCTTTTTGCTCTAATTCCTGTCCTTCCATCTTATTAAAGACATCTTAATGGCTAGTTATTTCACCAATATGAGAGCTCTCTAAAATTTTTCAATTTAGAAGTTTTTTCAATTCAAAATAGCCATCATCTGGCCAGTGAGATTAAGATTTATAGCAGCTCTAACCAATAGCCTCTCATGGCCTCGCTAGGGAAGCAAACACTTACCAGAGGGGGAAGCGGAGGATGGAGCCCTCTCAGATCCCGCAGCTCATTCCCCGAGTCAGCCTAAGAATGGCCGTGTTAGCAGTGAGACAAGACCTCGGATCTTGTCTTCTTGAAGAAAAGATTTTAAAAAAGAGACAAAGTGCAGCAAAGCCAGCAAGAATGTATTGACCGCAGCAAAAACACACTTAGGACAGTGGAACAAGGTAGGACATAGAAGAAGCAACAGGAGAGCCTGGGCTGGGAAGTCAGAGAAGAGGGGGCCTTGGAGACAGGTTCAGGGGGTTAGCCCCGAATGAGATTCCAATGCCCATTGCTCCCCTGGTTGCAAGTCTCATGGGTTCCCTTAGGGAAGAAGGGAATGGTACACCCTGCTCCCCTGGGCGAGAGTGCAAGCTGGGCCCTTCATCCTGAGGGTTTATGTCTCTCTTGCAGGTAGGAATCTAAGGGGAGGTCTCAGAGAAGGGTCTTAATAGAATGTTCATTAGCTTTCCAGGTGTGCTCTTGCAGGGTCACTGATTGGTTGGTGCCGGGGCGGAGTGTCAGTAGTCAGTACAGCTGGTCGTGAGGCAGCCATGGTGTTACTTGTCTGGTTTTGTCGTGTTTTTTGGCCTGGAGCTGAAATACAACTAAAGCCAAGATATTATTTTTAGGGAGGAATAGGTCAGGGTGGTCCTAACTGCATGACCAGTGATATGAAAAGTCAGGGGGTCTAAACTGCATGACCAGTGGTATGCTAGGGAGGAAAGGTTACCTTGGGGGTGAGGTTCTTGTTTTCCTAGTTGTGCCCCTTGCTTGGCATCTGGGGATTTCTGCCCTGGTGAGTTTCTGTACCTGGCCCGTCATTCTTGCTCAGCTCTTGTCTGTCTAACTGCCTATAAGTAGGGTACACTTTCTTTCTTTCTTTTTTTTTCCCTCACCCGAGGACATTTTTCCATTTTTTTGTTCAGATAGAGTAGGAGGGAGAGAGAGAGAGAGAAACATCGATGTGAAAGGGATACATTGAGTGGCTGCCACCCGCACGACCCAACCAGGGCTGGGGACAAACTGCAACCGAGGTACGTGCCCTTAGTGGGAACGGAACCAGGTCTCTCTGGACCACAGGCCGATGCTCTAACCGCTGAGCCAAACCGGCCAGGGCTACACTATCTTCCAACAGCTGTTCTGAAACACAAGGGACCACGTGCTTTCTCGGTTGGAACAGGATAAGGTGTGAGAGGCCCTACACTGGGAGCCACAGCCCGTTTGGCCGCCCACCAGGTAGGTGCGCGTCATCCAGCCGGCGGAGAGGATGGACCGTCTCCGGAAAGAACAGGATTCAAACCAGGGAACTCAAAACAAGTGTTTACCAGAGTCACATTTGCCCAAGAAACTCATTCCATAAAGATTTCCTCCTGTCGATCTAAATTTAGAAGAAAAGAAGAAACACCTTCCTACTTCCAACTTCCACTGAATTCGCAGACGAGAGATGGGGGGCTGACAGGTGAAAGGCCACCGCCCCTTCCCGCGTGGCCC
The DNA here is from genome assembly GCF_014108415.1 of Molossus molossus. NCBI lineage: Eukaryota > Metazoa > Chordata > Mammalia > Chiroptera > Molossidae > Molossus > Molossus molossus. The sequence goes on along the minus strand of NW_023425354.1, from coordinate 55,243,529 downwards.
GCCCACGCTCGCGGGGCCCAGCGGTGATGTTCCAGGCTGGCCCACCACACTGTGGGGAGGAAAATCATTCACACTTTTCTTCCCACCCTCTACGTTCCTCCGTCTGGGCTAACAATCAAATGAACAGAGACAAGTTAGCAGGAGAAAATCAAGTTTTCATATTTGCACACGGGGAATTCTCATAAGCATGAAAATTCCAAAGACAATCAGGCAACGCTAGACATGAAACATGTTGGACAAAGGAGAAAAGGGAAGAAACAGGTGGCTGAGGAAGAGCAGAACATGCGTGGCAGAGACCACGGGACACAGGGGTATCGGGCTAACAGGTCCCTGTCTGAAGTCCTCTGTTTGCCACACTTACTTCAAATTAGGCTACGGCACATGCTAAGATCTCCTTCCTGAAGCAGGTTTCTCCGTCCAAATCTCTTGGACAGATAAGGAGGGGAAGGTCAGAGTTCTTTCTGAGTCTTGTTTGTTAATAAACAGCTTAAAATCAATATCTCAAAAGGCAATTTTAGGATGGCAAAGCTTTTCTCCCTTTACTGGTATGGGTATTTTTCACTGGCGTGGCCATTTTTAAAGCTGTCCATCTGAATTGCATACAATTGTATTTGCATTTCTACAATTACGAACAAGATCTGTTTAATGTGATTATTGACCGCTTTATTTCTTCCTTGTATACACTGCCTGTGTCTCTTACTAGTCATTCCATGCGTTTGCTCACCTCTTTACTGATTTGTGCAAATGCTGCCCGGCTCTTATTTCTTCTCATGTTTTTGTTTGTCTTTGAATTTGTGATATTATATTTTGTTGATAATACAGAGATTTAAAAACACCTTTTTGTGTATGAATTACTCAGTTTTTTCTCTTTATGGGTCTGGTATTTGTCTGTTTAGAAAGAACTTCAAAATTTATAAATCAATTCCTTCCTTTGTGGGGTTGGGAGCAAGTCTCCTTGGAATATGCCAGCTACCTGGGAAACTGTTTCCAGCTGAAAACCACTAAAGCCCAATAAACTCAGAAAGAGGGATTTTCCCTCCCTCTTACCTAAGAATGTTCAGATAGAATAACCTGCTTCCAGAAGGGACCCTTGGCATAGGATTAGCACATGTGAGTTGAGTGTGGCAGATGGGAGCATCCAAACCCACTTCTGTTCCCCGGATCCCCCCATCCCACTGCTCCCGGCTCACCCTGCAAGACTTTGTGGATCGAATGTTGGCTCTTTCTCCTCTGCCTGTGCATTGTCTACCTCCCCACCTTAGTCCAAAGTGACGTGTGTATTTCATGTTGCCTCACTACCTTTGTAATTTTCATGCCTATATGAATTCCTCCTGTGCATGTATTAAATTTGATTTTCTCCTGTAACCTGCTGTCTGTCACTTGAATTATTCAACCAGCCAGAAGTAGTAAAGGGGTTAGGGGAAAGATTCCCAGTCCCTACACTTGCCTTCTTATAGAAACTGATGGCTTTATTACTTTAAATAGTGTTTAAAAGTAAAAAAAAAAAAAAATTATAACACTAGGTCTCTATATCTATAGCTAGTTTGTAACAAATTCATTAATTTAATTAGCATTTATTTAAAGTCATGACTATATGCAATAGAGATGAAAAAACCACCCTTTGTGGTCAAGGAGCTCTTATTCCTGTAGGAAGACATATAGCTAAGTTTTAATTGTATATAGTACACAATTGTATATTATGCAATTCTATATAACTATAATATATTACATAATTAATTCATTAAAAGTCTAGGGAATGCTGTATGATAATATGTATTATATTTATGCACACACAGTAGAACTCATTCATCAAAAAATGAAGGCATACTCTCCTAGAGGCGACGTAGGCGACCTGGGTTAGGAGAGGCACCTGAGACCTGTGTGAAGCAGTGCAGAATGTGCAGAAGTCAGCACAGTGGCAGAAGCAACTTCAGGAAGAGGCGGGAGCAGATGGGCTGTAGTCCCTGGGGAGGGGGCTGGGGGGCAGGGGGCAGAGGGAGGAGCTGAGCTGCCAATTAGATAATTCCCTGGAGGTCTGGTCTGTCCCATTTCACATTCAGGTAAATTTGAAAACCCTACTTTTTTCTCAGGAGAAATTGCCCAGTGAAGTGCGGGGATGACGAGTGTGAGACAAGCAATCGCGTGGAAGGAGAAATAATCTCGTCGGGGAAACCTTTTGCACAGAATCCACGGAGAGACCTTAAACCCAGGACAGAGCTGAAAGGTCTAGAGCTTGACTGACAGGAGCACAGGAGGTACTTGTGTGCTGGGCAGTCAGACAGGCAGGTGCAGAGCAGGAACAACAGGCCAGGAACGGAGGGTCCCCAGGGCAGAAAACCCCTGGGACCTTGCCCCCAGGGTGGCCTGTGTTCCCCTAGCATGCAGCTTAGACCCCTGACCTTTCCTGTCACTCTTCATGTGGTAGACCCCTTAGATGAAGAACAGGGTGTCAAAGAATAGCCTCATATGATTTCCATAGAAGCCCTTGCATGATCACTCCCGTGAGCATTAAGCCCTAGAGACAGCATCTAGACCTCAGTTGTGTTTCAGCTCCAGACCCAGAAAAGCAGCAAGGCCGGTGGGGTGATGCCATGGCTGACATCAGGACCAGCTTCCAGGACTAATGAACTGCTGCCCTGGCGCCCACCAATCAGAGACCTTGACCATGAAAGGACATACCTGGAAAGCTAATGAATATTCTATTGAGATCCTCCCCTGAGACCTCCAGAAAAAACTCTTAGGATGGAAGACCCAGAGTGCTGTTCCTCTCTCTCCACCTCACCCCTGCCTTTCCTCACCCCTTCTCTTCCAGGGAGCTCTCTCTCTCTCTGAGCACGCCCGTGCCTCCCCCCTCCTCCCCTTCTCCTTTCCCCAGGCCTGCTCTGCCGTTCTTCTCCCTAAGCTCCAAGGGCCCTTCTTTTTCCTCTGTTGCTAGGAACCAGCCTGGAGAGCAGAGTCCCTGAGTTCGAGCGGTGGGAATGAAGACAACGACACGGATATGGGATCAGGAGGACTGTCCTCAGCGGGATCAGCCTCGATATGCTTTATTACATGCCTTTTATACCTTACAGCAAAAGTTTAGTGATATAAGAAAATAGGATCTTCTTCATATAATGCCCAGGGTTGCAACAATGCTGTATAGAATTAGTTTGCTTTGCAAATAACGGGAGCACCCAGGCCCACCTAGAAACACCCAGTCTGTTATCTCAGGTATTTCAAAGTACATTGGGTCACACTTAGCCCTGAGCTGCACAAACACAATGCAAGCCTAACTCCTTGAGAGTGTGGGGGAGGTCGAGTCTCTGACTCAAGACATGTAGTCAGCTCCCAACACTCTGTAACTTGTTTCCTGAGCCCATGCAGCACAGCTGGCTCACATTTTCTATCTTTGTGACTGTCTAAATAAACTTTTGCTTGTATTTGAGTCTTGGCTCTGGATTATATCTTAGCCAGTATTGACATTGCAGAACCAAGATCCAGTCGCCAATAACATCCTGGTGCCATTTCGCCACTAACACTTAGTCTAAGAAAGTCCAACATTTCTCAAAGCAGCAGCCATGACAACCAACAGCATAACAACCTCCGTGTGCACAGGCTTCATTCAAGGTGCACACCACAAGTAGCTGAGGAGGGGCTCGGAACTTACACAGAACCACAAGGTGACTATCCAGAGCTCCATTTAAAAAAAAAACAAAAACAACTGAGGTGCAGAGAAGTTAAATATTATACCCAAGGTAAAATCTCAGTGAAGCCAAGACAACACCTGGCAATTAATGCTGAATTGTTTATGGCATCTGTTTCCAATATCTTGCCGTGACTAAGCATGGCAAGGTTGGGGACACATTATCCCACAATGTGGCACCTGGCTTATTGAATATGTTAACTGAAGGAATTTGAGAAATGGTCATACAGGAAGGACTGCCTGACCTTCTCCCGAAACATGTGAGTGGGAACGTGCCCTCCGTTAGGCCAGGGAAAAGAAGCAGCTTTATCTCTGCAGACGGGGGAGGTCGAGAGAAATCAGAGTGAACAGGTCTCCTGAGTGTTCCTCGGCTCACACGCTCAGCTCATACCCTTTGCTCTGTGGTGCTTTCCCAAGGCGTCCGCATTGGATCAAACCTGGCATAGAAATGCTCAGAGTTAACTGCTTCTTTGAGTTTTCATTTCCTAATGAAGTCTCCAGGGTCCTGTAAAGCTTGTGTTAAATAAATGTGTAAGTTCTTCTCTTGTTAATGTGTCCTTTGGTAGAGAGACCCAGCCAAGAATGAAAAGGGTAGGAGGAGAAAGCCATTTTCCTCCCCACAAACACCCTGTTTATTTATTTTTTTTATTTTTATTTTTTTATCCTCACCCGAGGACATTTTTCGATATTTTGTTCAGATAGAGTGAGAGGGAGAGAGAGAGAGAGAGAAACATCGACGTGAAAGCGACACATCAAGTGGTTGCCACCCACACGACCCAACCAGGGCTGGGGACAAACTGCAACCGAGGTAAGTGCCCTTAGCGGGAACTGAACCTGGGTCTCTCCGGACCACAGGCCGACGCTCTAACCGCTGAGTCAAACCGGCCAGGGCACACCCTGTTTAAAAGTGATACTTCTACTCAGTCCTCCCTGCTTTCTCCCCTCCGTTCCCATCTGGTGTTCCCAGCTTCAGGCCTGTAGTTGTGGAACAGAACAGGACTCTCTCAGCAAAGCCTTAAACCAACTGATGACTGAGTTGGTTTGATGATGGCTAAGACGTTACATTTTCTGCACCTGGAAGCTCAGTCTTCACTCCCTCATCTCCCACAGCTCGGTCTCCCCCAGCCTGACCGCCCCCCAAGCCCACGGTGCTTTCCCTCCTCCAGCCTCAGGCCTCAAGGGACCTGGCTCCAGCACAGCAGGCTCCAGCTCCCCTGGAAAACCATCACAGGATCTTGTGTAGATGTGAGCATCTAGCTTTAATTTTTTTACTTCTCTTTAACGAATGCAAAACTGTGACTCCACCTGAACACTTCAGCAGTGTTGAGGAAAAAATGTGCTTTGGATTAAGGGTCTTTTATTATATTATTATTATTTTTAAATCATTTCTTCCCTGCCCCACAGCCATCCTTAAAGCATCTCATTTTCTTGTTGTGTCTGTAATTGAAGGAGAGTCAAATGCAACAGGTGTACCCGCTTTCCCCCAAATCTCAAGGGAACAGAGCCGCTGGGCTGGAACAGAAGATGAAGGGCAGCCCCAGCTGTCCCTGGTGCCAGCCCCAGGACTGGCAGGCCGGTCCACAGAACCAGGTCTGAGTGGACCTGCCCCGCCTCCTGTCCATCTCCCTTCTTTTGTCAAACCCCAGCGTCAACACAGATTAAAGTTGACTTGATAGAAAGGCAGGGGACTAGAAATGATGCTCTTGTCCGGCCAGTGTGGCTCAGTGGTTGAGAGACCCATGCAGCAAGAGATCGCTGGTCTGATTCCTGGTCAGGGCACATGCCCAGGTTATGGGCCCGATCCCCAGTGGGGGGCATGCAGGAGGCAGCCAATCACTGTTTTCTCTCATCGGTGTTTCTATCTCTTTCTCCCTCTCCCTTCCTATTTCTCTAAAATCAGTGGAAGGAAGGAAGGGAGGAAGGAAGGGAGGAAGGAAGGGAGGAAGGGAGGAAGGAAGGAAGGAAGGAAGGAAGGAAGGAAGGAAAGAAGGGAGGAAGGAAGGAGACCGCACTCTTCTTATAAAGTCGTGTCTCTACTTTCTCCCCTCTTCCCCCACCCAATTCCCACTCATTTCTTTCCTCTCCTGGTTTACTTGATGATCCCTCCACCTCCTGCTCCCCTGTAGGTCACTTGCAGCCTCCTGGCCCCATCTGCACCGCCAGAGGTTGGCTGACGGGTGGGTGCTCAGAGCTCAGCCTCCTTTGGTGGAGACTCAGTACAGGCCGACTCGAGAGGGGGGCCAAGGGAGCCGGCCCATCCCCCTGTGTCTCAGTGTGCTCTGCCCCCTCTCCCTGTCCAGCTCACCCCTCGGCCTCCATCAGTCTGCCTTTCCTGTGGCCTGTGTAGCTCCCCTTCCTGAAGCACAAGTTCTGTGAGGGTAGAGACCATGCCCCTTGTTTGCTCTGGGACACCCAGCCTCCAGCATTGTGTCTAAATATATAAATACTATATATTTATGTTTATATCTATATCTATATCTATATCTATATCTATATCTATATCTATATCTATAACTATATCTATATTTATATCTATAGAGAGATTTGTTGGCAGAACGAATGCACTGAATCCCAGTCTCTCTCTCTCTCTCTCGATGTATGTGTGGACAGATGGAGATGGGTAAGAAGCTGCTTACAGGGAAAGGTTTACAGTATAATGTTGATTCCTTGAGAATAAAAAAGAAAATAGCAAACCCATAACTTTTTGGTTGGGCGGTGGAAAGGTCACATTTACAGCATAATTAGTTGCCTACGGAATGGTCCCTCTGCCTGGTCCTCCTGGCAGGACCCTCACGTGATGAGGTGGAAGCAGGGCCCGGGCACGTCCCCAGCTCTCCTCGCAGCTGAGAGCGGACGGTGACCCCGCCCTGGACAGGGCACCTGAGGGCTGCTGCGGCTCCGGAGAGGGGCTCTCTCTCACTTAGAGACACGTAGGTGCAAATACACCTGTTCAGTGGGACACTGTGTGTACAAGAGAAGCCTGCAATGGTAGCTGTCTCATCACCACAAGGGGCAAACCAGGATACTCGGATGGAGGCTGGGGGGACAAATCATAAAAGCCTGGGTCTTTGAGCCGGAAAACCCCACTTCTCTGGTCTCTCCTTCACGCTCAGCTACTCCATACTCACTCGGTGTGTGTGGAGTTTCCTCCCACAAGCAATTCTCCGGGACCACGTTAGCATAGTAGCTAGATACTAACACAGGAAGGGAGCGGAGGGAATCAGACATCAGGTCTAACAGACCAGGGAGCTCAATCGGACAAGAAGCCTGTTTGCTTCACCAGGAAGTTACGGCTCACACACCGCCCAGGGCATCCTCCAGCCTAGGTCTACCCTCAGAACCTGGTTCCCAGGAGCAGGCAGGAAGAATCCGTACCCAGGGGGAAATGAGAACAGCAGGAGAAATCCTCTGCTGGGCACGTGCCCGGCAGAAGCCGAGATGGTGCCGAGGGAGGTGCTTCTACCGTGAGGCATGCGCAGTAGGAACTAAGACAAAGACCACGAGGGGCAGAGTCTCCCCTGGGAAAGGATCGGATTGGAAAAGGGACACAGAAACCTGGAAGATACAGGGAATGGATGAGGTCGGGGCTGGACCCATCAGAAGCCCATGAAAGATGGGGAAGCTGATTCATTATTTTGAAAATGCTCCTGGTCCTTTCCAAGCTCAAGATACTATAACCCGAGCTGGACAAAAAACT